>NW_024426885.1:16226811-16326685 GCF_017311325.1 Ursus maritimus | reverse complement strand
CCCCCCCCCCCCCCCCCCGCCCCACCGTCAGGATCCCTGTGGTGGGGAGTCTGCTTCTCCCTCTCCCTCTGCTCCTCCCCACACTCATGCTCTGTCTCTCACTTTCTCTCTTTCAAATAAATTTTAAAAACCTTTAAAAAAAAAGTAAGTTATTATCTTTTAAAGATACATAAATATGTACAGAAAACAAGATACAATGTCCCAGAAAGTAAAAGTGATCAAAAATCCCCAAATAAATAAAAATAAAAACAACCCCACATTGATGGGAATATGTCAAAGGATAACAAGAGCCAACTCAAAGAGCTCCCAATGGCCAAAGTCGTAAAAATTTGAGCAAGGAAATAAGTTAGTGCTGGATTATAACCCAAAGTATAAAATAAACATGAGCTCATACTAATAATATACAGTATATATGATCAAATATATTAATAAATGGAGAAGAGACAAATCTCCCATGCAAAAAAATTTGAAATTATTTCAGTATGTGGCCCTTAAGGAGGGGGAGCATAACTTCTCTTTCTTAGCTGTGTAGACTGTGTATAATAACTTTCTTCCAAAGTGTATAATATACAATGGGAGGGAAAACAAGAGTAACTTTAGAAACCTGAAGAACACTAGTCAGGTGGTAGTGTCTCCAGCATGCTATAAAGGTGTGTACAAGAGTTGTCTTTCCACAACGTCAGCTTTATTCAATCATAAAGTAAGGTTAATACAACTGAAAGTAGGTTCGGGTTTCTAAACTCAATGACATTTCATTATGCATTTAACTTGGCTTCATACACCTCACACCAAGTACAATACAAAGTTATGCAACAAACAAAATACAATAAGAGTAAGAACTTAAACCAAGTCAGTCTGTGAGCACAGTTAAGATGAGGACTTGGTCAGGTCTAGGCTAGCTCTAGGTACTTACTGCTTAATATGTTCAAAAGTGGAGGATCTCTATTATGTTCAGAGATCAATCAGGCACAGCCTTCCACCGCAGTTGCCTTTTAATTGGTCAGATAAGGAAGGGTCAGTGTCTAGAGAGTCTGGCAGTTTGCTGCAGAAATCCTCCCTTTTTACAGGAGTTTAATCATTCTTGCACCTTTGCAGGCCTCTTTTGGCTCTAGTGATTATCAGCTCGTAGTTCTTCCAGGTCTTACGGGTTATTAGTCCTTAGTACTCCCAGTCTATACTGGTTTTGGTGATATCTGGTCTTACCTGGAATATCCTTGGCTACTTTTCTGATTATGTCACTACTTGACATGAGTGACACCATCTTGCTCCCTACAGGTGGAAACCATCAGCCATCATGAATCATGTTCACAGACTGTACGCTTGATATGGTGCTATACAAATGGCACTTTACCTGTATAGCCTTCCTTCCAAAAATCCTTAACTCCAGTCTTATGAGAAAAACATCAAACTCCAACAGTGGGGCAGTTTACAAAATGCCTGACCAGTACTCCTGGAAGCTATCAAGATCATCAAAACAGGGAAAGTCTGAAAAACTACCACAGCCAAGAAAAGCCTAAGAAGACCTGAAAACTAAATGTAATAATGTGGTATGCTGAATGGAATTCTGGCTTAGAGAAGGGACAATAGGTAAGAACTATGGAATTCTAAATAAACTCTGGACTTTAGTAATAATGTACCAATATTGGTTCCTTAATTGTAGTTAATGCATCCTACTAATGTAATATGAATAATAGGGGAAATTGGGTGTGGTTAATGTGGGAAACTGTACTATCTTCTCAATTTATTCTCAGTTTTTATCTAAAACTGCTCTAAAAGAATCTTTTACAAAGAAAAAAGGTACAAGTCAGAATTTGCTTCCAAGCAACGGGAGAAGTGTGTGTGGGGAACGGATACAGACAAGACTGGCCGTGAATTGACAATGTTGGAACTAGGCGATAAATACATGGGGGTACCATTTTTCTCCTGAATTTGTTTGAAAGGTTTTACAAATATTTGAGCGGCAGCAACATATAAACAGGTGCGCTTAGTTAGGGAAAAAGCGATCACCTGTTTTTACTTTCCAGGCCGTGGTAGCGGGCTAATTTGAAAAATCTTGCACGACTTTCATTGGTTAATGCGATCTAAGTGACCATTAGGGAGACAGGGTCTGCGTCTTTGTGCTCGAAACTCGCCCTCCGATTCACAGGGCCACATTTCTAGACTCAGCTGGAAGAGCTATGTTGTCTGAGCAAAGGAACTTTGCCAGCAAGGAAGGCCGGAGAACAGCGACTCCCCCCACGCCCACTCCCACCCCCGGGGCACAGCACAGATTCCCCATCACGCGGAGGGCGTGTGGGCGTCGCAGGGCGCACGTGGGCGCAGACTGCGCAGGCGCTGCGCTGGCCATTGGAGGTGAGGTGAGCGCAGGGAGCGCATCTGGGTGGCGAGGCTGCCGGCACGGGCAGACGCCACCACGGCCAGCCTTCAGAGACGGGTCGGGGTCAGCGGCCCTTTTGCCTCTTACCAGGTCAGGGTTCCCAGGCGCGTGGGGGGAGCGGAAGGGACTGCGTGAGGGCTGCAGGGCTTCGGTCGTTGGGGGCCGGACGTTGGGCGCTGGACGTTGAGGTCGGGCGTTGAGGTCGGGCGTTGAGCGGGCACCAGGGGCCTGGAAGTGGAGAGAGGATGGAAGGGTGGAGGAGCCCTTGGAGCCTTGGCTGGGAAGGGCAGGTCTAGGGTTGAAGGTTGTGGTGGGGGAGGGGCACGAGAAGTGAGAATTGAGCCCCTGGGTAGACGGGGGCCTTGTACTAGGTTTGGAAAATAGTACTTCCAGGCATGATTCTCCAAAATGTGAACGTCCGCTGGCATCCCGGTGGAGGAGCTCTTTGCTCTTGTCTCTGAAAGAATCTAGTTTGTAGAGTCAGTGCTTTTAACTCAAAGCTGCGGTGCAAACAACACTAACTCTTAATAGATTTTCCCGAAATTTGCTGCCTTCTGTGGGAAAGGTAGACGCACCACGGCTTTGGCTAGGTACGGGTAAACCCGCACTGGTTCACTTTGCATGTGTTTGTAGCGTGTCGGCCGTGTGCCAATCGCATTTCTTGGCACTTCGGTCCCTGCTATAAATACACTGGCCCTATTGGCCTCTGGAGTACGAGAAGCTTCTAGTTTCCTTGTTGAACCCTCGGGGTATTGAATGGGAAGTGGCATGGCCTAGGAATCGAACCTGGATTTTCAGCTCAGCTGTGTAAGGGCACTCCCCCTGGGGGGTTTGGCAAGTTATTTCACCTGCTCCGGTCTCCCTTAATTATCTGGATAAATAAAGGAAATAATACTTTAATCCTCAGTTATTTCAGTGTGCAAAGTAGTTACACATGAATGGCAGAAATTCTCTGTGGTATAAAAAGTAAGGTTTAAAATAATGGCTGCCTCTGAAGAACTTAGTAAGCACCAGTCACTGTGCTAAGTAGTTTACATACATTCTTCAATTTAATCATCACAGTTAAGAGTTATGAGGAAGTTACTAAGATTGGCTACATTTTACAGAAACTGAATCCAAGAAAGATGAAGTGATTTTGCCTGAGATAGCAGAGCTAAATGAGGAAGATGAGGCTCTGCTCAGATTTGGGTCTGACCCACTTAAAAACTCACGTTCTGCTGAACTGTTGAGTTCCATAGCTTTAAAACTGAATGTTTCCTTGGGTGTTGAGTTTGGTAAGTTCTTTATAGATTTTGGGTACTAGCCCCTTAGCTGATAAAACATTTGCAAAAATCATCTCCCATTCTGTCGGTTGCCTTTTGGTTTTGTCAACTGTTGCCTTTGCTGTGCAAAAGCTTTTTATCTTGATGAAGTCCGAATAGTTCATTTTTGCTTTTGTTTCCCTTGCCTTTGGAGACACGTCTAGTAAGAAGTTGCTGCAGCCAAGCTCAAAGAGGTTGCTGCCTGTGTTCTCCTCTAGGATTTTGATAGATTCCTGTCTCACATTTAGGTCTTTCATCCATTTTCAGTTTATTTTTGTGTATGGTGTAAGAAAATGGTCCAGTTTCATTCTCCATGTGGCTGTCCAGTTTTCCCAACACCTTTTGCTGAAGAGGGTGTCTTTTTTTCCATTGGATATCCTTTCCTGCTTTGTCAAAGATAAGTTGACCATAGAGTTGAGGGTCCATTTCTGGGTTTTCTCTTCTGTTCCATTGATCTATGTGTCTCTTTTTGTGCCACTACCATACTGTCTTGATGATTAAAGCTTTATAATAGAGCTTGAAGTCTGGGATTGTGATGCCTTCAGCTTCTGTTTTTTTTTTTTTTTTTTTTAAGATTTTATTTATTCATTTGACAGAGATAGAGACAGCCAGTGAGAGAGGGAACACAAGCAGGGGGAGTGGGAGAGGAAGAAGCAGGCTCCCAGCCTGATGTGGGGCTCGATCCCTGAACACCAGGATCATGCCCTGAGCCGAAGGCAGACGCTTAAGGACTGAGCCACCCAGGTGCCCCCGGTTTTCTTTTTTAACATTCCTTTGGCTATTTGGGGTCTTTCCTGGTTGCATACAAATTTTAGGATTATTTGTTCCAGCTCTGTGAAAACTGTTGATGGTATTTTGATAGGGATTGCAATGAATGTATAGATTGCTCTGGGTAACATAGACATTTTAACAATATTTGTTCTGCCAATCCATGAGCATAGAACATTTTTCCATTTCTTTGTGTCTTTCTCAGTTTCTTTCATGAATGTTCTATAGTTTTCAGAGTACAGATGCTTTATCTCTTTAGTTAACAGCAGTGTCCACAATAGCCAAACTATGGAAAGAGTCCAGATGTGCATCGACAGGTGAATGGATATAGACGATGTATATGTACACAATGGAATATTAGCCATCAAAAAATCTTGCCATTTGCAATGATGTGGATGGAACTAGAGGGTATTATGTTATCGAAATAAGTCAAGCAGAGAAAGACAATTATATGATTTCACTCATGTGGAATTAAACAAAACAGGAACATAGGGGAAGGGAGGGAAAAATAGTACGAAATCAGAGAGGGAGACAAAACAAACTGAGGGGTTCCTGGAGAGGAGGGGGTTAGGGGGATAGGGTAACTGGGTGATGGGCATTAAGGAGGGCATATGATATAATGAGCACTGGGTGTTATATACAACTGAATCACTGATTAAAGTGATTGAACTCTACCTCTGAAACTAATAATACACTGTTAATTAATTGAATTTACTGAATCACTGAACTCTGCCTCTGAAACTAATACACTGTATGTTAATTAATTGAATTTAAAAAATTAAATCTAAAAAAAAGAACACCCCCCCCAAAAAAAAATCCCTGAATGTTTCCTTTGAGTAGCCATTCTCTCTGAATACGTGTGGTTACCACGAAAACAAAAGCAAACATTAGAGAAGAAAAAGAAAATTATAGCTATATATCTGTTGCAAGTACTTTTGGTATTAAAGGAATTAACTCATTGTGGTAAGAATTAACTTTAGCTTCTAGTCTTCTGGGAAGGAAGGAGAGGGCTTACAGTCAGTGGTTGCAGGTGTATCCTGGGATGCTCTTGGCCAGATGGAGGAAGGGGAACAGGATTCTAAGGGAGTACAAGAAAGGGTTTGCCCCTTAGGGAGCTTCACGTTTTATTTGTGTCAAATCATGAAGCACAGAACAAAAGGACAATACAAAGCCAAGGCCTTATTTTTGCGTGTAGAACTATTGCAGTTACTTCCATGCCATTGGTCTTTTATTACATCAGTGATCCCTTTAACATAAATTTGGGGAGCCTCCTAATTAACCTCTTGTGTTGGGATATATAACTACTGTGGATTTGGGGATGATTATAAATACATTTTTATTCATCAGTAGCATGTAAAAAATAGTAGATTGTTTATAGGGGAAACTGCTGTTTTAAAACTGGGTAAGATTAGCCCATGAAATATCATGACCCTTGCAGTGATGTCTGTAACACACCTGTACCTGTATACCTGAAGTCAGCAGCCCGAGGTTGGGAAGGTCAGCATTATGGAATAGTGTCTGCCCACCCCAGATTCAGATATGCCCAGTGGTTGACACAGGACGAAGCCAAGTAAGGATAATTGCAATTTCTTAAGTTGTTTTTTAACGTTGAAATACATGTGTTAGAATTCATAGGACTGTAAATTAAAAGGCAATTTTTATATGGTAAACACATTTAAAAAAAATTAAGTTCCAAATGATGTTAGGTAACTGAGAGTTTTATGTGTACTCAGAGTAGTCCTGGCGGCGACTCCAAAAGCTGGTGCGTTAAGTGGAAGTAGTGTTCAAAGTAAGGGGTAATAGGATGATGGTTCTGCTGACCGGCCGTTGGCTCCAATCTGCAGTCCTGTGCTCAGTTAGGAGGAGGATGTCTATGTGAGGGTTTCTGATGAACTAGAGAAAGTCCAGACTTGTGAAGGTGTTACATCAGCTGGTGAAGGACCTGGAGGAAAGTGGGTGTGATAGACATCTCAGATATTTGAATGGTTATGGTTACAGGGCAAAAACAGGAGTCAGTTGGGAAGTGAACCATTTTATAAAGAAGATACAGTTGGCTGTCCAAAATTAAAGGAAGTGAGAAGCTTCTAGTTATAGAACAGGTCTACATGTCTGTTTGCCCTGGGCGTTGTAATGAAAATTCCTGAATAGGGTGAGGCAAGTGAGGTGTCTTTCTAACCTACAAATTCCACTCTAGGTGGAGCTCCTTTTAAGCTTAAATCTTTTTTATTTGCTGCTTAAACTTCTACATTGGGTCTAAAACTGATGGTGCTGTTTTTCCTGAAGTCAAATTTATTTAATTTTTGGACTTTGGAAGAGTGGGTGTAAGACTTGAAGTTCTATTAAATTTCAGAAAACCTCATAACATGATGTAATTCTCCATTTAAGACTGCCGCATGTAATTTTAGACAGTGAATTTCATTTTCACTCTCCAGGTTGTCAGGAAAACACTGCAATAGTGCATTTTAAATAGTTTTGTCAAACAAATATCTTTTGAATGCCTCATTGTACAAAACATCATGGTAGGTGCTATGGGAAATCAGGGTTTTTTCTTAATGTTTCTAATAAGACCTGGTTCCTGCGCTCAAGTTACTTAAAATAATC
Organism: Ursus maritimus; assembly: GCF_017311325.1. Taxonomy (NCBI): domain Eukaryota; kingdom Metazoa; phylum Chordata; class Mammalia; order Carnivora; family Ursidae; genus Ursus; species Ursus maritimus. The sequence continues at coordinate 16,319,638 of NW_024426885.1, read as the reverse complement.
TAGAATAGAGACATAACTATCTATAGCTAACTGTGCTACAGGATAGAAAGGAGCTGATTGTGGATTCACTGTCAGCCTTACTAAATAAGGACAAAGGAAAGGCTATTTCAGGAGTTACCTGTTGTGTATTAAGGGTCCCACTGGTGTTTTGAGGACTATACCCTAGCTTAGTGGTTTAAATATTACTTGATCCTTTACTTGGTTTATAATTAACCACACTTGAGGAAAAATAGGCTTAATTTAAATGCAATATTAGTATTTTTATCTTTAAAATACTTTTTTCTATGAAAGTAATTCATTTTTAAACATAATTTCAGGGGCACCCGAGTGGCTCAGTCAGTTAAGCATCTGCCTTCGGCTCAGGTCATGATCCGAGGGTCCTGGGATCAAGCTTTGCATTGCATAGGGCTCCCTGCTCAGTGGGGAGCCTGCTTCTCCCTCTGCCACTCCCCCCTGCTTGTGTGCATGTGCGTGCGCGCTCTCACTCCGCAAATAAAATCTTAAAAAAAAAACCCGCATAATTTGAAAATGAAAAAAACTGTAAAATTTAAAGATTCCTTTTATCAACCTACTTATCCCATAACACTCATTGTTACCTAAAATTCAGTGTATTTCATTGATCTTGCTTTTTTTTTTTTTGCAGTTATTATACTGAATATACAGTTTCTGATTTTTCATTTGCTGTCCTTACACATTTTACAATGTTTTTGAGAATTAGGATTCTACATGGTCGTGTTAATGTTCTATCTAGTAGAGATATCACAGTTAAGTTTTTCCTCCAATTTTTTTCCGTTATTTTAAATAGGATTTTTTGGTGTTCAAGATTATTATTATTATTTTGAGAGAGAGAAGCAGCAGGCGGAGGGGCAGAGGGACAGAGAGGGAGAGAGAGAATCTTAAGTTTCATGCTCAGCATGCAGCTGACATATGGCTTGATCTCACAACCCTGAGCTCATGACCTGAGCTGAAATCAAGAATTGGATACTTACCCGACTGAGTCACACAGGCACCCCAGTGTTTAGGATTATTTTAGTGGGATGATTTCTAGGTGTAGAGTTAACAGACGAATGGCTAGAACGTTAAGAATACATGTATACCTGGGTGCCTGGGTGGCACAGTAAGTTAAGTGTCTGACTCTTGGTTGCAGCTCAGGTTGTGAGATTGAGCCCCATGTCAAACTCCCTGCTCAGCATGGAGTCTACTTGAGATTTTCTCTTTCCCTCTGTCCCTCCCGCTCACACTCTCTCTCCCTAAAATAAATAAATATTGAAAGAAAATAAAAATAATACGTATATACCTTAAGAATATATGTCTATTTGGGGCACCTAGATGGCTCAGTGGTTAAGTGTCTGCCTTTGGCTCGGGTCATGATGTCAGGGTCCTGGGATCAACCCCCGCATCCGGCTGCCTGCTCAGCAGGAAGCCTGCTTCTCCCTCTCCCTCTGCCACCCCCTGCTTGTGCTCTTGTGTGTGTGCGTACTCCATATAGAAAAAAAAAATCTATAGACATACATACATGCAGGTGTATCTAGGTGTGTGTGTGTATGTATGTATATCCAAATTGTCTCCCCATAAGAACATACTAATTTATATTCCCTGCAATAATGAATGTCCATTTTATTTTCCAAAGATTTTTAATTTATTTTAAAGATTTGAGAGAGAGATCATGAACAGCGGGGAGAGGGAGAAGCAGGAGCCCTAGATCAATTTATTTGAGAGAGAGCTAGTGTGAGCAAGTGTGTGGGGGGAGGGAGGAAGGAGGAAGGGGAAGAGAGAGAATTTCAAGCACTGAGCACAGTGTCCAGTGCAGGGCTCAATCTCAGGACCCTGAGATCATGACCTGAGCTGAAATCAAGAGCTTGTTGCTTAATCGACTTCGCCACCCAGGGGCCCAGTAGTTGAGTGTCCTTTTTAATCACACCCATGCTGGGCAGAAAATAATGCATAATTATTTAATTTGATTTTTTTTTAATTACAAATGAAGTTGAACGTTTTCCCCATCATGTTTATCAACTAACCTTCATCTTCTATGTATTCTGTTCATGCCTTTTGCTCACATTTTATTGGTATCTGTATCAATTGGGCTGCAAATAATAGAAAACTCGTGTTTATTTGATGCCACAGTGAGTCTATGCATAGCCAGATCAGGGCTGGTATAGGGACTCAAGGATACCTCCAGAGACATCAGGTGTTTTGCCTTTTTGGCTCTACCATCCGTAGGATGTGCTCTCTTCCTTTTTGCTTATTGCTTCCTGACTGCGTTACAGGAAGAAAGGGGTGAAGGATCCTGCAGCCAAATCTGTTCCTGCTCATCAGGAAAGGACAGAGCTTTCTGAGAAATTCTGCTCAGGAGAATTGATTATGGCCAGTATTGTCTGTCTCTGACTCAAGCTGGCGAGTTAGAGGTAGAAGATGGCCTTTGGGGTCAGTCACATTGTCTGCTACAGTATCTGAATGTTTTTACTATTTATCCCACTTTAAAAAATTTTTGATATTGAATTTTGCTTCTTAATTTGTATTTTCTGACTTCTTTGCTATTTTTTTGTAATTTTTTGTTTTATATAGTCATGTTTGCTATTATTTCCTTTGTGGTATTTTACCACTTTTAAAAGCAAAAAAACAAAACCTTTCACCCGCTCATGTGGTTGTTGTAGGCTGGTTCTCTGGGAAGCAAAACTTGAAATGGAGATTTGTATACTGTGGTAAGTATACGTGTCTTTCATGGCATTAGTGTTTTTGGAGTTAGTTGAGGTGCCTTTTCTAGTCCAATATATGCCCAGTGTTGGAAAAATGAATGCTCTTCATTGTATTGGTCCTTACTAGATCAAGTTTATCTTGGTACGAAAATATCACCGCTTATTTTCTGTTGACAAGTGTGTAAGGCAGATGTGTTCTTATTGTGGCCTGAACTTCTCCTCCTCGAATCAGTTTTTTTATAGATATAGGGACTTTTGATTCACTGATTCTTGGCTGCTCTCTCTCCTCCAGTGTTTCTTTCATTCATGTAAAAAAATCTTTGTCCCAATTAAGTTCTTTTATTGGCTATTAATATTCCATCTTTTTGGTTATTTGCATGGCACATGTTTTAGCTCTATTATTTCCAAACTTGCCATATAATTTTGTTTTATGTGTGCCTCTTGTGCATAACATCTAGCTGGATGTTTTTCTCCCTAAGTCTTTTTTAATTGAGACTAAATCATTGACAATTGAATTACTTGGGTTTGGTTCTGTCATCTTGTTTGATGTTTTCCATTGACCATGCTTGAATTTTTTTTTCTGTTAGACTGAGATTTTTTTGCTTCTGTAATTTTAAAATTATGCATTGTTTTTGTTCTTCTGGTAGTTACCCTAAAATTTTAATGTGTTTTCTTTGTATTTCTTGCATAGAGTCTGGAGTTACTCAGTATTCCTAACCCCACTGGAAGTTACTTTCCTTTTGTAGCTTCACAGTCTTTCTTACTGTGCCCAACATTCTCATTCTCAGTTGATCTGATCCTTTGGTGTGGGTGTGCTTATTGCCACACGTGTGCTTTCCCTGGCCACTGCAGGATCTCCCGCAGGAACTGCCCATCTGCAGGCCTTCAGTTAGGGATCTTCCCAGGATCTGGCCCATTGAGAGTTCCTCTCTTTGAGTGTGCCTGTGTCTGTCTGTCTGTCTTTCTTTCTTTCTTTCTTTCTTTCTCATTATCTTTTCCGTATTGTCATGGATTAGGCTAGGCCTAATTTAAAGCAAGAAATGAGATGGAAATTTTAGGACAACAGGATGTTTCTGCTATTTATCTTCGTTCAAAACAATGTTAAACACATTTAGATACTACTCATACCAGTTTAACACTCTGGGGCTTTTTTTTTTTTCTTTTTTTTTTTTTCCTGAGCAGTTTTGGGACAATAGGCAGTTTTACCTGCGGTCTACAGACAAAACTCTAGGTCACAACCTCAGAAAGAAAAGTTGTTCGTCAACTTTTATTACTTCCCTTGGGCAGGACACTTAGAATTCTTTAAGAGTAATAGGAAAACAACAAGCTAGCGTAAGGTCTGGATAGAGGTTTCTCAGAGGCACTTTGTAACAATACATGTACCTTATTTTCGGAGAAAGGTGCATGCAGTTAAGTCCTTAAAAAAGCAATAGATACAAGTTACAATTTATGGTAGCTCAGCTGGAGATGATCAAAGCAGAGGATTTGGGAAAAACAGACCAAACAGAGGTCAGCTGAGGCAAACCATGTCTTCCCATGTCTGGGAAGGAAAGAGTTTACCAGGCCAATGAGGAAGGGAGAGGGCATTGTGAGCTGGGTTCTGCATATTTAAAATCCTAGTGTCTGAAGTAGGATCTGGTAGAAGGATTCTGAGAGGCTAAAAAGGTAGGTGATGACCTGATTAAGACAATACCCTCTATTGTATTTCACCATTAAGTTGCATGCTCTGGGTTGGAAATATTTCTTTTTTAAAACATAAAAGTCCTTTTTTAATCCTGTTGTTTCAAAAGCTTTTTAAAGTAAAAAATGGTGTCGAACTCTGAGATTACTCTTTTGATGTCTCTTGAGTTAGCCTTTTGTCTGTGGTTGAATTGTGTGGAACTTGGGAGTTTGTACTTACCCATAGAGAATCTTTCTGTTTCTTGTGCCTTTAGGCCAGGCTGTGATATCACGGTTACCTCTGCTTTGGAATTATTCATGAGCATTACTTGTTATATAAAAAGAAATCACCTGGGCCTGCAATGCTTCTACTTTTGTAATTAAAAATTGCCTTTTGAATACACTTCTTCCCATAGACTTCTGTGAATTTTAAATTGCCACATAATATGATGTCAAGAAATAATTTGGAGACATCTACTTGTAAAATGACAGAGCCATTTAATTTTGAGAAAAATGAAAACAAGCTTCCACCACGTGATTCTTTAAGAAGTCCTGGAGCACATGCTAACCACCCTAATTTCCGGTTGAAAAGCCCAGAGAATGGAAATAAAAAGAACAATTTTTTGCTTTGTGAGCAAACCAAACAGTATTTGGCTAGTCAGGAAGACAATTCAGTATCTTCGAACCCTAACCGCATCAGTGGAGAGGTGGTTGGATCCAAAGGAGACAGGAAGACGTTGTCGACAGGTGAGTGAAAACTACAGGCTTAATACTTTTTGATTCTGACAGGTTTTTTTTGGCTTATCACAGGTATGTAATCACAAACCCCGGGGCTATTAACAACAACTAAATGGCTACTTTATAGCATTTGCATTTAAAGATTTAGAAGGAAAAGCCAAATGCCAAATAGCTTCCTTTGACTAGATTCATCACAAAAAGGATTCCGGAGGGGAGAATGTCTACAGATGAGTTTTTCCCCCCACAATGGGAGAACTGTACTAGGAATGTAGAAACGACATACTCTGCCATTTTACAGATTGGCCATATTTTAAAAATGCTATGCAAATTGTATGCTTACAAAGATATACGTAAGAAATTGAATTGTTTCATTAGATTTTTGAAAATTGTTCCTTTAGTCCTAATCTCAAAAACCTGGTGTTGAAGGAGGCTGGGCCCTGGGTGAATGTATATCAGATGTGATCTTTTAATGTTCTGGTGTGTGGCCCTTGGGACCTCTGGGGTTTCCCAAGAGGTCAAAACTATTTTCCCAATAATACTGAAATATCATTTGCCTTTTTTGTTGTGCTGACTTTACACTGATGGTGCAAAAGTAAAGGTGAGTAAACCATTAATGCCTCATTAGCTCCTACCTGTCTGGGCTAGTGGTCATTGGGTTTTTTTCATTGGTGTGAACTTGTAGTTAAGACAAAGCGAGAAATGCCTTACTTAGGGATGTCCTTGACAAAGCACTAAAAATTATTAAAATCTTGGCACTTGTGTACAGATATTTTTAGTATTTTGTGTAACAGAATAGGAATTACCCCAACTTCTGCTTCATAGGGAAGTATGAAAAGCGTGTGTGTGATTGAGTTGTAAGCTGTATGGAAACTTTTTTCTTGGAACATTGTTTTTACTTGAAAAGAATGACAAACTCTGGTTATTCAGATTTAGATATCTGGCATTCATTTTCTGAAAAATGAACAAAGTGAGCCTGTCACTTCAAGGAAAACACCTGACAGTATTTTGTTGCTAATGATAAAATTCAAGCTTTTGAGCAAAAATGAGAATTTCAGGAAATCTATATCTGCCACTCTGTGTGACAGCTTCTTAATACGTTTCTGGTGAGATGCGTGGTGATATTAACTAACACACATGATTTTTAAAATACTGTATAATGAAATCTGCCCGCATTTGGAAGATCTGCATAATTCAGTGTTTCTCAGTCTTATCCAAATGACCATGTTGTGATGTTGCATAGTTATGCATGGGTAAAAATCCATTCAAAGTGCAAGATCAGTGGATTCCAATGTCACATTATGAAAAAGTTTTTTTTTTTTTTTAAAGATTTTATTTATTCGACAGAAATAGAGACAGCCAGCGAGAGAGGGAACACAAGCAGGGGGAGTGGGAGAGGAAGAAGCAGGCTCATAGCGGAGGAGCCTGATATGGGGCTCGATCCCATAACGCCAGGATCACGCCCTGAGCTGAAGGCAGGCGCTTAACCGCTGTGCCACCCAGGCGCCCCACATTATGAAAAAGTTTTAGATTCCACATTGCAACTACCCCTCAAACTACCACTTGAGTTTTGGCATGATGTTAAAGCAAAATACCCATAATTATCTGAGAAGGCCATTAAATGCTTTTTTGCAACCACGTATCTGTGAGGCCAGATTTTCTTCATATGCTTCAACCAAAGCTACACAGGTGATTGAATGCAAAAAAAGTTATGTGAATCCAACTATCATTAGTTGAACCAAACATTAAACTATGATTAGTTAAACCAATTACAAAATTGTAAAACTGTGCTACTCTTCTCACAATTTTCTTTTTTTTTTTTTGCTTTGGAAAATGTAGTTGCTTTAAAAACAAAAATCATTGTCAACCTAATGCATTTATTTTTAAATAAATGTTTTTAATTTTTTAAAAGTTTAAAATTTCTAATTTTAATTTCTTTTTAATAGTTTTTAGGGGGAGGAGAGGGAGAGAGAGAGAATCTTAAGCAGGCTCCACACCCAGCACAGAGCCCCATACAGGGCTCAATCTCAGAACCCTGAGATCATGACCTCAGCCAAAATCAAGAGTTGGCTGCTTAACCAAATGCGCCACCCAGGCGCCCCTACATTTTTTTAAGCTTTATATCCAGTGTGGGGCTTGAACTCATGACCCTGGGATCAAGTCACATGCTCTACTGACTGAGCCAGCCAGGCGCCCCTTAATTTCTAATACTGGTAAACATTGACAGACATGGGCCATACAAATGAAGTCTCATTGAGGTTCTCAATAATTTCTTAAGTGTGTAAATGAGTCCAGGATTCAGAAAAGTCTGAGAATTGCTGCCTCAGTGAATGAAGAAAATTTTGCAATTAATGAGGTTTCAAACAAATACTTATTTTTCATTAGGAAAAGTAGGGTGTTGCTTATTTGTAGTATAAGTTTAAGGCTATTATAGTATAACTTTATTATTTGAATATCTAATTATGATATTGTAAATTTTCAGGAATAAAGTAATATTTGGCTTTTACATTTTCTCTCTCCAGGAAACTCAATGTCACCATTAAATGTTGGAAACAATTCACCACCCAAAGAAGTAAATAGTGTAAGGGTTTTTTTTTTTTTCCTATGTTGTGTTTTTTGTCTATTTTGTGTTTTGTAAGATTCTAAACATATTTTGTATTGTGTTAATGAAGAAATACTCAATTTTCAGATATTATTGAAGGTCAGCTTCCTTTTCTTTATCCTAGTACCTTTTTTAAAAAATCTGTTCTTTTTAGGTGATTGTAGTATATGCCACACCATTGTAAGTGCAGCCCTGCAGCTGACATGCAGAAATAATACAGGTGCTGCGCAGCTGTTTCTGTTTCTCCCTTTGTGACGTGCTGCAGAATTTGGTGTAACATGACCATGATACTGTCAAGATAAAGAACATTTCCATCTTTCCCTTAAATGCTTTTTTATGGTCGTATCCTCTTCTCTCAAGTCCCTACCACCTCCTTGACCCATGGAGGCTGCACATCTAATCTGCGTCCAAAGTTTTGTCATTTCAAGGATGTTATATAAATGGAATCCTACAGTACGTAACTTTTTGGGATTGGGTATATTCACTCAGCATAATTCTCTGGAGATTCATCTAGGGTTGTTGTATCAGTAGTTTTATTTCTATTGCTGAGAAGTCATCTGTGGTTTAACATTCACATATTGAAGTGCGTCTGCAGGGTTTCCAGTTTGGGCTATCACAGCTAAAACTCTTATAAACCTTTATGTGCAGGGTTTATGTGAACATAAGTTTTTTGTTTTTGTTTCTGCTCTGGGACAGATGCCCAGGAGTGCAATTTCTGGGTCATGGAGTATTGCATATTTAGTTTTTTTAAGAAGCTACTAAAGTGTATTCCAGCAGAGCTACACCGTTGTTACGTTCCCACTGAGAATATCTGCACCGTCACAGCAGCATGTGGTGCTGGTGGTGTTTTTATTGTCCCCAGTCTCATAGACATGTGGTGACATTTCATAGTGGTTTTAATTCGTGTTCCCCTAATGGCTAGTGATAAACAGCTTTTCATGTGCATATTTGCCATTTCTATGTTCTTTTTGGTGAGATGTTTATTCATGTCTTTTGTCCATTTTCTGATTTGGATTATGATTATTATTTTTTTACTGCTCAGTTTTGAAAGTTCTCTGTATGTTCCACATTCTAGTCCTTTGTCAGATATATGATTCACAAATGATTCCTCCCAGGCTGTAGCTTGTCTTTTCATTCTCTTAACCCAGGTGTTTAGCAGAGCACAAATTTTTAATTTTAATGATGTCCTGATCACTTTTCCTTTTATAGATTATGCTTTTGGTGTCTAGTAATTATTTGCTACTTCAGATCCAGAAAATTTGGGGGTTTTTTTCCTAAAAGGTTTTAGTTTTACATTAGATTTGTGGTCCATTTTGAGGTAATTTGAAGTTTTTTGGGTTTCCCCCCCCTTTTTTTTTTTGGATGTCTAATTTCTCCAGCACCATTTGTTAAAAATGCTGTATTTCCTCCACTGAATTGCTTTTGCACTTTTGTCAAAAATTAGGCCTATTTATTCTGTTTTCCACTGACCTGTCTATTTATGCCTCCACCAGTATCACACAGTACTGGAGCTATGTAATAAGCCTTGAAGTTGGGTACAGTGATTTCTCCCACTTTTTTTTTTTCAAAATTGTTTTAATTAGTATAGTTCCTGTGCCTTCCAATATACATCCTAGAATAATCTTGTCCATATCTGCATAAAGTCTTGCTGAGAATTTGATAGTAATTGATTTAAACTTGTATATCAATTTGAGGATTATCAGATTCTTTGGTGTGTTGAGTCTTCCAGTCCATGAACATAATCTCTCTCTCCATTTATTTAGATCTTCTTTGATTTCTTTCACTTTGTAGTTTTCTGCTTATATGTTCTATGCATAGTTTGTTATATTTATATGTAGGTATTTTTTTAAGTGAGTGTAAATGCTGTTATATTTTTTATTTCCACATATCTTCATGTTCATTGTTAATATATATAAATACAGTTTTGCATGTTTCTCTTGTATCCTGTGACTTTGCTAAAGTCACTTATTCTAAAAATTTTTTTTGTAGATTCCTTGGGATTTTCTACATAGATAATTGTATCATCTGCAAACAGGAACAGTTTTCTTTTCAATATATATACTTTATATTTCCTTTTTTTGCCTTATTGCACTGGCTGGAACTTCTTTTTTTTTTTTTTTTTTTTTTAGATTTTTTTAAATTTATTCGACAGAGATAGAGACAGCCAGTGAGAAAGGGAACACAAGCAGGGGTAGTGGGGGAGAGGAAGAAGCAGGCTCCTAGCGGAGGAGCCTGATGTGGGGCTCGATCCCATAACAGCGGGATTACACCCTGAGCCGAAGGCAGACGCTTAACCGCTGTGCCACCCAGGCACCCGTGGCTGGAACTTCTAGCACTGTGTTGAGTAAGAGTGGTGACAGTGGATATCTTATTTTATGTCCAAACTCAGTGGAAAGCATTGAGTCTTTTCACTATTAAGTGTAATATTAGCTATCGGATTTTTGTAGATGATCCTTATCAGCTTGGTGAAATTTTTGTTCCTGCTTTTTTGATAGTTTTGATCATGAATAGGTGTTGAGCTTTTCAAATGCTTTTCCTTCATCCATTGGTAATTGATCCTTTAACCTGTTAATATGGTGGGTTACATTGATGTTTTATTTTTTATTATTTTTAAAGATTTTATTTATTAGAGAGCAAGAGAGAGAGAGCACAAGTGGGGGTGGGGGGCAGAGGGAGAAGGAGAAGCAGACTCTTCACTGAGCAGGGAGCCTGATGCAGTGCTCGATCCCAGGACCCTGGGATCATGACCTGAGCTGAATAACTGACTTGGCCACCCAGGTGCCCTTATATTGATATTTTAAAATATTTAACCAGCCTTGCATCCCTGGAATGAACTCCACTTTGTCATGGTGTATAGTTAATTTTGTATATGGATGAATTTTATATGGTATCATTTTGAGTAGGATTTTGACATCTGTTTCTATGAGCTGTTTGTAATTTTCTCTATTATCTTTGTATGGTTGGGGAATCAAGGTAATACTACCTTTCTGAAAGAGAAGTTGTATAGGATTTATGTTAATTCTTTAAACATTTGGTAGTGTTCTCCAGTGAAAACCATATAAGTGTGAAGATTTCTTTTTTAAGAGTTTTAAGTTTATTAAATTTCTTTAATATTTATAGGACTATTCACATTCTATTTCATATTGTGATAATTTGTGATTTTTGAGGAATTTGTCCATTTTGTCTACATCATGAAATCTGTTATATGTAGAGTTGTTCAAAGTATTCCATTATCATTTTTATGTCTTCAGGGTCTGTAGTAAGGTATACATTGTTTCATTTCTGATATTGGTAATTTCTGTCTTTATTTTTCAGTCTTGCTGATCTTTTCTTTCTTCCTTTATTTTTTTAAAGACTTTATTTATTCAAGAGAGAGAGTGTGTGCGCATGAGCTGTTTGGGGGGAGGTAGATGAAGAAGCCGTCTCCCTGCTATGCAGGGAGCCTGACTTGGGGCTTGATTCCAGGACTCTGATATCATGACCTGAGCTGAAGTCTGACACTTACCCAACTGAGCCACCCAGGTGCCCCTTTCTTGATCTTATCAAAGAGCCAGGTCTTTGTTTCATTGATTATTTATTTCCTCCAAGTTTTTATTTTTAATTTCATTGATTTCTCCCTTTATCTTTATTGTTTCCTTGCTTCTGTTTGCTTTGGGCATGTTTTTTCCTTATTTTTTAGGTTCTTAAAGGGGAATTTAGATTATTGATTTGAGACTTACCCTGTTTTCTAACATGTGAACTTAGTGCTATAAATTTACCTCTTGGCAGTGCTTTAACTGTGTCCTACAAATTTTGATTTGTTATATTTTTATTTTCTTTTAGTTTTTTTTTTTTTTAATTTCCTGTGAGACTTCCTCTTTGACTCATGAGTTTGGAAGTAAATTGTTTTCAAATGTTTGGAGATTGTTACTCTGTTATTTCTAGTTTGAATCCACTGTGGTTGAAAAACATCCTCTATATGATTTAAATTCTTTTAAATTTGTTGAGCTTTGTTTTTTGGCCCAGTGTGTGGTCTTAGTATATGTTCTGTTAGCACTTGAACATCCATTCTGTGATTGGGTAGAATATTCGATAAATGTCTAACAGAATCCGTTTGTTGATGGTGATCTTGAGTTTTTCTGTATTCTTGCTGATTTTCTATGTAGTCCTGTTGTTGAGAGAGGGATATTAAAGTCTCTAACCATAATTATATATTGTCTGTTTCTCTTTTCAGTTTCATTTTGCTTCCCAATTTTTTTTCTATTCTATAAGTCTATTGTATTTTGGTGTTGTATTTTTGCTTAATGTGTTCTTCCTTTCCTTTTGTTCCAGAATTCCTTTATTATATCCTTTATGTTTAGAGAACTTCCTTTAGCTATTCTTTTAGGATAGGTCTGCTGGTGACAAATTCTTAGTTTTCTTTCATTCGAGAATGTCTTGATTTCTTCTTCATTCCTGCAGGATACTTTTCCTGGATAAGTTTCTCAGCTGTTCTTTTCTTTCAGCATTTGAAATATGTTGTATTACTTCCTTCTGCTCTCCACAGTATCTGTTGAGAAATCTATTCTCTTCTGAGTTACTTTTCCCCCGTACAGATAAGATGTCCTTTCCTACTCTCTGCTTTTAAGCTTTTTAATCGTTAGCTTGAAGAAGTTTGACTCCATGTGTCTTGGTGTGGATTTCTTTGATTTGGTCTGGGACTTGCTCAGCTTGAATTTGTAGATATATATCTTTTGCCAAGTCTGGGGCATTTTTTTTATTTGGGAACTTCTTCACCTTGCCTTGTTTTTCCTCTCCTGGGACTCCGAAGACATGAATGTTAAATATTTTGTTTTAGTCCCATAGCTCTCTGAGGCTCTGTTAATTTAGTTTTTTCTCTACTTTGTTTTTTGTCTTGCTAGATTAGTCAATTTCTGTTGTTCAGTCTTCCAAGTTTACTGATCCTTTCCTCTGTTCTCTCCATTCCGCCATGGCATCCCTAATTGTGTTTATGTTTGTTTGTTTTTTTACTTTCCAATTGTAAAAATTCCATTTGGTTCTTTATATTTTCTATTTCTTTGCTGAGACTTTTCATTTGTTTCAACTGTGCTCATAATTGCTTATTGAAGTACTGATAGCTGCTTTAAAATGTTTGTCAAATGAACTTCTCTCTTGTCTTGAGGTTGACATCTTTTTTTTCATTCAGTCATGATTTTCCTTTTTCTTAGTATGAAAGTTATTTTCTATTGAAACGGGCATATTTGAAGTATTATGTTAATGAAATTCTATATCTTATTTAAACTTTGTTTTTAGCTAGCTTTCTCTGACCTTGCATCAGAGGAAGGTGAGTGCTGCCAGGTGGGGGTATATGTCCAGGTTCCCCACTCAGCCTCAGTTGGCACTCAAGAGGGTGCTCTTCCTTGCATTGGGGTGAGGGTGGGAGTTCAGCTTCCAGGTAGGCCTCATGTAATACCTCCTCCTTGGCTGGGAGTGATGAGTCTATCTTTACTGAGATGGGAGTGGGATGGAGTGAGGAGAGAGTAGGTGGGCTGGGAGGAGAATTAGAGGGGGAGAGTTGGGAGACACTCATTACTTTTGAATGGTGGTGAAAAGTCATGATTGTCCACTGGGCCTCCTCTTCCACCACCCCAATAGTGGTGGTCGAGGTAGGGGGAACACTCATACCTGCTGAGTAGAAGTCCAGATTCCCCACATGGCCTTTATGGGAAGACTCTCAGGGATGAAGTGCCAGCTTCCTACTCTAGAACAGGGCCACAGTTTTTTCTGTGGTGTTTGTCTAGGGTAGAACAGTTACTGATTCAAGTTTTCTGTATTGCTGGGCTGCCCGTTTCCTGGTCTTTTGGCTAAAGAGAGCAGACTTTCTGTTGGGGCTTTTATTGTACTGTTTGACATTTTGGGTTGCTGTCTTCTCCAGCACTGTGTCTGGGATATGTGAGGCAAAAAGAAAACTAAAGAAACTCATTATCTTATTCTTCTCTGGCTCCCAAGTTTCCTAGCCTGTCTGCTGCCTTTTTTGAAAGTCAGCTTACGTTTGTTTGTGTGTAAGTCCAGGGTTTTTTAGAAGCACGTAATGGGAGGAATAGGGAAAGGTACATCTGTTTTATCTGTCCAGAAGAGGAAATCCCAAGTACAGTATTTAAAAAAAATATATTACCAAGTTTTAATATTGCTATTTTTTTTTCTTAATAGAAGCCTAGCAATAACGTGCTTCCTGCAAAGTCAAAAAAAATACACAAGTTGGTTGAGAATTCCTTGTCCATAAATAATTCAGCACTCTTCAACTCCTTAGGATCTCCTTTTCGGTCAACAACTTGCCATCGCTGTGGCCTGTTTGGTAAGCATATTTCCCTAACATGTCTGAATTATTTTTTCGTGCATTCGAAAAATATTTTTATTAAGGAAAGTTTAAAACATATTAAGTATGAACAGAATAGTATATCTGTACTATATACCCATCTCTCCGCTTCAGCAGCTACCAGCATCCTACAGGTCTTGTTCATCCATACCTTTCCATTCTTGCTGCTCCTTGGTTATTATTTCCTATAGTTTTGTTTGTGTTAAAATTTACATGCATTGGCATGTACAAACTCACACACCTACCAAGATAGAGAATATTTCCATCTTCTTAGAAAGTCCCCTCCTAGCCCTTTCCAGTCTCTGTAGCTGCTAGAGGTATCCATGATGGGTTTTTTTCCACCATATATTAATTTTGCCAGTTTTAGAAATTCGTATAAATGGACTCTTACAGTATTGACTCTTTTGTGTAAAGCTTTTTTTCATTTAGAATAATATTTTTGGTATTAATACATGTTCTGTGTACACTGTTTTTGCTGAGTAGTGGTTTGATTATATCACAGTTAATCCGGTTGAACATTTTTGCTTGTGTTTAGCTTTCGGTTATAATGCATAGAGCTCTCTACACATTTTTGCACAAGTCCTTGTGTGGATATAGGTTTTCATTTCTCTTGGGTACATGCCTAGGAGAGTAATTGCAGAGTCAAAGGACAGGTATACGATTAACTTCAGAGGAAACAGCCAAGCCATTTTCCCAAGTAGTCCCATTTTACGTTCCCAGTGATAATGAGTTCTGCAAGCTCCACATCTCTGTCATTTGGTGTTGCTGGTCTTTTCAACTTTAGCACTTCTCGTGGGTGTGTACTGGTATCTCATTGTGGTTTTAGCTTGCATTTGCCTCATGATCAGTGAATGATCTTGAGCAGTATTTCTTGTGCTTACTGGCTGTTTAGATATTTAGTTTTTTAAATTCTTTTCTAGTTTTCAGTAGAAGCATTCAAGGCCAGCCTAGTTTTTGTTGTTGCTTCTTTATGTGTTTTTTTTTCTGCCTCTATATTCATAGGATTTTTTGATACTTTATTTAAAAAACTTCTTAGGTTTTTCTGGGTTTGATTCTCTTCATTGGTTTTTTGTCTTGTATTTTTTTTTTAATGGCACAAGGTAATAAGCCACGTCAGAGTCTGCTTGCACTACCACACATTTTCTATTTTCTTTGATTGTTCCTTTTATAATGTGTTCTGGGCTCTGCTTTAGGAAAGTCAGTAACGTTTTCAGTCTGTCCTCCCTTTCATTTTCATCTTTGCATTCCTATTTGCAATTTGAGAGAACGTTAAAAGTTTAATCTTGACGCCTAATCATAAACAGCATAATCCTCTTCAAGTAATCTTCTCGATGTGATTAATAGAATGGTGATTGATATGTCTGGTCTTTGAAAATGTCTTGCTCTCAGCAACAAATACTTGGAATAAAACACTGGTGATGTTACGGGCTGTGTTCTGCAGGATCGCTGAGGTGTTCACAGTGCAAGCAGACGTACTATTGTTCCATAGCCTGCCAGCGAAGGGACTGGTCAGCACACAGCATTGTGTGCAAACCTGTTCAACAAAAGTAAGTAAAACTTGGGGCGCCTGGGTGGCTCAGTCGTTAAGCGTCTGCCTTCGGCCCAGGGCCTGATTCCAGGGTCCTGGAATCGAGCCCCGCATTGGGCTCCCTGCTCTGCTGGGAGCCTGCTTCTTCCTCTCCCACTCCCCCTGCTTGTGTTCCCTCTCTCACTGGCTGTCTCTCTGTCAAATAAATAAAACCTTTAAAAAAAAGTAAGTAAAAGTTTTTTTGTTCATTAGGGAATATTTAAAAGTTGTTTTTCTTTTTTGATAGTGTAAGGATCAAATGAGGTAAGCAGGCCGTAACTATGTAGAAGTCGTTACTTTCATTTACTGATCTGTAACATAAAGGATGCAAATCTGAAATGAAGAGCTTACAAATTTAGGACTGAGTTTTCATAAATATAATTTTATCAGTACATATTCAGAGTTAGAACTTAAAGTTTGAGTCTGTAGTAAGTAGAGCTTTAGAATGCCTTTTAATCATGTGTTCTTTCCTGAATTTTGGTAAGGTAGAACTCTCACAGTGCCTCTTGAATGGTGATTTTAAAATACGAAAATCTTACTGGCATGGCGTTTACCAGTTTACAGAGAAGTTTCACATCTATAACCTCATTCAGTCCTCAAAACTATTGAGGTTATGTACAGATTATCTCCATTTTGTAGATAAGGAAGCTGGGGCTTGGAGATCGTGGCTGTCTCTGTCCCTTTAATTAGGTGGCTTTGGAGGAGGCAAGCCTGCACACAATGTAGACCGTTGCATAGCCAGCCTGGACTATTTACTTTGTTAGTACTGTGATAGTCTCCGAAGGAAGCTGTTTTTCTCCTTCTGGAGATAATTGATAATTAAGAATTTAACATCATTATGGCCCCTACTCTTACTTGGCTATGTACTATAAGTATTACAATCAGCTGCTTTATTTCAGTTTCCACAAACGAGAAGATAGTAAATCACCTTTTGAAACAAAGAACATGGAAGTGAAAAATGAGGTATGATGTACTTTTCGCTTTTAGAGTAAATTTTGAATAAGTTCCTTTTATTGAACTAAGAGGACTTACGCGAAATAAAAGACTTGTTACTTATTCCTGCATTTCACCGGTGTTTACTCAAGTGATCTCCACCCCCAACGTGGGACGCTTGAACTCACGAGATCTGAGATCGAGTCGCAGGCTCCTCTGACTGAGCCAGCCAGGCGCCCCTGCCACCAGTGTTTGTTTAAAAACAAAAGTTTCCTGTTGAATAAATCTGTACACCTAAATGATCGATTGGGGACTGCTGGGGATTTTTGAGCGTTATGTGTGCCCAGCACTTTTCCCAAAAGCACTTGCAGTGCCGGTGTCTCTGTAAAATCACGTGGACTCCTGAGACAGAGCCCCGCTCTGTAGTCCCTGCGTGCACACGTGGTCAGGCTTTGTGTACTGCATTCTAATAGGGCCCTAGTATCGATGGAGAAGTTTTTTCTGTGACACCCCTCTTCCATTTAGGTAACTATATGGGCTAAATCATTCATAATCTGAAAAATATCAGTAGTGCTCAGCTCATCTATAATTTTTAGGCTTCTCTAGCCGGTCCTAGCTTCTACTTTAAAAAAAAAAAAAAATTCTGACTTCCTCAAATATTCATTCCTATAAAATGTTAACAAGTGCAGACTTAAAACACTAACCACCCGTTTTTAGTTTATAAACTCAACATTATCACCACCATTATGGCCTGGTTCTTGAGTGATCCCACTGCTGTGTACATGCCTATGGACAGTGGGTTTTATTGGCTCTTGAAGGTATATGCTGTTTCTCTGCTCTTATTCAAGCCTCGGGGGCTGTTCTGGCCTCAATTCCAGCAAATGGTGGCCATAGTATCGCTGAGACATGTGCTTGTGTAAGTAACTCACTCATGTGTTTTGTGTTTTTTAAACCCAGAGTGACTATCCTCATGGAGTTACTAAAGAAATAGCCATTTGTGCTGATAAAATAATGTTTTCTGACTTGAGAAGTCTACAACTCAGGAAGACCATGGAAATAAAGGTATTTGTTGTTTAATTTCATAGAGATCCAAAGAATAGATTTTTTATTCCTTGTTTCCTGTTTTTAGTTTGAGCATATATGATAGCTCAAAATGTAATGAAATTGATTGCAAAAATTGTCTTACAATACCTTTTTAAAAAATCTTGTTAGAAAGCTTTAAGAAATTCACATTTGCTTGTGTTCTCAGTGAATTATTGCACCTTTTCTGTCTTTTGAAAGGGTACAGTTACTGAATTCAAACACCCAAGTGACTTTTATGTGCAGTTATATTCTTCAGAAGTTTTAGAATACATGAACCTACTCTCTGCGAGTTTAAAGGAAACGTATGCAAATACAGCTCAGGAAGAGGATTACCTTCCTGTGAAGGGGGAAGTTTGTGTTGCCAAGTACACTGTTGATCAGGTAACCTTTGATGAAATGCATTATTTAATACAATGTTTTAGTTTACTTTGGTCGTATAAACTCGACACCAGGGCTTTTAATAATGCATTTGCTGGCTTAACAAGAGGCTGTGGTCACATTCCCCTTTCTCGTTCTCAGTCAGTTTTGTGGGTCTGTTGGGTGACCCCTTCCAGCTCTGTTCATAGGCTCCTCTGCTGCCGGTTGCAGTGATGGCAAGTCCGGGAGCTTGTGTTTATTTTTGTAGCTGAGGCATTAGTGTGTCACAGTGCCTCCTGGGCTAGAGTAACCCGGGAATAGTTGTGCATATTAAAGTCTCCTACATAGACAAATGTAGGGATTTCTTAGCCAGATTCTTAGAAAATTAACTTGTTAATTGAGTGCCTCAGGACAGAGCTGTAGCCCTTCCTTTGCATGTTGTGTAGACTGGCTGAGAGTTTTTAAGCCTAAGATTGTGAAATACGGTTTTGAAGCAAAACACCATTATATTCCACTTTCAGACCTGGAACAGAGTAATAATACAAGATATTGATATGCTTCAGAAGAAAGCACAAGTCTTATATATCGATTACGGAAATGAAGAAATAATTCCAGTAAACAGAATTCACCAACTAAATAGAAATATCGACTTATTTCCTCCATGTGTGAGTCTTTTTTACTTTTTAAATTCCTAATAGTGTCCCCAAAGAGCTGTTTTTAATATTTTGTTGGGCACAGTATTTGCTTGCTCTATTCTGTGATGGTTATTATAAAAAAAAAAAAGTACCCATTGGTATATTTTTCATCTTTTACTAAATGTATGTAAATGCTCACTGGCTTTCTTGGATCCATTTAAGAAGCCTTAGTTAAGTACTTCCTTAGATGAGAAACTAGCATTTTTAGGGACATCTTATCCATCTGTTCTTTTAAAACAATCATTTTTATGTTTATTACATTTTCTGGAAGCAGTCTGAATTTATATGTATTTGTAGGATAATTATCCTTTCATGAATTTCTCAAGCTTCAAATCCCAAAAGGAAAAGCACAAGAGACAAATAATTACACATAAAATTGTTTATTTGGTTAGTTCTTGAAGATTTCTGATAAATTTTCAGTGTGAAATGTATTCAAAAAATCTTCATGTTATTAATTAAAGTCATTTTCAAATACTATTTTTTTAGTAACTCACATAAAATCTTTCAGGCCATAAAGTGCTTTGTGGCCAATGTTATCCCAGCAGAGGGGAATTGGAGCAACGAATGTGTCAAGACTATTAAATCACTGTTAATGGAGCAGTACTGCTCTATAACGATCGTGGACACCCTAAAAGAAGATGTGGTTACCTTCGCTGTGGATGTTATGCTGTCAAGTTCAGGTAAGATCTAAATCTGTCTTTTGTAGATGGAGCACGGCTGTGTCATTTAGTCTTCACCTGTTATGCAGAGAAGAAACAGAAACATGGAGTGAGGCCAAGTAAGCTCTGCTCAGAAGTCCTTCAGGGTATGAGGAAAATATGGCAGTCAGTCGGTCAGAGACCCAGCGTAGGCTCATGGAGCTGGCAGCTTCAGAGCCTAGATGCAGACTTAGTGTGGGGATGACTGTGTTAGCCTGTTGATATGGCCATTATGATTGCTGTTCCTGATGTCTACTCATTTGTGGAGAAAAATTCAAGAATTCCCTTATGAATTTGTCCATGCTTTCACCATGAGTGCTTTTTCCTAGAAGAATTTTCACAGAACTGTGTTTGGTTGGTATTGAGACTGTAAGTGCCTAGTATTTAAGTGTGGAGATGGAAACACCTTGGAATCCTGTGTGTTTGAAAAGTGACTGAGTGCTTATACTGCATCTCAGTTTCCAAGGTATCACTCTTTTACTTTGAGAGACCTGGCATCAGTTGGTGACTTGCTAGAAAATTCAGTTAAATCTTTTGTGAAATTAGGTATAAAATCTATTTTCTTTCTTTATATGTTTTGTATTATGACTCAGGCTTCTGGATGGTATTTCAAGGAACTTGAAGTTTATGTCATGCTGGCTACCCCTTGTTTCAGCCACATGTTATGTTTGAGAAAAAGTAGTCTTAGTTTAACGCTAAATTTATTTTTTCTCATACATGGTGTCCATACTAAGTATGCTGGTCAGGTGGCAACTAAATCTTTCATGTTATCCAGAATTTTGAGGTGAAGTATTTTTGTAAAATTTACTGCCACCTGACAATGGGAATTTTGCCTCAGTTTTTAAGGCTGAGCATTTGTAAACTGTATTTGGCACACAGAAACTGAACTGGTAAGAAATAGGCCAGTGTATTAATAGCCATAATCTCTAGATCACATGATTGTGATTCATTTGTTTCGTGTTTATGCCTTTCTTCTAATACTTGGTATAATATCTCAAGGGGGATACGTTTTCTTAATCATTTTTAGGAAAACTCTTAGATGATGTGCTCATAGAAATGGGATATGGCTTGAAACCCAAGGGACAAAATTCTAAGAAGCAAAGTGCAGATCCAAGTGAGTATACAGGTTAGTATCGAACAGTATAAACAGTACAGTGACTCCAGGAACTGAAGAACTATCTTCTCTACTGAACAAAAAAAGGCAGAGCTGTCACACTGTCAGATTTAATGGAAATGATAACCATTCTTTGAACTTTATATAAGAAAGATACATTTTCATTTAGTAGTATGTTGTGTCTAATCTTAGTCCTCCCTGCCTGTTTTCCTTCCCTGTCTGTCTTCCATATTAATCCTTGACATAATTATCAGAAATCTCTGAAGTGTTAAATATCATGACACTTTGAGTTGAAGAGTTTTTTTAAAATTATGTTATGTTAGTCACCATACGGTACTCCATTAGTTTTTGATGCAGTGTTCCATGCTCCATTGTTTGCGTATAACACCCAGTGCTCCGTGCAATACGTGCCCTCCTCAATACCCATCATTGGGCTAGCCCATTCCCCCACCCCCCTCCCCTCTGAAACCCTCAGTTTGTTTCCCAGAGTCCATAGTGTCTCATGGTTCGTCTCCCCCTCTGATTCCCCCCTTCATTTTTCCCTTCCTTCTCCTAATGTCCCCATGCTCTTCACTTATATGTAGAACATAAGGAATAAGGAGTTGAAGGGTTTTTAGCTAACATTTCCTTAGTTTAAATTTTCCTCCTTACTTAGGTTTTCCAGCAATAATAAACGGGTATAACAGTGTTTATTGGTTCTTCTTCCTGAATATCCTTTATATACGACTTTTTTTTCTTTTTTAAAATCCTTTTTTTTCTTACTATTTTTCTAGTTCAGAAATCCTTACCAGTTGTGGATAATTGCAACAACCTTCTGACTTTACCTTTTGTCTGCTGTCTGTATTCTTATCGTACTGCATACATGATTATCCCCAAAACACAGATCTTGGCATGACAGCTCTGACAAAACATTTTTAGTAATTCTTTGCCATCTAGAGGAGAAAACCAAACACTTACTGGTCTAATAGTGGACATGGTTGAAACCATAAATGGTGGTGGTGTCTTAGGGTGAGTGTGGAGTGAGGGAAACAAAAGGGGGGGAGATAAACCTGGGGCCTACAACAACGAATGAGAAGCCATGACGGGAGAGGTGGATAGAGAATGCAGACAAATTGCCAGAGCAACAGGAGGGAGAATGCTTGGAGCAGGAGGTCATCGGTCATAACAAATGTTGCAAAGGTATCTAGTGGAAGGAACAAAAATCTTCTGGGCAGTATTTTCTTCCCTGAGGGACTGTGGTCAGTGCAGACCCATAGCGAAGAGATGATAAAATGGTAGGAGAGAGCAAGTGCATGCAGACTGCAGTGGGAGCACCTGGATGGGCACCTAACCTGGATTACGATAGAAGTCTTTTCAAGGTGACACCACACTGAGCAAGAAATAACCAGGTTGCTGGGGGATTGGGAGTGTGTTCTGGGAGGAAGAGTATGTGTTAAGGCCTAGAGGTGTTGAAGGAGCGTGATACGGGGCCTGAAAAGCTGCAAAAATTAGATTAATGAAACCAAAATGCCTTGGTTTTTCTGTTTTTTTGTCAAGATGATCTTGAGGATACTGGAAAAATGACCGCCGAAAGCAAAGTTGTTGTGGATAGGAGTGATCTAATCCCGAAAGTGTTAACCTTGAATGTAGGAGATGAGTTTTGTGGTGTGGTGGCCCACATTCAGACTCCAGAAGACTTCTTTTGTCAGCAGCTGCAAAGCGGACGTAAGTAAATTTTCTTGATTTGTGCTGTCAGTATAACCTGTGTACTTCAAGAGACTCAACATGTGAGAAAGAAGATAATGTGTAGATTTGTATTTCTTGTGTTTAAGATGTGATCTGTATCTACAGATAAGCTCGCTGAACTCCAGGCATCCCTTAGCGAGTACTGTGGTCAAGTGCCTCCACGCTCAGATTTTTATCCAACCATTGGTGATATCTGTTGTGCGCAATTCTCAGGTAAGGGAAGAGTATTACTGAATTTTTTTTACTTATAATGAAGTAAAAATAAATGAAACAATCCTCAGTTTGCATTGGATGGCTGCATTTGAAGTCAGAGTGGTAAAGCACACCAATCATTTAAATATGTGCAGTTGAACTGAATCCAAGCGTGCAGGGGAAGAAGGCCTGTGAATGCTAGAGGAGTTGGCAAAGGATGTTTCTGTTGTTTTATCAGCCTTTAGTTTTGGGGACTGGTGCAGGTAATTTTATTTACATCAGGATGTGAATGTGGACTCTTCCAGAATCATGTCTTCACCAGTTTTCTTGGGAATAGCAAAAGGGCCTGGAAGCACGGAGCCGTCACGGCACAGCTGTGGTAACTGGCTTCAGTTCTTCCCTGCTGAAGGGAAACAAGTCCAGAGGCCTCACAGAAGGGTTGATGCAAGTGGGCCTCCAGTAAATGGAGTGCTTGGTCGGTGGAGTCTGGTTGACTCGTATGGCCAGGTATTCTAAAATTAGCCCTGCTTGATGCTTAGCAAATTGTTCCTGTATTGATCAGGGCATCGTTGTGGATTCATTCGCAAGACTCAGACATGTTCTCTGTCCTAATGAGTTAACTGTCTGCGGGGGAGACCAAGCATGTTGTAAGTCATAACCACCTAGGGCATGAGTGGTATAGTAAGGTATGCATGCATAAAGGTGAGATTTTAGGAGTGGAAGGCTTCTGAGCAGCAGAAGTGGTAATGGTGACTAAGTGTACATTGTTCAATAAGGCTCGATATTCTATTAAAGTAAAACCTATAGATGACCATCTCTGAATCTGGGAGGGAAAAGTTTTGTTTGTATCTGCACTGGAAAATCATTTGAGACAGAGTCTCTCCTTCTTTCAGAGGATGATCAGTGGTACCGTGCCTCCATTTTAGCTTATGCCTCTGAACAGTCTGTGCTGGTCGGATATGTAGATTATGGAAACTTTGAAATCCTTAGTTTGACGAGACTTTGTCCCATAACTCCGAAGTTGCTGGAATTGCCAATGCAAGCTATAAAGTGTGTGCTGGCAGGTATGAAATTTTTGTGGTCCCTGTATTCTTAAAATACTAAAACCTAAAGAGCATTAGAATTGAAATTAATTAAACTACCCGGAAGATAATGTGTTTAGATATAACTTCTCTTAATGCAAAAATAATCCTTAATAGAACATTTCAAATCACAGGACTACTTTGCTATCTCTAACAAAATAAAATTTAATGTGCCTGTCATTATGAAATTGGGTATTATTTTTTTGCTATTTATAGTCTGCATTATTAATATCATAGAAGCCGATTCATTACACAAAGTAGGGTAAAACCTGCTTGTGTAAAAACAGTATGTTTGAACATATGCTTAGAAATTACTGCATATAAAATTTATCCCACCAGGAGCCAGGGCTTCTTTCCATGTTAATAAATTGGCCTCTATAACCTTCATTCACATATTCCATTATTGAACTATCCAATTACCAGAAGGATATTTCCAAGTTTTTGCTACTAGCAGTGTTTTTTTTTGTTTTTTGGTTTTTTTTAAATAAAGATTTTATTTCAGAGCAGAAACGGGGGGAGGGGCAGAGGGAGTAGCAGACTCCCCACTGAGCAGAGAGCCCGATGTGGGACCTATCCCAGGGCATGAGCCGAAGGCAGACATTTAACCCACTGAGCCACCCAGGCGCCCCATAGCAGTGTTCTTTTAACTATATTTTGCCACCTATCCAAGATATTTCCTTAGGATAGGCTGCAAAATACAGTTGTACTACAGAATTCCTCAGGTGAACTGAAGGTGTCTGTGGGCATGTTTCTTTTCATGTTTGTGATATATGTTATGATTATTCACCAGAAAGAGTAGAACTAGTTTAAACACCTACCAGAAAGATCGAGGGGGAGCCCATTCCTGCACACGTTGGTAAACCAAATAGATATCTCTGTATTATCTCATGTTGGCCAGTTTCGAGAAGTTAAAACTCAATCATTTCGATTACTTTATTACCATGAGCCTGAGCATTTTTTTCATAAGTTACTCGCTCTGATCTTATGAAGAGACCAGGTGCATAACCTCAGGGTGTTGATCTCCAAGTGCCTTTGCAGTTTAACTGCTGCAGGCATTTTTCAGGTCATTGTAAGGGACCAGTATCTCCTCCTGGTTTGTTTGATACTTTTGTTTATGACTTTCTTAACTTACTGAGATATAAGTTACATATCATTAAATTCTCAGTCTTAGGTATACAATTCAGTGATTTTTAGTAAATTTACTGAGCTGTATAGACGTCACCCTGATGAGGTTTCTTGTGCTCATCAGTAGTTAATCTAGCTCCCCAGGCAATCACTAATCTGTCTTCCAGATTTGTTTTTCTAGACTTTTCATATTAATGGAATTATGGTTTGTTTGCATAGAAGTAGAGCAGTTTTCTATAGGTTTTTTCTGTAATTTTGCCTTCGTTTTAATGATTAGAAAATCCTTCTGCTCAGGTGGGACTTTTTGTCTGGTGTTTGTCAGGTTCTTTAACTTTGTGGAAATTAGGAATTTCTTAATACTTATTTTAAGAAGTATTTTAGTCTTCTTTTAAAAATTCTTTGATAGGAGTAAAGCCATCATTAGGAATTTGGACTCCAGAAGCTATTTGTCTGATGAAAAAAATTGTGCAGAACAAAATGATCACGGTGAAAGTGGCAGACAAGCTGGAAAACAGCTCCCTGGTGGAGCTCATAGATGCATCTGTGACGCCTCACCTCAGCATTGCTCAGGTGCTCAGAGACGCGGGCTTTGCCCTCCAGGAGACCGGGGTGCCGGCAGAGAAACCCAGGGTCGTGAAAGATGCCAGCGGTAAGTAAGAAGTCTGCTCGATAATGTCTGTGCTGGAATCCAGATGACTTTGCGTACGTGTGGGTTCTCGTGCTCCCAAAAAGAATGGGTGCTGTGTCTTCTGTCTTTTTTAATCAAGCATTTATTTAAATACACTATGAGTGTGTTGGAAAACTGGAAAAAAACAAAAACAAAACCTGTAGGTCACTGGCAGCTGAAGGATCAATCAGAAATGTGAATTTGAAATTCAGCGAGGTAGTTGTGGCTAATTGTAATACCAGTTAACTTTCCTGTAAAGTCACTAAAAGTCCCTGGAAATTCAGTTCTTCAAAAGCAGATTCCTCAACCCGCCTTACCTCCCATCTCCACTTTAACCAGTTGTTTTGCAAAAGTTTTTTGTTGTTGTTTTTTGTTTTTTTTTCCCCCCCACAGTTCCCTTTAGTATAGAAGCAAAACTAAATCCACTGGAGTGGACATGGGTTGAACTTGCTGTTGACCAAACAGTAGATGCTGTGGTCTGTACGATGTACAGTCCTGGAGAATTTTATTGCCATGTGCTTCAAGAGGATGGTAAGTGGACTCTTCTCATTTATTTCTCTTACAAATACATTGGTGTGGTAATAACTGAAGAGGAGTTTACTGAATAATAGAAGTACTGTCTTTCCAAGAAGGGCCAAGTGAGTATTTCTACTTGGAAAAAGGATTTGATTATACTTAATTGCCTTTTATTTCATTTTAAGCCATTTCTATTTTTAAAAATCTCTTTATATTTAAACCAGTTTTGATTTCATAGAATGTCTTCTAAATTCATTTTGGAAAATTAAATAGTTGATTTTATTAAGGCATAACATGCATATATGTAAATGCATGAATAGTGCAGCATAACACATTATCACAGAGTCCAAACACTGACCAACATCTAGGTCAAGAAATGAAGCATAACCAGTAACCCAGAAGTTTCCTCCATGTCTCCTTTGATTACTACCCCTTCTCTCTATAAAAAGTAAATACTATCCTGCCTTCCAATAACATAGTTTTCCTGGTTTTGAACTTTATGTAAATGTAATCATACAGTATATACTCTTATGTGTCTCGCCACCTTTTTTTACATAGTTTGTGAGATCAGTTCTTCATTTTTATATGCAACAGTAGCTTGTGTTCCACTGTGTGAATATACTGCAAATTTATTTCTTTATAACCTTGGGCACATGGGTTGTTTCTAGCTCTGAGCTATAAAGTGATATTGGTATGAACATTTCCATACAAATTTAATACACATGGATAAATGTGTTTCTTTTGAATATATACCCAGGAATGAAATTATTGACCATATCCTAAAGGGTATTTATATTTTCAGCTTTGATCAATGAATGCCCAGAAGTTTTCAAAGTGATTTTGACAGCTGTCAGTTTGAGAGTTTTAGTCTCTCCACATCCTCACACTTGTATTTATCTTCTTTTTCATTTGAGCTGTTGTGGTGAGCATCTTTAATTTTAACATTTTTAAATCTTGTTTCTTCTCTATCAAATGAGGACATTAAACTAGGTGCCTAAGTCCCTGTCTAGCTCCCAGTTCGTGAAATTGGTCATCCCTCCTTTCAGAATCATCTGGTAGATAGACCACTGTTTCATATAGCGTAAAGTTAAAAATTTTTCATGTCAGTTTCTGTTTTCATAGGTGATTATACAAGCATATGGTACAAAATCCCAAAGTTAAAAAGAATGTATATCTTTTGTTTCTCTTGCCTTTGGAGAAGTGTCATGAAAAAGGTTGCTTTGGCCGATGTCGTAGAGGTTGTTGCCTATGTTGTCCTCCAGGATTTTGATGGATTCCTGTCTCACATCGAGGTCTTTCATCCATTTGGAGTTTATTTTTGTGTATGGTGTGACAGAGTGGTCAAGTTTCATTCTTTTGCATGTAGCTGTCCAATTTTCCCAGCACCATTTATTGAAGAGACTGTCTTTTTTCCACTGGATGTTTTTTCCTGCTTTATCAAAGATTAGTTGCCCAAAGAGCCGAGGGTCCATTTCTGGGTTCTCTATTCTGTTCCATTGGTCTATGTGTCTGTTTTTGTGTCAATACCATGCTGTCTTTGTGATCACAGCTTTGTAGTACAGCTCGAAATCTGGCATTGTGATGCCCCCAGCTTTGTTTTTCCTTTTCAACAGTTCCTTGGAGATTCGGGGCCTTTTCCGGTTCCACACAAATTTGACTATTTGTCCAGTTCCTTGAAAATGTCCTCGGTATTTTGATCGGGATAGCATTGAAAGTGTAGATTGCTCTGGGTAGCATGGACATTTTAACTATGTTAATTCTTCCGATCCATGAGCATGGAATATTTTTCCATCTTTTTATGTCTTCCTCAATGTCTTTCAAGAGTGATTTATAGTTTCTAGAATATAGGTCCTTTACGTCTCTGGTTAAGTTAATTCCAAGGTAACGTATGGTTTTTGGTGCTATTGTAAATGGGATGGATTCCCTAATTTCTCTTTCTTCGGTCTCGTTATTCGTGTATAGAAATGCAACTGATTTCTGAGCATTGATTTTGTATCCCGCCACGTTACTGAATTGCTCTATAACTTCTAATAGTTTGGGAGTGGCTTCTTTTGGGTTTTCCATATAGAGTATCATGTCATCTGCGAAGAGAGACATTTTGACTTCTTTGCCGATTTGGATACCTTTTATCCCTTTTTGTCGTCTGATTGCTGTTGCAAGGACTTCTAGTACTATGTTGAATAATAGTGGCGAGAGTGGGCATCCTTGTCGTGTTCCTGATCTTAAGGGAAAGGCTTCCAGCTTTTCCCCATTGAGAATAATATTTGCAGTAGGCTTTTCATAGATGGCTTTTATGAGATTGAGAAATGTACCTTCTATTCCTACACTCTGAAGGGTTTTAATCAGGAAAGGATGCTGTATTTTGTCAAATGCTTTTTCGGCATCGATTGAGAGGATCATATGGTTCCTGAGTCTTTTCTTGTTGATATGATGTATCACGCTGATTGATTTGCGAATATTGAACCACGCTTGCATCCCAGGTATGAATCCCACTTGATCGTGATGGATAATCCTTTTAATGTACTGTTGGATTCTATTAGCAAGTATCTTGTTGAGGATTTTGGCGTCCATATTCATTAGGGAAATCGGTCTGTAATTCTCCTTTTTGATGGGGTCTTTGCCTGGTTTGGGGATCAAGGTAATATTGGCCTCATAGAATGAGTTTGGTAGCTTTCCTTCTGTTTCTATTTTTTGAAATAGCTTTAGGAGAATAGGTATTATTTCTTCTTTGAATGTTTGGTAGAATTCCCCAGGAAAACCGTCCGGGCCTGGAGTTTTGTTTTTTGGAAGGTTGTTTATCACTGACTCAATTTCTTCATAATTAATTGGCCTGTTTAAGGAATCAATTTCTTCCGGTTTCAATCTTGGTAGTTTATGGGTTTCCAGGAAGGATTCCATCTCTTCCAGATTGCTTAGTTTATTGGCATATAGCTGTTGATAAAAATTTCTAATAATCCTTCCAATTTCAATGGTGTTCGTCGTGACCTCTCCTTTTTCATTCATTGTTATTAATTCTCTCAAAGAACCAGCTTCTAGCTCTGTTGATCTGCTCTACTGTACCCCTGGTTTCTAATTCGTTGATTTCTGCTCTAATTTTGGTGGGACTTCCTCAAAATAAAAAGCTTCTGCACAGCCCAGGAAACAATCAAAAAAACTAAGAGGCAGCCCACACAATGGGAGAATATATTTGCAAATGATGCTACAGATAAAAGACTGGTATCCAAGATCCACAAAGAACTTCTCAAACTCAATACGCAAGAAACAAACATCATAAAATGGGCAGAAGATATGAACAGACACTTTTCCAATGAGGACATACAAATGGCTAACAGACATATGAAAAAATGTTCAAAATCATTAGCCATCAGGGAAATTCAAATCAAAACCACAGAGATACCACCTTACGCCAGTTAGAATGGCAAAAATTGACAAGGCAGGAAACAGCAATTGCTGGAGAGGATGTGGAGAAAGGGGATCCCTCCTACATTGTTGGTGGGAATGCAGGTTGGTGCAGCCACTCTGGAAAACAGTGTGGAGGTCCCTTAAAAAGTTAAAAATTGAGCTACCCTATGACCCAGCCATTGCACTACTGGGTATCTACCCCAAAGATACAGACGTAGTGAAGAGAAGGGCCATATGCACCCCAGTGTTCATAACAGCGTTATCCACAATAGCTAAATCGTGGAAGGAACCGAGATGCCCTTCAACAGATGACTGGATTAAGAAGCTGTGGTCCATATATACAATGGAATATTACTCAGCTATCAGAATGAGTTCTCAACATTTTCTGCAACATGGACGGCACTGGAGGAGATAATGCTAAGTGAAATAAGTCAAGCAGAGAAAGACAATTATCATATGGTTTCTCTCATCTATGGAACATAAGAACTAGGAGGATTGGTAGGAGAAGAAAGGGATAAAGAAAGGGGGGTAATCAGAATGGGGAATGAAGCATGGGAGACTATGGACTCTGAGAAACAGACTGAGGGCTTCAGAGGGGAGGGGGGTGGGGGAATGGGATAGACTGGTGATGGGTAGTAAGGAGGGCATGTATTGCATGGTGCACTGGGTGTTACACGCAACTAATGAATCATCGAACTTTACATCGGAAACCAGGGATGTACTGTATGGTGACTAACATAATGTAATAAAAAAAATTAAAAAAAAAAGTATAGTGGGAAGTAAATTTCCCAGTCCCTCTCAATTTTCTAAATCTTTTCAGAATAAATAATGATATCTTTTCTATGCATATGCTTGTATGTATGTATCCCTGTTTGTGTAGGCATAAATGGTGAAATACTGTAAATGATTTTTGCACTTTTATTTTCTACTGTGTCTTGGACTAATAAGTTTGCATAGTCTTTTCTTCTTCTTCTTCTTCTTCTTTTTTTTTAATAAGATTTATTTATTTTGAGAAAGAGCATGCTGGGGCAAGGAGGGTGGGGGATGCAGATGGAGGAGAAGAGGGAGAGAAGCAGACTCCCCGCTGAGTGGGGAGCCAGAAGCAGGGCTCCATCTCAGGACCCTGAGGTCATGACTGGAGCTGAAATCAAGAGTTGGACACTTAACTGACTGAGCCACCCAGGCGCCTCTCAGCATTTTAAAGCTCTCTGTGGTTTGTATCTTTCTCAGCACGTGGCTGGTGTATTCTTCAGTGGTTCACCTTCCCTGCGTTGCCAGACTGCTCCTGCCAAATAAGTTTTGGCTGCTTAATTCTGTACTTTGCCTCAGAGCCATTTCTTCCTTCTGCAGTTACCCCCTCTTTGTCCTCTTTCTCGATGCAAGCTTTAGCACGCACAGCTCACCTCTCTGTTTCCTCAACAGACTTCTGTGCATCCTCGTAGTGCTTATGTGTCCTCCTCCAGGCCAGCTTGTAGGTCACTTCTGTACAGGTTTGTACACAGTGTCCTTATCCCTATGCAAAGCTCATGCTCTGGTATGCTGATGACAATGCCGTAGTAGGGGGTTACCAAGAGCATTAACTAATAATGACTATTTTCCCAATTAACTTTTTAATAAAAGAGAAAAGCATCTAGTGTGTACTTAATAGTTGCTTGGGAATGTACCTGAGATTGTATGATCAAAACATTTCCCAACTTCAGAGGAAAATCTGTATTCTGCATGCTTTTTAAATATTGAATACTGTATGTATTGTTTTCAGCTTTAAAGAAACTCAATGATTTGAACAAGTCATTAGCGGAATATTGCCAGCAGAAGGTGCCCAGTGATTTTAGGGCAGAAATAGGGTGTCCGTGTTGTGCTTTTTTTGCAGGTAAGTTGCAGTTGATAGACTCTTGACTTCATTGATAGAGACTTTTGTTTCCTGATGTTCAGTCCTTATTGAGTGTGCATTTTCTTCCTGAGGTTTAAGCAAATGTTCCTCACAAGACTAAATGAATGCTTAAAGTATCATGTTTTATCTTCTCTTGGTAGCAAGGAACCTCCAAATGAAACTTTCTTAGCTCAACTTTGTTAAACTTTGTTAAATGCTTTTCTTTCCAGAATTTCTGATATTAAATTAGATACCGAGAAACCTGTTCACTGCAGGTTCATTGTTTCTTCTGGTCACCCTGTGCGTGTTTAGTTTGAAAGTATATTTAATGAAACACCTTAATTTCATTGCATGAGTTTTTCTATTTGCTTTTTATGTTATTTTACTAATGACAAGTAAAACAGTTTGTTCTTAGTTACGAGAGTATCGTAAGCTTTCCAGATTGGCAGATATGTTCAAGGTTATGAAGTCTTCCCTTCACTTTCACATTCCGTTTATTGGATAGGTGATGAATGAAATCTTCAATTTACCTCTGATGTTAAAGTGTGGTGCTATAAAAATTTTGGATGTATTCTAAAAAATGGATTTTGAGAATTCTGGGGATTTCTGAATGAAAAATTGAAGGCATCATCTGGAGAAAGAGCAAATTTAGTTACTTTAGACAAAGGATTTTTTTTTCTTTTGAAGACAAAAATTTCAAATGTTAATGGAAATAATGTCCCATGTTATATACTTTGTGTTAAATATAGGTGATGGTAATTGGTATCGTGCTTTAGTCAAGGAAATCTTACCGGATGGAAACATTAAAGTCCATTTTGTGGATTATGGGAACATGGAAGAAGTTACTGCGGATGAACTCCAAATGATCCCATCCAAATTTTTAAAACTTCCATTTCAAGGAATACGGTGCTGGTTAGTAGGTATGGTGCAGAATAAGAAACTTTCTCAACTATCTTCTAATACTTAGGGTATATGTACTTTTAAATATTAACGTTTATAATTTTAACATGTGAATTAGAAGATCTTGCTTCATATTATAGAATTTAGAAACGTACTTTTGAAGATACTGGCCGAAATGTTCAGTGTTGATGTTAAAGTAGGGAAGCAGCTGCTTTTCTGTGTTTGAGATGGGAGTGAAAAGCGATGTGTTCTTTTGAAGGCATTTTGCAGGATTTCTTAGGATCTTCAAATATTCCTACCTTTTGTCTCAGCATTTTCACTTGTAATAATTTATTCCAAAGAAATGATCTTGGAATTTCGCAGTTTACCTACAAGGAAATTCATTATACTGCTGTTAATAATAGCAAAACCACCTAAATAGCCGATTACAGGGGTGTGGTTAAATGATGATACGGATAATTGACAGTAGTAGTACCTATTTCAGTTGGTTGTTGTGAGGATTAATGCTCAGAAACAGAATTTTTCTGACATGCAAAGTTAGATTTAAGTGTTTCCTCTTACCACACAGTCATTAAAATGATGTTAACCATGGGTTATTAATATGAAGAATTGTTCATGAGGTACATGAAGCATGCTAGTTATAGAAGAGATACAGGACGGCATTGTGATTAGAAGGACAGGCTCTGGAACCAACTCACCGGCTGTGAGAATCTTAGGCAAATGATTCAAACCCTCTGGTGCTTCTGATTCCTCATCTGGAAAATAATAGTATCTTCCTCAAGGAGTCATTAAGTATAAAAGAGATGAAAAATATAAAGCACTTAACACTACCTGGCATTATATCCATAAGACCTATTATTGTTGCAAAGGTTTCTTTATGAAAGAAATGAGTATGTCTGTGCAAGCAAGTCTTTACACATGCGCATGAAAATTGTGGAAGGTTGGGTACCAGAATGTTAATAGTGCTCATGTCTGGCAGCATAGATGCTCTTTATTTTTCCTTTTGCATGTTTTATTTCTACTTACTACACTAAGTCTGTTTCAGATTATTTTTAATTACCATGTTTTATGTCCGTGCTTCTTAAAATGTGGCCCCCGGACAAGCAGCATCAACTTGAGAACTTATTCAAACTGCAGATTTTCAGTTCTCCACCAAGGTCTACTAAATTGGAAATTCTAGGATGGGACCCTGAAATCTGTTTTAACGAGCCCTCTAGGTAATTCAGATGCACACTCAAATTTGAGGATTACTGTTCTAAAAATAAGAGTATAAGCCAAAATTATCAGAAAAATAATTTTTCGTTAAGTAGTTTTAACATTCTGAAATCACCATTAGGAAACTGTCCACAGAAGTGAAAATGTATGGTTGAGATCTTCTAGCAGCATAATTAGTAACTCATCATTGTATGTGTAACAGAACACAGTGGTGGCTTCTAACCCTGTTTTTGCTTATTGGAAAAATGCCAGGTAAAGGTATATTAGTGGAAAATAAGGAAAATTTCTGAGTCCCCTAAAACCCCAAGTAGTATGTTTACAAATGTGTTATCTGTAACTTAGGCATGGGAGATGTAGAGATGTAATTGAACATTAAAAAAGATACTCCAAATCGCTGACCCAAATGGAACACTTGACAAGGATTAGTCCCAGACACTATTGAAGCAAAAATGCAGCTCGGGCACAGAATTCTTTTTAATGCTATTCTTATTTGCCAGATATACAGCCTAGAAACAAACACTGGACTGAAGAAGCCATAGCAAGATTTCAGATGTGCGTTGCAGGGATAAAACTCCAAGCCCGAGTGGTTGAAATCACTGGACAGGGAGTGGGAATCGAGCTCACTGATCTCTCCACTTCTTACCCCAGAATAATTAGTGATGTTCTGATTGATGAACATCTGGTTTTAAAAAGTAGTTCGCCACGTAAAGACTTGACAAGTAATAGACCTGTTAGTAGACGTGATCTTCAAGTTGATGTCCTGGGGCTTCAAGGTAACATGTTTAAGCCATTGATTTGTTATTTAAATTTGTTATCTTTTGCTTTTATGGGCTGTAAAAATTTTTCTAGTCAAATGATGCAGTTTTCTGTAGGAATACATGCTTCGTGGAAATAGGTTAATAATAGGTTACTACAATTAGTATTTATTGGGGTGCCTCGGAGGGAGCAGTTGGTTGACTCTTGGTTTCAGCTCAGGTGGTGAGAGACCTCAGGGTGGTGAGATTGAGCCCAGCTTTGTGCTCCCAGCTCAACGTGGAGCCTGCTTCAGATTCTCGCTCTCCATCTCCTCATCTGCGCCTTCCCTCCTCAACGGCTCATGCACTCACTCACTCTCTCATAAATAAATCTTTTAAAAAAAATAAAAATAGTATATATTGAAACATGGTTTTATTAAACACTGTACTCATTTTCATCGTAGTTATTGATCAGGTAGTTTTGCATCATACAGTTATGTATCCCCTAAAGTATGAATCAGTTATAAGATTTACATTAAATATATTATGGAAATGAAAATATATTACAGAAATAATACAGGAGTGCAGTAGGTCAAAGATTCTCATTCTAGATTGGACTTTTTTGTAACACTCATAGAATCCGTGAATAGATTGTTTTGTGAAAATACAGATTTTCATTTTAGGGATTTGTGAATGTTGATTCAGTTGATGAATAAATTGAGTTTATAACTGGAAGAGAATAACAACTTGATCTGTTTTATACAAGGTCTGTTTTGTATGTTTTCAGCCATCTCTTCAGCGGAGCCATGGAGGACGATAGAATTGCCAGTTAATAAAACTGTACAAGCAACCATATTAGAAATCGTAAACCCGCTCTTGTTTTATGCTCTACCAAATGAGATGCCAGGTAAGAAACCAAAATTTGAGACCTATTTATGCTCATCCTTTTAACTGTATGATGAAACTGCTTATCTGAACTCTTGAGGAAATGAGAGAGAGGGGAGGCTGGTGATTTTTGTTTTATTCAGTGTTTTAAGGAAGAATTGGCCATCATAACACTACAGGCATATTTAGTTATGCAAACACATATGTGAACATGAAGGGAAAATGCCCTGCATTTAGCACCTATCCAACCCAGTTTACGGCTTTTTATAAGAAAATAGTGTCCTTAATTGCTGTATAATTTCTTGTTTAAAAATAGATACTATCACAAAAAATAGATACATCTATATTGAAATGCATTTACAAAGCTAACCATCTATGACCTTTTAAGAAAATTTGGTATATTGAAAGAGTACTTTATAAATTAGTCTATAATCACTGTTACTATAGCTTAGAAACTTAGAGAAATGTTTTATACTCCACCTAAACCTGAAGAAAAGTAGCATATGAATGTTCTGTTGTTTCATGGAAGTTTATAATTAAGAAATCGCTTCAATATATTTGAGTTTATCCTTTGTAGTGTCAGAGTGTTAGTGCAAGTTGGTGATGGCTATTCAAAATAATTGCAGGTACTTGAAGGCTGAGAAAATGAACCTTTGTTTCAAATTGTTAAACCACAAATTGTGGTGATACCAAGTGCTCTTAAATCTATCTCCAGTAAGAAATTAAAAATTAAATCATCATCTTTGATCAGTGTAGTGGAAAGCAGGGACTTAGGATTATTGAATCCTGATGAATTGGAAGTACTTTGTTTTATCTCATTAACTGTAACACACTTCCTGAAAAGGATACTGAAAAATTGTGAAAGTATGACTTTATAAGTTTCTGTGGTGTGAACGCACTAGTATAACCACCCTGATCTAGAAATTAGCTTTCCAGAGGCTTCCTTCTTACTCCCTCCCAGCATTAGATCCCTTTTGTACAAGGTAACCCCGAGTGGTTTTATGTATTCTTTTTTTTTTTTTTTTAAGATTTTATTTATTCGACAGAGATAGAGACAGCCAGCGAGAGAGGGAACACAAGCAGGGGAGTGGGAGAGGAAGAAGCAGGCTCCCATTGGAGGTGCCTGATGTGGGGCTCGATCCCACAACGCCAGGATCACGCCCTGAGCCGAAGGCAGACGCTTAACCGTTGTGCCACCCAGGCGCCCCTATGTATTCTTAAAATATAAATGTAATTGGGTTTTTTTGAGTGATTTGATTTGACACTGTTTTTGTATACTGTCTAACCAGTAGCATTGAAAACTTCTTCACAAAAGATTGCTTTTTTTATGTTTCAGAAGATCAGGAAAGATTGTGTGTATTGACAGCTGAATTGTTAGAATATTGCAATAGTCAGAAAAGCCGAGTGTCTTATAGACCCAGAATTGGAGATGCGTGCTGTGCCAAATATACAAGTAAGGTCCTTTTAAATAAAACATTAAAGGGGAAATTTTTTGTTCTCTTTTACATGAAATCCTGTGTATTTTGTTAGGTGCGCATTTTGTTTTGTTAAAAACAAGGTGGTTGTAGGTTTAATTCATATGCTGGGGTCATCCAGCTTTTCTGTTCTGTAACCATAGATTATATTTAGGTAATGATATAGGTAGTTATCTACAAGCTTGTCAGTACTTTGAGATAATCAGCTCTAGATAACTCTCCTGTATGTGGTGGACCAATAACATATTTATATATGGAGGAGTTGCAAATAATTTATAGAACTTTATGAATGTACTAAAAAAGGAATAAATGCTTCAAAAAGTCAGACTTGTTGAACCAGGTACACTTAACCATAGTCCTGTTGTTTAATGTTTCATGTTAACAAATTTCTTTAGTGAGTGAATATTCTTGGGCAGAAATTTGGGGAATTGCTGAGTCAAAGGATATAAGTTGTTTTGTAAGTTCCAGAAGCATATCACTCCGTAGGCATCTTAAAGAAATGTCCATATGTGCCAAAAGTTTGTGAGTGGGCCAATTTCATCTTCCTCTTGCTAGCAACGGATTTGAAATGCTTTCAGTCTGTTGTCCACATAGAGTTCATTTAAAAAAATTTTTAATTTAAATTTAGATTTACAGTTAAATGTATTATGTTTAGTTTTTCTTTTGTATGATAAGTGGATCTACACTTTCCCTCCCTTTCTTCCTGATAGAAATATGTCACAATTTTTGGTTAGATAAGTATTCTTTATTTATTGGAATTGCATGAACACTGTTGACAGCCTAGCCACGTGGTGCACTATGACATAGGAGATACATGGTTACATATCTCTTTTGCC
This sequence comes from Ursus maritimus, assembly GCF_017311325.1. Taxonomy (NCBI): domain Eukaryota; kingdom Metazoa; phylum Chordata; class Mammalia; order Carnivora; family Ursidae; genus Ursus; species Ursus maritimus. The sequence goes on along the minus strand of NW_024426885.1, from coordinate 16,282,541 downwards.
TTTGTTGTTGTTGTTAGTACTCTTCTGTATACTTTCACTGATTATCTCAGTTCTCTGCATTGGTGCAGAGTCTCCTAGTGAAACCTCCTGTACTTTATCAGCTTTTATTACGTTGCCAGCACTTGCAGCCTCTGACATCCTAGCTAGCCTGCTTGTCCTCCAGACGTGAGCCACACCATGTCTGGGGTGGTTTCCACACCACTCCCTTGGATTTCACAGATTTCTCTCCCATCCCACCATGTTTTCTGTTTCTTCCTCCCTCATCTCACCTTGTTTTCTGAAATCCTTACTTTGGATTTATTCCAATATTTGGGTAGATCCCATCCTCCAGAAACTGAGAAAAGATGTGTGTAAGATAAATTTTCTGTTCTCTCTCCATGTTTTCCCATGTTTGAAAAACGTCTTTATTCTACCCTCGTAGTTAATTGAGAGGTAGCCTCGATACAGAATTCTAGATTGGAAATCATCTTTGCCTTAAAATTTTAAAGGCATTGCTTTTTTTTTTTAAAATTTTTTATTAAGGGAATCTCTGTACCTAGCATGGGGTTCGAAGTCACAACCGCAAGATCAGGATCTCAAACTCTACCAACGAGCCAGCCAGGTGCCCCGCTTTTATTGTTTTTTAAAGCTGTTGATGTTGCTGGTCAAAAGAGAGGTCATTTAGACTTTCCAAACTTTGTACGTATTTTTTCCCCTTTCTGGAACTTTTAGTAATCCCTTCATTCCATGTTTTGAAATTCACGATGTGACCTGGTATTAGTCTTCACCATTGCGTTGGGCACTTCTAGTGGGTGAGCCCTTAAGTCTAGGAATTGATGAGCTTCAGTTTTGAGAAAGTTTTCTGAATTTTTTTTATTCCCTTTCATTTTCTGTTCTGTTAGAAACTCCAGATATTCTTTTTTTTTTTTTTTAAGATTTATTTATTTTGGAGAGAGCACAACGGGGAGGGGCAGAGGAAAGAGTGAGAGAAAATCTCACGCAGACTCCCCACTGAGCATGAAGTCCCACACTGGGCTTGATCTCAAGACACTGAGATCATGACCTGAGTTAAAAATCAAGAGTCGGATGCTTGACTGACTGAGCCACCCAGGTGTCCCAGGAACTCCAAATATTCTAATGTTGGACTTGAAACTCTTCTGCTAAGTTTCCTCTTTTCTCTTTCACCTTTTGTGCTTATTTTTTCAAGAGAGTTCCTCAGTTTTATCTTCCAGTTTATTGAGTGTTTCACTTCTGATACCACATCTTTAGTTTCAATAGCTTTTTTGTCTTCTCAAGTCTGTGTCTTTAATACTGACTTGCTCTTATTTCAAGGAGGGACGGCAATTCGGGGATGTTGATATCATTCTTCTAATTGTCGCTGTCTTCTCCCTGTTTCTTTGAGTTCCTGTTTGTTTTGGTCTTCTCTGTCATGTTGGAAATTTTCTTCAAGTGTCTGGTGATCCCGTGCTGTTCACTTCTGAGGGGGCACTTAGAAGTTGATTGGAAGCTTCTTTGTGGGCAGAGCTTGTGCACCGGTGGCCTTCCCTGTTGGGTGATGGGGCCCTGCCATTTCACTGGGGACTCTTGCTTGTTGGTATTTTGAAGTGCATTTCCCTTGGGATGGTTGTCTTCTGCTTGGTGTGTATAGCTTGCCCGACAGTGTTCTTGGTAAACAACTTCCTCTGCACTGCCTCATGTTTCTGAGTCCGGTAGTCTATCTGGTTCATCCTCTCTGGAGAAGAAACCTCTAGTCTTCTGCCCTTGAGTAGGAGCAGATGCCTTGAAATGGGGTGGGCATTCTAAGCTTTGTTAAAACACGTGAACATAGAACTGATCATCCTCTTCAGCAACTTTAAATTAAGTATTATATGTAAATGTGTTTGTAAACGATAGTCTATTCAGTTGTCTTGGGAAGTAAGTCTGCTTTCTTTACCCAGTCCTCATTTTCAGCTCCATCCTTTACTATTACTTTGGAATGCATTAATTATTAGGACTTGGGGATTTCAGATGCAAAGGAAGATGCTGGTTTGCTTCCCCATAGCCAGCTTTGGTTGAGCTCTGCTAAATCATTTCCATTCCTGCCATCTGCTTTCCAGCTTCCAATATTAAACTGTCGTCTCTCTTGTCCTCTATCCTTGTGGTTGTGTGCCATTTTCTTTTTAATCATGTAATTGTCTTTTTAGTAGGATCTGGAAGAAGTGGAGGTGATGCTTGTGTTTCATCTGGACTCTAACCTGAAATGTTGGCATGAATTTCTCACTAATGTAAATGTAACTGTGAATAACCATCTTAAGGGAGGGCGGGGGTCATTTCGTGTGACTTCCTGCCTGAGACTCCACTATATTTTCAGGTGACGACTTCTGGTACCGTGCCGTTGTTCTGGGGACATCAGATGCTGATGTGAAAGTACTCTATGCAGACTACGGAAACATTGAAATTCTGCCTCTTTCCAGAGTGCAGCCAATTTCCACCAGCCACCTGGAGCTTCCTTTCCAAATTATTAAATGTTCACTTGAAGGTAGGCAGTTAAGTCACTTTCCAAATGGGATATCTGTGTGATTTTTTTTTGTTTTCCTCCTCTTTTATAGCCCCATGTCTGAATCAAATGGGCATTTCAGTAACTGCCCAGATTTCTAAATATCAAGCAGAGTTTGCAAAAAAAAAAAAAAAAAAAAAAAATCCGTATCTTTCATCCCTTATTTCAGTCTCACAAAAATTACATTGTTACCCACTGTTGTTTGGGGATTGTGTCTGGCCCCAGGTTGCACAGCTAGAAATGGCAGAGCCAGGGGAGCTGGGCCATCTGACCCTTACCTGAGAGCCTGTCTGCTCTGTCACGGTGCTCTCTTGAGAGACCAGAGATGACACCATTTGGGACGATTGGCTGTGTACTGTATCTGCACATGTTTAGCCCTTCGGTTGGTGTTTGAATAAAGCGAATGGGAGTGCTAAAGTAGCTTTTTACCCATACCCCTGATCTCATTACCTAGTGGTCCCAGCAGAGAAGAGCTCATGCACTGCCTCGTAGTCTGCTTTGGTTTTGACTTGGGGAGAGAGTTGGAAAATTTTATTGTTTGCTTCTCCCATTATAACGTAATCCGTCCATGGCAGCAGACAGTTGTCTGCTTATGCCCTCTAGACCCAGATTAGTGCTTGACACATAATAGGGATCAGTGAATATCTATTGAGTGATTTTTTTTTAATGCAACAGCAATCGTATATCAAAGCATACCTACGCCCAGCTAAAGTGAGACTTTCGTTTATTGTCTTTAGACGATATATATGTAAATATTTATCTTTTTTTAAGGGACTCGAAGATTAATATTCAGTTGTTTTCCCAGGACTAATGGAATTGAACGGAAGCTGTTCTCAATTAGTAATAGAACTACTAAAAAATTTCATGTTGAATCAGAGCGTAATGCTTTCTGTAAAAGGAATTATCAAGAATGTCCATACAGTGTCGGTTGAGAAATGCTCTGAAAATGGTACTATCAATATAGCCGAAAAGCTGGTGACATATGGTCTGGCAAAAAACATCACATCTAAAAAGCAAAGTGCTTTAAGTACAGGTATTTTTTTCAAGTTTAATTAATGACAGATGTAAGTGTAATTAAGAACAGATGTAATCAATGTAGGTGACCTGGTGTTTCTTACTCTCTGTGGTCACGTTCCCTTCATCCTCCCCCTTTACAAATCTAGTGGCAAGGTGCGACTCCTATTGCCACCTCAGGGGACCCGCTGGGTAGATGCAGGCCTCCCAGGCCAGATTTTCCTTAGCTTAGGCTGAGCAGCATTGCTGATCTCATTGGTGATAGCATTGATGCTGAGAGCTTTAGAAATGTCTAGCATTCAGAATTACTTCCAGCTTACTTTCAATCCTGAGATTGAAAGTAATAGGAGTTTGTATTTTTGAGATTGGATCTTATGGATATCTCATAAGGTGATTATTTGGCAGACCTACCCTTGGCCAAAGAAATATCCCATATATGATAGGCAAAAGACTTAAATCTTGGAGACGGGGGTATTCATTTGGTGAAACGCAGGGTGCAGTAGAAGAGGATATTAAAGCCCAAATGAGAAGTTAATTGGTCAAGTCCTTTAAAGTTTGAACCTGTGCATAAGGGGCAGAGCTGTGTATATTCAGACTCCGCAGTTCTTTTGTTAGTTATGGTGTATGTTCTCTAATGGCTTGTTGTGTTTGCCTTTAGAAAAGACATGCAGGATGAATTGCTGTTGCACAGAGTTACAGAAACAAGTGGGTAGAATTTCCTTGAAGTGAAATTGTACTCCTTAAATTTTTAGAAATGAAATAATACTATTTTTCTTCACCCATAGGTTGAAAAACATGAACAGATTCTTCTCTTCCTCTTAAACAATCCAACCAATCAAAATAAATTTATCGAAATGAAAAAATTGTTAAAAAGTTAAGTAAGTTAAATTTGATGTTTTCTCCACTTCAACAGGACATCTCTAGGCTTGTCAGGGTAGAACTGATGACGTGTTCTTTGTTTTGTGACCTGATGATCTGAGCTCTGGTTGTAATGTTTTTGCTGTCTTCTAGGTTTAATTGTATAATCTTACTTTGGCTCCGCTAATGGGACCAAGTCCAGGGGTGTTCAGGTGCAACCACTCACCTTACTGTTGTTTGATTCTGAATGCCCATGTTATTGATAACGTGGAGGGACTTGTAAAAATTGTTGAGATAAAGCTTTGCCTCACATTCTTTGTGTCTAGACATGAAATTAACCCACTTGTTCATGCTGCTATAAAAATGTTTAGGGCTTTTTCTGAAAGAAGATTAGAGAAAGAGCACATGGAGGTGGGATGGGGAGGGGTAGAGGGAGAGAGAGATTCTCAAGCAGATGCCCCACTGAGCACAGAGCCCAACACAGGGCTTGATCTTACAACCCCGAGATCATGACCTGAGCCAAAACCAAGAGTCGGACGCTCAACCCAGGCACCCCTGGTTAGCACTTTCTGTGAAGAGGTTCTAAAGGGCCAAGAATGGAAAATGGGCTGCACTGATAGTGTACTTCATTTCCAAATGAAACCTGCTCTGCTTTGGCTGTGGTGCTTCTAGTGCTTACAAACAATAATCTTGAGTTTTAAGCAACAGTTCCCCCTGGTTTTTTTACTGCCTGGGATGCTTTGCTCCAGAACAGCCCTCGGAAGGTACTTTGTGATCTGTAGCCAATTACAATTTCTGATGAAAATGAAACTGTCCTTCCTGCCTTGTCTAATTGATATAATTCCAGCCAAAAGCAGGGGATCTTTTGATTTCCTTCATCCATGCACTCTTGTGGCTGAAGCACAGCCTGTCAGCCCCCCTGCAAGTCGAGCTCTGGGTGGGTGGTACCGCCCTCTGCAGGCATGGGGGACCTCAAGCGGGGGCCCGCTGTGTGAACAGAGGCATCCTCTCCGTGTGGTAATGCAGTTGTGTTGTTTGTTTCTAAGAAAGTACAACTGAATTCCAAGTGTCATTAATGCTACAGCAACAGTTTTGAGCCTCCTGATATATTTTCTTTACAAGATTTGTGTTATTTCTAATAAATGCTGACTTATGTTGCAGTTACTACCTTCAGTCCTTGTTAATAACATTCAGTTTCAATACTGACTGCTGTCTTGTGTACTTGAGTTTAGAAATATGAAATTAAAAATTTAAAAGTAAGGTAAAATCTTTAATGACTTCGTAGATTAAGGGACATGCAATGACATGAACTTCTGGAATTTAGTCCTAGCACCAAATCATCATAGTTTTTATTTGTGTCTTTTTCATAAGGGTTCTGAGAGTGCTAACACAAGATGAAAGCTAGATTTTCTTTTGTTTCTACATAGATTGAAGAACTTGCTTTAAAAAAAAAAAACAACTTGATTTAAAGCATAGTAGTTGAACTGGCTTTTCCTTTACTGTGGAAATACATATTTTATCCACATTTGAATATAGAAAAACCTTATATATTATTTTAAAAGCATTTGAACATCTAGTCACATATTTATTCGTCACAATACTCCCGAAAAGAAAGCAGACCCCATTTTATAGATGAGGCTGAGACTACGAGAGGTTGCATGGCTGCACAAGATCTCTCTCTCTCTCTCACACACACACACACACACACACACACACACACACGGAACCAGTTCTTAGAACCCAGGCTGCTCTCTCTCTGCTACAGTGTCCTTAGATAAGTTCTGGAGGGCACAGAACCCCAAGGAGTTATATTAGAAAAAATTACATACATGGTTGCTTAAGCATGCTTGCTTCATTGTGGTGAAAGTATAGTTGAATATTTACCCTCTTAAATTGTTCTTCCTAGATACAGAGAAAATACGTTTCAAATGGAAGTGTTTAGTCTCTCCTGGAGAAATTTGTTAATAACTGTAAAATTGCCCCACTAGGAGTGCTATGGTGATGAGAACAGAAAACTGTTATCTGTGGCTCAGACGTGATAAATAAATACTTCAACACACACGTTAACAGAAAATTTTCCATCTGAAGGAGAGCGCAGCTGTGTTTTACATTGATCGAGGGGAGTACAAATGGCTGTAGCTAATATGCAGCCCCGGTGGGGAGGTGTGTGAATGACTTGAACGTGCTACTTTCGGTTAAAAGTGACTGTTGGGTTTGAGATAGAAATTAAGAGCCATAGTGATGGAGTTTGTATAGAAGGCATAACGAGAGTTGATTCTTCTCTTTCAGAAGCAGTGTCTCTCAGAGATGAACACTTAGGAGAAAGGAGACCTCGAAGGCTGGACTTAAAGACAGCACAGCTGCTGTGTCTTTGTTGGCTGGGAAGACTGTCTCCTGTGCCTCCGTTTTTGTTTGCTTGCTGCTCTTCTGTTAGGTTGGATAGTTTTACTTTTCCCTCTGATTCTTCCTCCCAAATAAGTCTTGCATGAAAGTTTCATACCACATTCATGGGGGATGTTGGGAAGGGATGCACAGAGGCTTTCTACTGTATATATAAATTTTTAGGACTTAAAGTACTGAAGAAAATACGGCTCCATGTTAGTAGCAGATAAAGCTAGTTGATAGTTGTGTAGGAGTTTTATTTTTTTTGGATTTTTCTGTACGTTTGGCATATATCATAATAAAACGTGCCCCGCTCTCCCTGTCCTCCTCTGCCTTTTCCACTTAATAAATGTTCTTTGGCTTGTTGTTGCTTCGGTCCTGGCTCTTCTTTTCCTGTCCACTCTAAGCTCATCAGCTGCTTTCTCTCCATCCTAACTTGGACCTCTTTGCCTTTGGCCTCTGGGCACAGGGTCTGCCCTTGGGCTCTCAGCCACTCCAGGGGGAAGGAACTTTCTCTTTTCTGCTCCTGCCATCCATACCCTTCAAATCTGTAGCCACTTAGACTTTGTTATTGTAGGTAGAACTTATATTTCCCGAAGTACAAATACAGTTAACAATGTAAGTTAAAAATTGAAGTTAGAGTATATATTTTTCTTGAAGCACATAAAGTAATCTTAGTTTCTTCTAAACTCACATGTGCAGAATTATGGACCAGCTGACTTTCCTGCTAACCTGTATATTTCTGTTTGGGAATTTTTCCATGTTTTAAGTATCAGACTCTGATAACCTAAGATGTCGTCACCAACTCAAGAAATTAAAGACTTTTTTTTTTCTTTTACTGGTAACGTGTCAGCCAGATTAAATGGAATTTTTCCTCATGTAAAAAGTTCAAATATTGATGTGCTTTTATTGGATGAAAATGATGTGCTTTGCTCAAAATCCTTTCATTTTTTTTCAGCCTTGTGTTCTCATGGCCACTGTTTTTGCTAACTTTTCTGTACATACTAGGAGCACAGGATGCTTAGTTTGTTCATTTTCAGTTTAATTCCAGCCACCATGAAAACGCAGATGAAAACTGGAATCACAAAATTGGCCTTTTCATTTGTGGGACGTTAGAGAAGCAAGTCGAAGAACACATAAAAAAAAATCTAAGTCACAGTTTCTCAGATTCCAAGGTTTTATATGCTCCTGGAAATTTGAATACAGAGTTTAATTATTATTATTTTTAAAGATTTTATTTATTTATTTGACAGAGATAGAGACAGCCAGCGAGAGAGGGAACACAAGCAGGGGGAGTGGGAGAGGAAGAAGCAGGCTCATAGCGGAGGAGCCTGATGTGGGGCTCGATCCCATAACGCCGGGATCACGCCCTGAGCCGAAGGCAGACGCTTAACTGCTGTGCCACCCAGGCGCCCCTGAATACAGAGTTTAATTAAATGGAGTTTAATATCTGGTGGTTCAGCTCTTTGTCTTGTTCCCCAGAAGAGACTAATGCTATCTATAGCACTAGATTCACAAGTAGAGATCTGGATTAATTTTATAGAATCCTCTATTGGACCTACTTTAGCATTATTAACATGATTCAAGTATTGATTGACCTCTCTCTGCTTGCCTGGGATCAAGGTAGGTGTGCTGTGTTTATTGTTTATTAGGGTCGTGAATGATCTATCACACCTGCAGATTTTGGTGTCCAGTTTTCCTCAATCGTGTAGTCCAGTCAGATAAGTACAATATTGCTGAAGCTGTATAACCAAACAAATTATTCCTTGGCAGACACCATGTAATTATTGAGATAAAGTTGTGTGTAGAGGTTTATTCAATATGCCTTTTCTTTTGGTAGAATTCTTTTGCCTGGGGCAACTAGAAATGTAAAAGTCACAGAACTGTGAATGAGGGTCACTGATATGCTGAACTTGAGCTCTCCTGCTGTGTAGTAAGGGCTCCAGAAGACGAAAACCAGGAGGCAAGGATCCTTATCTGCAGGGCCCTAAACAGATTCCGGGAGAGGAATTAAGTGATCATGAGGCTTGCTGGCTGGCGGCTGACAGCCCAGAGCAATAAACCATTAGTGTAACTGGTGGGCTCATCACTGACACAACTGGGGCTGGGACTGGGCAAATTGATCCCTTCTGGGGCGGGCGGGAGAGTAACCCCGAGGCTGCTTACCAGTTCAGGTGGTTCTGTAGCTGGTCAGGCACCCAAGCAGCATTTACTCATTAAACATGATTCTCAAGGATGGTTTATGCTTTGTTTTTCCAGATGAAAGGAATTGGAGGACAGGCTGTGGTTCCAAACAGGCAGTTTTAAGAGTCCTAGGGTGATTTTGCTTTACCAGAATTAAATGGAGGTTCAGTTACAGTAGGACGACTGCGTGTCTGTCTGCACGGGGCGGGAGTGGCAGAGCCTCACCAAAGATCTGCTGACATGTTTTCTGAGGCCCTGCATGTTGTTTAACTTCCCGCTTAGGCACTGCTGTCCATCTTCCCTGGGAAGCCTCTTCAACATCAACTGTAGCTTTAGGATAACCCAAAATTGGTTTCATTGAAGACCTGAGCTGCCCAGGCCCAGCCATTTTCCTGCGCTTTCCTTTTTACCTTGAGACCCTGAGGTGATGCCACTTTTAAGACCTTGTAGTGATAACCCTTCTAGGAAGTGAGGCCGACTGAGGCTTATTGTAAATCAGAAGCCCTTCTCCCCCCAGGTGTGTGCCCAAATTCCTTTCAAAATGCATTCAGCAAACACAGTAAGGCAGTCATCCATGTGTGAAGACGGAAGATAGAAAATTTGGAAGTATTGGCAGTTCGAAGGAGTAGAGTGCTTACATGGTTTTGGCTGTTGATCGAATGAATGATGTTACCCAAGCCCTTGCCTTTGGAGATATCCCATGTTTCCTTGACTCAGCCAGAAAGCATCCCATTTCCCGGAAGCAAATCCAATAACCTTGTGTGTGATTCTTCTCACTGTCTTAAGGAGTTGGGTGGTATGCTTTAACCTTTAGAGCAGTTGGTATCTACCCCAAGCCTAAGGGTCTCTGGCTTTGAGATGCAGTATTTCTGTTCGTGTCCCCTTGCCAAAATGTGTTCTCTCATTGCCTTGGCTCCATGGTTTTTGCTCTGGCTTAATGTGCTGCCTGTGGAGCACTCGAGAATCAGACCCTTTTCCTCTCAGATGCTTTCTTGGCCATTTCAATATGCACTGTTTCCTCCTGCTCTTTCACTTCTCTAGAGGGTTCTGGGAAGTCCATGTTTGCAGCTCTGTATCCTTCTTTGGGTCTTTTCATACATGTTCCACCTTGCTTTCATCATTTGACAGGCTAGGTACAAGGAATTTGGGGCTTCCACATATTTGGGAACCATTGCACTCATGAACCTTTAATTTTGTAGGCCAGAAAACTGAGCAAACGTTAAGCATCTTTGCTCTGTCACAAAGCCAGTAGGCAGGAGAGCTGGATCGGGAACCCCGGATTCCTTCACTTCCAAAGAGGTGGTCATTCCACAACACTGGGTGTCACCCGCTATGTACTCCTGAGTGCCGAAGTCCCCAGTTAATCTCTGCACGAAACTCCTAGTCTTCATGCCTTGTGTGTTCCCCGAGACCTGCTGTACAGGGCAGCTCAACATTGTGAAAAGGCACTTATGCATAGAGTTAGCAAGAATTGGGGCTGCAAAGAGGAAGAAGGTAAGTCCTTGGAAGCAAGGGGCTCACAAACTCTTTGGGATGATGGTTCTTCACAATGCCTTATTTTTTAAATGTTCACAAAGGAGGGCTTGCTGTGAATGACAGGAGTAGCTGCCCAGCTTCTCTTCGTGTAAAAAGCCTCCACCCTTTCCACTCTCCATAGCCTGAGCCACCTGCCTTTCCCTCCTCCCTGCACGTGCATCTGCTAGGTCTGACAGGCATCTGGGGCAGGCTGTACTTTGATGTGAAGGAGTTTGAAGCAACTGGTATCTCCACCAGTATGTATAGTTTTAGCCTTTTACTTCTTAACCATGGAATGAAAATGTGGAATGTCCCCTCCAATTAAAGCCATGAAACTGCCAGGAACATCCAGAATTGAAATTTGACTTGTCTGAGGTAAACCTGATTAGGTAAAGGTATGCTGGTAAATGTTAGCTTAGCAACCAATCACAATCACAACAGTGGAGGAGAGGGCTGTCTGCTGGGAAATATCCACTTTGGGCAGGACTTGGTCTGCCCTTCTCAAACCCCTGGAGTGTCACAGGCCACACCACATGTGGTTAGACACTTAAGGCTAGTCCAAACTGGGATGTGCTATACATATAAAATATAGGATTCTAAAGACTGTATAAAATACCTATTTTATGTTGTTTACACAAGATATTTGGGATCTTCTGGGTTAATAGTTCACCTGTTCCTTTCTACTTCTTAAATGTGGCTACTGGAACATTTAAAATGACCTATTTGGCTTGCATTGTATTTCAATGAGACCATGCCTGTTCAGATGTAGAGGACCCCCCTCCTTCCACCAAGCATTTAGACCTGCTAAGTTCCCCTGCATGGGTGCTCCCGCATTGCTTATGCTGCTGCGTTTTTACAGTAGGGTGCTCGGTGTTACTGGAAGGAATTAGGTGAAAAGTCCTTTTCTCCCCCACTTCTGTGAAGTTGGCAACACGTATGTACCACAGGTCACTTTCACTGGAAGCTTAATGTTAGGAGTGTTGGAAACCAACTGAGAAATTGAAATGTTTTTAGAATTTTTTTTAAAGATATTATTTGAGAGCGAGAGCACAAGCGGGGAGGAGAGGGAAAAGCCGGCTCTCTGCTGAGCAGGGAGCCCAATGTAGGGCTCCATCCCAGGACCTTGGGATCATGACCCGAGCCAAAGGCAGACGCTTAACCAACTGAGCCACCCAGGTGCCCCTAGAATTTTTTTAAGAAGGAAAAGCTTAAAAAAAATTTATTAGTCTATGGAACTGACATTTACAAGAATAATGGGGGAGGGGTATGGAAAGAGGAAACAGGCTGATATTCCTGGAGGGCAGTTTGACAATACACATGAACAGCCTTAAATTGCATATATCCTATAGTCCAGAAATTTACCTTTTTGCAGTTTACTCCAAGTAATTGGACAAAAACAGGAATATCTAATTGTGTGATAAAAAGTTAATGTCCAACAATAGGTTAAATACATTAGGACGTTAAGTAGTGGCTAAAAGCATAGATGTTCAAGAAGAGAGAAGAGCTGGTTATGTTACAGTGTGTACGGTCTGAACTGAAAATGTAAATTTTTATGTAAATTTACTGGGAGAACATACACCCAATAACAGTGATTATCTCTTGGTGGTGGAATAGGTGTGGTTCTGCAAGTTCCTTACTGGCATTTTCTTTTTTTGCAATGAGCACACGTGCAATGACACTTTACTGATGAAGTGTGAAAACTATAGATTATGCAGGAATAGCCAACATTTATTTAGCACTTTATATAGGCATTGTGCCATTTTGCTTGCTGGCGTCTGATTTTTAAAAATTCAGCACCTGTTGACTTAATCGAGGACGCCCTGCCGAAAAGGCCTGCTTATTACCTCCCACCTGCAATAATTGCACAGGCAGGTAAACGGCATTTGCCATGACAAACAGAAGCGGTGCCAAAGTCAACATTTTCGCATGGGTCTGAGCAATGAAGCCTGCGGAGTCCACAGCGGGAGGCACGGTGTTCCCCGCTCCACCCCTCAGAGACCGGGAGACCCGCGCAGAAGTAAGTACTTATATTTGCCCACCCGGCCAACGCGGTGTTAAAACGCGAGAAAGGATGCGGGCCCAGTTCCCAGAAGCGCTTGATGCACCTCCCACGGCCCGCGCCGCGCTCGCCGCCACCCTTCCGCGAAAACTACAGGTGTCCCACGTGGCTCCCACCCCGGGCGCCCCTCCTGCGGGCCTGCAGCGCCCCCTGGCCCGAGCCGAGCCCGAGGGCCAGCACAGCGGCCTCGGCGCCCGCGTCCCGCTGTGCGCTCCCAGCCGCGCTTGCTTGTCCCGGTGAGTCAGAGCTCGAGCCATCTCTGCGCCGCCAGGGCCCGCGCGCCCCGGGCTCCGCCAGCGGCCTCGGCAGGGGCACCGATTACTCGTTTGCGCTCCGGGAGTGGGGATGCTCGGCCCTCAGCCGTCCTTTCCAGTAGCGCGGACCTCCTGCGGCCCCGCGTGGACTCGGCGGTGGGGCGGCGTTGCGGGCTTTGTTAGGCTTTGTTTGCGCCGCACCTGAGCTCGGCTGCGAGGCCCGAGCGCTTCTCGGGGAAGCCGGCGTCCCGGGGAAGAGCGCACCTGGCTCACGCCCCCTCCGGGCTCGCCACCAAACGCCCGGGGAGAGCCGGCCGGGGTCCTGGGACGGGGCGTGCGGCGGGCCCAGGAGCGGCCTCTCCCTTGTCCCCGGCACGGGGTCGCAAAGCCAAGGGGCGCGGAGCACAGGTAAGGGAACGGGGCTCGGTGGCTGTGGGTGGAGGAGGGAACCACGTTTTAAACCTGCCCTGCTTGGCACAGTCGCGGTCTCTTAACCTGGAGGCTGCTGAAGGGGTCTCGCCTTTTTAATAAATGTTTTGGGAACATGCCCCAATCTCCCTCCCGCCTTTTTTAGGGCATATGCTGGTGTTAAGGTGACTCCTGCCCAATTTTCTCAGCAGTGGCGTGCCCCCAGCGGAGCCTCTGCAAGCAGAGCCCTAGAAGGACCTGTTGCCCAGAGACTTGCCCCTGGGCGATGGTAAGTCTAGGGGGATTTGTACTTGTGGTGATTTCGCATACTGGGATCCCCCACCCCACCTGCTTCTTGCATTTCTCCTTCTGAGGGGCTGTGCACTTGGCTACTGGCTGGGAGAGTAAATGGAAGGGGTCTCAGAAACGCACTTTTGAAACTTGCCAGGTGGCATCGACTTAAAAACATGGTGGGCACCCAGGCAGAAAAGGGAGGAGGCACCCTCCCGCCCCTGTGAATTCCGTGGCTCTCCACCCAGGAGGGGCCTTTCAGTGGGGACACCTGCGGTGTGTTTGGTGTCTTGGAACTGAATGATCAGAACCTGTGTGACTTTCATATGAGGTTCTTTAACCCCCCCCCCACTTTAACTGTTTTATAATTTCAGATGTAAAAATTCAAGGTCTATTTGGCTTCTGTTGTGACATTATATTAGGAAATGTGCGTTTGTTGAGGAGAGAGTCGGAAAAGAGAAGGAACAAGTCGGAAATGTCTGAGGTACCACTACACTTGGCAAAGCCACAGGAGTAAATTCGTAGGTGCTGTGGGCTTCAGCAGCCTGCAGCCGTTCTCTTCTTGTCGCTGATGGGGGTACAAGGCTCCACGGGCTGTTCTTCACCTAGGATATGGTCCTTACTCTTCCTTTGTCCATCCCAGAACTCTCTCTTGATGGTATCAGAATTTTCCAGAAGAGGTCCCCAGACAAATCCTGGGGAAGAGACAGGGGGATTCCTTCCTTCATCACACCTGACCGTTGGACTGAAAAGCATCAGTGACATATTTTCCTTTAAATCTAGTTTTTGGTCTACCATCCGGAGCGTGGAGTAACTGTTTCCTTCCCCTCAATAGGTTCTGGTCCTCTGAAATGAATCATAGATGCCCATGTTTTTACGGAAGAGGAAACAGACCTAGAGAGGGCAGAAGATGCCCCAAGAGTGAATGAGAGAGCCCCCGGGAACCCGGACTCCTAGGTTTTTGATGAGCTGTATAAATGGCACAGTCATTAATTGGCAAGTGATGATGTTAGGGATAAATTGGTGAAAATACAAGAGCCTTTTGTTACTGATGCTCCCACCTTGTGTGCATCTTACAGAGTATTTTCATTGTATCCCCGATACCTGCCTGACAGGGTGCTGGGCCCAAGGCAGATTTACTAGTTTCTGTTGAATAAATGAAAGTTCATGTAATTCTGTCATCGGAAGGGTCAGCAACACTGTGAGGTGTTTTAGAGCAGTGGTCCTCAAACTTCTGTACTTCTGCACTTCACAGATCAGTTTTTAAAAAGTTCTCATCAGGAGGAGTGTAACAAAATTTTTAATTTTTATCCCAACTTTTAATTTTATCCCACAAGAATATTTTTTTATAAATAAGACAGATCCCTCCCATCATCCCGAAGGCTAGTGGGGGGCTCTTGGGGGTGCTGCACAAAGAGGGGGGTGTCTGTCCCACCCCTGCTTCAGCGTCACCCCAGGCCTGCTCCCTGGGACAGCTGAACGCACTTGAAGTCCTTTTCTTTAGCTTTACCCTTCATCTTGTAAACAGCTCCAGACCTCTTTCTTTCCCACCCGCAGAATTACCTGCCAGCCTGCCCTCAGTATGATTGCTTGCCTGGATCCCTCCTCTCCTTTCCTGATCCCGAGTCCCTTCTCTTCAACTGGGTTTTCCTGCTCTGCATTTAGGAAGCTTTGCCCTCACCCAGGGCACTTTTGTATTGTGGTCTCATGTGATCCTGGCATCAACCTTTTCAGGTAAATACAATGGGTGATGTCACCACCATTTTTGAGGGAAAGAAGTTGAAAGACTGAAGTGAAGGAATATACGGAGAGGCTCGTGCTTGGGCTTCCCAATGTCCAGTTGCTCTTTGCCGTCCTTCCGTGCGCTGCATGGCCAGGCTGTCCATGTCAGAAGACCCGTGCTCGATTCCATGCTTGTGGTTCACCAGCTCTTTGACCTTGGGTCCCAACTTCTACAAGGCCATTTTCCCATGTATAAAAATAGAAATGATCGTGTCTGCTCTATGGGGTTATGGGTGTTAAATGAAATTAATTTACTAAATGTAAAGATAATTCTTTAACATTCTGCGTTCAGAAAGTGACCATTAGGAGGGATGTTCACATACTATTTCACTGGTCCTTACAATGCTGCCTGAGTTCCTGAGTTTGTGAAACTGAGATTCACCCCAGGTGCTAGACGAATGACCCTGAGACAGGGAAGCTGTTGCTTGCAGAGTCACCCAGGTGGTCAGAAGCAGAACTAGCCCAGAATTCTGTCTCTGGACTTCCGGTCCTGTGTGCATTCTCTTATACTTCTGAGTCCCAGAGTCCAGTGACCTTGGGTCCTGTACAATTTAAATAAGGGATTTTCAGATATCAAAACAAACATCAAAATCCCTCTTGGCTTAAGATGTCTCTTACCAGGTGTGGCAAGAGTGGGAAGCCCTGAGATTCATGCCCGTCTGACCAGGGAATCTGTATAGCGCATTGTTCATCCCTTGGTGCTGACTTCTGGTTCTCAGACTGTTGGGGTACTAACAATCTGTGGTTCTTTTAGAGGGAGCATGACTCCCTGAGTGGCTTTTAAAACACCCTCCCTGCCCTATCAAACGAGAAACGTGTGGTCCACTTCCCTGGCCTGAACCAAGTGTTTTGCCCAAAGGCCAAGGAAGGTGAGTGAAAGACAGCAAGGGCTTCTTGACTCCTCCACGCTTTTACCTCCGATTTTAAAGTCTTCCTGTTCAGGTGCTTCCTGTTCTTGGAAAGGGCTCAGATATCCATCCTGCTGATTGAGAGGATGCCAAGGGCTAATCTAATTAATATTTGGGGTTGGCATTGCATTTTCTAAGGAGGTAGAAGGGGTTTCCTTTTTCACCTCGAACTTATTCCTGACCCTAAAGGAGAAGACAGGCATTGTCCTGCAAAACTGCCTTCCGCCCTTGCCAGCTTGGCCCTTCTTTATCCAAAGTAGCCTTGTTGTGGCCTTCGTTTCTTCCTGTGTCATGGCAAGTGCAATCCCTGTGTTCTGCGGAGCCCTGCAACCAGACTCACTCACCTGTTGTTCCCGGTGCGGCGGGTGCTGTGTGGCACAAGAAGATTGGGGGGGGGGTGGTGAAGAGCAGTTGAGTCCTTGTGTTGAGAGCCCCAGGAGCCAGGAATAATGTGGGATTAGTATGGGTAATGGAAGAGAAAGGAACAAATGACAAGTGAGGGGTTTGCAATGGAAAAGGCTTGACAAGGCTTACCTGGGAGCCAATGATCTGGTTCTGCCCCGGGATTCAGACCACTCCTGACTACTTTGCACAAGAATGCAGAGAGTTCTGGAAATCTCACGTTATGTGCTGAGTGTGGGAGTTTGCTGGCAGGTATTAGCTTGTGGAAAACCGCCGAAGGGTGGATTCAGGAGGCAGATTTGTAATTATGCTTCTATTCCTCTACCTTAATCCCCCCAAATCGGAGGGGGGGGTGGGTTGAACAGATCCCTGGGAGGCTAGAGGGAGTCTGATCCACTGATTAGCTGTGTAACCTGGGGCAAAACAACTTTCCTGTGCCTCCATTTTCTCATCTGTAAAATGGGGATAACACACTCACTGGCTGGCTGCAAGGGAGGGAGAAGGTACGGAAGTACAGAACCCGGCGCCAGGCACATGGTCTATTTACTGCTCACCGGATGGTGGTAGCTGTTGGATTTTTTACCATGCAGTTCATCTTTAAAAAAAATTTTTTTTTTTTTTTAGATGCAGGGTTGTATTTAGAATGTGGAATTAGCAGTGCAAGCAGGTTTTGGTATGGGGGTGGGGGGAGACTGTTTGAGATAATGGGTGGGAACAGACAGCAAAGAGTGCTATTAATACTTCACCAGCACCGAAGTAGCATTCATTTCCTTTATCTTGGCATAAAAAAGAATGCAGGGAGTGTAGTGAGCGCAAAGATTCCTCTGGAAGTCGGCATGATGGTGCTTAGTTTACCCAGCAAGCTCACATCTCACCTACTGTGTGCCAGACAAGCACAGGCGGCTGGGGCCCCAGCAGAGACTAAGACTCAGTCCCTGAGGCTTTTGCCACCTGGCAGGCGAGATAAAGACATCAGGCAGTTTCAGCGTGGGCTGTGTGACAAGACGGGCCATGCTGTGGGCACAGGGGAGGGGAGTGCCCCTGAGGTCCCAGACCCAGCACCATCTGGCCTACACACTTAGCAGGAGGCTTTTGACTTCTTGCATTGATCTGCAGATTGCCAACATAAATTTTGTTTTGATGAGCAGAAACTTAGAAGACTCTGGAAAACATTCACCTGGGCATGCAGAGGCACATAAGAGAGCGAGTTGAAGTTGCTTTGGTTTGTCTCATAGCGGAGGGAGGGGACCGCATGTTTCCTGAGTGCCTTACTATGTGGCAGGAACCTTCTGTACTTCCTTCTGTGTCCTCACGGCAGCCTGGGGAGGCTGCTAGAATCCTGCTTTTATTTAAAAAAAAAAAAATTTGATAAGCCTCAGAGTCCAGCATGTGCCCAGGGTCAGAGGTTGTGACCCCAAAAATCATCCTGAGCCTAACTAAGGACTAGACAGCATTGCACTGCCCCTTGTCCCCATGCCTTGCCCCTGCCTGGCTCCCAGGTGGCAGGTGGGAACTTGGCCATCTGTTGTACGGAGTGAAAGGAAAGAAAAGGTGTCTTTGGGAGGAAAGGAAGGTCTATCTTGCTGGCATGTGCTGGGCTGGAAGCTAACAGGAGCGGTGTTGGCCCCACCGTCCTGTATCTTCTCTGTCCTTCTTCCCCTCTGCGAAAGCTCCTGACTTTCTCGCTCTTGTAATATTCACTCTCCACTTATATTAGGTGAAGATGTGAGCCTCACAGTCATTTGAGACACAGAGACTCTCAGCTGGTTGGGACATTTGATTTACTTTGTTTCACAAATGTTTGGGATGTGAGGGCGATCTGGCTGCGACATCTGTCACCCCATTGATCGCCAGGGTTGATTCGGCTGATCTGGCTGGCTAGGCGGGTGTCCCCTTCCTCCCTCACCGCTCCATGTGCGTCCCTCCCGAAGCTGCGCGCTCGGTCGAAGAGGACGACCTTCCCCGATAGAGGAGGACCGTTCTTCGGTCAAGGGTATACGAGTAGCTGCGCTCCCCTGCTAGAACCTCCAAACAAGCTCTCACAAATGTTTGAAATCCAAGGACCTGAATATATGGTAGAGTCAGGTCTGACCATCATAGGTCCACGATGGAGATGTTTAAAACCAGAAGACACCTTAGCCACATCTGGTCTTGCCTCCTTGTTTTGTAAATGAGGAGCCGAGGCATCGGATGAGAAGTGGGGCTCCTGGACTCAGGGTGTGGGGCAGGTGCGGCCGCCCCTCCTAGTCACCTGCTGTATGCCAGCTCCGCTTGGATGGAGTTCTGAGCGGTGGGTCAAGGTCCCTGAGCTGACCTCAGCTCCAGCAGCAGCACGGTCAGAGGCAAGCATGCTGGACTAGGAGCCAGGGACGGGAGCTGTGTGACCATCCGGGTCCCTGTGCACACTGGCGCTACTGCGCCTCTGTGACCCCTTCCATCATCTCTGAAGTGTATTCGGCTCATCCACTCTGAGTTTCCCCTCTTGTGATCCCCTTGTTCCCCGGAGCCTGAGAGGTAAGTGCTATCCCCGCTGTTGGTTCAATTTCCTGCAATTCCAAGCGTGGTCTAGCAGTAGCACCTGATAGGAACATGAGTTGGGTCATTTTAAATTTTCCTGCAAAAGAATCGGCATTTCTTGGGGCACCCCAGATTTCCAAGGCAGCCCTTGCTCCCAGCCTGCTCAGAAGCCTCTGAATGAGGAGTCAAGTTCTTCTGTTTTGTTGTGGCCGCTGGGAGGCGTGTTTTTAGTGTCCCAGCAGAGATGGTAGAGTGTATCTGACAACAGAATTCATTTTAGCGCAGGGTACGTGAAAGGCCCTTTGGTGAGCAGCTGAGCGTGAGCAGGAAAATCCTCGCCCGCGTTTTGGAGAAGTAACGTTGGCCAGTGGAGACGTGGGTGTCCGAAGACCCAAGATACATAAACGAAAACTTGGCCCTCCTGCCTCGTCTTCCTTGTTCTTAGATGCAGGAGGGCGGTGTTTACTTAAGAGGTTATGGGGCCTTTCTGATTTGGTTGCATCGGGGGGAAGTGAGTTTCTCTGTCCCAGGCTGTGCACCCGTGGGTACCCCACGCTATGACCGACCACCTCGCCCTCTGCTCTCTTCTCTGGAACCTGGGGGGACCCCGCAGTGGTTCCCTTTCCATAACCCTGCCTGGCATTTGCTCTTTGAAATTGTCTCCCACGTGAGTGTCAACATTATGTGTTTCGAGGAAGGAAACTTCACTAAGACCTACCTGTGGCTGTCTTTTTTTTTTTTTATGGGCAAATTTAATGTGGAGGGTAAGACCTTGAATAAGTATTGGATCCCAAAAGTCAAAAAATAGAATGTCTAGAACCAATTGTTCAGGTATTTCTAGATTTCTCCCTGCTAAATTGTACTGGGGGAAAAATCTATAAATTTCATTCTGTCTGATCCCTTTCAATTCTTATTACTACTCACGAGTTCACTTGCTAAAGTTTAAGACCGTCTGAATTGTACATCCTATCTTTGTGGTTGAAAAGATAATGGTTCATTTCAGCTAAACCTAGAAAGATATCTCATGTATGTGCTCTTATAGAATCAAAGTTATGGTCTATGGTTCTTATTAAAAGCTCTTACTTTCCACCCTTATCTCCCTCAAAAATTGTTATCAGGCCCCATGGAACTGAATATTACCTATACTATAAACATGATTAGGCAATACTAATTCAAAAAAAAAAAAGCTTTTGTTGCTTCCTCAGCCACATTTCTTTTTATAAATAATTGAGAAATTGTAGGCTTCAAGACCTTGCTGCAAGGTTTCAGAAAATGAGGGCACTGGAAATCAAATCTTCGATCTCTCTGATTCTAACTCCTAAGAAACGGAGGTGTTGAGAGGGAGGGGCTTTACTCAAGGTGGTGGGGCCTGGCCAAGCTGGGACCCAGGACTCTTACTTAACCTTGGGCAGAGCATACCTTCCCGCCATCAGTGAAGGAGATGCGGGGGGTGGGGGGATGGGTATCTGGGAAAGATGTTAGACCGTCCGTTGAAAGCAAAGTCATTGGAGCAAAGTCCCCCATGACTTTTAGGGAGTTTGGGGCTCTCCCTGGCTAATATAGTTATTGTGACAAGGAGGGGCCTCTAGGGTCATCTTTGTGCCCGCAAAAAGGCCAAGTAGTTGTCCTCTTGCTTGGGGGTGACTTGGGGGTGCACAGAGTTAATTGCTGATACTTTTTTTTTTCTTCCCCTGTCTTGCCCTATAGTTATATCAACATGCCCTCTTTCCTATTGCTGGAAGTCCTCTTCATTTTCCTGTTTTCTGGAGGTAAGCTTTTTTGGTCAGGGAAAGGTGTTGAGGGGTTTAGTTTGTTTCACATCCTGTCGATTTTAACTTCTAGAGGTCTCTCAAATACATCGGCAACTCTCTACTCCATGGCCACCTGCCTAGTGTGAGCCCCATCATCTCGTGCTTGGACGATTGCAGTAGTCTCCTGATTGGTCTCCGTGGGTCCACCTGGTTCCGCTCTAGCCCATTGTCCACAGAACAGTCATTTCAAAATGCAAATCTGTGGCACTGGGTGGTTCAGTTGATTAGGCGTCGGACTCTTGATTTTGGCTCAGGTCATCTCAGGGTCATGAGATCGAGCCCCACATTGGGCTCCACACTCAGTAGGGAGTCTGCTGGAGATTCTCTCTCCCTCTCCTTCTGCCGCCCCCCACACCCCTACACTCTCTCTAAAATAAAAAATCTTTAAAAAAAACAATAATGCAAATCTGATCGTGCCTGGACCCCTCTCCACCCCTACCCCCTGCCTAAATTTTTTTGTAAATTATTTGAGAGAGAATGCACACACATGTGAGAACAGCAGGGAGGCTCAGAGGGAGAGGGAGAAGCAGGCTCCCGCTGAGCAGGGAGCCCAACCTGAGGCTCGATATCAGGACCTGAGATCATGACTGCAGCTGAAAGCAGATGCTTAACCAACTGAGCCACCCAGACGCCCCTTGCCTCACATTCTAAAATGATACCTCATTGTTCTTAAGAGACTTTGCTTGATCTGACCCCAGGCCACCTCAAGTGCCCCCTGGTACCCTCTCCCTCGGCACCACAGCCCACATTCCTTCCAATCCTGCCCAGCCCCCTATTCCCTCCCTGCCTAGGGGTTCTCAGTTATGGCGACCCCTCTGCCTGGACCACCCACTTACCCAACACTGCCACCCTGGTAAACTTCTCATCCGTCAGCACCCAGCGCAGTTCATCCAGGTCCCCCAGGTCAGGTCAGTTCCCTTAATGCCTGTAGCCCGGGGCACCTCTGCTATGTAGCACTTAACACAGATACGAGTTTACTTCTGTGTGAATTCTTAAAAACTTAGTGTCCATCTTCTGTACCAGATAGAAGCTCCAGGCGAAAGAGATACTACGTATTATTTACTCACACTGTAGGGTCTCGGTGCCTAGCTCTGGGCCCGGCCTGCTGAAGTGGATTTATGAATGAATAATGAAGCAAATCAGCTTTGTTTTTACTCCCCTCCCAAGCTCTGGCCTTGTTAACATGAGATGGTAGAAAGGCACCAGAATGTCTTGCGGGTTGCTGTCCTGTAAGTAAGAACAAGCCGACAGGGTGTCCCGCTGCCCGAGTCTAGCTCAGGATCCTCTTGTGGTCTCTGAGACTCTGCCGTGTTGAATCCTGGGGCCAGCTGCCTGTTGCCTGGAGCCTGGGGAGATGAGAGAGGCAGGAAGAAGGTGGGTGGTTGCTCGGCCCACCTACCCCTCTCTCTAAGCCATGTGTGTAGACGGTGTAACATAGTAGCTTCGTGGTCAGGGGACTGGGGAGCAGTGAGATATGTTTGGGGACAAGGCCTGAATGAGGTCCCCGGAGGCTCAGGCACAGCCCCGGTTCTGCTCTAGCTCATTGCACAACTTCGCCTTCTGTAGCCCTGTCCAGTTTACAGAGCACTTGACCTCACCGTCCCTGGGCTGGACAGATGAAACAGGGGAGGCCCGGTGAGGCTTGTGACTTGCCCAGGGTCACACAGCTGTTGGTAGCGGACCTGGGACAAATGTCACTCTCCTGACTTCTGGGCTGGCCTCACCACTCTGGGCTCTTCTGGGGGAGGAGAAGGTACCAGAATCATCTGACTAGGCTTCTGCTCTCTTATCTGTAAAGTGAAAGGGTTTGACAAGATTAGTGATTTCAATCCTGCCCACTCCTTAGCCCCACCCATTCCTGCAGGACCTTAAGGTTCTGGAGCCCGAGGCAGATGGCCTGCAGAGGCTGGGCTGCTTTGGTTAGAAGAGGAAACAACACATTCATGGGCTCCCTGTTGCATGTTCTATGAGATGACTTCATAGGGGAGCAGTGGGGACGTCACCCAGGGCACAGGGAGGGCTCATCTGAAGCCTGGCACCTGCCGTAACAGCTGAGCACATGGCACAGAAAGACACGTTCGCTGGGTGACCTCTTTAGTGAGTGGTCTCGGGTCACAGAGCTCCTCCTCCTTCCCCTCAGGGGGAGGCTGCTGGCCTGTCTCCAGGGGGGAATCTGCTGGTAAGACTTGTAAAAAGGAACAGTGTTTTTCTGTTCTTTGGAGATTCCTTGGCTCCTGGGCCCTTTGCAATAATTCATGGACTTACTTGGGAAACTTCAGGGCATACCTGCGGTGCACAGAGAGCTGGGCTAGGCTTTGCAGAGGATGGCTGGAAGTGTTCCTGCCCTTGGCAGCTTCCAGGGCAGCCGGGCCGAGGGGAGCAGCAGCGCATGATGGGAGCGGGGCAGTCGGGCTGCAGGATCTTCTTGCTCTCTGAATGCAGTAAAGCAGAGAGCCTCTGTGTTCTGGAAGACCAATCTGCTGAATTATTGAGTGAATGCTCAGTTTTTGAAGCATTGCCCAGCCTCTGTCCCAACGTGCCATTTTTTTATGTAAGTGGAAGGGCTTTTTCCCCCGCAAATCCAGTCTATGGTCTCTATGTGTAGTTTGTCTTGTTTCTGCCTCTGGTGGGAAAACCGCGGTGGCAGACTGTCCTAGACCTCGTGAACGGTGTTTGTCTGACAGCTCTTGTCTGTGGGGCTAATGGCTGGTTCGGCATTTTGGCCAAGAACCGTCCTCTGTGAGTCGAGATTGAGGGAAGGGCCTATCAGGTGAGCAGACACCGTCCGCTCGAAGGTTAGGTGGGGAGAACCGGGAACTACTTTAGTTTGCACTGGGGGGTGGTGAGTGGAGAAGAGCCAGAGAGGATGGGGTTGGAGTAAGCCCAGGGGGTGGCTGACTAAGGGTGTGTGTGTGTGTGTGTGTGTGTGTCACAAGCCAGATGCATCCCTACCCCAGACCCTGACTTTTTTGTTTGGTTTCTCCCTCCTCATCACTTTCCTGGCAGTCATAGATCCCTTCGGGCCCAACATACCTGCCTGGTGTGATTCCTCACCCCCACACCCTTCCCCCTTCCCCAGCAACGCCCCCTGCTCACATTCCTTCCTCTGCCCCTGGCCTGCTCCCCTGCTCTGCCCACCTCACGTTACTTCCTCCGCGCTTACCCACCGTGCGTGGGCATTTACACACCTGCTGCACGCGGACTTCGGCTGCTGGACGTCCGCCGAGTGCACTTGGCTTATCAGAACAGTGGCACCCTCATGGCCTTCAGGACTTCCGTCGCAATCGGCTCACGTCCAGCAGTCCTGGGGCTTCCTTGGCGTGTGACCCCTGCTCTCAGAGTTTATCTTTTAAACGTACCATCATTACTATTTTACTGGACAGCGTGTAAGAGAATGAAAGATAGATTCACGAACTTCCTACCCCAGGACTTCTTAGCCCTTGTTCATATTAATTGCACCGAAGCAGTTTATCAGCGTTCACTCATAGCCCCGTGTCTCTGGGTATTTGTTACCTCCACCATTCCTCCATCACAAGTGACCCCGAAAGGAGAGTCCTGAGGTACCTTCTCTCTTCTCTAAAATTGTTCTTCCTTCGAATCCCTTCCCGGCTGCGATACTACAGGGGCAAAGGCTGTAAGCTGCCTTATGACTCTTCATGCATTTGGCCAAATTGTTTTCTAAAAGGGTTGTACCAGTTTTCAGGGCCACCATTGGGAAGGATTTTCCCGATTTGATCTTTCCCCAACTCCATTTAAATGGAATGTAGAAGCTGGTTATTTAAATTTTGCAGTTAAAAGGATATCTCATTGTTTGGGTTAAAAACATTTTGTCACCTATTCAAACATTTTCCCTTGTGCTTGTCTGTGAATTGTATATTTATACCCAAGGTTAATTTTCTTGGCAAGATGCTGCACCTCAGAGGGGCACCCAGTTATTATGCCTAACCAGGGGCAAAACTCATCAGAATCACAGGCTCTCTGTATCGCTCTCTATGTATATTTTTAATTTTTCGCTTCAAAATACCCACATTTAAATACAAAGGTACCTGATGGAAGTGAAGTAATTGGAGGCGTTTCTTTATGCCACCCATCTGGTGATTTTTGAGACACCACGTCCTTAAATTCCTCCACATTCCAGTTTTCCCTTTTACTGCTTATTGGTTCTGGTCACGTAATGGGGACTAAGACTCCTCCCCTCTCTGCTTTGTAATGATCACTTCTGGTGCCTTCTCTCCTAGTACACCTGTCTCATCCTCTTCAGGAAGTCCATGTAAGCAGGGAGACCATTGGGAAGATTTCAGCCGCCAGCAAAAGTAAGTGCATGTGTTTGTCAACCTTCTTGACCCCTATGTTGACCTCTGCCTGACTCCAGAATGTTCCTGCCCCACTCCCATCTTCCTTTCACACTGTGGCCAGAGTCATTTCCCCCAAACAGGCCTGACCCAGGTCTCCATCCTGGGTGAAAACCTTTGGTAAATCCGTGTTGCTGAATTTCTTGGTCCTACTTGGGAGTCCTCAGCTATGTGACCGCCATCTTCCCAAGCAGCCTCATCTCCCGCCATGTTCCTTCCTCTTCTACCCTTTTCAGCATCCACTCCACCTGCTCAAGCCACAGCAGCCTGTTCCCAGAGACCCTGCGTGTCCCTTCCGTCCCTCTCTGGTGAACTGCGCCTCAGTCACTGCCTTCTGGGTGGTGCCTTCTCGCTGGTGTTTCTCTGCCTCCCGCTCTCCTACATCCTGATGGTGAGGTGGTAGGGTGCGGATTCTGAAGCTGGACAGCCTGAGTTTGCTGCCCAGCTCCACTGCTTACTGGTACTTTGGCCTTCGGGAGGTTACTGAATTGCCCTGTGTCCTTCTTTCCTCATGTCCCTACTGGGAATAAAAACCATTCATCTGTTTAGGAGTGGGATGGGGAGCTAAGGAGCTAATAGCTAAAGGTATACTGTAGGGTTTCTTTTTGAGGTGATAGAAAATGTTCTGAATTTGACTATGGCAAGGATGGAATATATCTGTGAATATACTAAAAGCTACTGAATTACATATTTTCCTTTATTATTTAAAAAAATTTTTTTTGAGAGAGAATGTGTGCACGAGTTGGGAAGGGCAGAGGGAGAGGGAGAGAGAGAATCCCAAGCAGGCTCTATGCTCAGAGCAGAGCCCAGCACAGGGCTCGATCTCACAACCCTGAGATCATGAGTGGAGCTGAAATCAAGATGCTTAACCAACTGAGCCACCCAGGTGCCCCCTGAATTACATACTTTAAATGGATGAATTCTTTGGTATGTGAATAGTAGCTCAATAAACCTGTTAAAAAATTTAAAAAATAGCAATCTATCTTTGGGTGGTTATAAGAATTCGCACATATAAAGTGTTGGAGGCAGTGCATGGCATGTAGGGAAGACACAGTGCTATCCATGCTTGAACTCTGGGGTAATGCAGCCTAATGCCCCAGCATATCTGGCTGGATCCTGGACTAGATGGTGGCCCCCAAGAGCTGAGACCAAGGAGCCTCTTCTCTCCTACATCTCCATTGTTGAGTTAGACCCCTCCAGTACTACAAAGTCCTCCACCCAGGGGTCTGTTTGTGAGCTTGGGGTTGTAGGGGGCGGGGAGGGTACTTCCTGCTGTGGAGGAGAGCTGCCTCTGGCTGGGACCATCTCCTGTGTTGTTTCCACCCGTGGGCTAAGAGGAGCTTGATCCACCCCAAAATTGTTTCTGCCTCCACTCTGCTTCAGGATGGAGATGCTCTGGGGGCCAGAGGGCAGGGAAGCGGCTTGTCACCCACTGTGTTCTGCTCTCCCCCAGTGATCCAGTGCTCCGCTGCAGTGGACGTCCTGTTTCTGATTGACGGATCCCACAGTGTCGGGAAGGGGAGCTTTGAAAGGTCTAAGCACTTTGCCATCATGGTCTGTGACGCTCTGGACATCAACCCTGAGAGGGTGAGTGCACGTCTTATCATCTTTGTATTAGGACATCTTTGGTTGCAAGTGACAGAAATCCAGTTCTAAGCAGAAGAGGACATTTACGGGGCGCCTGGGTGGCCCAGTGGGTTGGGCATCCAACTCTTTTTTTTTTTTTAAGATTTTATTTATTTGACAGAGTCAGCGAGAGAGGGAACACAAGCAGGAGGAGTGGGAGAGGGAGAAGCAGGCTTCCTGCTGAGCAGGGAGCCTGATGCAGGGCTCCATCCCAGAACTCTGGGATCATGATCTGAGCCGAAGGCAGATGCTTAGTGTCTGAGCCACCCAGGCGCCCCTGGGCATCCGACTCTTGCTGTCCGCTTGGGTCATGGTGTCAGGGTCAGGGACTGAGCCTGTTTGGGGGGCTGGGGATTCTCCCTCTCCCTCTGCCCCTTCCCTGGCTCGTATTTGTCCACACTCTTTCTCTCTTTCTAAAATAAGTAAATAAATCTTATTGAAAAAAAAAAAAAAAGAAGAGGACATTTACTAGCTTGTGGAACAGGAAGACCAAGGGGGTGGGTCCTGGTTCTAGGCATGGTAGGACCCAAGGGCTCATTCCATCTCTTTTTCTTCTCTGTTTTGTGTTCCTTGGTTGGCTTCCTTCCCATGCAGGCTTTCCTTCCCTGGCACATTTGCCCTGCACTGCCCTTCAAGCTAGTGATCCCAGTAAAAAGAAAGTGGATTTCTCTCCTTGCACCTGCAGCAGAAGGTCCCAGGGAGGGCTCCCACTGGGCAGGCGTAGGTCACATGACAATCCCTTGAGCAATCCCAGTAGTCAGAGGGAAGGATGATCTGGCCATGTGGGAGTCATGGGCTGACCCACCTTCTTGGTTCCCCACCAGAAAGAGGAGTGTTTGTAGAACTCTGGGAAAGGGAGAGCATACTGACAAAAACTCTACCCCGGAAGACGGGAGTCTCAGTATGAAGTGCGGCTCCTCCCCGGACGTTCACTTGAGGAGCTACCCCTGCCTGAGGGAGTCCGGCCAGTTTCTTCATTTCTTGTTCTTCCTGGCTCTGGAGAGCCGTTCTGAAGTACCCCAGATTGTGCTAACCATGGCTCTTGCTGCTAAAGGGGCATCTTGGGACAACCCGATAGAAAAATGGGCAATGAACGCAGTTCCCAGAAATTGAAACACAAATGACCTTTAGACACATGACAAGATGCCCAGCCTCAGTCACTGTAACAGCCTAGCTCCCACCGAGAAACCATTTTCCCTTACTGGATTAACAAAAATCCAGTTGGGTGACCTGCCCCACTGGCAGATCTGTAGAAACGGGTACGCACTGATGGTGGGAGGATAACCTGGTGCAACCGCTAGGAAGGGAATCTGGCAGCAGCTGTCAGATTTACAAAGGCCTGGGCCCCGTGACTCAAGAATTCCACCCCAAGGAATTTACCCGACACATGCTCCCACAGATGCAAAATAACACACAGTTATTCCGTGCGGTGTTGTTACGATCATAAAAGATTTCAGGTAATCCAAACGCCCGTTCACAGGGTAATTCACTGTGGTGCATTCATAAGGGAAACACGGGGCAGCTGTAGAAAGCGAATGAGGAAGCTCTCTTAGATGGAGGGGCGCCAACCCAGATGAGAATAAAAAGTAAGGTGCAGATGGTGTTTGTAATGTGTTACTTTTTATGAAAATAAAAGGGAGGTAAAAAGTCTATGTACTCGGGGGCATCTGTAAAGAGACTAAGAGCAGTGGTTTGCTGTCGAGGGGGAGGGCAGGAACTGAGCAGATGGGGTGCAAATCCAGGGGGAGACTCGTCCGTTTTATTTTTTTTAATACTTGATGGCTTTTGAACCATGTGAACCTACTCCAAAATCAAAACTTAAGGGCATTTTGGGGGCGCCTGGGTGGCACAGCGGTTAAGCCTCTGCCTTCGGCTCAGGGCGTGATCCCGGTGTTATGGGATCGAGCCCCACATCAGGCTCCTCCGCTATGAGCCTGCTTCTTCCTCCCCCACTCCCCCTGCTTGTGTTCCCTCTCTCGCTGGCTGTCTCTGTCAAATAAATAAATAAAATCTTTAAAAAAAAAAAAGGGCATTTTGGTCTGAAAAGCCATACTTAAGTTGAATTAGAGACTACTTGCAAACAGGATGCAGAAGGAAGTGGTTTTCCAAGATAACATTCCTGGGTTAATCCCAGGAAAACCTCTAGGATTGAAGAGCAAAAGTGGCTTTTAATGAAAGCCAGCTTTTCTCCAGAATGGCAGGTAATTTGGGGAGAGTGAACACATCGTTCTGGACCGCAGGCCATCTGGCCTGGCCATCCAAAGACACCGTAGCAGATACCATTCCATCTGGGCTTGAACAGCCCCAAAGTTCTGACTATGAAGTCAACCCATCGCAGGTCCTCGAAGGCCCAGGGCCAAGGACTGCCGAATCCCCACCTCCTTCCGCACAGGGTCCCACTTTCAAAGGAGGTGATTCCCCCATGAAGTTTCATTAGTTATTTGGGGAGGAAGAGCCATAAAAACCAAGTACTTGTTGTTGGCAGTGATAGGGTGTGTCCTGGAATGAGTGGCCTGGAGGCCCTTGAGGATGGAAGGTTGGGAGAGAAGAGCTGTGTGGATTATTGGTGAACATTTACTGATCTGAAGAAAGAGGCTCAGAGAGGCTAAGTAAGTGCCTGGGGTCACACAGTAACTGGAGGAAACAGCTAAGTGCGGAAGAACCGGGGCTCTTGACTCTGAGCTCAGGACTTGCTCCGTTAGGTCCTTTTGTCCCCCCCCAGTGGGCAGTTCCTGGGTCAGGATGGGGTGACACTCAGAATTCACACCCTATCACATGGCAGATGGATAGCTGGCATGGTGGCTCTGTGTGTGTGTGTGTGTGTGTGTGTGTGTGTGAGAGAGAGAGAGAGAGATATGTAAGGGGTGGGTGCTGATGGAATTCAGCGTCCTCCGAGAGGGTAAGAAAACCACGACAAAAGACTTCGTGGCTGGTGCATGCTGGTACAGCTGTGTCAACCACAGGTCCCCAGAGTTCAGGGAATTAAAACTCGGTGTTGCCAGACCACGTCTAGATTGTGGCATTATGTTCCGGAGGCTGATTTTTAGGTTAGAAACTGGCAAACCAGACAGTGCCCACGACAAGGAGCCAGCACAGTGAGCACTCTGGAAACTTCCATAGATGAGGGAAGCTGATTATCAGGTTCAGGTGAAAGAGGGTGCAAGAGTGGCTCTGTTTCATTCAGATAGAATCTGGGCGTCCAGAGAGTTCTATTTGGGCTTGACCTGAGAAAAACTCTCTTTCGCAGCAAGACTCATTGAGTAACGGGGTTGGGAGGTTCTGTTGCAGTGAGCGAGTGAGCGTCTGGACCTTGAGCCACTCAGACTGCCTGGAATGCTAGCAAAGGGTGTTTGCAGGAGACCCGTTTCAGAGGGTTCGGTCTGATTGTGCTTCGCGCTTTGTGCGTTCACCGCTGCGTTTCTGTGACTTCTTATAGCTCTGTGTGCAAGGGCTCTGCACCTTACTTTCTTCAGGTTGCTGTCAATTAAGGCTTCTTATGGATGCTCTGTTGTGGAGGTGGATTGAATGTGTTTGAAGTCTTCCTCCCGGCGATTAAAAGCTGAGAAGTTCGCCTCCTGGCTCTAATACAGTGATTGCGGCAGGGCCATTTCGCTGCAGTGAGAAATCTGGGCAGGCTCGCTCCTGAGCATACAGTGAACCCAAGATAAAAGGCAACTACTTTGCTCCCAAACCACCAATTACATTAAATGCCTTAACCACTGACTCGAGCTATTTCCATCTTGTTTTGTTTTGAAGTTGTATCCTTCCTGTTTAATTCAAGAAAATACACCCAGCTGCTGGTCTCAAGGGAGTTGGTTTTTAACTAAGGAATCCATTCACATGGTTTAATTAGAGCAGATTCATTGCTAGTGTCCCTTCTGCTCACATATTTTCCATCTCCCCAGCTTTCCTACCTGCTTGCTTTAAAAAAAAAAAAAAAAGATTTTTATTTGAGAGAGAGAGTGCACGAGCGTGCGTGCACATGGTGGGGAGGGGGCAGAGCGAGAGGGAGAGAGAGTCTCAAGCCGACTCCATGCTGAGTGTGCCGCCGGACGCTGGGCTTAATCCCACAACCCTGAGCTGAAACTGAGAGTAGAACGTGTAACCGACTGTGCCACCCAGGCGCCCCGTCCCTACCTGCTTGCTTGAGCACCCTTCCAGAATCGCTTCGTGCAAACACAAGCAATACGCAGTTTATCATTCTATATGCGCTGTTCTATCCCTCGCCTTTTTCTCTTCAAGTTATCTTGGAAGTCTTTCCGTATCTGCGTATATACGTAACATAGGCACTAATATAGATCTGTATTGTTTTTTTACAGCTTATTAACATTCTGTCGTAAGGATTTTCTGAGGTTTAATCAGTCCCCTATTGATGGACATTTGATATTACAAATATACCGTGAGCTTGTAAATCCATTATTTCACATATATGGAAGTAGATCTGTAGGATAAATTCCCAGTAGCCCTATGTAATTATAACTTTTTTAAAAAAGATTTTTAATTTATTAATCAGAGAATGAATGAGAGAGAGCACAAGCCGAGGGGAGGGAGCAGAGGGAGAAGCAGACTCCCCACTGAGCAGGGAGCCTGATGCCCATCTCTATCCCAGTACCCCAAGGTCATGACCTGAGCTGAAGGCAGATGCTTAATCAACTGAGCCACCAGGCGCCCCTGCAATCGTAACTTTGAATAAATATTGACAAATTGCTCTCCATGGATGCAGTAACATTTATGTTCTTACCAGAAATGTTTGAGAACTTGCTAGTTTCCCCTGCAAACATGATGTTTAGCTTTTTGCTACATCTCTATGTGGTACAGTTAAGCACCTTTTCTCATACTAAAGAGGCATTTGTATTTCCTGTGTGATCACTTTGCCCATTTTTCTATTGTGTTGTTGGTCTTTTACGTATCAATTCCTAGACACTCTTTACATATTGGGAAAGCTAACCCTATGTCTCTGACTTGAGTTGCAAACAACTTTTCCATTTATCTTCTTTTTTGATGGCATTCTGGCATGTTTTGCCCTGCAGAACTTTTCTTTATTTAGTCAGATTTACCAACCTTTTCCTTTATGGCTTCTGGATTTCAAGGCTCAGTAAGGTCTTTTTCCACTTTGAAGTTAGAAAGAAATTCTTTCAAGTTTTCTTCTAGAACTTTCATGATTACATTTTTTTCACGTGTAAATCTTGAATCCATTTGTGATTGATCCTCTGTTTTGTAGGTGGCTGTTCAGTTGTCCCAATATCACTTACTGACTGGACCATCTTTTCTCCACCAGTTGGAGATGCCACTTGATCACAAGCTAACTTCGAGGGAGATTTCAAAAGGGTTGTTCCTCAGAATCTCCTGAGCTTCACTGCTGTTTTCCAGTGGCCATCTCCCACACATGCCCACCCAAGACTTAAATGTCTTTCCCCTGAAGATGCTCACCAGCTCCTCCTTAGAACTTCCTGTTAGAGCAAGGTCCGTTGGGCCGTACTCACCGGGCGCAGATGCAGCTGGCCCGGGGGGGCTGAGTGCTTTGATGGCCTCCAAAGCACCATGCCTGTTCGGGGATCAGCAGTGAAGCAGCTCCAGTAGTAGGTAAAAGGCAGCCTCATTGCTTAACTATGAATCACTCGGCCTCTTTGCAATCTTGGCCAGGACTGGGGTTAGTTAAGAGCATAGTAGCTCAGAATGCAGTTTCTCCTGGGGTTTTGGAGAGCTGGCGATCGGGTGCAGGGCTTGGGCCCTCCAGAGGAGGCCTAAGTGTGTATAGCCTTTTCTGCTCAAGACAGGCTAGTGTCCTAAGGGCCCAGAAGGTGACTTCATTCAGTTTTCTGTCTCTGGTTTTGGAAGGCGTTGGATTTTCTTAAATGGCTTCGTGGATGAGGATGCGAGATCTGTTCGGAAGCACCCGTGGCTCCGCTTCCACCGTGGAGGCACTCCAGCGCCAGTGTTGCTCGTCTCCGGTTTAGATGCTAATTGTCCTCCAGTGTGACTCCGGTCTGCAGAGCCGGCCTTTGCCCAGCTTGGCAGGCGCAGGCCTGGAGGGACTGCCCCACACCCACCCGAGGATGTGTGCGTGGTGGCCGTGGGTCACTTCTGCTGCACCCTGGGTTGGGTCGGCAGCATTGTGCTGAAGGCCCGTGCTGGCTAGGAAGGCAAGCCGTGTAACTGAGGCTTAGTGAGGGTCGGAGGCAAAGTCCAATGGCCCGAGTCCCCTTCTTACTAGCCCTGGGCCAGATCCGTGTCCTCTCTACATTTTAGTCTCTCCAGCAGCCATGTGAGTATTGATGGTGCCTCTGGGTTAAATGAAATAACGTGTGAGTTTGCACCTGGGAGGCCTTTAGAGAGGTGTGACCAGAGACCCCGCCCAACAGTTGCTCACAGCCCAGCCGGGAGAACTGCCAGAATGTGGGTTGAGAAGTTTGAATTGGTGGTTGTCAGTACAGCACATAGGCAGATTCACTGTTTCCTTCCAGCTGCTGCTGCTGGTCTTCAGAACCTTCTTTTAGGGGCACTGGAGAAAGCCTTGGTATTTGTTGAGTGGGCGGGAGGCAGGGTCATTCACCTTTCTCGTCCCTTCTTTTCCCTGAGGAATGTTTGTGACTTGACCTCGCTCTCAGATCCCTGGGCCCTCTGTCTCCTACTGCAGGTCAGAGTGGGGGCACTCCAGTTCAGTTCTGCTCCTCGTCTGGAATTCCCCTTGGATTGGTTTTCATCCCAACAGGAAGTGAAGGCAAAAATCAAGAGGATGGTCTTCAAGTATGTATGATCAGATACCGCCATGGTTAGGATGAAGCCAGCTGCTCTTAAAATTGCTCCCTCAAAGGGTGTGTTTGGCCTGAGAGAGGGCTGTGGTTTGGCTTCTAGAACCCCAGCTGTGCACAGTGGGTAATGAGAATTCCCTCCTCAAGACTGCTCCTTATTATTACATAACAGTGTCCCGGGTGAGAACTTACATGCCAGTTAAAAAAGAAAGTCTTTTTGCTGCTTTTGTGTGGAGTTGTCCGTGAACCTGGGACCGAGTGGCTCGTGAAGGTCGAGACCCGTCAAGGGCAGGAGGTGGTGGGAAGAACATTGGCTCTTTCTCCCAGTTCTTTCCCTGGTGACCACTGCAGCTGGGACGGCTCACCATGCTTCTTGGAGCCTTGTTTTTGTCTCCTAGAAAGAGTCAGCGTCCCTCTGTTATTAAGAATGCTTTAAAAATGACGAATAGCTGTTTACGTTGATTGTCCTCCAGTGTGACTCTGGTCTGGAGAGCTCATACACATATGTGTTCTATACGTTATGTATGTAGTAGGGTCATAACGTTATTCACAGTACAAGTCAGCTGATGTGTGTGTATATGCAAATATGCATATGTCAGTATACGCATATTTTGTGTATGTTTTATATACATGTATTTTCTATACACACACGTATCTATATGTATATGAAAGCGTGTCGTATACACATGTCACACACACACATTCACAAACTCGCCAGAAGAGTGCCTTTCCTTCCACTCTGATCTCTGGATCCTCTGTGGTGTCTGCTGCCCCTTTGTGCATGTGTGCACTGACGTCCCGCTGACGTCTGTGGTCCCAGCCATTTGTAGCCAGCCACCAACTCCAGTTGCAAAGGCCCTGGACCGTGCATCCCTTTCTCCAGTCATGGGCCTCTGTACATCCACCATGCCCTCAAGAAGCCCACGTCCCTACACTGGGCACAGCAGGAACTTTGGGGGCACTACAGGCCCCCAGGCACCCCAAGTGACTTCATCTCTGGCTATTTATCCCAGCCCAGGGGTACCCCGAACAGAACGAGAGGCAAGTGAAAGGCAAGAAAGTACAAGAAAAAAGAGCACATTGAAATGTTTGTTTAAAATGACATTAGTGTACACTGGTCTCTCCAGTTCCCTTGGAGCCTTCTACCCTTGAGGCCTCCGAGAATGGTTTCCTATAGAGAAACAGTCTTGGGCTCCCATACCCAGAGCAGCCCTTGTTAAAGTGAGGTCTTTGGTCAGAAGGTCTGGGTCGGAGTTGCCTCGGGAGTGGGTCAAAAATGCAGGTGCCTTGGTTCCCTCCCAAACCTACCGAATCCCTCTCTGGGCTTAGGATACTTAGGATCTATCCTTTTAAAAGGTCTCTCCCACTGCCTCCCTGCCCTGTGATTATTACGCATGTTAACCTTTTAAAAACATCTGTATTGACCTATAATTTAAATACCATGAAGTTCACACATTTAACATGTATGATTCAGTGATTTTGAGTGTATTTTCCAGAGTTATGCAACCATTACTGTAATCTAATTTTAGAACATTTTCATCATCCCAACAAGAAACCTTGTAAACAGATATTTCTCCAGAGAAGATATATAAATGGTCAATAAGCACTCAAAAAGATGCTCAGTGTCCTTAGTCATTAAGGAAGTGCGAATCGAAACTGTAATGAGCTACCACGTTACGCCCATTAGCAAGGCTAAGATAGACAGTAGCAAGTGTTGGAAGGGATGTGGAGAAATTCGAACCCTCAAGCACCGCTGGTAGGATTGTAAAATGGTGCAGCAGCTTTGGAAACAGTCTGGGAGGTAAACACAGACTTACCATGTGACCCAATGACTCTACTCTGAACGAATTGAAACTGTATGCCCTTAGAAGAAGCTTGTATACTGATGTTCAGAGCAGCATTGTTTATAATTGCCAGAAAATGGAAACAACACAAATGTCCAGTGAATGAATAGATCAACCCAATGGGATATATCCAAACGATGGAATATTATTCAGCCATAAAAAGGAAGGATGACATGATTCATGCTCCAACATGGATGAACCTTGAAAATAGCGTCCTCAGTGAAAGAAGCCAGACACACAAGACCACATGCCGTATGACTTCAGTTATATGAAACGTCTGGAATGGGCACATCTCTGGAGACAGAAGCAGATTAGTCACTGCCAGGGGCGGTGGGGAGGGGGAGTAGGGAGTGACTGCTAAGGGGTGTAGGGCTTCTTTCGGGGACGATGAAATGTTTTGGACTTAGTGGGGATGGTTGCATAACTCTGTGAATATGCTAAAAAACCAGGGAATTGTATACTTCTAAAAGGGTGAATTTTATGGTATAAGAAGTATATCATTACTGATATAACGTTTTATTACAAAAACATCTTTGTACCCATTATATGCATGCTAACCTTGGCAGAAGAAAAAGTAACCTGTTGGTTTAAGTTTAGGACTGAAAGTCAAAAATGGTTCGGGTGACTTTGACTCCATCATCTGGCTCCGCGCTCTTCTGAAAACAAAGCAAATTGCAGCAGATTGGTTCCAAAAGGCACTTTAGAGATTATCCAGGATCTATTCCAACCTGTTATTTTACGGAAGAGACTAGTGAGGTTGAGAAGGAGCAGGTGACTTGGCCAGGACCACGGAGTCCTGCGGCTCATCTAGTGGTCCCCACCCAGCTGTCCTTTTCCACTTCTTTCCACCCTTCCTTCCCGCCCCCCGAAGAGTTGGTTGGTCCTCTTCTCAGCTGTGGTGAAAGTTATAACGGAGGGCTTGAGAGCATTGTTCACAACACAGGAAGTCCCAAGACTCAGTAAGAAGGTGCCAGATGAGGACACGGCGGGTGGAGGAGGAAACCTCTTTTTGTGTCTGAAGAAGGTCAGCTCTTCTCATGGGGCTGTGCATGGTCAGCGCTCGTGTGTCCTAGGATGACTCTAAGAGGTGGCAAACACGGCAAGGAGGCAGTAACTAACTTTTTGGCCACAGCTGCAGGGTCGCTGAGGCCACTAAACATTAAGACGTTGTTATTAATCAGTACAGAGGAATGTTGGCTGAGTGGGAGTGATGACCTCCCCGGGACTCTACCCTTTTCCCGCAGTGAAATTTTAAATGTTGGACTGATTAGGACAGCTCTACCCAGACCCCCAGATACTTGCCTTTTAGACCACAGCGATCCCCTGAAAGTGTGTTTTGAGGTGGCTAAGGAACCGTCCTGACAACCACTTATCGCTACTATGCAATAAGAAGTTTAAAAAATACTGCAACCTAACCTTCCAGTATTGCACCCTGTGATAACATAAAATCGGATAAAGCATGGGCAGCCAAATCTGCTCTGAATTTCCAGAGCTCCCGGCCAGCTGGCTACGCGGGCTCCCTCAGCCATTTCCCTAATCTCCCAAGAATGCAGCAACTCTGATTTTCTGTGATTGCATTTTTTTTTTTGGACCCTATCTGTAGCTTTATCAGAGTTGGACTGTATTTATATAGCTCTGCGGAAATAGCACTCACCACTTTACCTTAGCATAGGGCTTTTCTAGCTATCCGTGGTGTCTTTCAAGCCACATTAACATTTACACATAGCTTTTAGAGGAGTTATAATTACAAAGCTTTTGTTCTTTTTTAACTTATTTGGTGTGTCTTTTTGCATAAAGCTGCATTATCTTTCACGCTGGCCCTTTTTAATGGTTATTTAATAACCCAATCAATTGAACTATCATAGTATATTAAATCATTCCTCTAACAGAGTACATTTACATTGATTCCAAGATTTTTGTCTATTGATTTAAAAAAGAAAAAAAACCTGGCCTGTAATCCAACCCTCTACCAACAGTGAGTTTTCTGATGAATTATTTTTCAGAATCTGTTCCATGGATTACCTGCATCAGAGTCATTGGGGCAGAGGAAGCGGGTTTAAAATGTAGATTCTCAGCCTGGTCACACACCCACCACCAGTTTGGAGTCTCTGATGATAGGGTCTGAGATTCTCCATTATTCTGCCTCCCCAGGGATTTTTATGCTCATTCGAATTTTAAGACTAACTTAAAAGATAAACTTCTTGGAGTAGGGCTGCTAGTTAGTTTATCATGTAACTCTCACTGGTGGAGCGGTCACCAGGTACTAGGAGGCACTGGGTGTAGCATTTAATCCTCAGTGCTGTTACTTTCCCTACCTTAACAGGGAAGGAAACGGAGTCTCAGGTTAAGTAACTTTTCTAGTTTCCGTGGCTAATAAATTTCAGATCTAATATTTGAGCCCCACTGGCTCTAGAGCCCGTGTTCTTTAACCCACTTGAGTGGCAAGATGTATAGATTCTAGAACCCCACCCCAGGGGCGCCTGGGTAGCGCAGTCGTTAAGCGTCTGCCTTTGGCTCAGGGCGTGATCCCGGCATTCCAGGATCGAGTCCGACATCGGGCTCCTCCGCTGGGAGCCTGCTTCTTCCTCTCCCACTCCCCCTGCTGTGTTCCCTCTCTCGCTGGCTGTCTCTCTGTCACATAAATAAATAAAATCTTTAAAAAAAAAAACAAAACCCACCCCACCCCTGCCAAAAAAGGTCCATGCATTGCAGTCGCAACTCCCTGGGACAGTAGTCTGTGAGGCTTCACTTTCAATCTGGTTTAGTCCCGTTTGAGACAAATTGGAAAAATTTTGGAGAGACTCTAGCCTCAGACCTCTGTTGTCTGGAGCCAGACCCTGAGCTCAGAACAGTCGCTGAGTTAGAAATGCTCCACAGAGTAAGAAACGCAGATGTGGCAGGGTTTCTCCTCGTTTCTCAGAGTTCAGAAGTCTTTAAGAATCTCACCTGACCTGCAGAGTTCCAGTGGGAAGGGTGGGTTAGGCAGCAGAAGTGGAGAGGACAGATGGCGCAGGCATTTGTGTGCTGTGGTATGAAGGGCAGACGTCCCACAGGCCAGGACAGTTGGGAGCCTGGGCTCCCATGTCTTTGACATTTGATTTCTCTCTAACCACAGCCAGGAGGCTCGTGGGGGCACACTGCCAGGGGCATGAAGGCCCAGGGAGCTCTGTGGTCACTGGGGCACCTTGGCTTTTGGTGAGCAGAGAGCATTGTGACCATTTAGGTCAAACGGTATAGAGCAGGGGTCAGTAAACTTTTCCAGTGAAGAGCTGTAGAGTAAATATCTCAAGTTTTGCCAGCCATGTGGTCTCTGCATAGACAATACATAAATGAATGGGCATGGCTGTTTCCCAGTAAAATTTTATCTGTAAAAATTGGCACTAGGCTGGATTTAGCCCAACCACTAGAGAGAGAGACCACTGGCTTTGGAATCAGCCTGACTGTTTAAACTCTAGTTCTGAGCTCCACTAGAATGGCTGTATAATGTGTTGGTTAAGAACTTGGGTTCTGAAGGTGGAGGGTCCAGGGTTCAAGTTCTGCCTCCACGTTCATGAGCTGTGTGACCTTTGATAAGGCCTTTCCCTGGACTCCCGTATCTGAGAGAGCTATGGTGAGAATTACCTGAGCTTAGCACCTGCCCACACACACACACACACACACGAGTGCACAGTCGTGCCTGCCACGTGAGAAGTGCTCTGGAAATATTAGCAGTTAGTAGTACTGTTCTCTGGGCTGGAGTTTCCTCATCTGTTAAACGAGGGTAATATGAACACCCTTTTTTTAAAAAAATTTTTTTTTTAATTTATTCATTCGACAGAGATAGAGACAGCCAGCGAGAGAGGGAACACAAGCAGGGGGAGTGGGAGAGGAAGAAGCAGGCTCATAGCGGAAGAGCCTGATGTGGGGCTTGATCCCATAACGCCGGGATCACGCCCTGAGCTGAAGGCAGACGCTTAACCGCTGTGCCACCCAGGCGCCCCTAATATGAACACCCTTTACCACAGTTGGAAGGATTACATTCAGTAACAGGAGCAGGTGAAGTATTTGGCGTGAAGTGGAAAATCAGTGCGAGTATTATCCTTTAGAAGCGGAAGACCGTTTGCCTTCCAGGAACCTTAGAGGAAGACTCCTCACAGACACACAAGGTTTGGTAAAGGTAGTAGTCTTCTCGGAAATCAAAATCCTCTTGGTTGTCCTCAGTATCTCATGTGCGACCCAGCACAGCGTGAGGAAGGGTGGGGGTACCTGGTGTGCTCTGCTCCCCTTGAACAACCCCCTTGCCCAAGCCAGACTCTGCTCACCGGCCCCAGGATGCGCTGGTGGTGCTCCCCAGTTTCTTTGCTTACACCCGTTCCCTTGACTGGAGTGGCCTCTTCCCCTGGAGCCTGTTCCCGACAGCTCCTCTCCACCATGAGGCCCTCCTCAGAACTCTTGTTAATGGTCATCCTCTCATTGATGATGATTATTTGCTGGCAGGTCCTGTTTATTCAGCTAGACCGATCGTTGGATGAGGCTGGGATCACGTTATGCTTCCTGGTCTCCCCCTCACCATCTTCCATTTAGAGGGTCCACAGTAAACACCAGGGGGCTGAAAGCTGGCTTTCTGATCGATGCAGACGCTGATGTGGAGTAGACAGAGTCTTGATTCTAGGAGCTAGCCACTCTTGTTGACATTTACTAACTTAATGGAGCTCCGCAGAGAGAATTGCCCTTCAAGAGCTCACTTAGGACAGAAAGCAGTAAAAGTGAAGAATATTCTGGGCCTGCCCCATAAATCCTTCCAAGCACACTCCTCCTTGCTCTTCCTCACCTCTCTGCTGGATGGAGAGGTCTTTGAGGACTGAGAGGAAGGAGGAACCCCAAAATGAAAGGAGCCTGGATGGATCCCTGAGGAGCTGCTTGGGGGAGAGCAGATCAGGAGAGATGCCCTCAGGAGGCAGGA
The DNA here is from genome assembly GCF_017311325.1 of Ursus maritimus. Lineage (NCBI taxonomy): Eukaryota > Metazoa > Chordata > Mammalia > Carnivora > Ursidae > Ursus > Ursus maritimus. Next base: position 16,242,125 of record NW_024426885.1, on the reverse strand, counting down.
GGACCATGTCAGGCTTGCATGAGAACTGAGCGTTTTCAGTGTTGCGTTTAAAAAGTATACACACATTCTCTCTCTCTCTCTCTCTCTCTCTCTCACAGACACACACACACACACACACACACACACACACACACACACACACACACAGGCATTCACACACCCGGAGAGATTGGCCATGCCTCCTGGCAGTTGTATGTTTGCACAGAAGAAGAACCCCTGTTGGGCCCTGTGAGAGGCAGGCATTGTCTTCCCTGACAGTCCGTGTGATCTGAGAATAATTGTGCACCCCCAGATCCACGTCTGTGATTAGCATTGCAGAGCGACCATCTGACAGTTTACTCTGTGTGTACAGTTAATATCCGTGGTGATTCCATCGGCCCCAACACCGTTTTTCATGTCGGATGTGTTGCCACCCACTGAAAGGTTTGGCCTAAAACCCGTTGTGGGGATTCACCATTTTCTGCCCGCTTGACTCTGAGAGCTGGCAGCCTCCCCCCCAGGACTGTGGGAGCCCCCTGCTGTAAGATTTAGTAGAGACTCTGCACTGGGATTCCAAGCTCAGCGGACCGTCCCCTGATCTGGAAGCCGTCCATCAGTTCAGCCCTCCAGCACCCAACCCTGAGCTGGAAGTGAGCCAGGAAGGCCTGATCACAGAGGTGACCCCCCTCGGACCCTCGGATCAAAGCCCTGCCCTTGACTCTTACAGATGCACACGGTTTTCTCCAGCTCAGGGGTCTGCTTCCCCACCCCAAGGAGAGGCTGAGCTGTAACAGGATGATATAGACTGAGGGTTGCCAGCCCTGAGCGGTCACCGGAGGCGGGGCTGGGGTGGGTGTGAGAAGAGAGTCAAAAGACGTACGCAGAGAATGACACTATCACGTAACACAACAGAAGTGTGCGGGGTGAACCTTCCGTCCCCGGGGAACAGTTCATTTCTACTCTTCACTATGGTTCAGAGGGTGAGAGGGTGCACGCCCGTGCTGGAACTGTCACTTGGAGAGCACGGCTGTCACTGGTAACCGAGGAGCCCCTCATTTCAGGTTGTCATCCGGCCTCACGTCCGCGGGCGACTGACTCCTCTTTGTCTCCTCCCTCTGTGTGAGCTCAGAGGAGGGCGCACAGAGACAGGCCTCGCCCTGAAATACCTTCTGCGCAGAGGGTTCCCGGGGGGCAGAAACGCGTCTGTGCCCCAGATCCTCGTGGTCGTCACCGACGGGCGGTCCCAAGGGCCCGTGGCGCTGCCGGCCAAGCAGCTGAAGGAGAGAGGCGTCACCGTATTCGCCGTCGGGGTCCGGTTTCCAAGGTAAAAGCCATGGTCGCGCTGGGACATCCTGGAGACGGTGGGGACGCGTCATAGCCACAGGAAGGGAGGGGATGCAGCCAAGCCACCCTGGTCCTTCCTGGGCTCCGTCCCTTCCTTGCTCCGTATGTCGTGCCGGAGCGCAGGGAGCGTCCAGTCTGAGAGCGCGCCTTGTCTCCAATTTAGGCTGAATACTGGGTCGTCAGTGCCAGAAACTTGACTCAAATTCACGTGGGCGGAAATGGGAATTCACGGACTCCTCTAATCGTACTGGGTGGGTTGGGGGGTGAGGGGTTCCTTGGGGTGAGCAGGAGCTGGGGACTTGAACGCCATGGTGCTCCGGTCTGTCCTCCATGCACACCTGCTGTTCCCTCAGCCTGGCCCGCAGAGGGACCAGGACAGTGGCTGCAGGTCGCGCCCAGCTTCCCCCCCTCCCCTCCGCCCCGGAGAGAACAGATTCATGCTTCCAGTTTAGTGTTTCCAGTAATCTGAGAAAGGCTTCGCATTAGCTTGAGTCACAGCCCCGCTCCTGGGGCCAGGAGAGTGCGGGGGGTCTTGGGCAGGCCGCTCCCCTCACCGGACCGCTCTCTCCAGATGCCGGAATACGCTTTCCACGAGTCCGCACTGCTCTCAACCTTAGAACTGGGGTGCCTTTGTGGGCCTCTCATCGTTGGTGTTCAGTGAAATGGCTCTGGTCCTGGTACTGTGCCTGCACACAGAAGTCTCTCTGTTAATCTTAGTACGTTTTTAATTCTGTCAGTCAGTAAATACTCCAGACACTATTCTGAGTTCTCGGGATACAGAGACCGTACCAGGTGCCTGCCTTCACAGAGCTTCGTTCTAGGAAGGGAACTAGACGATAAACAAGTGAATAAACAAGTAATGTAATTTCAGGTAGAAATAAAATGCAAAGGAGAAAAGGGAAGGGAGGAGGTCAACAGAGTGACGAGAATCAGCCCAGCTATTTTAGAGAGGGGGTCTGTCAGGAGTTGATTTTTTTGAGCAGAAACTTGAGTGAAAGGAGTAGCAAGTCTTCCAGACAGCAGGAAAAAGAACAGGGTAGGCAGGCGGGTGGCAAGCGTGAAGGCCCTGAGGCAGTAGCTAGCTTAGTGTATCCGCCAGCGAGTGTCTGGAAGCTGGCAAACAAGGGGTGGATTACAAGAAAAAGGGTAGAAGAGGTAGGTGGGAGTCAGGTCCAGAGACTCTGCGAGTCATAGTCGAGACTTGAGAGTTTATTGTGAGCAGGTTGGGAAGTCTTTCGATGGCTTTGAGCAGGGAAATGGCACGTATCGGCCAACTTTTTTAGAAGATGACCCTGCCAGGTAGAGAAGAGAAGGCGGGGCCAGGTGGAAGGAGAAGCAATACTGGGGGACGTGGGGCATTGAGTCAGGCAGCCTTTGGAGCTGCTCACCCAAGAGGTGATGGTGGCGTGGCGTGGGGAAGCACTGGGAGCCACTGAGGAATGGTTGGACTGAGGGTCTGTTCTGAAGGCAGAGCTGCGGAGTGGCCACTGAATTGAATGTGGAGGGAAAAGTCAAGGATTTTGGCCTGAGCCCCACAGTGAAAGGGGTGCTATTTCCTGAGATAGGGAAGACTGAGGAAGAATTAGGGAAGCGGAGTACTGTTTCAGGTCAAGTTTGAGGTGCAGATGGGACGTCTGAGTGGAGAAGCTGAGTTAGCAGCTGAGGTAGGAGTCTGGGGCATAGGAGAGAGGATGGAGACCTTGAACTTGAGGATGGCATTCATGGCCTGAAGATCGCCTAGGGGGGCAGTGCAGAGAGGAAAGACCACCACGGACCAGCATGTGTAGTACTAAGGGGACATCCCGGGCCACGTCCTGGTGGTGCTGACGGTCACCACTACCGTCATCATGTTGTTGTTACTGGTGGCGAGACCACCTTTTCGTGGGCTCTTTGTGTGTCCTCACATACGAGGAGATAAACCCGGTGAGAGAGGAGAGGAGGGTGTTGCTTCCTGGCTCACCTCCCACCCCCTCCCACTCGGTGCTGAATCGACTACCTTGCACATCCTAGTGCCCGGTTTGTCAGGGAGGATGGAGCCTCCCAGATGGTGGAAATATGTGTCCCGTTCTGGGCTTTGTTCTCCAGCTGCTAGCAGGAGCCATGCCTCCCAGACTCTCTGTGCCAGAGGTCCAGTTTGCTTTGTTTTGTGTGTTAATCCGTCGTGGCCTGAGACTTTAGAGAAATACAATACAAATGAGCTACTAGGGAAGTAAAATAAAAAACAAAGAATATGAGCTCAAATGTTTATTATTTGATCCAAGCAGACCGAAAAGGACTCTGTCAAGTTGCTGTACAATTAGGTTCTAAGTGTTTATTCTCTGTCTATGCTTGTCTGGTGCTGGACGAGGGTGAAACATTTGGGGGCCTGCACCGGCCCACAGACCATACTTTGAGGACCCCTCACTTAGAGGAATCGAGAAGCCAGGGGTCAGGAGAGGGGACACTGCTCAGCCACAGGAACCATCTGAGGAAGCCCGTTGGGTTTCCAGGCCCTCCTGACCCTTCTGCCCCAACTGCTGGTCGAAGGCCAGGTCACTGTTGACCAGCGGTTCTCAAAATGTGTTTCCTGGACCAGCAGCATCAACAAGCGAGAACGTGTTAGGAACGCACACGATCGGGCCCTAACCCGTTGAATCCGGAACTCTGGGGCAAGCGGCCTCCATCGGCAGTTTGGCCCTCAGTGATTCTGATGTCCACCACGGTTGGAGAGCCACTGTTGCGGCAGAGGGAGGCTCTGTATGAGATTAAAAACCTGCCTCTTTCCTCCTGGTAGTATTCATTAAGCCCCTTCTCTGATGGTTCTCAGCTCTGGCTTTTGTGAAAATGTGCTGCTGGGCCGGGAGAGCTGCCCCCTGAAGCCCCCGTGTGTGCCAGGTGCCGTCCTAGCCTGGGGCGGGGGGAGGTCCTGTTTACATGGCTTCAGAGAGAATGGGGAGTTTTACATAAGTGAATCTGAGAGAGAAATGAAGTTTCGGCCACATTGCCAAACCTTGGTCTGTTGGATCCATTTCTGGTGGGCAGGATTCTAAATGCATTGCTGACTACCCTGTCTTCTCGGAAAGGTTTCTCAGCATCGTTTAATGCTTTCTTCGCGCCCCAGGATGTCATGCCACACGTCATTTTGGTCCCGGGCCCGAAGAGCAGTGCCCTCTGGCTCTTGAAGGGTGCTGGCTCCTTCCTCCACACATCCTCACGTTGCTGGCCTCTGAGTTTGTACGTCGCATTTCTCATTTGTCAGGATTTTTCTCTATCACAAGCTGGCCCCATTTGTGCTCGTCTTACTGCCGCCCACAACCACTTTCCTTCATTTTCTTTCTGGTTAAATTTTTCTCATCAGCTGTGGGTGACGCAGCCAGACCACTACATCCACGGGGACCATGTCTCCAGTGAGAGCCGGTGGTTCTGAAGCTGCGGGGGAGGGGGGGGGGCTTGTGCATGTTAGGACCCGTGCTTTCGCAGCCTCGGGGCCTTGCTCTGGTTCACTGCTGGACCTTACCGAGTCTTCGGTGGGTGAGGCTCCCGCTGAGCGGCTTCTGGAGCAGTGGGGTCGTGTTATTGTCCATGGAGCCCATGGCATAGGGGATGGCTGGACAGGAAGGTAGGGGCCAGGCAAGGAGCTATTGTAACTTCTCTGCTGGGGTCTGGGGACAGGTGGGAGGAGCTGCACACGCTGGCCAGTGAGCCGAGGGAGCAGCACGTGCTCATGGCCGAGCAGGTGGACGATGCCACCAATGGTCTTTTAAGCACCCTCAGCAAGTCTGCTGTCTGCACTGCCGCCTCTCCAGGTAAGCCTTCCAGGCTGGGAAGGAGTGGTCTTGCCCATGTGAAAGTGGGGTTGGGACGTTCCCCAGGGCCAGAGGTCAAGAGGCTCCCCAGGAAGGGGGAAGGCAAGAGGAATGGGGTCTAGCAGCTTTGGCGCTGGGGTGCTCTGCTCTCTCGACCTCTCGGTGTCAGGCCCTGTGGACTTTGTCAGCTGGGAACCCTGAGTTTGTCTCCATGGGATAGAGGGGCCCAGGGTTTGGGACCCAGATCTTGGGGGCCCCTGTGCCTCTCCCCTCTTCAGAGGGAAGAGCCAAGTCAGTTCCCCGGCCATGCACAGGGATGCTTCAGCTGGGATGAGGTCTCTGCATTCCTGGTTGTCATTGTCCGGGTCTCCCCAGGAGCATGTTATGTAGAAGGAACACACGTGCATAAGATATAAAAGCTGTGTGTGGAGGAAATGCTCAGAGACCGGCCGCCCAGCCAATGCAGAACAGAGGCCCTGCCCTGGTGTGCTCTGTCCTGCGAGAGGCAGAGGGTGGCTAGGGTTGAAGGTGATGGAACCATGGCTGGGAGAAGGAGGCGTAACCCTGTCTTTTCCATCGGTGTGCCGTGTGGACACAGACTGCAAGGTCCAGCCTCACCCCTGTGAGCGCAAGACGCTGGAGACGGTCAGGGAGCTTGTCGGCACTGCGCCGTGCTGGAGAGGATCGCGGGGGACCGGTGCTGTGCTGGCGGCCCTCTGTCCCTTCTCCAGGTTTGTGCTCATGGTCTGGGGTCAGAGCCGGAGGGCGTGTCTGGGTGGAGAGGGCTCACCTGCTGCAGGGAGGACAGCTGTTTAGGGTCTTGGCCAGGGAGTGTGACAGTGCTCAGAGAAGACCTGGGAGGGAGGCAGGGACAGAGCTGTGGGGTCACAGGGAGGCTCACAGCTACACAGTGGCAGAGTCTCGTAGACACACTGCCCAGGTGCCCATAGTGAGTAAGGCTGACAGGGTCACAGCTGTTCTAGAAAGCTCATAAGTGAACCAAAGCTAGTCTTCTAGGGCCGTGGTCTGGACTTGGGATAGTGGTCTGATAATTTGGTTCCTCTGAATACTAGTTTCTGTATTTATGGGGCTGAGTCAGGAGGCTTAAGGTCTTGGTTGAATTCCAGTTGTGGAGGCCATGGAGGATGCAGTACTTGTCAGATCTGGAGCTTAGACATTCTAGAGCATCTGCTGCTCGGCGGTCAGCCATTTTGGGGAAAATTCCTGGACCATCCCTTGGCACTTTATCCAGACTTCCTGCAGTAGAGCAGGTCAGCAACTGGTAATCCCACCTTCTTGCCTTTCCTGGAGAGCCAGGGGTAATGTTTGAACCAGCTGCATCTGTGCCCCTTGGCCTGCCCTCAGTGATGAGCTCAGGAGATATACGCAGCAGTGAAATGGATTGGCTGAGAACCCGTGAGCCACCATGCTGGGCTGATGGAGAGTCCGAAGACTGTCTTGGCAGGGAAGGGCCATGCCCTACACCTGGGTCAGAGGAAATAGGGCCATGTCAGAGGCCACTGGAGGCCCTCTCCTGAACCCAAGCTTTCAAGTGAAAGGAGGCAGCTCTTTGTTTCCCACTGAACATGTTCTGAGTGCCCGCGCTGAGTCAGGCAGTGAGGAGATAGGCACAGACGCTGCCCCCAAGAAGCTTGTGGTCCAGGGCGGGTGTTGGATAAGAAGACCAGGGACCACCCTCAGGTGTCTCGGGTGCCGGGATGGGGCCTGTCCTCCCTGGGACATCACGAAGAAGGGGCTGCTTGAACAGTCTTGAAAGATGCGGGAACCCAGTGGCTCCAGGCAGAGGCATTCGGAGTTGGGAGCCCCGGGAGAGGCTGGTGGGTAAGGTACGCTTCATGGCTCTGTGCTCTTATGCTGGAGTCGGGCTGCTGAACTTTTAATTCCAACATGGCCACTAATGAGCTGGGAACGTCCCACCCCTTCTTCTACATTTGAAAGGGGGCTAATAATAGTACCTACCCCATAGGGTTGTGGAGAGCAGGTGGGAATTGATATGAGTACACTAATATTACAGGCTTCTGGAATGATGCCTACATCAAGTAAACTCTTCATCAAGTCCCTCATTCAAGAACCACTCACTGAGGGCCTCCTGTGTGCCCAGCACTCTCCCAGGTCCTGGGGAGTCAGCATGGACGTCTCAGAAACAAATCTGCCCTCGTGAGCTGACACTCCAGTGGCAGGAGGCAGCAGTAAATGAAATGAATGCATAAAATAAACTATTAGGCAGGATAAGTGCTACAGAAAAAAAGAAGAGATGGGTCAGGGTGGGGTGGGGAGTGGTGGTTGGGAGCAGGGTTGCACTTTTAAGTAGAGTGGGCAGGGAAGGCCTTGCACAGAGTCCAGACCCGAGGGAGCTAGGGAGGGAGCCATGGGCAGCCCCAGGCAAAGCCCTGTGGCCAATCTCTGCTCCAACCATGCCGATTCCCAGTGCAGGCCTGGGAGGGGTCCACAGAGCTTTCTGGGCGAGGACTTGCGGTTTTATGAAGTCACTAGGGGTAGATGTAGAGAGGGAGAAGATTTCTCTTTAATGAGCTGGCAGCTTGGCAGACTTCTGGTTGCAGCAACTCCTTGAGTTTTGTAATTGACTTGGCTTTTATCCCAAGTGGATGTTTTGTTCCGGGGAAGATTGCCCTAGAGGTGAGCCTAATTAGCCTGCCCCACTGGTGGGCAGCCTGGGGGAGTCACACAGCCAGAATCCAGTTGCCTACTTCCCACTATTTCCTGCCCCGCCCCACATGGTGCTAGCCCCGGAAAGTAACTCATAATAGGAAGAGTTTTGAGCACAGATTATTTCCAAATTCTGACATGATAGCCAGTTTACATTTTTAAAAATTGTTTCTGGGTGGTTTGAAACATTCCCCACCCTGGGTGCAGTTAAAAGCTGGGGTAGAATCAAAGAAAACAAGGTGGTCTTTCTTCACCCCATCTGCATAGGAATCTTATATCAGCTTGTAGAGGTTCAAAAAACCTTCCAGGTTTCTGTCTTCCTGTTAAACTTTTGATCTCTACCATTTGCTCCCTTGGGTTGTAGCTGGAAGAGAGTGTTCCTCACCCACCCTGCCACCTGCTACAGGACCACCTGCCCAGGTACAGTCTGCCTCTTGGATTCTCTAGTTCTTTCTGGGCCCCGGGACTCGGGGGCTTCTAAAGGGGCATTTGCGTTCCTGGGCCAGAGGGCGGGGTGGGAACCAGCTCAGGGACAGAGAGACAGGCATTCCGGAGGCAGAGGAGCAGCTCCTGCTGCACTCGTTCCTCCTTTGCTCAGCGGTACTTTTTGCTAAGAACAGAGTGAAGACTTAGGAATTGCCTTCCTTAACCAGTGCCCCTTGTGTTGACAAGAGGCAGAGAAGGGCGCCCATTGAGCTCCAGCTGTACAGATAGAAAGCCTCCCATCCGGCACCAAACTCTGGGCCAGACGCTTAGCCTCCGTTTCCTCCTCTATAAAACAGGGATAACGGCTGTCCCTTGTCTGGAAGGCCCATTTCCCTGCTCTGTATGGTAGCGGCTATCATCAGTGGGATCCTAGCGAAGATTCGTAGGGAAGGCCCACAGAAGCGCTTCATCAGCTACAAAGTCCCAAGCAAACAGGTGGACTTAGCAACACCATTAGGCATCATTCAACCTGTTCTCCAGTGGGCCTCCCTGCTCCCCACGCAGGGGTCTAGTGCACCCCACTGACCTGGGAACACAGAAATTACACTCAAGCGTGTTGGCATCGGCCCTTTACGGATTGGCTCCTCCTGATGAGGCAGAGAGCACGTCTCCTGGGGGCAGAGCCAGTGGTCCTTCCGGCCCCGGGTTCGCTCACCTCCTTGGCATCCTGTTTTACAGTTCCCACATTGCTGGCTTCTGAAGCACAGGAGACACTGAAAGCTGGGTTGTTTTTGCTCAGAAATTAAAGTGTGAGCCCATAAGGCTTTGGAAGCGCAGTGACCTGGGTCTGAGTCCCAGCTTTGCCCCTTTCCAGCTCTTTGATCTTTATGTCACTTGTAGCCTCTGAGCTTCAGTTCCCCATCGAAATGAGGGGGTCTTTACAGGACGCACCTCCTCGGGCAGTGAAATGAGAGCATGCGGGTGTGGTGCTTCGCACAGGACCTAGCACAGAGGAGCTGCTCAGTTAAAGGCCGGTGTCGGTGCTGTTGTTGAGCCCCATGGTTGTTTCCATGACACGCCAGCTGACGGAACAGTAGGCCTGGGTGCTCAGGGTGAGCCTCCGTAATTTCTGCCTTCCAGAAGCATACACTTTAATTTCAGTGACGTGATCACCACGTAGTGTATCAACATTTTTACGTAGAAAGGACAGAAATCGCCATCTCCAGGGATAACCGCACTCTGCTACTTAGTAAGCCCTTTGAATTTAAGATACATGAATTCATGAAGATCCTGTCTGTTCTCTGGAACTCTAGGAGGGAGGTCATGTGGTATTATCTGCATCTCACAGTGGTTGGTCAGGAGCTCAGATACTGACCAGAAGGGATCACGAACAGGACACTGCAGAATGGGCCCGATTTTGCTGTAGGCTGTGGTTCCCTGGGTGAAATATCCCCTTCGAAAGAGACTTGCCCAGGATTTGGACCTCACATCCAAAAACAAATACTGCCTTCACCTGTTACAGAGTGTTGGCTTCATGCCAGGCTTTGTGCTGAGACTTTCCACGGATTAGCTCATGTAATCCTCACGATAACACCCGGAAACAAGTTCTCATCATCCCTTTTTAGTGGAGGATATTGGGGCTTGCCGTGGCTAATTAAGGTGCCCGAGTGACTGGAGGAGGCCACATTCGTAGGCTCCAGGAGCCAAAGCCTCGCCATTTGGCTGTGTCAGTCTGCAGAGGCCGCTAAGGACCACCACGGAGAACTTGAGGAATGTCCCCTTCCGCACCAGCTGTTCCCTGCGTCTCACGACACCTGTGTGGTGGCCGTGGTGCTACTGAGATCTTCATCCTTAGGGAGCCTTGGTCCAAGACCAGTTCATCGTCACGGCCACCTGCAGGCTTCCTTGGCAGGCGGGGGGTGATGAAGGCACGTGACGCAGTTCCCTAGAGTTGCTGTCACAGAGCACTACAGACTGGGGCTTCAGCAACAGAAATTTACTTTCTCACCGTGGTGGAGGCTGAGAGTCCAAGATCAAGGTGTCGGCAGGTTCTGTTTCTTCTGTGGCCTCTCTGCTCAACTTATCGATGGTCGTCCGCTCCTTGTGTCCTCACGTGGCCTTCCTTCTGTGCACCTTGCTGGGGTCTCTTCCTCTTCTTATAAGTCAGACTGGATTAGGCCCCATCCTATCCTCATTTCGCCTTAATGAACTCTAAAGTCCCTCTCTCCAAATACAGTCATGTTCCAAGGTACTAAGGGTTAGGACAAATACATACGGATTTGGAGGGATGCAGTTCAGGCTGTAACAGTCCGGGGGCCATTGGCACGTCCCCTGTGAGTCTGTAGTGCATGCAGGGCCTGATGGAGCCCAGAACGGAGTGTCCTTTGCACCCACAGCCAGCTCCTCTGCGTACCTCACTCGTTTTCCTTCCCGTCTTTGCCACTGGGGTTATGGCTAGGTCCCTAGTGGTCCTGGGGGAAGGAGGGAGCGGCACCTCTGATCAAACCCCTTCATGCGTCTGAGCTGACATGCTGGGCTGTTAATGGGCATCTCTCTTGATAGGCGCTTGTGACTCACAGCCCTGCCAGAATGGAGGCACGTGTGTTCCAGAAGGACTGGACAGGTACCACTGCCTCTGCCCACCGGCCTTCGGAGGGGAGGCTAACTGCGGTACGTATGCACGGCTCTTCTAAGATATACCGTGGGGGAGCAGTGGAGCCTGGGCTCCCCCTGTCCACTTCCCACCCTGCTAGCCACTAGGTAGAAACGGGCCCTTGAGTTTCAGAGCTACCTACTTTGCAAGCACCCCACTGATCTGTGTTTCATGTGAAATAGCCTCTGGGTGTTCCGTGAGTAAGTGACCCCAGTGGGCAGGGGTGCCCTGGGTAGGACAACAGCTGCTGGCTTACTGGCTTCAGACTGGGCCACTGCTCCAGCTCTGAGTGTTACCGGGCCCTGTTGCAGGCTGACCCTAGTCAGCTCTGAGGCCTGGTTCTGGGCAGTCTCGTCTCCCCTCTCACAGGAAAAGGAGCAAGGGGCCTAAAGGTTTAAAAGGTATGAGATGAAGATTGTAATAGGCTTTACCTGTGGGGTTGTGGAGAGTTTTTAAATAAGGTAGATGTGAAGTGCTTTGTAACGATGGACATATAGTAGGAGCTTGTTAATAACTTTTTAATACATATATATGTTTTTATTATAAAAAATGTTTAAGTAATAACTTAAAAAATCTAGTGTTGGGTCAACTGGAGATGTATATGGAAGAACTAAATCCTGACCCCTGACCTCCCAAGCTACACACAAATCAATTCCGGTTCGATCATAGAACTAAATATAAAAGGCTAAGCAGTGAAGCTTCTGAAGGGAACATAGGAGCCTATCTTCATGATTTGACGTAGACAAAGATTTCTCAAACAGGACGCAAGAAGCACTAGCCTTAAAGGAAGAAAGTTCTAGATTACATTTTAATTTTTAAAAAGTGGTCAGATGGAGACCCATAGTGAGAGCCAGAAGGGAGAGCTGTGTCTGGCCCTGTCGAACTCGGTGAGGCGCCCCCCGGCCCCTGACGCCTCCGTGTCTCTGCCCCGCCTGCTCCTGGGAGGGAGGTTGCTCCTGCGGGTAGGGTGGCTGGATGGCTGGGCTGAGGCGGTGGACTTGCGCGCTCCAGGGGGCCGTGGCGTGACTGAGGGTTTCTGTGATCCTGGCAGCCCCGAAGCTGAGCCTGGAATGCAGGATCGACGTCCTCTTCCTGCTGGCCAGCTCGGCAGGCACCACCCCGGAGGGCTTCCTGCGGGCCAAGGCCTTCGTGAAGCGGTTTGTGCAGGCGTCGCTGAGCGAGGACACCCGCGCCCGCGTGGGCGTGGCCCGGTACAGCGGGGAGCTGGTGGTGGCGGTGCCAGTGGGCGAGTACCAGGACGTGCCGGCCCTGCTCGGGAGCCTCGACGGCCTTGCCTTCAGCGGCGGTGCCACCCTGACGGGCAGTGCCCTGCGGCAGGCGGCGGAGCACGGCTTTGGGAGTGCCGCCAGGACGGGCGCCGACCGTCCGCGCAGAGTGGTGGTCCTGCTCACTGAGTCACCCTCCCAGGACGAGGTGGCCGGCCCGGCACGTCACGCAAGGGCCCGGGAGCTGCTCCTGCTGGGAGTGGGCACCGAGGCTGTGCGGGCAGAGCTGGAGGAGATCACCGGCAGCCCGAAGCACGTCCTGGTCTACACCGGCCCACAGGACCTGTACCACGGAATTCCCGAGCTGCGGCGGAAGCTGTGCAGCCGGCCACGGCCAGGTGAGGTCCCGGCACTCCGCAGTGGGGGGGTTCCTCTTGTAAGATGTTAACGAGGTACATTTGTCAGAATTAATGAAGCCATACTGAAACATCATTATTTACTAAGGTCTCTATCCCTAGTTCAGAGTTCCTTAGTTTTTATTTAGTCACCTTGTTTTGTTGCAAGGATTCGGTCTCGGACCCTATATGACAGGTAGTCCTCATGTCTCCTTGGCTTCTCTTGGTTGTCAGCTTCTAAGATATTCCCTGTGCTGCAGTGGTTTTTAAAACCTGGTGAATCTGATCCACTTACTCCATACCTAAACCTTCCCCCTGGCTCCCCTCTGCCTTGGAATAAACCCTGAACTCCTTCCACTGGCTTCTGAGAGCTCCCTATGGCTGGTCCTGTAGACTCTCTAAGGCCCCTGTGCGGGGTGAAGGCGGGGGAGCGGCCTACTCAGGCCCCGCCCTGCCTTCGAGGACACTTCCCGCCCCCCCTCAGTTTGCACTACTCCTCAGAGACCCTGCCCCCTTCTCCCAGTCTACTTACATGGTTGCTCCTGCTGGTCCCCCCCTGCAAAGTACCCTGCTTTTTCCCCCCACGCCTGCTCACGGGACTTGTGATTCTGTGTGGATTTCATGGCTGTATCCCCACAGACCACCCGCCCAGTGAGGGGAGGCATGGACCCACTTTGTCCACTTGGTATAATTAGTGCCCGGAGTAGAGAGTGTGGACACAGAGGGTGCTCAGTAGTGGAAGGGATGAGGGTGCAGGCGAAGTTCTGTCACAGTGGGTCCCCAGAGCTCAACGGCTTACAGATGATAGGCGTTTATTTCTCTCACGGTTCAGAGACAAGTGGCCTCGGCCCGCAGGGCAGCTGGGCTATCTTGTGGTTCCACCTCTGGGCCTGAGGTCACGGTTTCTCAGCCAGCAGGAAGTGGGGAGAGGGGAAGTGGAAGGCAAGTAGCTTCCTTTTGAGGACAGATTTTTGGAAACTGTACAATTTCCAACCACATCCAATCAGAACTTAGACACATGGCCACACCGATCTGCCAGGGAGTCTGGGAATGTGGTCTAGCCTGGCATTCAGGTGTCCTGATATTTTAGGAGAGGGTGGAGGGCGGCTACTGCAGGGGACGGACTGGCTGGCCCAACCCAGAGCGGTCCCTCTTTTGCTGGCTGGTCCAGAGGAGGGGCGCTGCTGGGCAGAGTCTGTCCCGAGGCTCACCTGCGTGTCCCCACAGGCTGCCAGGCACAGTCACTGGACCTCCTCTTCATGTTGGATGCCTCAGCCTCCGTGGGGCCCGAGAACTTCGCCCAGATGCAGAGCTTCGTGAGAAGCCTCATGCTGCAGTTTGACGTGAACCCGGACGTGACACAGGTCGGCCTGGTGGTGTACGGCAGCCGGGTCCAGACAGCCTTCGGGCTGGACACCCATCTCGCCCGTGCTGCGGTGCTGCGGGCCACGAGCCAGGCCCCCTACCTGGGCGGGGTGGGCTCGGCAGGCACAGCCTTGCTGCACGTCTACGACAAAGTGATGACTGTCCAGCGGGGCGCCCGGCCTGGTGTCCCCAAGGCCGTGGTGCTGCTCACAGGCGGGATGGGGGCAGAGGACGCCGCTGTCCCTGTCCAGAAGCTGAGGAACAATGGCGTCTCCGTGTTGGCGGTGGGCGTGGGGCCTGTCCTGAGGGAGGCGCTGCGGAGGCTCGCGGGTCCCCGGGATTCCCTGATCCACGTGGCAAGCTACGCAGACCTGCAGTACCACCAGGATGCACTCCTCGAGTGGATATGTATGGGTGAGTGGGGAGATCCACGCCCTTCGTTGTCCCCTCTGGGGCGGGTGGGAATCTCAGCCAGAGCCCTCAGGTACGTCATTGCAAGGATAGCCAAACTTGAGATTTTTTGCTCATTTGAACAGAAGACCTTGTTTGGATACCTACAGATTCCCCTAGGAATCTAAGGGCCCGGGTTGACACCGACCTATGGTGAATGACAGAGCTAGGAACGTACACAGGCCAGCCTGACCCCAAGGCATCCTTTTGCCAGTGACCTCCTTCCTGCCTTTTTAAAAGTGTATCGGTCACGGTAAACGCTGCTATGTGCACAGCACATTTCAGAGGGAGAGCGTCTATGCAGTGGGAGAGCTGGGTGGAAGTTGGGGCTCTGACCTAGCCAAGCAGTGTGGTCTACCCACCATGCGCTAACCTCCAAGCCGCTGCTTCAGGGCCCACGGAAACACGGAGGTGTGTGAAACGCTCCCCCTGTGGCCTCACCTCTGTCCTGGGCTTCCTGAGAGGAGGGGGCCTTGTGGCTGACCCAGGCTGGGCCTGCCGGGCACCTTCTCCCTTGTAGAAGCCAAGCGGCCGGTCAGCCTGTGCAAGCCCAGCCCGTGCCTGCACGAGGGCACCTGCGTCCTGCAGAACGGGAGCTACCGCTGCGAGTGCCGGGACGGCTGGCAGGGCCCCCACTGTGGGAACCGTGAGTGGGGCGCCCGTGCTGCCAGTGGGAGCGGGGAGCGGGGGGCCTGAGCCCTGCTGAGCCCTGGGGACTCAGCTGAATGCAGGGTCGAGATCATTCGCTCGGCAATCCTTTGTTCGTTCCCGAAACCTGTAATGGGGGCTGCCACATCCCAGGCGCCGTTCTAAGTGCAGGGAACGTAGTGGTGAACAGACAGTGAGCAGCTCTACCCTCCTGGAGTGCCTGTGCCCGTGCACAGGAACAACTACAGCTGGTAGCGTGTAGGTGCTAGGCATAGCCGAGGAAAATAGCAGCAGCTGGGAGGAGGGTCTCGAGGGAAGCCTGGTTTGGGAGCACCGGGGGGGGGGGGGGGGGGGG
>NW_024426885.1:16078334-16226801 GCF_017311325.1 Ursus maritimus | reverse complement strand
AGGACGGGCACAGATGCGGGGAGGTGGGGAGAGAGTAGCGGAGGCTGGTGGGAGTTCTTTTTCGAGCGGTTCTCTCTGCTCAGTGAAATGGGAGGAGCGGCCATCAGCGGAGGGGAGGACGGGAGGAGGCTCTGGTGGGTCGCGCAGAGAGCAGTCCCGTCCCGGAGCGCAGGGGTCTGAACGAGCCAGCCAGCCACGGTGGGCAGCATTACGGGCCCACGCTGGCTCCTGCTCATCGGTTTCAAGTCAGAGGAGCCAGTGACCAGAAGCAGAGGCCCCTTGGAGCCTTGGTGTTCAGCCACCGGCACAGCGTGGCTTCGGGGGCGGGGAGCGGACCTGAAGGGCAGTCAGAGAGGGGCTCTGATCTGGCACTTCTGCTTGGGCTGCGGAGCAGGGGTGAGGCATGCAGGGGCCCGCAGGCTGGCCCCTGGTAAGAAGAGGACTCCAACACTCCTCCTGTCCTCAAGGTCCACTTCTCTCCCAGGGTCCTTGCGAGGAGATGCCCCCAAGGCACACGGCTCCCGCCGAGAGCCCGCAGGAGGGCAGCAGCCCTACCCCTCCCAGCAACTGCCCAGCAGGCCGGGGTCGCCCGGGCGCTGAGAGCATGCGGCCTCATCCCATCTCCCGGGGTCCTCTGAGCGGCGCCTCCAGGTCCGTGCGGACCCCTCCCGCCCACGTCTCTCAGCCCCAGGGAAGAGCTGCCCCAACTGTGGACCGTGCTGCTTGGGGACAGGGCAGCAGCTGATTCTGCCACTGATACAGATGCCGACAGTCTTGACATGTAAGTAAATATTGACTTTCTGTACCTGGTGTGCCCTGGTGTCCTCTGCCAGCTTCCCCCCGAGGAGAAACAAAGGCGCTTGGAGACTTTCGATGGCCTGTTTGAAGCTCACTCTGCCCACAACAAACGCTCAGCAGAATGTCATCGGGGCGGTGGTGCTCAGCAGGGGGCGTGCTCTGGAGGGTCCACGGAGCCGTGGGATCTCGGGACTGAAAGACTGTGGACCTTTTCACACATCCTTTCCCAAAGATGTCCAAGTGCATTTGCTTTTAGTTTGAGAAGGGGCTTGAGTGGCATTTGTGACTGGACCTGTGCGTGGCAAAGACCTAGAAAGACTCCAGACTGGACTGTGACCAGGAACCAACTTGTTTGACTGTGGGGGAGGGGCTGAGCGCACAAACCCCCCTGGTCTCCAGGGGCCAGGGGACATTGGCCCAGCTCCTGGGCTACTTTCCCTTGGAGGGGCTTCCTTGAGAGATCACTTAGGGGCTAATTGTGGGGGGCTTACTGCTTGCTTGCTTTTTTATTAGGACAAGGAGGAGTGGAATTCTTAAATACAACATAAAGAAACTTAGAGGGTATGGGCTTTTAGAAGCATCGATGTTATGCTGTCTAGGTGGTTTTCCTTTTCATGTCTAGTTTTGAAAGGACTATTTCAAGAAATGATGTTGGTTATTTAACAGGACCCGTGTGGCAAGAAGGCTCAGTTGGGATATATTTCTGGCAAACTAGGTCCTCACCCCTGCAGTCTTTAGGAAACAATTCTTCCCCTTGGTTATGTGGTTTGGATTTGCGTTCTCAGTAGAAACCTTTGCAGAGCTGTGACCTAAAACCAGACACTTTATCCTGACTTTTCTTTTTAATGTAAATAATGTAAACGTTTTACATGCAAATTGTTCAGGGCTACTTTAAGTACTGGCAGGGGTCATCCGACTGTATTGTTAGACATTACAAAGGAAAGGTCACTTTCACTCTAGTTACTACCTCCCCTGTGGTAGAAGGTGACGGCAGAGCAGGGTCACGTGTCCACCTGGCAGGTGCTGAGAAGCGATGGCAAAGAACTTACAGGAACCTATTGTCTTTTAATTGACAGCAGTTTCATCATTTTATAAGTTCTTTGTCTGGGGGCGCCTGGGTGGCACAGCGGTTGGGCGTCTGCCTTCGTCTCAGGGCGTGATCCCGGCGTTGTGGGATCGAGGTGATCCCGGCGTTGTGGGATCGAGCCCCACATCGGGCTCCTCCGCTGTGAGCCTGCTTCTTCCTCTCCCACTCCCCCTGCTTGTGTTCCCTCTCTCACTGGCTGTCTCTATCTCTGTCAAATCTTAAATTTCTTTGTCTGGGTCCGGGCTGATGTTTGGACATCCCATTTGAATTGCTTCGACTTAGGGAAAAAAACAGAACTGTGGGCTCTGGACTTACACGTTAAAGGCAGGTGAAAGGTTTTTTTTAGGTTCCAGCCCTCAAGCCTTTTTTTTTTTTAAAACCTTTTCTAGGGAAGGTGCCCCTGAATAGTTCAACCCTCTCCGCGCCCTAGCAAGTGGCAGAGGGAATTCCTTTCTTTTAAAAGAAACTGGCCTTTAATTACACAAGCAACATAAATGTGTTCTCCTTGGAAAAATTAAAACCCTGCAGACAGGTCATCAGTCTTTTATTTTCTGAATGATCCTGATTCCAGCCAACTTGAGGCTGCTCTAATCCTAATAGTTAATTCTCTTTTCTAGAAAGATAGTTATAATCAGATTCATCTCATCTCTTCCTTTTGATGTTTACACGAGTACTTTTTCTTGTCAGTTTGCAGTGTCTAGGACCTCCGGAATAATGTTTTTAAAAGTAGTGGTATGTGTTTCTGGACCTGAAGGGATCTCCCACCATTCTAAGTTATTTTCTGTGGATTGCTTTATCAGGTTAGGAATACGTTATTCCTCTTCCTGGATTGCTAAGAAAGAGTGTTTTTCACATATCATAAATGGGCCCTTAGTATATTTTCAGTTGTTGAATCACTTTGTTTCCTTGGATAAACATGATCTGGTCATGAAGCATGATTCTTTGAACACTGTTGAATTTCACTTGCCAATATTGTTTTTTTTCATCTTTGTCCAAAAAATGAGATTTGATTTGGTACCAGAACTGTGCTAACTTAAGGCCTCTTTAAAATAAACACATTCATGCATGGAACTTTCCTTAGGTCACCTTCCAAGTATTGGTATGTTTCATTACTTAGGAGTATGGGTTTTCAGCCACTTTTCTGATCGTCACAGGTGTTTGATAGGTGTTTGTTTGCTTTGTGTTATCCTGGGAAAATCCTCTTCCAGCCTTACCCCTGCTGGCGTAAGGAGGCTTAAAGTCTCCTGCTAGGATCGCACCTTGCAGTTCTGTTTTTACTGCACATATTTTGAACTTCAGTGTGTAAATAACCAAGATGCTTCCCCCTTAAGGTAGACGTCTACCAGGCACCGCCCCAAGCCATTCCATGAACTACAAGAAAACCCCAAAATATAAGTAACGTTTTATTAAAAAAATTGAATTCACCACTTGGTAAAGGACACCAAGTGTATATGACAAAGGAAATAAATGCCCTGGGATTAGGAAGACGACAGAAATCAAAAGACCTTTAGTTCTCAGGAAGCAGCGTTAGGGGACGCTGATTGACAAGCCCCAGGAAGAAGCCAGAACAACAGATGAAATGTTTCAATCGGTGTTAAAAAAACACAAAGTACTGCATCAGAAGACAAGACACAAAGAACAGTACTGCCAATTTTAGGAGGAGAAGAGCATCAACCCGAAACAGCATTCACCACGTTTTTCTTGGAAGGGGCCTAGAGCACTAAGCAATAGAACTTTTCCCCTAAAAATGGCCCGACCACAGGACTGCATCTGTAAACACTGGGTAATCTTTCTTCCTACAGTGATGTAAAAAGACCTCAAAAAGGTACTTTTAAATCTGAAAAAGACACTTTGCTATTCTAAATTACAGGATTTTAAACATTTTTTCCCTATATAATACAGCATCATTAAAAATTTTCTTTAAAAGCAATTGATTCAGGCCTGCTTTAGGCTGAAAAAAGTCCTTAACTTAGTGGGGACAGCACCTCAGCTTGGTCCCAAATATTCTCCTCTGTTACTGTTTCCCGAAAAGCATGTCATGGAGGGCTTCACACAGGGGGTAGCAATGCTGTTTAAAACCACGAAAGACTCCGTCGGACCCGCTAATGTTAGAGAGAAGTGGACGCTTGGATGAGAGACGACAGTCCGGAGTTGAGGTCTCCTTGGTCACCAAAGCCACGTGGCCAGTGGACCAGGGTTCCTGCTACCTTGATTTCTTTTCCACCAAAGTCCCACCATCAGATGCTTTTTCACTCCTTAAAAAGCTTGACAAAACAGCTGATGAAAACTTCAAAGAAGAAACACAGAATACCCCTAAATACAACAGTGTCCTGTTTCCCTCCAGGAGCAGGTAGGTCTCCAGAGAAGCCTTCTCTTTGAAAATGGGCAGAGCCTCCTCTTGGCCAGCGCTCTCCACCCAGAGTACCAGAGTCCGTCCTCCTCCTGAGCAGACCCACCTTTTCACAGAGTCGCTGCTTTAACGAAGACTTCTTTAATGAAGCAGGATTGTCACCAAGGTCCGTGCTGGCAGGAGAGTCTTTAGATCATGAAGCTGGTTTCCTAACTTGTTCCTTTCTTCTCCCATTCCTAGAGTGCCGTTCAAATACCAGCACCCCCGCCCCAAGAAGAAAGTTAGTTATCCTCTGTAGCAACCCCCATCTACATAGAACAATGCAAGGAGAACTATTTCTCTGAAGCCCAGAAGCATTTACGAATAGAGATGGCAGATACGTGTCAACCCTTGTCTAGTCGCGATTTGGGGCACCTGCTCAGAGGTTTTGAGGCTAGAGCATGGCCGTGTGCTGGGGGTGATTCGTGAGGGAGCAGCGGCCCACGTGCTCGTGTGGATTTCGTAGTCATTGGTGCAGGGCCTCAAAATCTCTCCAGCAGGCAGGCAGGACAGAAATCAGGAGCAGAGTTTGCTCTAGGCATGTTATTTACTGTGAGAGATACCACTTTCCATCTAGCCTCAGGGAGGAACCCAGGAAGGGCATTCCATCCTTGTTGATACCTTCCCAAGCCTTTGCCCCCAGTTGGCTGGGGGGCTTAGGCAAATCCTATCACCTGTCTGAATCTGTTTCTCTCCTTTTAATGACAGAAGGCCTTTAGAATCCCTGACTCTTTGATTTTGAAAACTGGCCAGTCACAGCCTGTCTCTGAACTTAGGCTGTGGCCCTGGATAATCTACAGATAATTGAGTGGTACATAGTTGCAGGATCAAGTGTCCTCAGGCTGACTGGTAAGAACACCTGAACCCGGTGCTCATGCCTTTCTGGTTGGTCAGAGACAAAGAGTGAGCCAAAGGCGCAGCGCAGCCCCACAGCCCCGGCCCCTGGGTGAGCGCAGAGCCCTCTCAGAGCTGGTGCCTGAAGCAGGGAAGTGCTACCTGGGGCAGAAGCCAGGCCTCACCTTAGTGACAGTTTTGCCGTTCCCTCGTGGGCCCGAAGGAGGCTGGGTGTGACCGCTTACCTTCGCTTTCTGGAGGACGGTGCCTTTGCCCGTGACCATGACCGAAAGAGGCCTGTTCTTGAGCGCTGTTGCAGAGTTGACTGGGGTACAGTCTGGGGCAGGGGTGGGGGTGGCAGCTTTGGGCTGTAGCGGTAAGAGGAGAGCAGGCCTGAGCCAAGGGCAGGACATGTGACCCACTCCTCCCAACTCCGCTCCAGGAGACCCTGCAGGTGGCGCAGAGGAACGACTCCCGCCACTCACCCGGGGGCTCACGTTCTCCAGGTGGGTGGTGTCCACAGTGGTGCCTAGTGTCACGGGCCCGGCCTCCGCCTTCTTCAGGTTGTCCTTCACCTCCACGATGTTGAGCTCGAGGTCCACACGCTTTCTCTCCTCGACCCTGCACTCCTCGTCGATCTCCTTCAGCTTCTGCTCCAGGCTGGCCAGGACTCCCTTGTCTGCAGAGGGAATTAAGCTGGCTGCAGGGAACAGCCCCCCAGCTGGGTGTGGAGCACAGCTCTGGCTCCCAGCACTCAGAGCTGGGTCCTGCGTGAGCATTCTGAAAAGGCTGCAGAATGCTCTGGGGGAAGAGAGCTCTGTCTTCACCAGAGGGTATGGGTCTGCGGTATAGAACCTTCTGGTAGGTTCTTCCGGGCTCTCAGTTGTTTTGATACCTGCTATTGTTGCAGCAAACCCCCAGGGAGAGAGGAGCTCTATTAATGACCCTTGGAGGATGGCTGGGCTGTTTCCACCTGCCCCACACAGTCTCCTCAATCCTTAAGCACTCCGGGCTTCTCCAGGTCGACCAGGAGCAGTGGTCCTCAGCCCTGGCACTTCCTCAGTCCTGTTTTATTCTCACCCTGGAGTTCTCAGGTTGGTCCTGGAGCACCAGGAAGTGATGGCCCAGAGCTCACTGCTAGGGGAAACCACGGTGGCACGCGGATTCACCACGGAGTCCTGAGCCAACAGCCACTGAGATGACGCATGCCCTCCTTCCCAGCCGAGGGTGCGGGGTCACCTGTCAGCCCTTGTCCAAGGACAAGCAGGCACAGGGGCCGCTGTTTAAGAAAACTTCATGGAGAACGAGCTGACAAGATGTTACTGATGGTTTTGGAACCTGGACCCTGTATCAGCGGTCAGCAGCCGTACTTTGAGAATTACAATCTTTGGCTCTGTGGACCTAACAACTTAGAGCTTCAGGGCCACTTTGCCAGCAGAATAAACCGTAGTGGAAGTTCTCTCTTCTCCTGCTCAGAGACTCCACATGGGAGAGAAAGGGCCAGGGCTCCCCGGCTCTGCCTCACCGCCCAGCTCGCGCTCCAGGTTTGTAAGGACTGTCGTGGATGAGCCTCTGGTCATGCTTGTGAGCACACGTCCCAGCTCCGCAGTCTTGGCTGGGCAGAAAGGAAACCCAGCCCCGTCAGAAAGCAGATTAGGGGTTGTCTGGGGAGCGACCGCTAACGAGTATGGGCGGGGAGGTGTTCTGAGGGTGACCGGTGCTGGTGGCACAGAGCTGGGAAGATAGTAATAACCGTAAATGGGGCTGTTGTATGGTCTGTGAACTGTATCTCAATAGGCTGTTCTAGGACAAAGAAAGTGGGAGACCCTGGTGGAGGAAGGTCATGGGGGCACAGTCATGTTCGAAGCTTCCGAGGAATCAGCTGGGGCTGTCCCCAAACCTACTTCCATCGCTTGTGCTGGTGGGCGCAACTCTGCAATTTACATAAGCACCGAGAGGGACTCTATGTAAATGAGGTAAGTGCTTCAAAGGGTCCCCTAAAAGGCAGGTTTCTTCTAGGAGGTGGTTGCTGAGTGATTGGGGGCTGGGGGCAATCTGGAAACTCAGCCACAAGGACTCTGATTTCTTTGCAAGAGTCTTAAATGTTTGTTCACTTTAACAAAATGAAGACTGGAGATGCTGGGTGTGGTTAGTGCAGGAAAGGCGACCCGGGCCGCCTGTGAGCTGGCCTGCGTCTCCGGCATAGGCCTCGGCACCACGTTAAAAGATGGAATATGTTTAAGTGAAAGTAAAACATTAAGGTCTAAACGTGTAATTTTTAGAGACTTCCTCCTCTAACCGGTTCTGCCTGCTCCCTCTTGGTCCTGTTGACAGGTCAGAGGGTCTCCATAGAGAACAGCAACATTTCAGACAGGATGGGGCTGGGGGGGAGGACTGGGCAGGGGAGCACCCACTCGCCCCAGAGACGGATGGGGCGAAGGCTCATGGGCCGTAGGCAGGTGCACAGATGTGGATTCTTCCCATGGAGAGCCCAAGGCCCCAGCCGGACCTTCTCCACCTGGGAGGCCCCTTACCTGTGCATTTTAACACGGTCTCTCTCAGCTCCCGTTTCTCTTTCCGAAGCCGAGCCAGGTGCCCCCGGATTTCTTCCTTCTTCTTCTCCAGCCTCTCCTTCTCCTCTGTGTACCGCTTCACCTCAGCTTCTGTCCTATTCTTGCCAAGTTTGATCTCTATAGACGCAGAGAGGAGAAGCCCCAGGTCAGTGAGGCTGGCACACAAGGGCCGTCCCAACCGCACCCGCCCCTCCCCCCCGCAGGCTCAGACAACCCGGGGCTCTGGCACTGGGTCAGCTGAACACCAGGCCAACCTGGCAGGGATAGACAAAGAAATTGGGCCCACACTTCCTTTGCTGTGTGACCTTGGGCAAGTCCCTTCACCCCTCTGAACCTCTGCTTCCTCGTCTGAAAGGGAGGGAACTGGACTAACTTCTCTGAGCCATTTCCAAAACATTCAACTCTTATCTAACTCAGGCACCTGCAGTGGTCACCCTCAACCTGTCCTTCACAGGTGGACTGGCCCCAGCTGGAGTGACGGCCGCAGTGTCGGGGCAGCTTGACGGGAAGGAGATTTTCTGCTGTTCGGTCTGGATTTTGACGGTTGTGGTTCTCGGGGAAGGCTCCTCAGGCTCTGGACTCTCCTGCCGCGGTGTCTGCTTTGGGAGAAAGCAAACACGGCTTAGCCGGCCCAGGGGCTGCAAAGGTGAGGCCAGCTTCCCTGCTGGGGGACAGCCTTACCTGCAACTCGGGGCTCTCTGGAAACTCTACCAGGGGCTCGTCTGGGGCAGGGCCCGGGTCTGCAGGGAAAGCCTCGGCTGGGGGGTCCGGGTGGGGTGGCGGTGGGGACTGGGCCCGGGCCTGTGCACTGCTGGGGCTGTGCAGAAAGGACTTGACAGGTGTGAGGTCCAGGTAGACTCGGTCGGGCTGGGACTCGCTCGGAGCATCTGTCCCAGGGGCCGCTTCCTCGGGAGTTTCCACCTGCAGAGGAGAGACAGGGGCTTTCACCATCGCCTCTGCTCCCTGGGCTGTGGAGGGGGCGCCAGACGTGCCTCCTGTCCCTGCCTTGTGCTGGAGTTCACAGGACACGCCTCCTGGGGAAGCTTCCATTGAGCTGGACTTAAAAGGCCAGGGTACAAGTCCTGGGATTGCCATTCAGGAGGTGGGAGACCCAGGACATAGCATTTACTGTTCCTGAATCTCATTTCTTGATCTGGAAAGAGACTAGTGTAACTCCTTCTGGGGTGGTTAGGACTAAATGAGAGAACCCGCAGAAGCCCTTAGCACAGCAGAGTTCAGTGCCCAGTGCATGGAACCTGCCGTCACTATGATTGTTCGCTATCACTTTGGGCCGAAGAGGTTAATGATGTCCCTGTTCCCGATCCCGACACCACTCCTCCTACCCCTCACACTGCCCGGCGTGGTTCCCCAGCTATCTGAGCTAGACAAGTCCCCACGCCAGGTGTACCGCACACAAGACAGCCTCCTTGTGCTAGGTTCCTAGACCCTGCAGGCGACTTGGAGTCTGCCCGTCTTAGGGACAATCTGCCGATCTCTGGCATCAAGGTTCGGCGGCGGGGAGGACGGGACAGCCCAGGTCGCTGCCCAGCCTGGGTCCTTACCACGGCCGTCAGCTCCGACATCTCCACGTCGTCATACAGCATCTCCTGGCGGTCCTGTCTGGGCAGGCCGTCGATGTAAGTGTTCGGCTCTGAGAACTTTCTCTGCATCAGCCTGGAAAACCCGGCGAGACGCAGTGAGAGGGGGATGAGGACAGGGCAGTGAAAGCCACTAGTCTCAAAGAATTCATGACAACGAGAGGAGGTGCAGGGGACCTGGGCACCAGCATCGACCTCATTCTCAACTCCTTTATTTAGGGCTGTCTCTTCCCTCTCTTCCCAGGGCTTTCTTACTGGAACTCCCAGTTCTGAATCTCTCTTCTAGGAAAACAAACTTCCCTTGCCCCAGACACCTCCCTCCTCTCCGGATCCTACTGCCTTCCTGCCCGGATTCCTCCCTTTCAGGACCTTCTTCCAACCACGAAATCCTTTCTCACGTCATCATCACGATGCACTTGGGCAGCCCAGACCAGGCACTTCCCCTTTTTTGCACACAGAAAAACGGATCCCACTGCAGCGGCTCAGCCAGCTTCCACGAGAGCGCCCCCCAACCACCCAGGAGTGCTTCTCCCCGAGCCCAGTCCGCTTGCCTGGAAAGCAGAAGTCCGGACCCTGCTTATTCCAAAGTGCACTAGGACTCGCGGGGCATCGGCAGTAAGGAAGGCGGATGGTCGGGAAAGGCACCAACTCTGCCGTAAGGAGTTGCAGAGCGTCCCCCCAGGCCAAGGGTGCCGGGCACCCGCCCAACCCCGGCCCCAGGCCTGGCTCAGCTCCTGGCTCCTTCCGGGCCCCGGGCTTCCCACTGCTGGGTAGAACTGGGCTGACCCTGGGTTCTCAGCTGCTGCCCTGCGTGATGGAACAGGCCACAGAGGCCAGCCTGGGCCCATGTCTTGACGAGTGGCTGGAATGGGAGGGCGCGATACCGCGAAGCCCCTGAACACTCACAGCAGAGAGGTTTTGGCCGCACTCACGATACAGGACACCCTGTCGGCATCCACGTAGTCGTAGGTGAATTCTTCCGGGTCTGTCTTGGAGCCCGACTCAGAGAGCAGGAGGCCTAGCCAGTGGCCCATTTCCTCAGAAGACTTGGCCTGGAGGAGGCAGAGAGGGACATGAGCAAAGCTGGAGGGTGCCGTCTGGTGCCCCGCGCTCCCGGCCAGGCCAGCAGCACCCCCGCCCCGATGCCCAGGCCTCGGAGAGAGGCGGGGGCCATACGCCCTCACTGTCACTAGCTTAGCTATTCCCTGTCCCTCCAGATAACACTTCTTGCCACCGGGGATACCTCGATGCCCCCTCAGTGATGCTGCGGACACCTGTCCCAAGTACCCAATGTGATTCATGGACATGTATTTCTAGAAGGCTAATGAGCCTGGACAGCATGCCTTTTAGGTTGATGCCTCTATTTTATAAACTATCCCATGGCCGCCTATCACCCTATCTGTATATACAACACTGGATCCCTAAGAAATAGCAAAATTCAAATTTATTTTTGTTTGTAGTTTCAATACAGTCCTGCAATAAAGGGTATCTTAAATATGTGACCCCAAGTCAGCTGGGTCTGATAAATTATGAAGTAAATCCCAGTGAAGCCGGAGCCTGTTTTCTCCAGGGACAACACGGTCTAATCAAACACACTGGGCATCTATTAAAATGCCAGCACTGTTTCTTGCCTTTTTAATGAGAAAACACTGGGCATTCTATAAAGACTCCAGGTTTACTTTCAAGAGGAGAGACAGCTGCCTCGCCGGCGTGACCCGACTACTCCTCCTTTTTGTCAGAGAGGCAGCTGTGAACAGAGCTGGACGTGGAGCTGCTTGTCGTCTCCCATTCCTTCTCCAGCGGGCGCTTCCATCCAGCTTTGCGTGGGCACCTTAGCTCCGGCCACCACCCTCTCTGCTCTGCTCAAGTGTGACAGCTTCCTTACTGGTCTCAGTGTGGCCCTTCTTGTGGCCTTTCCAGCCCTTCCCCTGCCCAGCAGCTGGAGGAAGCATCTTGCAATCCCAAACTGAGCATGCCACTGTCCCCTGAAACCTTCCAGGGTCCCCCCCCCTTGCTCTGAGGATCAACCCTCCTTCCCTCACAGCCTCATCGCGCACGCCCCCAGCCCGTGGGGCTTTTCCACAGTTCACAGCACCCACCCCACGGCTTCCCAGCAACCGGAACTAAGTCATCCACTGGGTAATTCATTGAATAACATCTCACTCTCACGCTAGAATCCAGATGCCATGACAGGGGGCGTATCTGTCTTGTTCAACATTACTGAGCGGGTATCGAGCATCAGAACACAAGCTTGTCCCCGGGTTCCCTTCCAGGAAGCAACTGGGATGTGGAGCTTTGAGCCACCAGAGGGCAGTATTGGAGCACAATTTGGAGGACGACCCCCAGGGAAAGGACCAGGTGAACAGGGGTGAGCCAGGGAGGGTGCTTCCCTGCGTGTCAAGAACCCTGGCTCAGGCCTGCCCCGGCTCAATGCAAGGCATTAGGTCACCTCTTATTTTTGTAAATGTAACATCACATCAAACAGGGTGGGGAGTGGGAGAAACTGTATCACAGACCTCACTGTTCCCCCAGATAAGCCCTAACAATCGTGGTCTCCACATGCGGGGCCCCATCTGGTGATACACAGACCAAATCAAACCCACTGTGAATCCCCAGAAGGTTTTTCAAGCAGCTCCGGGAGTTATAAATACTCCTGCCCTCAGTGCGGGAAGTAGCCCATTGTCCCTTTCCTATAACACAACCGCTCTGAGGTCAGAAGGGAATGGAAATTTTTAAAAAAATGCAAAGAAGTAAAATGCAAGGGAGTAAAACACACACGCAGGGCTGCACCGCCTCTCCGACTGTAGGATGACGGCCCGGGAGGCGCAGCCGACAGCCCACACCCCCGCGCCCTGCCTCCCCCGCAGGCCAGCAGTACCTCGAGCTTGGCCAGCTCCTCGCCACGGTGGAGGATGCGGAAGGAGTACAGGTGGTCAGGGCTCGGGTCTGGGACCACCTCACAGCCCACCAGGCTGAGCGGCTGCTGGGCCACCTTGCTCCGGTTCCGGTCCTGGTAGAAGTGCAGGTGACTGTCCCTGACGGAGCACCAGCGTGACTTCCACTGGCTGTTCACCAGCACGTTCAGATAACCTGCAGGAGGGGACAAGGGCGTCCACGGCTGCCACCACCTCCGGGCCTCCTAGAATCTCCCCCAGAATCTCTGTTCCCAGACCTGTCATGCTTTGCCCAAGGAGCTTTCTCACCCCAAGGAGGCTGGGGATCTCAGCACATTCTTGTCCCTCCCTCTGTGCATGCAGCCAGACCCTTGAAAAGGGGGCTGCACAGTATCGGACTAGGTCTGGCCCGAGGGGAGGGAGTTGTGTCATTGGCTAGAGCAGGCTGGCTGGGCACGTGTGCAGGACATGGCTCCCCAGCCTCATGCCCCCGCTGGCAGCAGCCCTCCTCCCCGTCCCTGGTCACCCAGGCCGCGTGCAGGAAGGTCCCCAGCTGGGTCACCCTGTTGCAGGTGCACTCAGATCCCTGGCCTCTACAGCCTTAGCTTCCTCAGTGTCCCCAATAGCCTTTCCATCACCAGATCACTCGGCCTCAGCCTGCAAAGCCCTCCTTCCCTTGGCCGGCTCCCTCTCATCCTCCCAAATGCAGCTGGCCTTGCTTGACCCTCCCAGGGTCCTGCACGCTCTGCTCTGCCTTCCTTCGGAACTCCTGGATCCCAGAACTGTGAGACCTTCTTCCATGTCAGTCTCCCCCAGCGGACACTGAGCTGCTCGAGCAGAAACTTGCCACCTTCACCTCCAGGGCCCAGGGTATGAAGCCATGTGACAGGTCACAGTGCACGGCCATGTTCCCACCCACCCAGTGCTGGGCATACAGTGGGGATCAGGAGTTTCTCAGAGCCACACGAACAGCAGCACAGAAGCACTCAAGCCCAAGACCTAGAAATTCTGGCTCATCCAGGCAAGTGGCCCACTTCCCCATCACAGTTCTCTGGACCGAAGAGAATTCTGGGTCAAGAAAGCAGGGAGCGCAGATGCTGAGTCTGGGGAAGGAGAGCAGCTATGTTCTCTCGCCCCAGGGGACAGGAGCATGCTTCTCTGCTGGAGGACTCCCAGCAATAATCCAGCCACATCTCCCAGCGACTCCCTGAGACCAGCTTTCTGTGCCAGACACCGTGCCCCCCGAGCCTGCAGGCAGGGCTGGCACAGCTGGTCACTACTCCGGTCTCCTGACCAGAGAAGCAAGGGGCTCCCAAGGGAGGCCCCGTCTGCTGGCTTCCCATGCCACCCTCCCACCCTGCCAGCCTCAAAAACCGGAACTGGACTGGGACAGGGAAAGGAGCCCAAGGCTGGGACATGGGCTCCATGAGGAAGAGGAAAAGGCCTGGAGGTGGACAGTAGCAGCCTTCAGGCCCCGGGAAGAGCTAGAGCAAGTCCCAGGTTGGGAGCCCAGACCAAGGCTCCCCCCGGATATTTTGAGGGGAGTAGAGAGGACCTCTGTGAGCCCAGCAGCAGCCAGACGCACCCTCTGTACCAGCAACGTGGGCTTCTGTCGTCCCTTTAGTCTGTCTCACTGTCCCCATCTCTGAGTCCTACTCCTGCCCGGGGTGCCACCGCAGCCCCTTCAGCTCCTGCCCAACCTTCTGGGCTCAGGCCCAGAAAGCCCCCCTCCCCCCGAGCTCAGAGCAGGAAATGTTCTTTCTGCCCCCGAGTCCTTACAGCAACACAGCGTGCGGCTTTGCAGTATGAAGCCACCATCGCGCTTGGGCTGTGAGCTCCCAGGACTGTGTTCTCCCTCTGCCTGGCCCCTTCCCCAGCTCTGCTTGCCATGCTCCTTCAAGATTCATCAAAGGAACCTAACTGCTGAAAGACCCCTGGGAGGACAGCAGCCCATGACCAGTCACTTGCACAAAGGATCCAGCACCCAGCAAGACGGAGGCTGCGGACAGAAACAGAGCTGCGGGGCTGCCGTCCCCAGCGATGCTTAAAGCGAGACCCAAAACCTCTGTCGGCATCAAGCCGCCTTCCCGGAGCCAGGCTCCCGGCCAGTGGCTGAGCCTGCGGCCCGCAGGTGGTTCTTACTGGATGTCTCGAGGGACCTGTCTGGAGGCTCCAGTGTCGTAGATTTCTTCCTGCCCAGGTTCATTAGGTTGCTCAGTTTGAGGCCAGGAGAAGATTTCTTCTTGACTGTCCAGATGAGAGAAAAAGCTGTCAGCATTGCACTCAGCCCGCTGAAAGGCCGCGATGAAAAGCAGGAGTAGCACACCCGTTCCCGCTGCCTCTACCCCTCCGTGTGTGTGCACACGCACACGTGGACGCATGCGTGCATGCACGCACACACATGTCTGCTCCCTGGACCTGTAGCCGCGGTCCAGAGTCAGGTATCCCTAGAATGACATACTCAAGAGGGGGGACACCAAATCATTTTTTTTAAAGATAATTTCTATATTTTTAAAAGATTTATTTATTTGAGAGAGAGAGACAGCACAGGCAGGAAGGGCAGAGGGAGAGGGAGAATGTGAAGCAGACTTCCCAGTGAGTGTGGAGCCCAGTGCGGGGCTCGATCCCCCGACCCTGAGATCATGGTCTGCGCCAAAATCAAGAGTCAGATGCTCAACCGACTGAGCCACCCAGGCACCCCACCAACTCCTCTCACAGGCTATGCCAGCACTTGAGAATCTTCACAGCCTGTAACGGCTCAAAGAGACGGGGTCTAGGGTCAGCAAACCAGAAGAGATGCAGGACTTCTACCCCCGGCAACTCATAAAACTTGACCTCCATTTGCTCATCTCTCCCTTCCTCTTGGGTTTTATCACGGTATTATTTCCAAGCAGTTTATAAGTTGGAGGCATGTTGCAAGCAGCTGTTAAAACCCGTCAGGGTTGAGCCAGGCAGCCACGTCTCACAGCATGGGACACCATCCCCCTCCCAAGCCGAGGCTGACGGCCACAGGCCTTGGTACCATCTTTGGCCTCTGGGACCTCAGGGTGGCCATCTACGGAGCTTCCATATTCCGGGGTTGACAGGTACTTCTCCGTTATATCTAGCTGTGGAAAAGAGGGAGACAAGTGGGTGATCTTGTCTGGGAATTGTCACCTCAGGGAATCACAACGTAAGGGAAACTAAGAGCTTTCGGATGTATGCTAGGGACCACCGCGGCGTGTGGGTCGCAGATGGCACATTGGCCAGGCTTCCCTTGGGCTCTCTGGGGGACCTGCCTTCACCTTCCGTTTCCCTGGCCCATCCCGGAGACGACCCTCTTCTTCGGGCCACCACACATCCAAGTTCCAAGTTCTCGAGATGCCTACTCCCCCCTGGGGTAAGAGCGGCCCTGTAGCCGGCCCCAGGGTGGCCTTAGAGTTTGCACCCCAGCTAAAGCTGACCGTCAGGTGACATCCGGCCTCAGAGAAGGGCCAGCTTGTCTACACAGGGGCAGACCATGATTTGAGCCCTGGCAGGGGCACCCTCCACCCAGACCAGGAGCTTGGCTTATAAGCCTCTCTGGGCCCTGCCGTGCATGTGTTTAAATAGGGACAATATCCCCATCTGTATCCCCAGGGCTGTTAGGGGGCTTGTGAGTTTCTAGAAGGGCGTGGTGGCTGCTGTTAGAATGTGAAGCACTCAGAATATTCCAACCAAGCTTCTCTCAGAGAACGACTTTGTCCAGATCTCTGCGAAACACACGGAGGGACTCCCAACCAACAGGACTGGGCTTAGGCGGGGGCTCAAGGGCGGCTATACCTGGTCAGGGAACTCCACGAGGGATGACCTGTGCCTTCGAGAAGAACAGAGCACCTGCTCCCTACTTGAGACATCTGGGCACCCTCTGCCTTCTTCCCTGCCAGGGCCGGGAGCCCAGGGAAGACACAGTGATGCTCTGCTCTATGCACTCCCAGGCTTCAGGGCGCCTATTTACAGATCCTTGGGGACCTGGGATGTGAAGCCATAGGTGACAGCCATCCCCTCCCCTAGCACCTGGCCCCACAGCTCCAGGCAAATGAGCAACAGAGCCCTCTGGTTGGAATCAACATGGGGACAGTTCTCCCAGCCCCAAAGCTTTACCAGGAGTAAATGCAAAGAAGGGCCTCATACTATGAATTTCGCTGCTTAACAATGGAGGGCACGCTGACCTTGGTCCCACTAAAGCTTCCTGCACCCAAGCAAGACAATATCAACGTCATCAGTTTTTCTGCCAACCTGAAGCTCCTGGCCTTACCCGAGCATTGTGTTTCTTACTCCTTGGGTTGAAGTGGCAAAAGCAGGAATCTCAGCCTCATGCTTTTAATTTTTACAGAGAAGACAGAATTGAACTCTTCCGGGCAGGAGAGAGGCTTACTTTCTGACAGTTCAGGCGCTGGGCATCTGCGGTGTACTGACTTCCCTCGGACGCTCCTTCTGAAGGCAGGCCGCTTACCTCCTGGATGACCTGAAGGGGGAAAAGCCATCCGCGCAGGCCCTTCAGACCCGGACTCACAGCCGCACCGAGCGAGCGCCCCTCGCAGCCCGGGGAAGTGGGTGGAGGGGAGAGAGATGCAGTGCGCGCTTTCCAAGGAACAGCGACTCTCCCTCCGCCCCCCGCACCTGGCCTGGGGCTGGGCAGGCTGCAGTGGGGGAGGCTCCTTCCTTCGGCCCCCTCTCCTGCAGAACCCCACTTGTTCTGCTGGGGGTGGGGCGGGGTGCGCTTTACAGCAAAGCCTCAAGATGGCCAAAGCTGCCAGCCCTCAACGCTGCCAAGCCCTCCTGGCCAAGGGATGGCTGTTCAGTTGTGGGTATGATGAAGGGCTACAGTTGCCAAGGTCCCCCCCTAGCTTTTCGGGGGCTGTGGAGCTTGCTGGAGAGAGCTTCCCACTGCTCAGGAAGCAGGCCTGCCAACTGCCTGGGTCCAGCACTGGCTCTCCAGACTTGCCCGTTGCAGTCCACCCCAGCCTCTGCCAGAAGGAGCCTTTTCACTGGCACCCGGGGGCCTGGGCTGGGGGCCCACAGGTCAGAGTAGCTCTGGCCATGCTAGGCGGGGCTGCGGCTCGGAGCCGGGAACCCCAGGGGATTCCCAGAGGGTAACAACCCTGGGCAGCCACACACACACACACACACACACATAGCCCATCTGGAGCCCTTCGGACTCAGCAAGAGTACTTTCAAAGACCCTCCTTTTTCAGTCTCTGCTTAGAGCAGTTTACGGAAACAAGGTCAAAAGCAGAAAAGCCAAAGAACCAAAGGAAGAATGGCTACGGGGATGGGGAGACATAAGGCAGGTCTCACTTCTTAGACGGACTCCAGGTCGGGTCTGGGTCCACATGGTGGACCAAACACCCAACACGATGCTGTGGGAAGACGGCACCAAAGTCGGCCCTCTAGCTGTGTGACCCCGGGCCTAAGCTGTGGTCACCACATCTGTAGGACGGGGCCACACCTGCACCGGGGTGGCTGTGAGGACTCGTGTGTGAAGGGACCATCCTCACGAGCTGGAGCCTGATCTGGGGGAAGCACATGACACCTGGAATCCAGGCTTGAGGGTTTCTCTGGGAGAGTCCTGCCTGCGCTCTCCTTTTCTGGGGCCCTTGTCCCATACTCAGCATTTCCCACCCATGGCCATCTACCCGTCCCACCCTGTGGGCACAGGGGGATTACGCAGAGCTGGGACCTGGAGGCCAGGGAAGGGAGGTAGGTTTGACAAGAGATGCGTGTAGCCGGTCAAGAGCCCGTCACATAGGCTCACAGTGCTAGCAAACCGCAAGAGTGCACAGCTTCTCGGAGTGAGACCCTCGAGCCAGGCCCGCCCCGGTGCTCATCGGACCAGGGAGGAAGAGGGCCTCTGCGCAGAACAGACAGGCTGTGCCTCCTGAAAAGTGTTCTTGGCTCTGAAACCAGCAGCAGGGGTCTGAGAATGAGGGCATGTGAGTCGGCGAGGGAGGCCGGGGGCCAGAAGAAGGACAGGTGGGTCTGAGCAGTCAGAGGAAC
Organism: Ursus maritimus; assembly: GCF_017311325.1. Taxonomy (NCBI): domain Eukaryota; kingdom Metazoa; phylum Chordata; class Mammalia; order Carnivora; family Ursidae; genus Ursus; species Ursus maritimus. The sequence goes on along the minus strand of NW_024426885.1, from coordinate 16,208,610 downwards.
AGCCCTGGGAGCAGGAGCAGCGTGTGTGTGTGTGTGTGTGTGTGTGTGTGTGTGTGTGCGCATTTGTGCACGTGTGTCCACGTGCCTGCAGGTGTTTGTGTGTCTATCTGCAAGTGTGTACATGTGGGTGCACGCAAGTACTTGTGTGTGTGCACACAGGTGGATAGGGATAGAGGGCAGATCCAGGGCCGTGATGAGGAAGGGGCAGCAAGGAAGGAAGGGACCACTCTGGCTCTGTCTGGCCTCACCAGGGATCCCTCTGCAACCAGGGGCCCCTTCTTGGCGCAAACCTTATACCTTCTGGAATGGTCCAGCTTATCTTTAACACGGGGCACACCAGGCTTCGTCATCACTCGGGCTGGACCATTACCTGCGGGCAGACCTGACCATCTGCATGTGTGATGGTAGGACACGCAGGACTGTGGTCCCACAGTCGTGGGTTTGAAACCCGATGCTGCCACTCCCTTGCCAGGTGACCCTGATCGGTCACCTCTTCCCTCTGAGCTCTAATCGCACCCCTGTGAAATGGCGATAGTAACACCATGCACCTCCCCCTGGTGTGGTCAGCGCCCGTGGTAAGAGCTTTACAAGTGACTCCGCCATCTAATCTTAATAAGGAGGCTGGCGATGCCTCTCCGGCAACGAGTCTCAACCGGAGCCCGAGTCCAGGCTCAGCAGGGTGCTGTGACCCTTTCGTTAGGACGGACCGCTACCGCTTAGAACACGGGAGCCCTGAGAATGTGAAGGGCTGGAGACCCTTGACCCTTGACAACAGTCATCCCTTGCAGGAAAAGCCAGGGGCCAGAACTGAGGAGCCCCCAGGAGCCCCGCAGGGGAGCAGGCGTGTGTCCCCGGCAGCCCGGCGCCGCCCTCACCCTGAGCCACTGCTCCGCTTGGTCCCTGCTCTGCAGGCCCAGCACGATCACGTCGGCGTTCAGCGGCGTGATCTTCAGCTTATGCTCCTTCTTCCGCACTTGCTTCTCCTTGTGGGTGACGCTGCTGCCCCGCAGGCTCACGTCCAGCTGCGGGCTGTGGTCCTTGGAGGATTTGTAGCACTGGAAGGGAAGGGAGACGCTGTGCCCCTCCGCCGGGGGTGCCACCGTGGCCTCGGACAGCAGCAGCTCTCGTCCTCGGCATCAGAGTGACCACGCTGACTGCCCCCTCGCCGTGGCCATCTACCCGTCCCACCCTGTGGGCACAGGGATTGCCCCCTCGCCCTCACGCCTCCTTCTTGCGGCCTTGCCCAGGGATGTCCCCCACCCCGCTTGTCCAGGCTGCTCTAAGGTCCCTGCAGGCCTCGGTGAGCTCCCGAAGTCGTCCCCTGCAGCCAACTCTCAGACCTCGGGGCTGGACTCGCTCCTCCCACTGCCCAGCCCGTCTGCGTTTCGCTTGCCGCCCTCGGGAAGGGCTGCAGGGAACGAAGACCCCGCTCACTAGCTGCTTAGTTACGGAGATGATTTGTAGCAAAAAAAGAAAGGGACTTGCTTCCCCTCCCAGACCAAATAGCTCGCCCCTGTTTGTCACGGGTCTAAAGGGGGCGGGGCCCTCACAGGGCTGTGGAACAGGATTCCCAGGAAGAACATGTGCGCAGAGCATGACGTGACCCGGGAAGAAAGCGTGTTCATAATGATTCCAAGGAACTTCAAATTAGGACATAAAACAGATTTGTAATTGAGAATAACAGGAAACAGGGCTGTGGTCAGTGTAATATCTTCTGATTCCTTTACGGGTTTTGTCTTATAATCAGTGATTCAACATATCGCGACTTTGGAGACAATGCCTCTGATTCTAACATTGTAACAGGTGAATGCAGCGGCCAGAACGGGGGCTGGGGAGTCCTGACCCGGCAGCAGGCTCCGCCCCAAATGGCCAGGGGTCGGGATGTGAGGAAGAATGAGCCCTCAGACTGGGCGACGAGATCCCTGGAAACTGCGTCTATGCGAAGGGACTGCGGGCAGCGGGTGGTAATCCCAGCCCCCTGTAGACACCTATCAAACCATGAGACTTTCTAAGCACGTTCATCCATGCACATGACGCTCTGCCTACGATTTCAGGTGAGGGAGGGGAGAAAGCCTCCAGAGAGAAAAGGCTCCAACCACCGGGTATCAGGCAGGGTCCCTCTCCCCGACTCCCCCGAGAGACAGAGGATGGGAACACCATAGGAGCCCGACTGACCAGGAGCCGGGTGTCCTTGATGACGCAGAGCTGCTTGGCCCACTGCCCCAGCCACTTCTTGCGCCAGAGGAAGGCACAGATGCGGGCATCGCGCATCAGCTCGATGCTGGCCTCAGGCGAGGGCCACTGGTAGGGGGCCGACTTGCCCTTGCTGTTTTCCTCTTCATCGTAGGACTCGTAGGAGCTGCTCACCGCCTCTCCGTCCTCTGCAAGGAAGACCCACGTAGTCAGGGCCCCACCGGGCAAGGGACCTTCGTCCAGGAGGGAGGGCAGGAGGCAGGGGCAGTCGGGGGGCCTCCAAGCCACAACCCCCCTGCCTTTCCGGGCCCCTGAACCAGCCTGACAGGCACCAGCCACAGACCTGGGCAGGCCCGGCCCCCAAACCCCCTCAGGGAAGCTTCTTGGATGCTGCTTCTGGCCACAGACACAACAAAACAAAACTGAGTCTCTCCCTTTTCCTGCTCACATCTGTCATCCCAGGCTGCACAGAAACCTCTGACAAGACACTGCCCACAGGCGACCGTCCACACTTGACAAGGCCAGTCCCCCCTGGAGGCCTTTGTCTCCTCACCTGAGGAATTTAGCAGTGGGGGGAGCCTGGCACCCGGGCAATCTAAGGGGCCAGAGGAAGGGGCCACCGTTGGAGCCCGAGCTGGGCACGTGGTAAGCGCCCCCCACCCCCCGACAGCGGGGGGAGGGGCTGCAGTTTCTTAGGGTGAGATAAGCCACAGCAGGAAGCAGCTCTGTGGGGAAGGCGCCCGCCCCCTTGGTCACAGCCCTTTTCCCAACCCGCTGCCAGCCTCCCCAGACTCCGCTCGCTCTCGCCACCGCACACCTCCCAGCACAGACAGCCCTTCCTGCGGTTTCCACCTCTGACCCGGCCTCCACTTCTGGCAGCCAGCCAGCCTCACACTTTGTTCCGTTGGAGACAAGCCCCGAGCTCACCGAGCACAAACCGTGTTCAATTCTAGGCACGCTCGTGTGCCTGTTTCTGTTCCCTCCCAATCCCCCGCTGCACCCCATGAGAGGCGCTCTGTTCTCCAGACCCCATTCTGCTATTCAAGGCCAACCAAAACTAGGTGAAGAAAAGAGTAAATCAGTAAAACCCGGAAAAGCAGGACAAGGAGAAAAGAGAACCTCAGGATCCCCTGGTCAACCCCTGGCTCAACACAGGAATCCTGTCTGTGGGAACCTTGCTGCTGCTGCTGCTCCAGCCTCTGCTTGAATTCCCTCTGGATGGGGAGCTCACTACCTTATGATCACTGGATACTTCCTTCCATGACTGGGGAGCTCTAACAGAAAGTCGGGCCACCATCTACTTCCCTGTAACTTCTACAGACTCGTTCCATCCCCTTGAGTCAGGGTGAAGGCACCTCCTCGATCCTCCCCTCCTATCTCCTTTGGAGAAAAGTCAGCCCACGGGCCCTTAGCCTTCCCTTCTGCAGCTGCCCCTTCTACTCTCTGCACTAGGAAAACAGAACCACATTTGCCTTAGAATACAGAAAACCAGAATGAGGCCACGGCCATGGTTATTCTAGCTACAGGGCCAATGAAAATGTGTTTTACTCTTTCTAACAATAACGCTTTCAATATGTTAACATCAGCTTTAACAGCAGTGTGGCTCTGTTCCCCTCCACAGCTTAACAAAAAAGCTGCGCAGCTCCTACCCTCACACCTGTGAAATACGCAAAGCTGGGAAAGAGCGGTGCCGCCAGTGGGAGACCGAACTCTCCCGCTGCCCTGCCGGGAATACCGTAAACGCACGCGAGCCTCTCAGAAAGCAATCTGGCAGCCTGTTGCTGCGAGAGTCATAAAAACACCCATACCCTTTGACCCAATTGCCCTGGAGTTGTTCCTAGGAAATCAGAGCAGGGAGAGGGGAGGTTACATGCGTCAAGATACTCATTGCAGTGCCATTTACAGTCAGTGGAGGGAGAGCGGGGAACGTGTGATGCCCCCACGTCGGACAGGCAGTGCAACAATGACCACTGGGAACTCTGAACACTAATCGGCAGCTCAAAAAATAGGATGCTAAGTGAGGAGGCATAATTAAAATTCTCCGTGCGGATGGACGGGTGCCGAGGGGCAACAGGATGAACTCAAGAGAGCTGATCTGATCCGGTGGTGGGAGCAGGGGGATTTTATCCAAAAACAATGACAAAAGTCCTGTCAGTATGGTGTAATCTATACAATAAGGGAAATAAGAGGAACGATGCAATGTCATGGAATGCCTCCTTCAGTCAGAAAAATTAAGAGGGAGGCCACAGAGTTTAGCAGAAAAAACTTGGCCAAATCCCCCCACTGTCTATGCTTCTGGGGTTGGCCCAGGAGTTCCGTGGAGAATTCTAACACCGGCCCATCCACTTTCAAGGGGCTAAGGGGAAGCTGAGAAGACACAGCAAAGCACAGAACCTCAAACTACCCGGAGTAGCTTAGGGGGATTTTATTATTTATCTCTAAGCGACCATAGCAGGGCCATGGATGTAAGACAGTCTTAAAACAGATACGTGGCTTCCAGGGGTCACAGGAGGAACAGGAGTGAAAGGCAGGAAGCTCAGGTAATTCCGTCCCCTTCCGGTATACATCCCTGGGTGGACCGCCCCCCACCGTGTGCTGCTGGAGGTCTGGGAACGGAGGGCAGAGCCACCATGCAGCGCCCCGGTCCTTCCCCCGTGCATTCGGATGCCACTGGCAGGGGTCTGGAAGGCAGAGGAAGTCTCTCCTTCTGGGAGGGTGATACACCATGTGCGCATGCAGGACCCATGCACAAGGCCGGGAAGGGGGCAGAGGCCACCCGCGGGGCATGCATCCTATCTCTGAGAGCCAGGCAGCAGGCATGGGGTCACGGCGTTCCAGCTCTGGGGACAGACAGTACCCAAGGTGATCGTGGCATAAATGACTCCTTCAGGCACCTGCACCCATCTGGGGACTGCAGTGGGGGAAAATCCACCAGAATGACCTGTGTGAGATCCAGAAGCACAGAGAAAGGCGAGATGGAGAGAGAAGAGATGAAGAGAGGGACAGACCCAAGCACAGAGAGAGACACAGAGGACCCAGATGTGGCCACATGGCTGCCTGTCCACTGTCAGCTAGGACTTTCCACTGGAGGTGTGGGCTTCTCAGGACAGGCCCCAGCCCGATCAAGGACATCTTTTCCCAGCCCCTTTCCCTCCGGAGAGGACCACGTAACTACTTGTCGCCAGCAGAATGTGGGTAAAAGTCACTTCAGGCTGGCACTTTGAAGCAGCACAGGGGCTTCTGCGGCCTTGAGAGTGGCCAGGCCCACGCTGGAAGGAGCCTAAACTCCCTACTGACCAGTAACACCCACACTGAACTGCTCGTGAGAAAGCGATTTGTATCGTGTCACTTGCACTGAAAGGGGGTTATCGGTTCCAGCAGCTGCAGTGACCCCAGCACCAGACATCATGGGTGAGTAGCTGACCTCTCGCGCAAGTAGGACCGACCCTCCCACCTGCAACCGGCCATCAGGGCGCGGATTAAACTTTCACTCGGAGAGAGGCGCCTGACCCGTCGGACCGGTGCGGGGCCAGTGCTGAGAAAGCAGGACAGGCACCCAGGCAACTGGTCTCTTGTGGAAAGTCTACAAATTGCTGGTGGCCGAAGGCCATTCCTCCTGCCATGACCTGCCCGTCTCACTGCTCGAGCAGCCGCGGGGGTGACAAGCAGGAACTGAGGGCAGGCCAGCTGGTAACGCGGGTGAAGCCCTCCCTTGGTGGCACGTGTGATCACGTCTCTCCAAGTCCTCGGTCCATGTCCTGGCGGGAGAGGAAAGGCAGCTGACAGCTTCCTATCCACCTTGCTGTGTTCGGGCCGCCCTCACAGGGACGCCCCAGTCCCGGCTAAAAACAACATGAATTCGCGGCCGAGGCCAACGCCGAGAAGCTCGAGTCCGCTTGTTTACGACGAGATGAAGCGTCTGCCCCACAAACAGGCCCCCGGGACTGTGTGGGATGCAGGCCCCGGCTGGCACGGGCCACACCCGCAAGCGCAGGGCTTAAGACGCACGGAGGTACCCGCCGCGGTGAGTCACAGCTTCCACCTTGCAGATGCATCCAGACAGCAGCGCCGCACCCTCAGCTTTGGTCTGAAATCACGGCCCCGCCGGTGACTCGGCAACATCCCACACGCTCGGGGGGTTCAAGCGAAATGAGGTCTGCCCACAAAGCCAGCCTCTTAGAATAAAATAACCTCAATCCAAACAGGCCGTCACCTCCCACACAGTTCCTGGGTCCGGAGGCAGTAGGTAAAGTGTGAAGAAAGAGACGAATCCCATGTGGCTCCAAGGGACGTGTCCCCTGTGATCTCCGGTCCTGCTCTTTACAGAGCCAACGACACCCCACTTCGGCCAAGTTCGTTCCTACCACCGCAGACCCTTGCCTCTTAAGTTTGCAAACTGCTTTATGCTTTCAAACACCTTTCACTTACCAGGGAAGGAAGCTGACTGAGGTAAGAAGGGCCAGCGTGAAAGGACCAGAGTCACAACGCTCTCTTCCCTCCGGAATTTGTGGGGCCTTTCTGTGCTACCGAATCCCTACACCAAGAGCATTTCTGATCTGACTTGCCCAGGCTGAGCACCACTGGCTGAGAACAGAGGGGTCCAGCATGAGCCCCACCCCTGCAGCACAGGCTAGTGAATGCCGAAGTTAGGTCAGTCACTAAGTAACCCCCAATGGCTTGTGGCCTTGTCAGAGAGAAGCCAAAGTCCTCCTCGTGGCCCGTGGCTGACTTCTTTGTCCCCGCCTCTTGTCTCTCCCCTTGCTCCAGCCACACTGGCCTCCTTGCTGCTTCTGAAGCATGCCAAGAGCCCTCCTGGTCCAGGGCCTCTGCATGTGATGCGCGATCTAGAAAGTTCTTCCTGCAGGTCTCTGCCCTCCCCCACTTCCCACTTCATTCAGGCGTCAGCTCAAGGTCATGCTATCAGAGAGCCCCTCCCAACCTAAAATAACACCCTCTCCCGCCCCAACCCAGCCCCTGTGTTTTCCATCCTAACACTGTATCATCACCCGACACAACCTATGTTTATTTGTTGTCTGTCTTTCCTCACAGAATCTAAGGGCTGCGACTCTGGACTCTCCTGAGCTCTGCCGAGTTCCCGACTCCTGGAAGCACGCTCGGCATACAGCATGAGCAGTTAACTGTGAGTCCAGTGAGAGCCACCCCGGAAAGGGCTCTGGCTCCGCCTGACCACATTCCCCTTGCTTCCAAGTGCCCGGGGGCCAGCACGCCTCTCCTCCATCACATTTCTGTGCTGAGTCCAGCACCAACCAAGTGGGAAGCCCGAAGGCATCAGACACAGTAAAGCAGCTCATTGTGGACCATCCCAAGCCCCTCCTTGCAGGCAGCTGGGGTCTGCGGTGTGGCTCAGCTCTCCACCAGAGCCTGGGCCCAAGGCTCTGTGGCCAGTTCTCAATTCAGGCCACGCTCTCTGGAAACAGCAGCCCAGGCCGCCCTCTGCGACCAGCACTGGCATCCGTGCAGGAAGTGGTTGGCCCCCTCCAAGCCCCAACCCTGGCCCCGGGACGTACCATTGAGGGATGTGTCATACGGCTCAGCCTCTTCATAGTAACCCTCTGGGGACTCGATCTTTGGGATGGAGAGCTGTTTCCGTTCTGGAATCTGTGGTATGAACAAATAAACATTTTCAGATACCATACACTCGGAACGACTTGGAATTAACCCTTTGGGTGGAAGGAGGGGAGTCTAGAAGGAAAAAACACAAGTACCCAGCTGGACTTCAAGCCAGCTGGGAGGAGACCGTGGAATACCACAGCTCCCAGCAGCCACCACGTCCGCTGGTTTGCTTCCAGTAACGGGCCACGGGCATGTTGCTCAACGCTGCTGAGCCTCAGCGCTCTCCTCTGCGAAATGAGGTTCGAGCCCCCACCACACGCACAAAATAGTGCTGTGTCCATGATGTGGACGCACACAGAGGCCCAGATGGGGTCAGGCCGTTACGGCTTCTAAATAGCGTATACTCCCTGAAGTGACCTCAAGGGCTCATGAAACGCACATGGAGGGAGATGCCCAGGGTTCTAAATCCTCAACTTTCACCATAAGAAGTTCAATCGTTTGGCCAGCAAATACTGGATGGCTCCTGGACCCTCGCTGCGAGGGACAGATGATCAGGGGTCGGCCCCGGGGAAGATTCAACTAGGCAGTGAACGCTCAAGGCTCCCAATAAAGTCGTCATGAGTCGTCTTCTAATAGATAAGGTCCAAGTTCCGTGAGAACCCGCGGGTGCGAGAACATTCACCATCCAGAGGACACGATCTTTGAGCTGAGTCTCAAAGATGACCCTGAGCTTCTTACATAGCGGTGTAAGGATGAAGGAGCACAACTGGAGAAGAAAAAGGAACGTATGCAGGTTCGCAGATGCACAGAGCATGAAATGCTCTATTCCTCCATTAGACCGTGAGACGAATCTGAGGAGTAGCAGCAGGGGAGAACAAAAGAAGTAGATTTTGCAAGAGTATTACTGTGTACAGGTCATAAATGTGCAAGGATCCATCCGCACGAGTCTTTGGCGTCTCCCTGAATCACGCAACCCCCCGCGGAGGGCTAAGGGAATACTCACAATGAGAGAACAAGAATGGCAAAATCTGAAGTGCATTCCTACTCCTGCTTTTGGAAAGTCCTTGTGCTGGGCATTTGGGGAGCTTCAGATGAAAGCAGCAGAAGGGGAGATGGAGGAAGGCAGCCAACGGAAAGACCCCATAGGGCCTTGGGCTCAGATGGACCTCTGGGCCTTGGAGGATATCCTGCCCTGCTGGCAGGAGAAAGGGAGGATCTAGAAACCCAGCCTCTGAAAAGGACTTTATTTGAGGGATCTATGACTGAGAGAGCTCCCCGGGTCTTGGCCCAGGAGATGGTGGGCACGCAGTCACCATGGGCTCAGGTCCCCGTGGGACAGTACTCAGCATGGACCACAAGAGTGTCCACTCCCAGCCTCCTCCAGGGCAGAGCAACGCTCCTGCGTCTGCTTCCCCAAAGTCAGCATCCCAGAGCCAAGTCCTGTGGGCTTGACATCTAGAGTCTACTCATATGGACTCTGGAATGACTATAACTTGGTTTCCATCAGGGCTTCAGGACTCCAAATATTTAACTGTGGGGATATGATGGCCTCTCTCTTTCCCTCCCTGTAAAACAAGAATAAAACCAGAGTTCTCTTGATGGGTTCCATAAGACAAAACATGACAGGGTTTCCACCGCGCCTGGCCCATGTCAAGCACGAGGAGGCTGTCATCATCGTCTGGGGGTCATCCAAGGCCTGCGGGGATGCTGCAGGAGCTAGGTCACTGGATCACTGTGTGACACGTGGAGACAGGTTTAGTACTGAGGGCCAGTGAGGCCAGGCCACGGTCTGGGAACAACACAGGATCTTTCTCAGTTCATCTGGCCTTGCATCCAGAGAGCTGATACAAGCCCCAGAGGCAGGCTCCAAGCAGCTTCCGGCCCCCACGGTGCAACACCCCACACGCAGGAAGGAGCAGAGTCAGGCGCTCTCTTCCTAAGCAGATCGGCTGCTGCCCCGGGCCAGCAGACATGGCTGTGAGCGGCACCCCGGGTCTGGCTCCTTCCCTAGTGCAGGCCTTGCACGCAGCCGGCACCATCAGCCGCCGCCACTGGTGGGTGACCTTGGAGCTTTGCTGCCACAAGCCTAGTGAGCTGTCTCTGCTCATCTCGGCCATTCCCTTGATCATGTCTGAGAAACGGCTGCCCGAGACCTAGCTGTGGTCTGCTGAGAGCCGGCTTCCTGGGCCTAGCTGTGGTCTACTGAGAGCCGGCTTCCTGGGGCCCTGGGGGAGAGCATCCCTTCCCCTGGGAAGCAGCAAGGTCCCTGAAGATGGGTCCTGGAGCTCATGTCTCCTAAGCTGGCCCAGCTTCCAGCTCTAGGCTCCAAAAAGCCCCATGCCCATCAGGTGGTGCTGGGAACCCTTCTCTCGGTGAGGGGCTCTAGAAAGAACTTCTAGAGAGAAGCTCCAAGCACCCAAGATCCAGGCCCAGACCAGATTCCTGCTATTAAAATAGGACAATGGGGGAATGGACCTTTCTTCAAGAGTTCTTCCTGGGTCCTTCTCACCACAGGGGTCCTACTGTCCTTTCTGGAAGTGTTTTCTGAGAATCTCCTAAGCCTGACACTGTAAAAACACCTATCAATGAAGAGGCGGTATAGGCAGTGGTGGGAATCTGGTATCCAGGGCTAGGGTTTGAATCCTGACACTGGCACATCCAAGCTGTGTGACCCTGGGCAACTTACTTGACCTCTCTGAGCCTCAGTTCCTCCACTGCAAAATGGGGAGAGTAGAAATACCTGCCACACGGGGTCACTGTAAGGATTAAACTCTGCCTAGCACTATTATTCAACACATACAAAGTTTTTACTAACCTAAAAATATACAAGTATCAATGAAGGGAGAGAGGTCGCCTATATACATGTTCGGTAGAGAACGGACGGAGGGGATATTTGGTGTTGCCCAAGCTGAAGCCCAAGCTCAGCTTCATTAGAGACGACAGTCCCCACCCTCAAGCTGCTGGGACAGAACCTAAGTGCTTGAGTTAAGCTAAAGGATAAAACGATCCCCCCCAAATTCAGAAGAGAGTCACATAATTACGCAGGTATATAACGGCCTGTTCTCTGAAGTCCAAGCAGCAAGAGACGCTGATTTCTCAGGGTTCAGAATAAAGCAGCAGTATTTTAACTGTCATCATCATTGTGATGATCCAGGCTGGGGACACTAAATAAAGAGGTGGAAGAGATGTGACTTCACAGCTGGAAAGAAGGTTCTGAGAACCCACAGGAAGGGGACAGGGAAGAAAGCCACCCTGCTCAGCAGGATTTGCCAGAGGTCTGCAAACTTTATCTGCAAAGGGCCAATAACACATACTTAAGGGATCTGCAGCCCATTTAGCGTCTCCGATCTCAGCTAGTCAACTCCGCGACTGCAGAGCGAAAGCATCTATAGATAATACATAACCGAGAAGTACGGCTCTGTTCCAGTAAAACTTCATTTATAAACACGTGGCTGTGGATTTGGCCAGGGGGCTACAGTTTGCAAATTCTGATTTAGACTAGACAGGAGAGCTGAACGAGAGCAGAAGCCCGGATGACTTGAGGCGACCTGCAGTTATGAGCAACCTGCCCCAGCGTGCACTGTGGAACATTCCCGGGATAGGGATAGCCGATCCGGCCAGCCCTAGCTCCCCAGACTGACCACGGCAACGTCCTTGTGTGGCGTGAGCCGTGTCCCCCGTAGAGCAGCTCCCTTAAGCTCAGCGCCAACGCACGTCCAGGCCTCAAGGGGAGTGGGGTGGAGCTGGCTCTGCTCGCCAGGGGCAGGAACGGTGCCAGCAAACATCTGGTTCTGCGGCAGTGACCACAGCACCTGGCTGTGCACACAGCAGCCTGGAAGTCCCTGAGTCACTGGCTGCTCACGCCCACGAGCTTGCTCCGGACCCCTGGTTGCCTCTCCCATTGTCTGCTACCTCACTGACTTGGTAGGGGATGGAAGGGGACCCCGGCCACCAGAGAGGCAATCAGGGCATCCTGCGACGGAGGCCACACCCCCAGCCCAGCCACAGGCTCGGAGGACCCCAGGTAGGCACGCAGCTTCCGTCTCGGCCATCAGCAAGCCTGGAGCCAGACCTTCGGATGGACAAGCTTCACAGCACCCCGAGGCTCTGGGGTCAGGGTGGGAAGGGGCGCGGTCTTCTCTGTCTTGGGAAGAGAGGTTACAAGGTCGCTCCAACCTCCTGCTGCCACGCTCCCTCCCTGCTGCTCTGCCTCCCCTCCTCCCACAAAGCCAGAAGACACAGCTGTTTCCCACTCCACCCTGACGCCATCCTCGGGGGCTTGGACTAGAGTTATGGTTGCTGCCGCCAGACTTGACCAGAGGAGGCCTGAGGGAGGGCAGGCGTGTGCGTGCAGGAGGGAAGCGCTCGCTTTCTGCCGCTCCTTCCTCACTCCACCAGGGGGAGTCCCCTAGGGCGGGGGTGAGCACCCCAAACAGGACTAGGAGGGACCCAGAAAGGGCGGCAGTCAGGGCAGCACCCCCATGTGCTTCTCAGCAGAGAAACCCCGTAAGGAAGGACGAGCGTAGCGTCAGCTTGCTCGCTGGAAGCCTCCCCGGGGCCTGGAGTGTGTCCACAGGAACAACTGTCACACGTCTGAAGGCCCCCTGGGGCGGTTATTTTTGGGTGCTGATCGTTCTCCCAGCTCCAGCACTGGCTTTCTCTCAGAGGTCAACACAAGCCTCCCTGGGCCCCAAGCAGCCCCCTGGTCACGGCCAACCCAAGAAGTCTGCGCTAGGGGAAGGCCGCCTGCCCTGGTCTTGTTCAGACGGGTGGCTCCTAGCCCAGGGCCTTTGGGGCTTTTGCAGCCACGCTGCGGGGAACGGCAAAGGAGCTAGAAATGCTGGTGCTGGGATCCCAGGAGCCACCGGGACAAGGGCGGCCTGATTCTCTCGAGGACCTGGTCCCAGCCCCCCACTCCATGTCCGCAAAGCGCAGATCTCCAGACCGAGTCAGCACCACCCAGGACTCGTGCCCGTGACCCTGGCCTGGGGAGAGCTCCGCAGCAGGTGCTGGCCCAGGAGCTGCTGCCCCAGGTGGGATACGTAGGCCCTGATCAGAATCAGATGCTGAGTTTCGGAGAGGGAAGTCCCAGCTCAGAGCAGCCACCTCCCCTCCGCCCGCCCAGGGGGCAGAGCCTGAAACACACCAGAAAAACCATAGCATCTCCCCCTGGTTCGGGTGCCGGCTATGGGTCTGGTCTGGAGGGGCCGCACCCCCTCTCCCCAGTCCTGGGACTGAAAGCAAGGGGAGCCTGCAGCTGGGAGAACAGAATGGACACCTTCACTCTGCTGAGAAGTGCTTCCGTTGGGCGGGCTGCAGAGGGGCCGGAGACCAAAACCTGCATTCAGACCTTGGCCCTGCTACGTCCCAGAGGGGGGCCCTTGGCCGGCTCTTTTAACTGAGCCTCTGCTTCCTCCTACAAAAACAGTGACAAAAGTCCACCCCTCTAGACAGATGGTGGCGAGGACCATGTTTGTGTGCACCAGGGCGGCTAGCTGTCAGGTGTTGTCACCTGCTTTGTCAGCATAGTGGGGACACCACGCTCACCCAGCCTGAGATGAAGAGTCCCTGTCAGCTGTCCCCCAGCGGAGGGCTTCATGCAGTGGGATACTGTCCCAGGCATTCCAGAACTGCCTACCAGCTGCGAGAGCAGCCTGAGGAGCCTGGCCATTGTCGGGGAGGCATGAATGGAGGGGGCCAGGCTGGGGTCGGGACACCCTCGGCAGTGACCTGAGCCCACAGATCTGCCTCTGGATGGCATGGTACGAGCTCAGTGGCCACGGAGTCCCACAGCTTCCTGCTGGTGCTGAACCCAGGACTCTGCTGCCCATAGAAACCCTTCCTACTTCTTGACCCCAGAACACTGCTACTTATAGAAATCCTTCCCATGTCTCGCCTCGTACCTCCCAGGAAACCTCCCTGACCAGGTCTAGACAGGAAAGAACTTTGGGTTCAAATTCTGGTGCGACACTCAGACTCTACAAACCTGCCGATTCTTGGTTTCCTCACCTGTCAAATAGGAACCCTGCTGGCACCTCCCTGAACGCTAACCTGGCGCGCTATGCACAGCCTCAGCCCATCAAATAAGACGACCTTAGGAGACAGAGATTCACATTCTTTTAAACACCAGGAAACAGAGGGCCAGAGACCTTAAATGACTTGCTCAAGGTCAAAGAGCCAGTACCTGGCAGAGCTGAGATCTGAATCCAGGTCTGTAGGGTTCCATAATACATTCAATCCACCCATCCATCCACGAACAAATACACGCGCACGGCCTCCTGTGTGCAAACACAGACCATGGAGCAGTAAACCAGAGACACTCTCCGTGTCCTGAAAAGCTGACATCTGGTCTGGGAGGCAAATAATACAAAGACCGTTTCAATGGTGGCGAGTGCCATGGAGGGGTCATTGGCCATAGAGCAGACAGTGACTGGGTAGGGATGGAGGTGGGATGCCTCGCACAGCAGGTCAAGGAAAGCCTGTCTGTGAAAGTCTAAGAGATGAGGAGATGGCAGCCACTGGAGGGCCAGGGTCCAGAAAGTACCAAGTCAGGCAACACTGACCATGTGGTCCAATCCAGGAACAGGAGGCCAGTGAAGAGCAGGTGTACTGGCGACGCAGCGGGGCCAGACTGTGTAGACTGTGCCGGCCGAGGGGCTCGGTTAAGGAACACAGATGTTTTTCCCTAAGTTCAACGAAAGCCTTTGGCCGGTTTGAAGCAGGAAGTGCAAGGTGACAGGATGTACATTTCTAGAAGTTCGCTGTGGTGTGAGGGCATGACCACAGCTAGACATGGCCCCCCTCACATGCTGCCGTGTAGAGCCCGGCGTAGCCTCAAACACATGGCGGCATTTGATGAAGGCAACTCCCTGCATCTCCCACGCCCATGAGCCTTCGTGTCCTGAGTACTGCGGCCCTGGGTAAATGATGTCACCTGCAGGCAGGCATCCTTTTGTTCTGTCTCTCCCAGCGCCTTGTCCCATGCCCTGCACACAGTAGGGGTGCACACAGTAGGTGCTCAGAAAGTGCCAGCCACTTGAGGGACTGACCCCTGTGAAATCAACTGGAAGTTCACAGGGACCCCAGTCAGGAAATCAGGGGTCTTGTATGACTTACGATCTTGGGTGGTGGGAGGTCTGGAAGATTCTTCTGAGGGGCCAAAGAGTGCTGGCCAGGCTCCCCGTTGGTCAGTGGGTTCTGCTCCTCGGGTGCTGTAGGCAGCAAACAGGAGAAGGCTTCGGTGAGGGTGCCCAGCCGCACAGCAGGGCCCATTATCCCGGAACGTCTGGTCACAGGGACCCTGAGATCTATTTGAGCAGGTGTTAATTACGCAGGCGGGCGGTCCCAGGGGCCAATGCGGTTTTTCCTCCAAGAATAGGGTGCAAGTAGTGCCTCAGCCATGGGCAGATTCCTCAGAAGGAACTGGTTTGGGGTTTCTGGCAGGCTCCGCACCCTCTCTCCCACTTGCCCTGTGCCAAAAATGGCCCAGCCGCACAGTGTTAGCGAGCAGAGGCGCTGCCCTGTGGTCATTACACCGAGCAGCTCCCAGCACCGACCCTGTGATTACAGCTCTTTCCATCCCAGTTTCCCCAGAAGGCAAATGACCCTGGGCACAGTGGCGGCTTGGAGGTCAGTCATTCCTTCTGAGCCCCAGGCTTGGCAGTGGGGCACAAGGAGTCAAAGCCACACTGGAGAGCTCGGCCATCAGCCCTCTGTGCGCTTTTAAGGAAAAGCTCCGGAGGCTGTTCAGAGCCTGACCGTTTCAGCCAGCCGCCCAACCAGCCCCAGGACAGACAGACTCAAGCAGATCTGACCTTGGGGCTTTGGGGGTTGGGATCTTGAAGCCAAGCCTTGAATAGGACCTGATCCCTTGGAGGGCGGCATTCTCACCTCTTGCTAAGCCTCTGCATTTCAGTCACAGGCTGGGGAGTTAGGAGATGGGGCTTCTAATCCCCTCTGCTCTGCAATGAGGCAGCTCTGCAAACCCCCGGGCCTCCCTGAGGTCCTGCCAGACCCACTCCTGAAGGTTTTTAGAGAAAAGGAGAGCAGAACAGAGAAGAGGAAGACATCGTGGAAGATAGAGTATGTCCTTCCAGTGTAAGATAGAATGTTCTGCCAAGAGAGCACCTTTGAGCAAAACTTTTGAATAGTAAGGCAGGCTGACGTCAGCATTTCCAGCCTCTATTACCGCCCCCACCCCAACACATGAAATCCAGACTTCTGTCAAAAGATATGAAGCTGGGGTATGGAATCAGCACCCTATAAGGGCTGCTTTCCTAGAACACCTGACTATGACTTCCTATTCCTGGGATGATGCCGGGAAAAGCTGAGCAACTTTAGGGCCGGATTCCTTATACACGAAGGGGACATGAGACCTTTAAGAGGCAAGGAGGTGGCTTGATGAAATATCCCAAAATACATAACCCGAAATACCATCAACCAAAATGTGAGTGCCAGAAATAACTCCACTGGGCTGTCTGGTGCTGGCTGGGAGGAAGGGGGGTGGGTGGGACCAAAGCGTATGCCTCCCCTCCCGGAAGCTGGCCGAGCCAACAGCAGTGCTAGCCTGTACCTTTGTCTTGGGACTCAGCATTCTGTTGCTTGTTGACGGTCACTTTGTTCATATAAATGTACTCCTCATCAGAACCTGCAGAGGGAGGACGGGAAACAAAGGTTTCATGCGATCCCACAACGGGAAATGGCTCATAGAGAGAAACAGTGTCCCCCGAGAGACTGTCATTAGCCTGGGTTCCAGGAAAACCATACAACATTTTGACTTGATTGAAAGAGTCCATTATGGAGTTGACAGATTTCCAAAAACAGAAAGGCCAAGTTGCTATTAGTTTTCTAACTTGTGGGTGGGGATAGTCGGGGAGAGGGAGAGAAAAGATAGGTACAGAAGGATAGCTTCAGAATGAAGCATGAGAGACTATGAAGGCTGGGAAGCAAACTGAGGGCTTCAGAGGGGAGGGGGGTGCAGAAATGGGATAGGCTGGTGATGGGTAGTAAGGAGGGCACATATTACATGGTGCACTGGGTGTTATACGCAACTAATGAATCATGGACTTTTCATCAAAAACTAGGGATGTACTGTATGGTGACTAACATAATAAAAAAAATATTATTAAAAAAATAAAATAAAGTGGAAAAAAAAAAAAAGAAGGATAGCTTCAGGAATAAAAGATCTCAAAGATCTGCCCCATATTCCACCAAGCAGATTTCTCTGGGTTTCCTAGCATTTCATTTAAATTTTAAATATTTCTGGCGCACCTGAGTGGCTCAGCCAGTTACAGGTCTGCCTTGAGCTCAGGTCATGATCCCAGGGTCCTGGGATCGAGCCCTGCGTCAGGCTCCTGGTTCAGCGGGGAGTCTGCTTCCCCCTCTCTCTCTGTGTGATCTCTCTCTCTCAAATAAATAAATAAATCTTTTATTTATTTTTAATTTTTTTGAAGATTTATTCATCTGAGAGAGACAGAAGAGCAAGCACGAGCAGGGGGAGGGACAGAGGGAGAGGGGCCCAATCCCACGATCTGGAGATCACAACCTGAGCTGAAGGCAGACACTTAACCATCTGAGCCACTGAGGCGCCCTTAAATAAGTAAATATTTAAAAAAAAAAAAAAAAGAATAAAAGAAATTGTAAAATATTTCATATCCGTCATTCTCACCCTAGTCTAAGTTACTCGCTTGGGCTCATCAGAGTGGTGTCTCTGTAAGGTAGGTCACATTGAGGCTCTCATGCCATTGTGGGGGCCTGAGACCCCCAAATCGTGAGCTCTGGGTTTGGAGGGGTGAATGTGCTGGGAATTGGAAGTGGAGGCCTGCCAGACACCTCCTCTACCCTGCAGACTGCAGCCTACAGCAGCACAGCCCTTCCCTCTTTTAAAATCATTTTTTTTTAGGATTTTATTTATTCATTTGACAGAGAGAGAGAGACAGAGAGGGAGAGAGCACAAGCAGGGGGAGGGGCAGAGGGAAAGGAAGAAGCAGACTCCCCCCTGAGCAGGAAGCCCAACGTGGGGCTCTATCCTAGGACCCTGGGATCATGACCTAAGCTGAAGGCAGACGCTTAACCAACTGAGCCCCCCAGGTGCCCCCTAAAAATCATTTCTGTGTAGGCTACCTTTCCAGTGCCTATCTGGGCAGAGAACTGTTAGTTTCCTAACACTTTCTCAGTTTCTTCTGCCCCAAAGACCCTTCCTTCAGAAGACCACAGAAGCAGCTCTCCCCAGTGCTTCTCCTCTTAGAAATCCCCTGCATTTCTTCTTTTGCCCCTTAATTTGCATTTCTTAGAAACCTGGGGCTCCACTAGTTGGAGACTGTGTTACCCAGCAGGGGACCCAATTCTAACCCCAGCTACAGTTCAGGGTCAGATCCACGCCACAGGCCACCCAGCCTCCAGCCCAAAGGCCTGCAAAACCAGAGCCCTGAAAACCCAGAACACGGGGAGGACACAGTCAGAGGGGTCTTCTGCCATTAGCCTGCGGGATCACCACCCCAGGGCCCGCCCTGCCAGGACCCGTCAGCAACATCACTCCTACCCTGCAGCAGTTCCGGGGAGGGAACTATGAGGTCTAAATGTCCTTAGGCACAACTGGTATCCTTCCACGGAGTGAGCCAGAGGGGCCAGGTCAGTACCTTCTCCAGGAGAGCACACAAGAAGACCGCTCTGCAGGGGCAGGCAGCCGGCTCTGCCATTAATCGTGTAATTCGGAGCAAAACAGCTACCCCACGTGCCCTGTCTGCCTAGCATGGAAAACAATGCTGATGCGTAGTGCCTGTTTTTACCAAACTCTGAAGTTTCCAAGAGTGCAAAACTCAAATATTAAGGAACTTGAAAAAGTTAACCCTATAACTAACAAAGATGAAAAATAACAGCCTAACCCATGGGGAATGGCTCAACGGCTCGGTAATGGGAAGAGTTGAAAAAAACATCATACATCAACACGTATAACAGCAGTCACCTTTAAAAATAAATGGATTACTAGAGAGTGTGTAAATTGGCACAGACATTTTGCAAGAGATTTTGGAAAATAAGTGTTCGTGTTCCTTTTTTCTTTTCAAGTGCTCATCGTCTTTAACCCAGCATTTCCACTGCCAGAAATTTGTCCTAAAGCTAAACACCAGCATGTAAACAAAATTCTATTTGAGGATGTTTATTGTAATGTTGTATGAGGTTATTATTTTTTTTTAAGATTTTATTTGAGAGAGAAGGAGAGAGAGCATGAGCGAGAGGGAGGGACAAAGAGAGACGGAAAAGCAGACTCCCCGCTGAGCAGGGAGCCGATGTGGGGCTTAATCCCAGGACCCTGGGATCATGACCTGAGCTGAAGGCAGATGCCCAACCAACTGAGCCATCCAGGTGCCCCTGTATGAGTTTGTTTTTTGTTTTGTTTTTTTTTAAATTACAAAACCTAATGCCACTAATGAGAGGCCGGTTGAACATCACTGTTCATGGACGCTACCCAACTGTGAAAAATAACAAGGTAGCTCGATGTCCACTATTACAAAGATATCCAAGACTTACAGTTAAAGGATCCTGTTTCAGAATAGCAGAGAAAGTCTGAGAACTGTCAGCCTGTGGAAATGCACACAGCCAGCAATTCTAATGTAAAAATAACGTAAAGCAGAAAACAGGCAAACCACGACTACATACAAATATTCAGACGGGGCCTATAAAGATCAAAGCAGGAATCAAAGGAATGCAAATAGTGCAATGTTCATCTGAGGTTCATCTATTCTTTCTTACTTCGGGCTAAGCCCGTGCTCCTGTAAAAAGGAAAAAAAAAAGGGCAATATATTATTGTCATTGTTTTAACTGTTCGATTCTGGGCAGGTGCTTCCTCCCCAAGAGGGCGGCTTGTCAATTACAGAGAAAACTCGCACCACCGGCCACTTCCCGAGGCTGTGTCTCCCGCCTGGGGCACTCTGCTGCAGGCCATGGTTGGTCAGGTTTTGATTCTCAGGGTTGCTAATTCCGGACCAGCCAGGTTGGTACGGAAGAGGCTCTCAGGACCGTCTGCAATCCTGGGAAATGCCCAATGAACCTGGCCCTGTAACAGGAGACTGCTGAGCTGCCCTGTGTCTGGGAGGCAGTAGCCTTGGGTTAGAGAATTTTCTATCATTCTCTCATTTTCAGAAGTGCACTGAGCACCCAGCACTATACAAGGTGCTGGGGACACAGAACGAAATAGAAGACACTATCTCTACTTTTATGAGCCCAGCATTGGTGGGGGAAACAGACCCTCATGGGAAAGTTAACACAAGCATGTGGGGAATGACAAGAGCACAGGTATGGTTGGAAAGGAGAGCTTGGCGGGCTCTGCGTGAGCGTGTGGCTCCTGGGGAATGACCCTTGTGTGCAGGGGGTGGTCTTTCCCAGAGAACTGGATGAGGGGTAAGGAGGAGGGACAGGGACCCTCTTCGCTACAGTTGGATAGACAGAACATCAGCTTTTCCCATCCAAGGGGCAGCCCCCGACACTGTCCCAGAGTCTCTGAGCAGGGCACTGGGGGACCCACAGCCTCTCAGGTGAAAACAGGAACAAACAGCAGGCTCCTGGTAAACAAACCTCAGTCCCTGCCTTGACTTCACCGTCCGGATGAAAGGCAAAGAGAGTGAAAATTCTTGTTATGCTCATACAATAAAAGATCAGAAAACCCAAATGGACAATTTGAAAAAAGCGAACACACATACACACTCATTCTCTCTCTCTCTCTCTCTCTCTCTCATACTCTGCCCAAAATGTGTGGGAGTAAACAACGGCTCAGCCAGTGTAGACCACAGACTATCTCAAAATGATCAGCTTGCCTTCACCTACAAGTCCCATCAAGCTGAGCTAATTTTCTGGAACCTATACAGCAAAACGGGCCTGGGAGGCTGAAAGGGAAGACAAATGCTCTGATTTCAGGGGAGCTTTGGATTCTGTCCTGTGTAGCACAATTACCGTTGGTGCAGATGAGTCTGGAATGCGGGGCAATGAGGGGAGTACAGCGGTGAGGGCCACCTGCCCAGCCCCGAGCCCTGGCTCTGCCACTCACAGCCTGGTGCCTTGAAGAAGTGACTCTCCAGTTGAGAAGACGAGGACAACAAGTCTCTCCCTGACTTGGGATGGGAACTAGGTGGCATCATCCCCTCATTTCATACATTGAGCCCCGTGCTGGGACAGTATGTGACAAGAGCTGTCAGCCGCTGCTCTAGCCTCTCTGCTAAGACAGCACAAAGGGGACCAGAATGGACATCGGCCTTGAGTACAGGAGTGGCAGCCACAGGTCTCTGTAAGGCTCTGCACGCACTTCCGGTGGTCTGAGTGGAGCACTGCGGGCAATTCACATTGGGGCGCCTCCTGCGAGCTGCAGAGACCGAGGGTGGGGGGAGGGCCCGACTTTATCAGAGCAGAACATGCAAAGATCTGGGGTGAAACAAAGGTCACCCTACAGGAAGCTACACAGCATGTGAGCCCAAAGAGGGGACCCCACCCAGGGGGCCCTGAGAGAGTGATCAGAGCCAAGAACCAGGGGTTGGAGCCCATCTCATGGGTCTTCCAATTCCCAATGGAGGTGCTGTCCATCATTAAACGTCTCGAGTCAGAGCACATCCAGACAGTGATGGGGAGTGTGCTTCTGAAGGGCTGTATTGATAGATCCTGCCTCGGGGTGACTCATCTCTAACTCACCCTCTTTGTAATGCGCGTTCCCCACCTGGCCTCCCACCTTCGATGTGCAGCTGACCAGCCTTCACGCTAGCCATGGAGCCTTAGCCATGGAGCCGGCTAGCTGTGGAGCTGGGAGGAGCCTGGGAAGCCCAGGGGTCCTGGAGAACGGCAAAGGCCACAAATGGGGCTCCAGGAAAGCGCCTCTCACGGAAGGCTAAGAGAGCCAGCTCGTTCCCGCAGAAGGGAAGGCTGCGGGGCAGACGGCAACATGCTTCAGCGTTAGGACTTCTGTCCCACTCAGAGAATAAAAACTAGTTCCACAGGGAACAAAGAAAAGGAGAAGCGACCCTGAAACATAGCCTGGGGGATCCAGGTGGGACGTGAGGGAGAATTTCCCGACGGTGATGGTGGCAGAGGGCCCACTTCCCTCCTTGGGCGTGCATTTCGGCTGCTCCCGCCACCAGGCAGATGGATTAGATGCCCTCTTCTGGTCCCTCACTGTCCCAAAATATCACTTCCAATTCTCAAACATCGGACACAAAAATAGACTCAACTAAACTGTCAGGACTTCACAAGAAGGCTTTTTTAAAAAAAAGAAAATCTGAGTGTGCTGGAAATGAAACCATATGCCCGCAGGAAGACTTGTGCAAGAAAGTTCAGAGCAGCCTTATTATTCGTAATAGCCCAAACCCGTGAACACCACACACGCGTGGTGGAAGAAATCAGAACAACGGTTACCTTGGGGTGAGGGTGGGGGTGGGGAGGAATTTGCTGGGAAGGGGCAAGAAAGAACTTTCCGGAATGATAAAAATGTTCTCCGTCTTGTTGTGGGTGGGAGGTACACAGGTGTATACAACTGTCAAAACTCACTGAAATGAATACTTAAGATCTACGTACTTGAGTGTATATAAAATCTGCCTTCATAAAAAGGATTAAAAAAAACCATGTGCTCAGAGTTCTATGATCTACAGCTTTCAAACTATGTTTTCCTTTGGGCCACAGGACACGGGGCAAGTGACTTCAACTCTCCAGGCTCATCTGTAACATCGTCCCCTGTAACAGCAGCACCAACCTCAGGGGGCGACTTGAAGAGGAAACGAGGTAACACCTGGAAGGTAGGAAATGCTCACTGAAGCATCGGCTAGTAGACGAACAGTGTATTAGCCCTTCTCTGCTTTGAACAAGTAAGGAAAAGTGCTTTGAGAACACTTTGTTTAAAACCGCGCTCGGGGCTGCCGTGTTGAGCGTTCAGAGATTCCTGGGGCTCGCATCCAGCTCACGTCACCCCTGCACTATGGCGATGGGTTGAATTGCGTTCCCCTCCCCCACCGCCCGAATTCACATAGGAAGTCCTCGCCCTGAAGAGCTCAGACTGTGACTCTGGTAGGAGAAGGGGTCATTAAAGAGGTAATTAGCATTAAATGAGGCCACCAGGGTGGGTCCCAATCCAACGTGACCGGTATTCTTGCACGAAGAGGAGATCTGGACACAGACACAGAGGGAAGATGGTGTGAAGACCCAGACAGACGGCAGCCATCTACAGCCAGAGAGCGAGGCCTCTGAAGGAACCCACCCTGCCCAGAGCCTTGATCTCAGATTTCTGGCCTCCAGAACTCTGAGAAAACAAATTTCTATCGCTTAAGCCACGCAGTCGGTGGGACTTTGTTGCGGCAGCCCAAGTGTGACTCTCTGTTTCCAAGGGGACCTCACTTACTGCTGCTTTTGGTGTAAAGCTGGAGGAGCTCAGCCAGGCCGCTCTTCTTCACCACGGCAGTACTGCTCAGGCTCTCCTGGTCGAGAAGTTTGAGGAAGTCATCCAGCTCTGTCAACAGCTGCTCCAGGGCTGGGGGCGGAAGAGAGAAGAACACTTTATAGTCGCTGCCTTCACTCCAAAGGCCCAGCTCGGATACACCTCCAGATCCTGCATCACCTCACCATGGGCCCTGCGGTCCGGGGGAGGGGGGGCTTGGATAAGGCCTGGAAGCACCTGGGGTGGGGTGGGGGGCGGGCGGCCAAAAGGCGGGATTCTCAGAGCTAGGGTCCCGGGGAGAGGAAAACAGGCCCTTGGTTTTGAGATGGATGACCCTGGCTGAAGTTGCAGGTCTACCAGTTGCTAGAGTGACAGTGGCCAAGCCAGCCCAGTCAAGCCCATCAAGCCATGAGAGTCTAGAAACAGGATTACTTCCTTGATAAAAAGTCAATCGGGACAGCTTGGGGTTTAGGGACCTTGAACACAGATCAAACCTATAACCATCAAAAGAAATGCTGTGGTTGACCCAATCGTTCATCCTTTCCCCAAAGACAGGGCAACAGAGTCACTCCAAGATGAAACAGGGATTATGCTGCCCCTGCAGAAATCTGGGTGACCGCCCCAAAAGCCACACCTGGGCAAAGAGAAAAGCAAAACCTTCCTGAGTTTCTTCAGGAAATAAGCCACCTCAACTGAAACTGAGTCCAGCATCACTCCCAAGCTGGCTAAGGGCTCTGGTCCCACGGATTCAAGGTGTCAAATCGGCTCCACCATTGAAGACGTGCTTGTCAGTTTCTCACTGGAAGCACGCTGCAGAGATGCTGGCGCAGAGGACAGCAGTGTAGGCGCAGGGCACTCCCCACTGTTGTTGCTGCTGCTGTTGGTGATCTGATCTCTGTTAAGAACAGGGTGCTGCGTTTGCTGATGGGGTCGTCCTCTTGGCTCTGCTGCCCAACTGGCTCCCCAGAACATGCTCAGTAGTGGCAGCCAGCTCCTCAAGGTTCTGCGCTGTGCTTTCCAACCCCAGCTGCACGGGTCACCGGGAGAGCTTTAAAAAGTCCTGATACCTAAGCCACACCCTAGACTGATGACATCAGAATCTCTGGGAGTACGACCCAGGAGTCAGTAGGCTTTTTTTTTTTTCTTTTTTTAAGGTTTATTCATTTGAGGGAGACAGACAGACAGAATAGGGGCAGAGGGAGAGAGAATCGCAAGTAGACTCCACGCAGAGCATGGAGCCCGATGTGGGCCTCAATCTCACCACCCTGAGATCAGGACCTGAGCCAAAACTAAGAGTCGGATGCTTAACCAACTGAGCCACCCAGGTGCCCCAGGAATCAGCAGTTCTTAACCGCCTCAGATGACTCCGGGGTACAGCCAACACGGAGAACCGGGGTCTAGATGCAGCGCCAGAGCCCACACCTGAGGGCCCTGCTCCCAAAGACAGCAACCGAGAAGTCCTGACTCGTCCTGTACCATCTGCTGGGGGAACGCTGAGCAGTCACACAACCTCTCCAAGCTCGTGTCCTCACCTGGAAAGTGGGGACGACCATGCAGGCCCTGCCCATTTCACAAAGTTATAAATGACAAAATCGATTCGCTCAGTGAGAGGCCCGCTCCTCTCCTGTATCTTTGGCACCTATACTGCTGCGTTGAACGGATGTTTATGGAATGAATGAATGAATGAATGGCTTCATTAGGCACCTCCTAGCTTACAAGTTAAGGAGCTAAGCATGGTTACGCCCATTTTGTAGACACGGACCTGATGGCCCACAGAGGGCCCTGAAGTGCCACAGGGCCCACGGCAGAGAGCTCGTCTGCTGTGTGACTCTTGAGACTGAGCCACTGGCAACACCTCACTGGATGCCTCCATCCACGTAGGACATTCTTCCAACATCCCCCGAGAGCCTAGATCCCCAGAATTGAACAAGATCCCTAGATTATTCCCCCACCCCCTTCATTAGAAAAAGAAGCCCTCATGCTCTCCTGGTTCTAAGGGAGAGCCCAGTGGCCTCTTTCTGTTCAAATACCTCCTTGGACCTCAGTGGGGTGGTAGCCTTTGAACCCCATTCCTACAAAACCAAACTCCCTGGAATGAATATTGCCATGGCTTGTGGGAGAGCTGGAGGAGAAGAAGGGGGTGGGGGGGTGAGGACTTCAGAGGCGGGCAGCGCCAGCTCATGTGACCATCCGATCAAATACAGGGGTCACTCAGCCTGCCCACACGGGTGTGTACCACCCGGCTTCGACACAGCACGCTCCTCCGGGCAGCGGCACTCCCAAAGGAAACTCCAGTTTGCCAAAGCTGGAGAAGCATCAGAGAAATCTCCACCCTCCCTCTCAGGGTCCTGGTGAAGGATGAAGAATGAAGCAAGCTCCACGGAGGTCTGCGGGTCCTCTCCACTACGGCTCGTCAAAAGCCAAGTGAAGCTAAAATACAGGCAACAGCCCAGAGGCTGCACGCGGTCAATGGTGGCTTGGCTCCCACGCCGGGAGGCGGGTGGGAAGGTGGCCCTCGTCTCTGCCAGTGAAGAAGTGGATAGATGGTAAGTGAGAGCCAAGGTAAGGCAAGGAAGAAGCATGTTTGGGTAGTTCTGCCTGGGCCCTGGGCCAACAGTAGAGTCTCTTGCCCTGTTCCTGGGAAGTATTGGGAAGAGTGGGTTTCCAAGAGGCCAATGGCCTTTGCCTGGTCTACTTAAAACTGATCAGATTCTTAATGGAGCGGGATTTGAAAGGGCACCAGCAAGAGCTCCCAGAGCTCACCAGCCAAGATGGTGGGACCCGAGGATGTGCCCAGCACTTAGCTGGGCCCTTTGCTTCAACCAACCAGGAAATTAAAATAGAGATCAGGACAAGCATGGTTCTTGCCTTGTGCAAGCTCAGAAGCAGAACAAGAGCAGCCCAAGGGAAGAGACTGACGGACCAAGGCACACCACCACAATTCACACCAGGAAGTGTGAGGGGAGAGCGGACATGAGCGCTACGCTTGGAGGGCTTCTGGGAAGAGGTGCAGTAGGGTAAGGCCTCAGGTTGTTTTTGTTTGGTTTTGACTATTTTTTTGAACAGCTATTCATGACTTTCCTGTTGGCTGCAGGAACTTGACAGGCTAAAAAGCAGTGAGTTTAAAGAAGTCAAAGCAGGGAAAACAAAGGATAAATCTGAGGAAATGACACCGAGCCTTGAACTTGGCTACAGGGGATGTGGAAAAGTGAACGGGCCTCGCAAAGCAGTTAGGATCTCAAGCTGCGCTTTTCCTGACCTTCTGAACCCTTCCAGGCTGTTATGGCTGCTACTTCCGCTTACAAAAAAGAAAAAAGCATGAAAACTCCAGTGTCTCTTCAGTTTCACATCCTCAGCTATTCCCCCAAAGCTGCCCGATTCCTGGAAAACAGCTTTAGTTTATTTTCAAGCAAGCAAATATGTCCTGGGCCAAAGGGTAAAGAGCGTCGTGCCTGTTTCTACGGAGACAAAGTTGACCCAGAGGGGGGTCCCCCGGCCTTTCCAGGAGCTCCGTGTCTGGGGAGGGGGGCCCAGTGAATATGTGGGGTGAGCAGAGAAGTGATTCAGGAATGTGTCCGGGGATCAGGAAGGCGCCACGAGACGAACTCGGGGGTTAGCTGCAAGACGGATTCATCAGCCGGCCACGGAGGACCAACAGGAGTTCGCTGGGAAGAGGCAGAGGCATTTTAGGAAAAGGGGAGGAGATGTTCAGACAACTCAAGCGCTAAAACACACGGGGTATTTGAGAAACCACAGGTCTCTCTGTGCATCCGGGCACACGGGGCATGGGGGGCGGGGGGACGGCGGGCTCCGAGGCCAGAACCGTGACGTTAGATCAGGCAGGCCGACCATAAAGGCTTGACTTGCTTTGCTAAGGAGTCCGGGCCTCATTCCGCAGGACCTCGAGGCAAAGGAGGGCCATGCACACAGTTCTTCCAACAGGCTAGAGGTCGAATAACTCTGCAAACAGTAGGGAGGACAACGGAAGGGGGCCAGGGAACCAGGAGGGGAGGCAAGGGCAGGCAGGGGACCGTTATTAGCACAGATGAGAATGATGAGGATATGAACTAATCATGGCATCCGGGGGCCATGCAGGACGCTGCACCCCGCCACCCCCAACTCTCCCAAACACCCTTGCAAATGCATGGCATGGGAACGAGCTCTTGAGGCCCATATCCGCATTAGTAGTGGCCCTGGGGCTCAAATCCAAGTCCTTCCAAGTCCCAAGTACTTGCTGTCTGTCATCCCTCGGCTGGAGCCATTGCCAAGAAGTCAGGAAGGTTAATATGGATCATGACCTCTGCCTCCTGTTCCCTCACGCTTGGCAGAGGGACAGTGGGGGCTTTGGATGAGTAGCATGCAGACGCAAGGGGACTTGGGGATAATCCCATGGGATGCAGGGACTTAAGGTGCCCCGGGTGACGGAGAGCGGCAGAATGCCATCAGACGCAGGCCTGCGGTCCTGTGGGAACCGATGGGCCAGGCAGACAGGTGGTGGTGGTGGGTGGGGGAGCACCAAGAAAGCAGAGACACCCCCCCCCAACTTTTCCTCTAAAACAGCTGTGCTAGGTGAAGGGTAAGCACCAGCGCTGAAGAAACACAGGACCAGGAACCAGGGTCACAAAGCCCGGGGTGTCCTCTCCGTCCCTCTCAAGATCTGCAAGCAGAGCGGCCATGACCAGCAGCAATCAGCTTCTGCCTCCTGAGGTTCCTCCCCACCAAAGCCAGGTGTTCACAGGCGTCTCCGTGTGAGCTGGGCAGGACCACTTCCCCGGTCGAGGGTCAGACTTTGCAGAAACGTCTGGGGCTCTGACAAGGTGCTAAGCACAACAGAGCCCAGGGATTCTCCTGTGGTCATAGCCTTTCAGGCCCAGCTCCAGGGTCTTGGAAATAACAATCAACAAAAGCAGGGCCCTCATTTGTGCCAACCCTGGTGACATTTTTCAGCCCTCAGAGCTCAGAGGAATGTGGCCATTTCATTGAGGCTCTGGAAGGCACCCGTCCCATTTCTACCCCCCCTCCCCAACTTCTCATTTTGGTCTCTCTCTCATCCTCCAGCGGAGGGAGGGAAAAATAAGTGTGTTGTTCATTCTGGAAACTGTAGGCCCTTGTGCAGGCTTTCCATCCTGGCTCTGTTAAAGTTCAGAGTTGTCTGCTCGGGGTCTGACAAATCATCAATAAGATTCTTGTTTGGGGCTTCCAAGGCCCACGCAGAGCAGGGCGGTTCAACTGCTCGATTCATTGCCCTCGGCCATGGCCGAGCGCTTCCTCCAGATGACCTCCTCCCCCGGTTTTTCTCATCTTGAGGCAGTCTTGCTTTTTGGTCACTGGGTTCCCAACCATAAATGTCTTCCCAACATGCCGAAAAAGCGGTTCTTCACGGTTCCCCTGCTGTTTTACGTGCACATTTTTATTTACTCAGCTGCATTTGCTGAAGACCCGTGATGGAGCATGATTTTCCTTCCAAACATAAAACTAAACAGACCTTTTCCTTAAGCATAAAGACGCGCATCCCCGCTCCCTGCCCCGACAGTTCCCAAGACGGAGCCACTGGGCATATTGTCTGTGCAAACGCAACTGCTGGGGACCAACCACAGTGAAGAACGTGGGAGAAGTTTCTGTGACGGACGAGCAACAGCACCACGTCGTTGCAACCGAGGGCAGAAAATGCTGAGTCCCTTCCTCCTGATCACAGATGCGTCCTCAAGTTCTCGAGAACAAGCCTCTGGAAAAGCCGCCCCTTCATTCCACCTAAGAAGGAACACATCAGACCGAAGTGCCACGTGCCAAGCCAGCCTTTGCCAAGCACCTGCTAAGTGCCTAGCATATTAACAGGTGGCTTTTCTTCTTTGTGTTTTTATGGTGGCAACAGACGCAGAACATAAACTTGACCTCTCGAATGACTTTGAAGTGCACGAATCAGTGGCGGTAAGGACGCTGACCATGCTGTCCTTATGGATTTGCCAATTCTAGACATTCCACATAGATGGCGTCAAGGAATATACGGCCTTCTGTGGAATGGCGTCTTGCACGGTGCATAACAATTTCAAGGTTCATTCACCCTGTGGCTTCTGTCAATACTTTGTTCCTTCTCCTCCCTGGCAACCTTTGGGGTCTGAGTCCTTTTCCGTAACATAAAGCACTGGAGATTTACCTATGTTGTTGCACGTCTGAGAAGGTTGCCCTTTTGATTGCTGTGTGCTATTCCATCATACGGATGTAGGAAGCCCAAATGTCTCCACGGGTGCCCGTACCCCCTCTGCTGGGTGCTTCTGCAGACACAGCAGGGTGCTGTGTCCTGACCCAGTGTGTCATGCTGCTGGAAGCTGCCTCGGAAGGGCACGCCCGCAGTTAGTACACTTAATACGCTTTACGCCCACTCGGGCACGGCTACAAATGGAAAAGCAGCGATTCTTCGCAATGGCTGCACAATAGAAGCACCTGGGAAGCTAAAAAAAAAAAAAAAAAAAAAAAAAAAAAAATCCTAATGCCTGCGTCCACCCCCAGAGATCCTGCTGGAATTGCTCTGGGTGTGGCCGGGGCCCCAGGAGCTTTTCAAGCTTCCCAGGAGAGTCTAATGTGCAGCCAAGATTATGAACCACGGAGATAAATAAGGTATAATTATTGCTTCATAAAAAGTCTTTTCACTTTACACATTTTTTAAAAAGATTTATTTATTAAGAGAGAGAGAGCACGAGCAATTGCACACGAGTGCGAGGGGGGGCAGGGGGAGAGAGAGAGAAATCTCAAGCAGACTCTGCACTGAGCATGGAGCCTGATGCTGGCTCCGCCTCACGACCCTGAGATCATGACCTGAGCCGAAACCAAAGAGCCGGACGCTTGACCAACTGAGCCACCCAGGCGCCCCACTTGATACATTGATAAGATTCCTTAAAAGCAAACCTCCACAGTCCTTCTTTACAGGACTCACTTCTGATTTTACACGTAGAACTTTCTAGGGTGATGCCTGTTATATAGTCAGATACATTTGAAAATCCCTTTTTGCCCCAAAAGTCTTTTCCCTTCTGGACAGTAAGGACGTGGAAGGCAAGGACCAACATGTCTGTATGTTTACACATCGCTGAATCAGTTCTTCGTCCTGCTTAAACAGGTGGAAGCTCTTACTCGGACAAGCGGCACCCAAAAGACGCACAGGCTGCCCCTCTGACAGGCGTCACCGCTCCTGCCTCCTCGGAGCCCACGAGTCTGAGCCAGAAACGTCCATAACTTTCTCCAGTATAAGAAATACTCCAGGAGGTTTTTTCCTTTATCTCCATCTTCAAGAAAGGACAAGGAGAGTTTTGCTTCATTTGCCAGCATTGCAGGGCCTGCCCTTCAAGGTCAGCTTGTCATCTTTGCAAGATCTGCTTTTTCTCACCTATCTTGGGGTATCATCACTTAGAACACTTCCTCCACGAAGGGGCCGCCCTCTGCATTCCCAGAGGAGTGGCGTGGGCTGAAGAGAGGGGACGGACGCTTTGCTGCAGCTCGTACTACTGGAAACACAACTCGACTTGCTTGCTCACTGGTGACCTCGGGAATGGAACCAACCTCCCCAAGAGCACAGTCCCACTCCCAGCTACGGAGCCAGCTGGAAGAGAGCGGCTCCGTGAGGGCCCTGCGGAAATTCACACAGTAACAGCCGAAGACCTCAAACTGGGCCCAGCGAGTCAGAGAGGCCCGTGGCCTGCCGAAGGCCACCTCCACTCTACCTCAACCTGCCCAGAGGCACATGGCCCACTGGCCATTCTCCCATCTTCATCGTTTGCTGTTCGTCCCCTGAATGCGAGTCCTGGGTCTCCAATGAAAATGAAAGCCCTATGTGGGTAGGGGTTGCCTGATCTGGTTTTCCCACTGTGCCTAACCAGTGCTTTATTCGAAGTCAGGGCCTGGAAAACATCTGCTGAGCATAAGGCTTCCAGACCCACACCCTCGCCGCCTAGGGAAAGCTCCTCCTGAGTTGTCTCCTATGAAAGGGTCTGGGTGAGGGGCCTGGGTGGCTCAGTCAGTTAGGCAACCGACTCTCGGTGTTGGCTCTGGTCATGATCTCAGGTCGTGAGATCGAGACCCGAGAGGAGCTGCTTGCATGCATACTCTCAAATATATCTTCAAAAAATAAAATAAAATAAAAGGGTCTGGGCCAAGAGCTCATCGGTCCCTGGCCATAACTGCGGTCCCCCACCTGGACCAGATGACGTCTCTGGAATGACCACCCAGAGGCAGCCCCTGGCAGGTGATGATGGGCTGGGAGCACGTAAGGCATCTCACTCCCAGGGGGCCCTGTGCTGGGAAAACTTTCTCAGGGGTGCAGGTAAGAAGGACATGGAGACGGCTGTTCCCCTTGAGGCCAGGAAGCCCAGGGGTCGGAGCCTGAGCCCCAGGGCCCTCCTGCAGGTCAGGAGGCACAGGAGGGCAGGGGCAAGACATGCCAGGTTCTAGCAGCTACCAGGGGCCAGGCCAGACAAAGCAGCTTTGGGGCCTGGGAGGCCTTTGTTCCCCAGCCCAGTTAGGACATTCCTTAAACACAGTCTGCCAGAAGAGTGGCTTCATTCAGACTTGGCGGAGGCCGGTTGTGTGGGTGGGGCACAAAGGTTCAGCTGGGTGGCTCTCTGCGTGGCAGGTCCCACAGCTGGCACAAGCCATCGCAGTCTCTGAACAAGAGGCTGTCAGGGGTCACTCGAGTTCACGCTGGAAGTCTGGGCAGTACTGTCTGACAGAAAAAGACGCTGGAAGTAACAGTGGTCATCTGTCAGTGGAGCGGTTATGGGCAGTTTTCATGCTTGGGACCCTCCCCTAGTCCTCAAAGCCGAAGAGCGAGTTCTTACACAGACAGGAGACGCTGTGGCCACGGCCGCCATGCTTTCGCTTCACTTGCTACTTGTAGTAGAGAAAAAGGACACAAACGAAACATGCATCGGAAGAAAGAAAAAAAATCACCCTCATCCCGATTTCCTGTTTCTTTCCGGCATTTGGCAAAAGTAACCAAACACCCTTGGACTATTGTGTTGGAGGAGGGCTGCGTCCTGTTCGGGCCTTTGCCTCCCAGGAGCTAAAGTCAGCCCCAGCAACCTAAAACCACCACCAGCCTGACCTTGGACTCAGCTGGCAGGAGGCTGCCCCCCAGGCTGACTCAGGGCCCACCAGCCCACACAGTCAAGAAATCCTGCCACAAGCTCCAAGGACGTTTGGCTGAAGAACGAAGGCCTCCTAGCTCCCCAAGCTTCTTTGTCCACCTGGGCCCTTGGGGCCTCCTGAAAAATGGAGTGTCTCACCCCTAACCTCACACTCCCCTGGGTTCCTGATCCAGAGGCAGGAGAGTCCTTCAGGCTCTTCCTGCCTGTCCTGGGTTCCAGATTCAAAGTGCCCAAGTCTTAGCTCCAAATATTGGTTTATTCTTGGCTTTACCATATACTGGCTGTGTGGCCTTGGGGAGCTTAATTAACTTCTCTGGGCCTCAGTTGTCTCATTTGTCAAATGGGGTTAATAACAGTACCTACTTGATAGGATTTGTGTAAAGACCACGCATAACCCCATCAAGCGTATACACTAAGTTAAATGTTAGCTGCTAAATAAAACCTGAATTCCTCCTGTAAGAGGGATACAGAAAGCCTCCATAAATATATCCCCCTGCCCCCGACACATACCACATACATTATAATGTTAGCAGGGCGGCTTCAAAAAGGTGATTGGAAACTTCCCTGATTTTGCAGGACTATTAAACCACGTCCCGGCAAAAGGTCAGCAGGGGCTACTGAGGTGGAGTTTGAATTAAGCACCCCCCTCCCCAGCCCTGGGAACGAACTTCCTAGAAACACTCAATCCTGAAAATAAACAAGTGAAGGCTTTCAAAGCTTCCTATAGCTCCCCAGCCCAGGGCTCAACACATTAAACTTGACCCCAGAAACACACAGGGAGAAGAGTCATTGGCAGGCTGTGATGGTGAGAGCTCGCTATCGGGTCCTTACGCCTCCTTTCCGCCCCTCTGCCTGTCCTCCTGCCCCTCCTCCCCCCACAGGCTGCCAGCTGCCTGCCTCCACAGCCAACCCAGGCAACGTCCCCTTGGGCAAAGGGCACAACGCCGCGGCAGGGATGAACCATGAGCGTGGGCAGAGCCTAGCTGTTGCTTTCCTCCTCTCACCCAGCATCCACCTGCCCTTATTCGTACCCAGTGTTGCTTTGGGAAACCCTTTTACCCAACTGTGGTTTGGGTGAGACTAGAACCCCGCCTGCCGCCATGGGCGGCCACGTGACCTTGGACCCAGCCAATCAAAGCATTTCATTCCCCAGCCAGTGACTGACTTCGGGAGGTCTCATGACCAGAGATGAGCCAATGGACATCAGTCTTGGGACTCTGCCTAAGCAGGGCCTGGCTCCTTCTTCAGGCTCCCAGATCTGCTACAACGTCAGCCCCAGGTCCCGGTGGCCACCGCTGGGAACAGTGTGCCTGAGAAGGAAAACAGGGCCTAGAGATTCTGAGGCCAACATTTCAGACCAGACTCAAACTTGCCTTCCCACGTACCCCTCAGTTATGTGTGGCCAAGACATCCCATTTTTTCAGTGAGCCAGACTGAAGAGGGACGTCTCCTTTGCCGGCAAATGGAGAGGAGACTACCCCGCACACATTTCGATGCTGGAATGCGGGCCAGCCAGTCGGCAGACCCAGTATCACTTCATCCTGCGAGGCAGGCATCACCATCCCCACGTCACTGAGCAGAGATCGGGGGCCAAAGCACGGTCACACTGCAAATATCAGAGCTCAGAATCCACAGGTCCTTCTGGCCCCAAGCCTAGAGTTTATTCGATTAATCTGAATCTACTTGACATCGGTAAAGATTTGCTTATTAAAACAAACTGTCCAGAAAGTGAAATGCAAGATCACTCTGATGAAAGTAAAGTGTGGGGAAAGGCCCGGGGAAAACAAGCAAACAGACAACAGGCTTGAGAAGCCTGAGATCAAATGTCACCAAGGCCTAGGGTGAAGGCAGAGGACCAGCGGGCAGCGAACACAAACTTGTATCAGCCTTAGGAATAAGACAGGAGTGGAAACCAAAGGGGGATCTCCAAAGGCCCAGTGGGGAGAAGAACAGAGCATGACATCTGGGGAAATGGAAAGGTCTGGGCAAAGACCGTGACGTGTTCCGGGCAGGGCTGACGGACTTCAGGACGCAGAGCCCTCCAGGGCAATCCGATGGGAGCACTGAGGTGAAAGGGCAGCTCCTGGGTCCCGGAGCAACACGGCTGGGAGAGAATGCCTTTCCCACCCTCCACGCCTGCCTCCCCAGCGCCTGGGGCCAGACCCAGAGGACCAAACAGCTGATAAAATGGGTGCAGTATGATTAAGCTATGAAAGAGAGAGACACAGAGAGAGAGAGAGAGAGACTGCCTAAAATAGTCCTAAACATTAGGAAGAATGGAAAAGCAAAAGTGCCACACAAAGGAGCAATTTCAAGGAGCAGATCTGAATGGCTGTCTAGCTAGACCAACCTACTTCTGCCGAGAACATCTCCGATGGACAAGGACGGATCATCACATGGGGCGCTGTACACGATCCCCTGTGAACCCCTCGACTTGGAATCAGTGCCTTGCAGGACTTAGACATCAGTATGGACAAGAACGGATCATCACATGGGGCGCTGTACACGATCCCCTCATGTGAACCCCTCGACTTGGAATCAGTGCCTTGCAGGACTTAGACATCAGTAAGGAATGAAAATTAATTCTTTTGGTCTACTCAGAATTCTTTCTCCCTTCTTTTAGTAATGGGAGGACCTCTTCCATTTGTTTCAGATTTGGCTGACCCCACCTTTGCCACAAGAGGTGAGTAGCTGAGGACTGGCCATCCTTCAGGCCACTGTGATGGGTTTAAGCAAGGCCAGAATTTCCCTTAGGATTTGCTCTATGGGCTTTGGGAACAAGAGGTCTTTTTCTTCTTTGGATTACAAACCATGAGGATATGTTCTTGGAGCTGGAGTAGACCCGTCCGCTTTCCAGTCTAAGGAGGAAGCCAGTGCCCAGAGGGATACAAAGCTGATAATCAGAG
Source organism: Ursus maritimus (assembly GCF_017311325.1). Lineage (NCBI taxonomy): Eukaryota > Metazoa > Chordata > Mammalia > Carnivora > Ursidae > Ursus > Ursus maritimus. The sequence continues at coordinate 16,173,400 of NW_024426885.1, read as the reverse complement.
AAAGATACAGAGCCCTACCCACATTGCTAGAGTCCCTAGATCCAGCCATGCCTGAAGCTAAAATTTGTACTTGCCAACAACATGAACCAATAAATTCTCCTTTTCAGATAGGCTGGTTTTTAGTCACTGCTGACCAAAAAGTCCTTGTTAATATGAAAGTGAAGTCTGAACAAACAGGGGCTCCATGTAAACCACCCCCTTTATAAGGCACACCTCAATTTCCCAAAGCCATAAAATTGCTGCCTTTGAAAAGTCCAAGCACAAAGCCGACAGAGCCAGGTAATTTTCTCGGCTAACCCACAGGGTGCCCAGACCACCAGAAGAACTGCTGACAATGGCCAACCAACACTGCGGGCATGGCTGTGATGGTCCTGGTTAAACCGCAGGGGACAGCAGCAGGCGTGGGGATGGGTAGTGGGTGGGGGGTGGGGGTGTGCTGCCTCCCTGCCAGGAGCCAATCCCCCCCTCTTTCCAGTCTGGTGCTTATGTCCTTGTGCTAGTCTCCATGGTCCACAGTACAGGGCCCACAGCGCCCTCAAATTATGGGCATGACACGTTTGAGGGCTTTGCTGTCAACTCAGTGAGTCAGGACCTATAGCTAAAAAACCCAAACAACGACAACAAAAAACCAATGGAGTAGAAAATATCACAACACACTGCATTTAGTAAAGGAGTGAAATCTTTCATAAAACCTTTGGTTTGGGTGTGTGTGTGTGTGTGTGTCCTGGGATACAATGTAAGATACATTTCCTACCAAGGTCACAATAAAAAAGTTTGAAAAACACTACTACAGGCCCATGATCTCTTATCTGAAACCTGCAAAGCCAGAGGTGTTTTGAAATGCAGTATATTTCAGATTCTAGAAAAGAAACAGGGCACACATGCCCCAGCAAGGCCTGGAGAAACACTCGGGAACAAAACGCATTAATAGTTCTACAGCAAAATGCACAAATACTCCTCCGAAGTGAGCTCGAGAGATTTAGAAGTGGTCTCACATCATTTTAGATGCCTCCAAATCCACGTGTACCAGCCTCACAGAGAAATTTCTGGTTTTCCAAGTTTGGGGATTTGGGGATTGAGGAGATGAGACTGTGGACCTTTCTTGGGATTCCCAGGATCTTTTTCCTTCTGTGGCTGAAAAATCGACTTTCAATCATCCAGTTTTTAAAAGAGACTTCATGGGGGGTGGCAAACCCACACTAGGCTTTTAACGAATTAGTGCAAAGCTGCAAGGTCTGTGGGCAAAGCTGCTGGGGGCAGATGCGTCTGCTCATCAAGTCAGCTGTGCTTCCGAGGGGCGCTCACGGACTTTCGGTCTAGAATGGAACCACCCCGTTCTTCGGCCACTAGCCACATGTAGCTTCTGAGCATGTGAGATGTGGATTTGTCTGAACTGAGAAGTGCGAGCAGTGACCCAGGGCCACTCTCCCCCACCGAAAAGAATGTCAAGTATCTCAAAAGTGTGTCTTCCTTAAATACTGATTATATGTTGACATGGTGGTATTTTGGATGTACGAGTTAAAAAAATACTCTGAGGGGCGCCTGGGTGGCGCAGTCGTTAAGCGTCTGCCTATGGCTCAGGGCGTGATCCCAGCGTTCTGGGTTCGAGCCCCACATCAGGCTCTTCCGCTGGGAGCCTGCTTCTTCCTCTCCCACTCCCCCTGCTTGTGTTCCCTCTCTCGCTGGCTGTCTCTCTGTCGAATAAATAAAATCTTAAAAAAAAAAATACTCTGAAAATTAATTTCACCTGTTTTTTTGTTGTTAAAAAAATTTTTTAAAAATGTTTAAAACTACCTATGTATTTTGCTTTCTCTTTGGGCAGCACGGGTCTGAAATGTTGATCAGAGACTTAGAGCTTAGAGAATCATGAAAAATCTCCTCCTCCCGACGCAAACAAAACAGTGTTCAGAGAGAGAGAAAGGGACATGGCCAAAGTCACACAATTTGTTTGTGGAAAGCTGAATTTCCTCGACCTACCCAAGACTTTCCAATCCTACTAGATTGAAGCCCTCTGTATCCGGAAGGGCAGGCGAGGGAATAAAGGTCATTCTGTAAGGAGAGTTCCAGGGAGTGGCGGGGAAGGGGCTGGAAAGGTCTGGAAAGGTCGAGCCTTCTCCAGGCACCAGCCGTGCTCCATCAAGGTGAGAAAGGCGGGAAGAGAGCAGCTCCCTGCTCAGGAAAACAGCCGGGCCCGGCATGAGGCAGATCTGGTTACTCCGTGCAGGCTGTACTTTGTTGACAGAAACAAGGGCCAGTTATTCATCGCAGAAATATTCTAAATGAAACCCCCGAAGCTCTGTTACATAAACAATGTAAAGGTATCACAGAGTTTTGAGTCAGATCATTGTTTTCACTTCACGTTTCAGCCAGAATTTGTCAAAAGAAACGGCTGATGTATGATTTCCGACTCGTCCAGCGCATTTCAGTTTTTGAGAACATCTGAAGTTCGCATTGGGCTCTTTATACAAATCCCCCTTCCTCTCCTGAGCCCCTCTCAAAGGGACCCCTCCGCTCCTTTCCTCCCCGTCCCACCTCCTCTTCCTACACCAACTTCTCCAACATTGGGGCCCAGCCCAGAATGCTCTGGAACTATCTTCAGCCACCTTTCCTCTGGCGTAACCAAGTTCTCTAATACAACGACGACGCACACCACACTGTCTCTGAGCTTCTATCCCCTCAACCCTCAAACCAGGCTTTCAGAGCCCCCAGTCCTGGTCATCACCTCAGCCCACCAATGCGGCCTGCCCTGTCCCACCACCACCAGGGCTCTGTTTACCCATAACTCTTCAAAAGTATTTTCTAGGGGTCGGCTATACATCAAAACTCTTGTTAAATATGTATCGAGCACCTAGTCTGCTGGGGCCACTCTAGGCATGCAGTGGGGAAGGCAAGAAGGCAAATCCCTATTTCTCATTTGAATGTATTCCTTAAAATCGCAAAAGAAGATTACATGTTGCAACTGTTTGCACGTAATGCAGGAGCACTTCCTTACCTCAACTGTGCTGTTACCCAACTGGGGATGCTTCTAAGAGCTCGTGGCCTCTCAGAATCAGCCTTTTCTCAGTCAGCTCCTCTCCTTCCAGCTGTGGTGATTTTCCCATTTCCTCCCAGGGACGGGGTTATCTGCACCATGTTATGTTTCTCTGGACAACAGATTACTTACTAATTTTTCCAAGTCCCTTAAATGCTAAAATTCCAGCTGTCTCACATCTCCAACCAGACTTCTCGAGCACAAGCATCGCCTCTTGGGGTTCACTTTGGGCATCCCCTCCTGCACCTGGTCAGGCATCCAGTCTGGAGCAGGAGCTCACAGGTTTGACCAATGAAGACAGTGCAAGGGGGTTGGGGGCTGCTGAAGTATCCCCTTCTTCCAGCCCATGCTTCTGAAAATCTCTGCCTTTTCCATTCAAAACTCGTCACTGGGACCCCATTCAGAATTTCCAGAACAATCCCCGCTCCGAATCCCAAACTTTGTTGAGGAGTTGCTTACTTAGACGTGAGGCTTAATTAGAAAAACCTGGAAATAAAGGAGTTTGCCTTACCATTGTTCTGAATTCATCTGGCATAAAGTAAGGCAAAAATACAATGAACTCTAAATTCAGCAATGAGGATTAATAGATGTTATGATGGGTCATTTTCTACTGAAACTTAAACTATGAAGATAGAATTACAGTTAAAGAAAGAACACAAAATGCTATTAATAATAAACCAGTAAAAGAGAAAGAGTACAAACCAAAAGAGGGAAACTGCTTTTAAGAATAAAGTCAGCCAAATGACTGAACAAAGTTTATCACACGGAGCTCTTGTAATAAGCCTACAGGGTAGAGATAATCATCTCCTAGATGAAGAAACAGACTCAGGGAGGTTAAATAATTTGCCCCAAGTCACTCAGCTAGTAAGTTCAGATCTAAATTCAAGTCACTCTGATCCTTCCCGCAATACCTTGGCTGGCCTCCCTAGCAATTTCTTCTGTGTCCAGAAGTTTTCAAGCAAAAACTTAAGTAGTTTAAGAAGTTTTCATGCAAAACTTAAAAGCAGAAAAAAAATTCCCAGTCATTTAAAAATAGACCTAGCAGAGAAGGCATAGCTAAGGGAGTACTGCTTGCTTAGATTTGTATATGAATACAGAAAACTCTGCTAGCCCACTTCCACTCTGATTATTGTCCATACGAGTCGTTAGTGACCAATCATATCCTATGAGAACAGGAACACAGTAAAGGAGAACAGTAAGACTCAGGAAATACATTTCACTTACAACAGGTACTGAGACCACTATGGTCAAGTCTCTGGTGTGTGACACGGAGTTGGTCAAACACTTGACAGGTAAATCCCACAAGGTAATTATTTTGTTAATGCAACTAAGCATCGGTGGCCACAATGCAAAATGTGATCAGCTTTATTATTGGGTTTTAAAAGACTTTTGGCTTTAAAAAGACTACATGCCTTTGAAAAGAGTTAGCTAATAGAAAATAATCCACCACTCAAATGTATTTTGTGAGCCCTGGGTATAAACATGCCTTACACGGCTCATCACAGCGAGGAAATGAAAGGTGGCAGAGAGGGGGCCACAAGAACACCCGTGGGCCAGCACCACAGATGGCAGCCATGAGTCCTCCGGAAACGAATCCACTTTCCTGGTCCCCCTGCACAGCAGGTCTACTCAGACAGGGTTCATGGGGAGAGTTACACCTGTTCACAGAAAGGTAAAGGAAGGGGTTTGGCTGGCAAATGATTTTTTAATCAAAGCCTTCTTCTGGCTATTAGACATAAGTTTTAGGGGCGCCTGGGAGGCGCAGTCGGCTGAGCTTCCGACTCTTGGTTTGGGCTCGGGTCTTGATCTCGGGGTTGTGGGATCGAGCCCCGTGCCAGGTTCCACATTCAGTGAAGAATCTGCTTGAGACTCTCTCCCTCTCCCTCTGCCCCTCCTGCTTGTGCACTCCCTCCCTCTCTCTCTCTCAAATAAATAAATAAATCTTTTAAAAAAAATAAACAAGTTTCAAACAAGTGATCTGTTGGCTTAGTGTAGACCTGGTCAAAAAAAAAACCAAATAGCTCTCCCTGTGCTGTTATAAGGTATCTTACCCATCCTTTCTTTCATTCATTGGGGGGGGGGGGGGGGGGGAGCCTCAGCGACAAAGGTGGCCAACTGAAATTGACAAACTAAGAAAACAACCCATTTCACCAGTTCCTTTTTGGATTTCTTCCTTAGCTCTTACACTCCCACTTCAACTGAGTGTAACTTTGCCAAGGACACCAACAAGGGTCATACATAGGACACCAACACCTTACTGAGCTAGGAATGAGCAAATGCCACAGAGCATGTTGCTTAGTTTTAGGTGTTGACCTGATGGCCACAGGGCTCCATAATCACATGAGCCAATTCCTTATAATAAATCTCTTTCAGTAGATAAGTGGATGGATGGATGGATGGATGGACGGATGGAGACGTACATGCTATTCATTTTGCTTCTTTGGAGAATAAGGACAAGCGCACAGAGCTTTTGTAAACCAAGGAGATGTCCTGCTCAATGTGAAAGACATTGAGAAAAAGGCAAGAAAAATGTGATGTGCTTGGGAATTAAACATTCATCACTATTATCCTGAAACCTAAAACCTCCTAGGTACTTTTCTAACCCAAATTTACTCCAACAAACATAGTTCGGAACCCCACAGATATGGACAGTCTCTTGGGTGTTCAGGCTCAAAAGTTCTTGGTACTTTCGACATGCATTTTCTTCTCCAAGCAAAATTTCTACATCGGTACAATAATTCCTTCCATTTACATGTGGTCTATTCCTGTGAAATCATGGGACCGAGCATCAGGAAATGAATCCAGACCAAGGATGGTGAGCACGTTTCTTTCTGGGAAGGTATAGAATTCATAGCATTACTGCGAGCTCTCAACTGATCCCAGTCTGGAAAGATCAACGAGATGATCGATATTATTCTCGAACTTCTAATACGTGATGTTTAATACAGATGCCTACCCTCGAGGAATTCTGCCTAACATTCAACTGAAGGCCTAAGGACAGCATTCACTTGAGAAAAGCACTCCCCTCTGACATGGGACATCCGAACACAGGGACTAGGACAGCCCTGGCGCAAAGAGTCTGCAGAGTGATGGAACCACTTTGACCTCTGTTCGGCAACTAAGAGGTCACATCCTATGGTGAGGTGTTGCCTCAAGCCGACCCTGTCATTGTGCTTCTCACATCTGAATTTCTTCCACCATTCATTTCTTCACCAAACAGTTACGGAGAACCTTCTTTGTCTTGGACGCTTAGATTCACCCACTAAATAAAATGGGTAAAACAGGTACCACTGAATAAAATGGCCCTCTTCGAATATACATCAAGAGGCCTCAGTGTAAGTCCTCTTGCTAGAGTGATGCTAGCGTTCTGCACCATTGGGATGAACACCAACACGAAATTCCTGGTATACTTAATGTCCCAGTATCCTGTGCTTCTCCATGTGTGAATGGACAGAAGAAAAACCTATGTCTCTTACTACAACAGCTTTTTCCCCCTTGTGATGGAGAGAAGGAGGGCAGACAAGGCTACCTCAAAATATGCCACTTGGGCATACTGATTACTTTGAGTTGAAGTTACTTAAGAAACGGCAGATGCAAGAAGGACACTCTGACCCTCTTCCGTCCCCCTGAAAGCAGGAAATAAATCTCCCATGCGGAAGGCACCCTCCCTATGCCAGGAGGGTAGAAAACATCCTTATCGCCAGACATAGGGAATTCAAGGCCGAGAAGGCTGTGTAAACAAACCGTGTTACTTCTTCATTCATTTGCTCCCCCAAGTCCAGCCCCTTTTGTTTTGGCAAATCCTTACAAGTAATTGTTTCTTTGTCTAAAAGGTAGGAAAACTACCCGCTTTGGTCACTTCTTGGAGCCTCATGTTTCTAGGAGCTTCTGTATATAGGAAATTAGATTTGTTTTTCTATTAACCTGTCTTATGTCAAAAAATTGTCCTCCTCTACAGAAGAACCATCTTGGGGTGCTAGAAAGAGCGGGGTTAGCTTTCAGTGACTGTACCAACCAGCTGCGTGAATGTTGGCCAGTTTGATAAGCTCTTTGAAGCATAGTTTTCCACCTACAGAAAGTGGGAAGAAATCGTACTGCCTTTGCAGGGCTGGTGTGAAGATTCAATGAAAGAACACATGAAAACCACCAGACGCAAAGCATTATTCAGGAAATGTTATTATTACCCTCTGTAGTGGGTTGCATAGCGGCCCCCAAGATGTGTCCAAATCCTAACCCCTGGGTCCTGTGAATGTGACCTTATTTGGAACTGGGTCTTTGCAGATGTCATTAAAGATCTTGAGATGAGATTGTCCTGCATTTAGGGTGGGTTCTAAATCCAGTAACTGGTACCCTTCTAAGAGAAAGGAGAGGGAGCTGTGAGATACAGAAACACGGGGAAGGAGGTCATGTGGAGACAGAGCCTGGAGCTAATGCTGTCACAGCCAAAGAATGCCCAGCCCCACCAGAAGCTTGAAGAGGCAAGGACGGATTCTCCCCTAGAGTCATGGGAGGGAGCACAGCCCTGCTGACACCTTGATTTGGGGCTCCTGGACCCCAGAACAGTGAGGGACTAAGTTTCTGTTGCCTTAAGCCACCTAGTTGCTGGTGATTTGTCCCAGCAGCCCTAGGGAAATGAAGACAACCCCATTCGACTCACGGAACTAGAGCAGAATAGTCATACACATCTTTAGGAAGAAAACAAGGAGTCAGTAAGGACAGACTTAGAGAAGATTAACCTGGTTGGGAAATGTCTGATCTCTCCCCTGGATTAGAAGTATCTAATTAGATTTAAAACCAGTCAGGACAAAAACTTCTGAATTTGAAAACATTCATTCTGGCAGAAGAGAGCCTTCCATTTTTGCCACAAATAATTATCAACAGGGGCACCTGGGTGGCTCAGTTGGTTAAGCATCTGCCTTCGGCTCAGGTCATGGTCCCAGGGCCCTGGGATCGAGCCCCACGTTGGGCTCCCTGCTCAGCGGGGAGTCTGCTTCTCCCTCTGCCTCTGCTGCTTCCCCCTCTCATGCTCACACACACTCTCTCTCTCTAATAAATAAAGTCTTAAAAAAATAATTATCAACAATTTTCACGAAGAGCTGAGTATGGTGGGCCCAGGGCTTCCAGGCAGGAACCAGACAGGTGCAGGTGGGACAGCTGCACAGAGCCCGTGGCAGAGGAACACAGCCAGCTGCCCTCCACCAGGCTCTGCCCCTCCCGTGGGGACAGTGGCATCTGAGCCTCTCTCAAACACTGGGAGCCGTCTTGCAGTAGCAGGTTCCAGACACAGGAGCCGCCAATTGGGAAAAACGGTTTCTGGGAGCCAGAGTGAAGCAACTCTTGGAACGTATGCCAGACACAGAAATTCCAAGCTGCATCTCGTGGAAGGTCCCTTGAGCCCGCTGGCTTCCCACCCCCCACATGCAGCCTGCGGCGTGGACGCCACACCTGCCACAAAGGCCGGTCAGGCCAGCTGTCGACTGTGCCGTATTCTGTTAGGCAGTGCCCTGGGCCGCCAGCAGCCCCAAGCCCTCGGCACGAGGCTGAGTCCCTGCTCTCCTTCTGAGACCTGGCCCTTCCGGACCAGGACCCGCCACATGGGCCTCCAACCAGCATCACTGAGCGCAAGGCACGAGGGGGCTACTCGCCTAACTTAGATTCACTTCCCTTAAGCCTCCACAATCTTATAAAGAAGATTTTATTAACCAATATGTAAAGTGACTTCACCTTACTAAGGTGACAGAAATAACCAGTGGCAGCATGAAATCAAAGCCCCGATCTCTGGCCTGGCGTCCGGTGCTTATGCCCCCACATCGGGGAGGCCACCCCTGCTCGGTCCAGATGGCTTTTGGCCTCCAGCACTCAGCCTGTCCTCTTCAGACCACTGAATCCACAGTGCTGTCCGAGGCCGGCCTGCAACAGCAAGGCGCTCTACCCACACCACTTGACTTCATCCTGGTGACAGCCCTCGGGGCCATAGATCATTATCTCTGTTTTACAGATGGGGAAACTAAGGTCCCCCAAAGAGAAAGCACCTTGCTCAAAGCCACATAGCTATGTCATACAAAGAAGGATCTGAGCCACGGCCCCAAACCCCAGGCCCTTTTTCCCAAGCAGGAGCCAGGCCCTGCCGCTGACTTGCTAACGAAGCCCTCTCGGAGCAGCAGCTGTTGCTGGGGCCTCATTAAAAGTTAGGGAGTGCGAACCAAGCTGTCATTATACATTCCGCTCTTCGAGGCCCTTTCCTTTGCTGACATCGCCTGTGCAGGCTGCTGTTTGGTTAAAAAGTCAGTCAAGTCACAGCTGTGACAGCTGCTGCAGGTTTGCCTCTGGGCTCCTGCGGCTGCCCAAGTTGGGGGTGTGTGTGGGGGGGGGTCCTGGCCTCGCCGTTCATGTGGGCAAGACCCTTGGGGCCTGTGTTCGTGTCCTAGGGAGGCCATAACAGAACACCAGGGACAGAAGGGCTTAAACCAACAGGAATGGATTCTCTCCCAGTCCTGGAGGCGAGAAGTCTGAAATCACATGTCGACGGGGCACGCTCCCTCTATCTGGGGAAGAATCCTTCCTCTTCCCAGTTGCTGCTGGCTGAGAGCAATCCTAGGCCTTCCTGGGCCTCCATCACTTCAGTCTCTGCCTCTGTCGTCACAGATATTGTCCCCGTGTGTCTCTGTATTCCAACGGCCCTCTTCTCATGAGGCCACCTTACTTTTATTGGACAAAAGCCCACCTTAATCCGGTAGGACCTCATTTTAACTGACTTACGATCTGCAAAGATCCTGTTTCCAAACAAGGTCACATTCCAGAGATTACGACTTGAACATACTTTTTAGGGACACAGTTCAACCCCAAACAGGGCACATGGCAGCCCACACGAATAAATCCTCTTCTCTGAGCGCTCACACCTGTGGCCCCAGCACTGAGCACGCCCCCCATAGCTGCAAGGGGCTGAGCTGACTTACCCGGCTGGCTACAGAGCAGCAGGATGGCAGGGGTCCCTTTGCGTCCTCCCGCTCACCCTTGGGCCATGGACTTTATTATCTATGCCCCAGACCAAATAAATCAGGCTATCTCCTGGGTGAGGCAGGACGTTCAAATACATGGAATCTCTCCAGGTGATTCAAGGGAGCAGCCTGGATTAAGAACTAGAGTCCTGGGGCACAAACTGAAGCACCCATGCCAGACAGGTGGGAGGCCATATGCCACCAATGGCTGACACTCCTTGCCATGTGTTTCCTGGGCTTTCCCGACTCTTCTCCGGACAGTCCTGATTCATCCAGACTTATCTGAGGCCTCACTCTACTTTCCCTGCTCCCCACCACCACCCCCAGCCTGTGACATTCATGAGGAATATTCCTTCATGTCGGTCGTGATCACCACTGACTCACAGTGCCGAGTTTGGGGGCCGGCACTCAGCAGGCGCTCAATACAAGTTTGTCAGCTGAATGAGTGAGCGAATGAACGGACGGAGGTACCGTGATGGGCATTCTGGAAGAAGACACAGCTACATCAGGAGGGTAAGTGGAATCTCGCCATCGACCCAAGAGCTCATAATCCAGAAGGTGGGACAGACTCACCCAACTCCCCACCCCACCACTCAAGTGACAATGCATTAAGTCTACCTGATGTGTGGGGCAGAAAGGAGAGTGACAAGTGACCGGGGTAATCAAAGAAGACAAGACGGTATCTGGACTGGGCTTTGGAGGGTCTGGATAAAAGGGGATGGGGCAAAGGCCGTGAGAGCTATGGGGGCCGCCAAGAGGGAGGAGCAGCTGGAGCACAGGCTTCAACAGTGAGCAGCCGGATGTGACCCCTACAGAGTGAGCCAGGAGGCCTGAGAGCCTTGCCAACCAGGTGAAGACGTGCCACCCTGCTCCCCAGGTGAAGCCATCCCGTTGGCACTAGGGAGTCACTGTGGATTCTCAGTACTTACTAAATCACTGTGGCCACTGAGGCAATGAGAGCTACCAACTTCTCCAAGCCCTGCTTGACTCCCGGCCACATACCCAGGCAATGTTACCTAAGTCAAATGAGCAGAAGTGTCTAGGCATGTACATCGTTCTCTTCCATTCCCAAGCTAACATACCACCAGGAACCACCCCCACTCCCCACCCCCCACCCCCCGCCCAGCATACCCTTGTGGAACCTCCAGGGAGTCCAGTTAGCACTGGTACTTTGGTGATCCCCGGGCCAATCTCATAGCGAATATATAAGAGGCAACAAACTCCAAGTCATAAGGTGGCCATCTAGAGGATTCCAGACAGGCTTAAAATAATTTAAAAAATACTAAAATGTAAATATAAAATTTAAAGTCCTCATAGAGAAACATAACATGTAGGGCCCAGTTTGAGGAACATGATCGTTCTATGTGATATAGAAAAGCATCTACAATAGGCTTCCAAGAAAATAGTCCCTATCCCCCACTGCACTCCCCCCAGAGCTCACGACTCTCACAAAGGCTTCCAACCAGGTCCACCCAAACCCAGTGACCACAATTAGTGGAAGGGGCAATCTGTCTTTGAGCACCCTTGATTTTCAGGATGCCGATCTCTATCTTTGGGGCTGAAACTGATGAGACAGGTAAGCGTGTTTGGAGCAGGAATGTTCAAAAAGCAGATTCGTGAATTACTGTGAAGGGCCGAGGGCCTCAATTCCCAGTAACGAGATGTAATCTGTTAGCAAAAAGGGAAGATTCTCAGATACTTGTGAAAGACACAACTGAGACAGGACTGGTGGGGCTTCTGTCAGGAGGAAGCACATGGAGGGCCGGGGGGGTGGGGGGGAGGACCGTGCAGGGTCCTCAGCCCCAAAGCACAGAGTGATGAGCAACAGAAGGGGAGCACAGCCTTTGGACAGGTCACCTCCTTGTGCCTTGCAGACCACCTAAAGGATTTCTGAAAATGTTAACCGAAAAGCAAAAACCAAGCTGAAAGAAGGGACAAGAAAATATACCCCAAAGGCAGGCTCACGTCATAAAGAACATGAAGTATGAGCTCTGCCTTTCAAGGCAGTCCAAAAAGCCGGGTAAACGAGGGGAGGCAATTATTCTTATCTGATCAAAGGAGAGATGCCAGTTCTTCAGGAGGGACAAGCCTTCTCCTGATGCTAAGTTGTAAGAGGAATTCCTCAAATTCGACAGATCAAGGCTCCTTCCGTGTTGTTTTTTCATATTAACATTTATCAGCAGGGCCGTGCAGGTCAGCTAAGATGGCGGGGCCACACCACGCCCAGGAACAAGGCCCCAAATGCGGGGGAGGGACAGCCCACACATCACTTTCTGGTTGAGCCAAAGGAAAACAGAGCTTTGGGTGACTTCCCATCTCCCCTGTGAACAGGGGTCTTCTTGACAAAAGGCGAGAAGGCAGGGCACCCTGTCTATGCCAAGAGAGAACATTCTCGGCTGTTTGCAGAGGAACATTTGGGGTTGGAGACTCGTCTCAGGCCAACCTCCTGTTCTCTGTGAACAGGCTCGAGTGCGAATTTCGGGGTACATTCCATCTCCAAAATGCTGGGGGAAGAATTACCCTGAGATTCAGTCCATCCACCTCTGGGGGCTGTCTCCACTGCACACCCCTCCCCTCCTTGAGCACGGGCCGCCCGATACCATACAGCAGCACTCAGGGGACAGGATGTGGCCGTGGGCAAGAGCTAAATGTGAAAGGCCTGTTTGCAGAGCAGCGAGGAACTGACCAATAAGGAGCCCAGTCCCTGAAGCAGATCACAGAAGGCCAGAGGCCACACTAGAATGTAACCTCCAGTAAATCACTGTTAATTGCCAGGGAGAGCAGAATGAAGGCTCTGCTTGAACTTGCAAGTTTATTTCAGGTTATTCCAAAGCCTTCCCGGCTTCTTGGCAAAGAGGCAGAGAGGGGCAGAGGGGGTGGAAAAAAAGTCTGTTCTGCGCCTTTCTCGAACTGTGGGATAATGTTTTGCAACATCCATGGCAGCCACTGAGGGCTATGGGAATGCACACACGCTTCATCCAAACGGCGAGTTAACTCCATCTTGCCACCGTTGCAGGCGGGCACAAGCAGGGCCCGTGGGATCGTGAACTACAGGGACGCATTAGCGCGCTCCGTGTGCAGACAGCAGCGACAAGAAGTGTGAGTCACCAGGAGCGAGATTCCGCACATCGCCGCTGCGAGTCGTGGCGTGGGAGATAAGACGACCCGGAGGCTACACCTGCCCCCGGGGAGGACAGCTCAGCAGCCGATGCCAGCCTTTCCCGCCCGGCCCAGGTGGAACAGGGACAAAATCCTATCTTTCATGAAACCGATTACAGCGGGCAACCATGTGTTCCTTGTAAGGGCAGTTTCCTTGGCTGGGTGTGAAAAAAGATCACTCTGATTTTTAACAACTTCTTAGGAAAAATTTTCAGTGAAATGTATGAAGAACTTTCCACGGAAAATTTCAAACGTACAAAAGTAGAGAATAGTAAACGAAGCCCTCTCCGCCATGAACCCACCGCTGATCATCACTGGAGAAACACGTTTTGCCCTATTTCAGCTCTGCCTCCTTTTTCTGTGGAGGTACTGACCACAGATCCATTTAAAAATACAGTAAGTCTGAATACTGCAATACTCATCAATACCTCAGTGTGTCTACCTGATACACCCTTCGTACATTAATTTAAAACCAATGACCGTACCCAACAAGATTAACATCCCAAACCATATTCTCTGGCTCTTTCGGGCACCTCCTGCCCAGATGCAGGAGGAGGTGAAGGACGGTCCTCTTTGGCTGCCCCCAAGCAGGGTGACCCTGGGCAAGCTGATCCACCTCCCTGACCCTTAGCCTCCTCACCACTAATAGAAAATCAGAGGGGTCAGTTTCTCCAGTTAGCTAGGATACTGCCCATAAGTCACTCTAAGGCTCTCTTTTGAAGAGTGTCCTATGGATGTGCTGGTAGGTCAATTTCAACCCACACCCCAGGGTGCGGAGCCCATGTTTCAAGTAATCGGATTCTACACCACGGGCTGCTGGTGAGTTGAAAGACTCCAAGCAGAAGTCCACACCCCAGACGCCGCTACTGCAAGGCTTCAGATAGGTTTGTGGATGCTAATGCGATTTCACTGCTGAAATGAGCGGTGTTGAGGATAAACCGAGCGGCTGGATATCTGCTTCCAGCACCTGCACCACGGCATGAACGAGATGTGAGAATCTAGGTAAACCCAGCAGCCTCTCATTCAGAGTCACAGCCTGAGCCTGGGAGAAAATACATCACAGTGCTCACTGCCTTACCAGAAGATTCTGTTGCCCTGCCCGCTATGGTAGCTAAACACCGCCACTGGCATTGTCCTGCACCTGCCGTCAGTGAGGTCAGGACACCGGAACGCCAGAGAGCCGTGGAATCATCATCAGGCCCAGGGAACACACTGTGAGACTGTTCCTGTATCTGCTTGCTCACAGATGTCTGGGGTGCAGCTGAATTCAGTCAGAGACTTGCTTTCACTTTAGCATTTAAAGGGGGGGTTGGGGAGAAGGTTGTGGGGAAGAGCCCTGTGGCCACTTCTAAATCGCACCATTGGAAGCCGCCACGTTTGCAAGTGTCCTTGGTGTGGCTATCTTCCCACTTCTAGACTTCTAGTTGCATTATTTCCCTCCATCTGGAATTCCCTTTTTGTCCCCACCCCCTCTTCTCTATAAATCCTTTCCATCTGTGAAAGCCCGGGTCAAGTCCTGCTTCCTCCGAACAGCCTTCTCTAGCCATCGGGACTTAGGTGGCAGCAGGGGGATACTGAGCTAATCTTTATTCCCAGGACCATGAAATAGATTTTGGAATATATTTGGAATATCCAGGAATACTGGGAGTGGTCCCGTGACAGACTAGTGTCTGCTGGGCCTCCCACAGGGCCCCAGGGACAGGACATTCTAAGTACTCGGCCACTAGCCACTGGCTGTTTCTCTCATCTCTCCCCATTTGTTACTGGGCAGAGCTGCTAAAATAATGCTGAAAACGTTTGTCAGTCTGGGTGTCAACACACTCAGTTCTCAAAGAAGAAAGCCAGGTGGGCTTGCGCTAAGGAAGAGAAGGGGAGGAAAAGGGCAAGGATTTGGCCACCATCTTGGAAAGAAGCGATTCAGCTGAATGGGGAACAGGCGGATCACGGGATAAAAGGGCTTCTGGTGTGGGTAGTTATAAATGCTGATTCTGAAGAAAGACCAGCAGGGCAAGACCCTTCATCAATCTGGGAAAAACAAACAAACAAAAAAAGATGATTTACCAAGGTCAGTATTTGGGCCACGGAAAATTCCCTGTGTTTACTTCATTTTTTTTTTTTTTAATAGCACAAGAGCAAAGGGAAGATGATTTTTTGTGGAAAAAGAAGAGACCATTTTATAGCTCATAAACCTAGTGAATTAAATAGGATTCCAGCATAAGAGTAATATTGATGAGTTCTCGTGTATTTTATCAGGGGGAAAAGGATAAAATGGAATGCCTCCCCCCACGAGAACCACTACATTAACTTCTCCCCCAGCAAGTCACATCCTGTAGAGACAGTAACAACAAAGGTTTCTTGCCTTTAATTTGGATGAAACAGCAAAATTTTTGACTAACTTGTTCCAAATTGAAGTTTCTTCTTGGGCTTAAGGAGAGATGCTATAAGAATCTAAGAGCTGTTTTAAGGAGAATCGCAGGACAGGTGGAGAGTTTAGCCCCCAGAATGTCCACTGGTCTTCTCCATCAGTCCCTGGACAGTCACATGGGCAGGCTCCAGAGCCTTCTGGTGAGCCCCTCCTCCCAGCCCAGAAGCCTTGGGCGCCATTTTTCATTCCAATGGGTTCCCAGATTTTCCCTCTGTAAACACCAAGCCCAGCCCTAGGCGGACTTGCCATTGTTCGTCCCAGAATTTATGGCTCAGATAAGGGAAGCTGCACAGGGCTGGGTGGGGTGGGAGGGGCAGGGGTGCCACAAGTGAAATAACCCAGTATTTTCTTTTGCTTTATTCTCCATATCTCAATGTCCAGAGCGGGCTGAGGGCGACCAGCTCCGGAAGCTTTCGTGATGCCAAATACCTTCTCAATGACTACTTTTGTGCATTTTCTATTTTTATTAAACTTCTACTCAGAAAATGGCCTGCATGCACATGGTAAATATATACCAATGTGTGGACATATGTATCAATCAATCAAACAGCAGTACCAACAGGCAATGAAAAGTTTCCCTCCCATCTCAGAACCCCCAGCGTTAGCCTCCTCCTCCCTGGCCGCCAGTGTCAATGGACTGTGTAACCTTCCAGGAATTTCCTACGCATAATATTCTACATAAAAATGTAGAGAGAAATGCAGATAAATCTCTTATACAAGTAAGCTCACACTACATACAGAATTCTGAGCCTTGTTATTGTCACGTGGCCCTTGGAGATACACTCTGGGCAACATGCAGATGCGCCACATTCTTTTTAACAGCTGCACGGTATTCTACCGAATGGGTGCAATGTATGTTTAAAATGTTCATAAAATGTGACATAGTCATTATTCTGCAGAACTGCATTGCGGGAAAGACATAATGCCTTTTCATTAACTCTCCCTCCCCCACCTTTTAAACTTTCCAATGCTAGCTCTTCAAAGTTCCCTCCGCCCCAATGGCCGCCCCGATATGACGACACCGGGCCACTCAGTAGGGGGTCCACAGAGACATCAGAAACTGGAAAGGTCAAGGCCAAGCCCCAGAGCTCTGCCTCCACTCCCCAGGTCTCCCTCTTGGAAGTCTCCAGGCCTCGGTCACCATGGTTATCTGCCAACGGGCCCCATGCCCACCCCCTACGGCCACGCAGGAAGATTGTCTGGCCCCTTCCCTTCTGGGAAAATCAACGAGGCCTGGGTGCACAACAGAGACGCCGTCCGGGACGCAAGACCACACCTGCCTGGCACTGTAGAAGATTCGAAAGGTAGGAACCCCTGCCCTCGTGGTACTCCCACGTCACGTCAAAGAGTAACACAACACTGTCTCCTCGAGGAAAGCCATCGCACACAAATGCCACATGCCCGATCCCCTCTTGCTGGCCTCTCTGTTGCCTCTGCATTCCAGGCCCGCGAGGACATTCTGCTGGTTATTTCCTAGACCTTACCATGCCCTCCCCTGAATCTCCTAGGCAACATGACCCTACACAGCCCAGCTAAAGTTACAGATTTGAAACGGCTGCACATTATCACTGGATTTTTCTGAAACTTGGTCATTCAAGCAGAAAGGGGAAAAAGTGTTTCTGGAAACTTTCTCCATGAGACCATAGCACAGCTGGCTAACCCTCTGGCACAAACAGCCACGCCGGAGGCAAACAGGACTGGCCGCAGGACAGGGGGCTCATTTGGGGAGCCGCAGATGTGCACGCTTCCGTCGAGGGTCTTCTCAGCTACCCAGCTGAGCGAGAGAATATCCTAGTGCGTCTCGGAAGACCCTCTGCGATGCTCCCCTTCCCCAGCCCTGGCCTCAATGTAAAGGCAGATGCTGGAAGTCTTGGCTTTGGGGAGGCCATTCTCACTGGCTTGGGAGCAGCAGGGTTTGCTCCAGATTTGTTCCCAGATTTGTCTTTAGCTGCTCAGCATTTACACAGGAGCTGCCAGAGTCCTGAACTCACCCCCTCACTGGATGATTCTAGAAGAAAAAAAAAAAAAATCATGCAGCTGTTTCAGCTTCTCTATCCTTGGAAAGATCTTCCAAATAGGAGTTGGAAGGGGCCCAGGGCTGACGTTGCATCCTGAAGAAACTCTTTCCTAGACAGATTTTAAAGAACTAGGTCTGGGGGATGGGCAGTTGAGGAGGGGGTGTGCAGGGGCAAGGCTGGGGGGAGGCGGGTGGATTGAAATCCCTCGGACCCAAGGTGTGGCAGAGGGGAACGGGAGCATGCCTCATGGCTGAGGTGAGAAGGCAGTTTGTCACGAGACCAGACATGACTTTGTCTAGTGTTATTTCAGGTTCCCTAGCGTCTCTGAGCTGACCTAGTCGTGTCAGGCATTACTAGGGGCTGCTGCCTCAGCCTCCAGAACAGGAGTCAGCAAACTGAACCTCTGGCCCAATTCAGCCCACCACCTGCATGGTTCGTGAGCTAAGAACGACGTTTACATTTTTTAGTGGTTGAAAGAAAACCCTAAGAATAACATTTCATGACATGTGAAAATTATATGAAATTTAAATTTCAGTGTCCGCAAATAAAGTTTTATTGGAACGCAGCCATGCCCACTTGCTTACACACCATCTATGGCTGCGTATACACCACAATGGCACGGTGGAGTCATTGCCACACAGACCCTAAAATATTTACTAACTGCTCTTTACAGAAGTTTTCTGACCCCTATTCTAGAGCAGACCAACAGGCAAAAGTGAGGATAGAATGTAGCTCGTACAATAACGAGAGAAAACACAGCCACCAATTTTCTATTGACAGAATATAATAATCCAGTGCAATATTTTATAATAAAAATCAATGCGAATGAACATTTTTTTAAGAGGGGAATAACATGAATAACATCTTGCTTAAAGTTAGTGCTCCCCGTCATCCAATTATTTGCAAATGTTCATCTGTAAAGACCATTCTTAGCTTGAAAGCCACTGGCCCGTACAAAAAGAGAGGGGACGTCAATTTTCTGATTTCAAATTTCAGTCCCATAAGAGTTTAATTGGGGATAAATATAAAAATTTTACATTGGAATGGGACAGCAAACTATTACACGGCCACCTGTATGGCTCCTCCCCACACCCCTAAAAAAGTCATCCCCTTCAAGGACTCTCACACACTAAACTGTCTGAGAGATGGTGAGATCTTCCAGAGGAAGGATCGTGTTTGTTCGTTGCCGTGTAAGCCTCTGACTTGTGAAATAAACCATCTTATAAAGGGCATCAACTGTGAACCCGGCCTTGTGCTGAGAACTGGTGGAGCAGGGTAGGGAGGGTGAGTGCGAGGCAAAGCCGTGCGAAAGGTCATCTACACTTAAAGGACTTGCAGCTTAGAGAAGAGAAAGAAGAAACAACAGAATCGAATACTGACGTTGCTGCCTCCGTAGCCTCTGACTAGCATCTGAAGAGTCTTCACTGGATCCCGTAAATGCAAATTTCTTTTAATGCAGGGTAGACACTCTTCAGTTTCTCTTACTCAGAACTGAAGAGCCTCTACAATCATCGCTCCTCTTGGAGGAGGATTATAGCAAATTGCCTAACTCAAAAACCGCAAGGAAGGGCATTTGAAACAATCACACGGGCTAAAACAACACTGCACATCCAGACCCGATAACGCAGTTGCTGAGCTCCTCAAATCCAGAACTGTCAACACTCAATTAAAAACACACAATAACTTCAATCCTATCCAAGGGATAGAAATACTGAGGACTTAAGAATAGAGAAGCATGGGAAGAATAAAAGACCACCCAGAAGGAATCAGCCAGAGACTGAGAAACCAGTGGAGCTTTCAGGCCTCCCCAGAAGTCACCACCCACGGAGACAGGAGCCAGGGGCAATGGGAAGGAGATGGTGGAGAGACCCCAGGGGACTGGGCTTGGCACATCCTTCACCTGTTTCCCCAACACAGGGAAGGCAAAGGGCCGCGTCATACTTTGTTGTCTCAAATCCAATTGAAAACCTGGTGTTTCGAATATCGCCAGGGGGCCTTACACAAGTCAAGGTCATAATACACGGAGAAAACATGTCCTTTGGCCTGCGGTTTACTAATTCGCACTTACCCTCCTCCATCCTATCCCCAGATTTTCCAAGTCAAAAAACACCTCTGAACAACCAAGCTTGAAATGCTGGGAACTTCGTCTTCACCAACACATTAGTTTAGCAGGTGGACTATTTTTACCAGGTTATCTGAAAAACCTAGCAGAGATACGCCTTTTTGAAGATTCTTCAAAAAGGTCCCTCTCAAGGCAAGGATCAAATGGGGAACAAGGCACGATTTGATTATACTGGGTGAAGTCCAACCAAGGACAATGACATGCTTTTCAGAAAGAAGCCATCACTATGCCATCAAGGCGTGGTGGATGGGAAAGACACAAGCATCTACGGACTGTCTGCTCTATCAGACCCTGTAACATACACCACAGATATCAAGAGAATACGACTTCTGTCTACATCAGTGGTGAATGCTATCTCTAGAACCAACGCGTTGGCAAAGTAACAGTTAATGGGTAGAATGGTTACTGGTTTTCCCCAGTGTGACGGTGGAATTATTCAATAATTATCGGGTTCCCATACTCTCCTAGATACAAAAATGAATAAGATGCATTTCTGCCCTCAAAATGGCTTAATTTCAATTCTGCAAGATAGCAATGAACCAAGGACTGGGAAAGCACAGAGAAAGGAGTACCCATCAGCCTAAGAGGCTTACAGGAATGGCTGGATGGAATAAAAAAAAATCTGGGACACATGGTAAAATCAGAGCCCTTTCCAGGGGAAGCTGAGAAGCTTTCTAGAAATAAATATTAAAAGTGCTGCCACTGTCTTCATTATATCCCTAGAGCCCAGATTTAGGATGTAAATGAATGCCTTCTAATACAGTGGACTACAGTTTCTACAGAGAAACAGTCTCTCTCCACAAAGCAATGTTGTCTCGCTCTTCCTCCAAATGTACCCTCTTCCAGATTGTCAGAGAATCTCTCCTTTTAAGATGATGCCTGAAATTAAATGAGCCCCCAAAGACCAAAGCTAGGGCCTGGAAGAGGAGAAGTAATGGCCCCACTTTCCAGCTTCCCTAGACCCTACAATTCAAGAAGTCCCCAAAAAGGACACATGGAGGAAGAAGTTTGGTCTGTAGGCCTACAGGGATGTTCTGGCCACCATGGAAGACCAAGAACACATCACCAGTCATCATTAAGGTGTCTGGGCCAAGGAGCCGCAGACGCACCGACCGTGAAGATGACCTGACGCTGGCATGTCCTAGGCCAAGACACACACCAGATGTTGGTGTGCTATGGCGTTGTCCGCAAAACCAGGATCTTCAAAACCTGTCACACTGACCCAGACTGAATATCCTATTTTTCCACAATAAAAAGTAAATAACAATCACCCACCTACCCAGTGGAATAGTTAAAATTTTCCCAAGAGTTTCCCATAAAACAAATGTCTTTGGGGGATGACAGAGAGAAGGAGGAAGAGATTGACATGTTCTCCTTTAGTGGAAGTTTTGAAACATCGAGGCCACTTTGCATTTTTATTGCCATTTCTAGGCCAAATCCTTTTCAGACTTCTTGTTCCTCATGGGTTTACCCCACATTCCTACAAGCCAACACTTCCAAGGGCAGTCACATCGTGCTCTCTTAATCCCATAACCCCCAAACCCCAAGTGTTTGATGAAGTCTGAGGAAGTGAAAGTTAAGTAGGTCTCTTCCTTGAGTAAATCGGTTCCCTCGCCTTACAAGTCCCTGGAGGGTGGAAATCAGCCAAGGTCAGGAGAGTGAGTCTGCCTGGGAAGAGACGATGATTTCATTGGTTGAGACTTTATGAGGCTTTGTATGTTTTATGTGGCAAATACTTTTGCTGTCCTTTTGCAATGGGGGAAAACAAAACAAAACAAAACAAAACTCAACTCCGTCCCTGGCAGGGATCTTGAGTCACACAATCTGGGAAGAGAATGTATCCAAAGTCTAGCCCCACTTCCCCACTGTCTGGGCTCTCAATGGCGAGTCAGTGCTGCGGGCTGACCAAAGTTATGATTACGAGCCTTCCATTCCAAAGTGCGGGGCTCTCCTCCGAGGGCTCACTGATCTGGGTCATTCTACTGTGAGGGAGCAGACATTGGCTGCCGGGGAGACACTAGGTAGAATTTTCCGCCACATTGCCTTGGACTGTCTCTCCACTGACAGGCACCCAAAAGCACCTGACCCAGAACTTTTTGAAAGCCAACCCTGTCTTTTTTCTTTCTCAGGGTTGTCTGTCTCAAAGACTTGGTCTCCTCATATCTACAATGGGGATGAAAAACTCTACTTACCCGCAAAGAATTATACAGTTAAATAAGATAATTCATGTAATGTGTTTGTTAGAGGGTATGGCAATGAGAACTAACTCTTATTTACCACAAGCTTCTGGATGGCAGGAACAACGTTGGAATTGATTCATACAATCCCTAACTCTGCACTACATAGAGATAAGAGTATAATAAATGCTTGTGATGCATGGGTTTTTAAAACATTAAGAGGCAACATGTCACAAAACTACAAAAATTAAAGCAGTGTGGCAATGTTCTATGAATGGACAAATAGATCAATGGAAAAGACTAGAGTATACAGAATAGGACCTAGTATATATAGTGATTTATGATAAAGACATCAAGAAGGAAAGACTGAAAAACATTGTTGTTACAATGGACTAGCCATCTGGAGAAATACACATTTAACCCCTAGTCATACTTTATGAAGAACTTCAGACTGTTCAAAAACTTAAAACATGAAAAATAAGATCACAAAAGCACTAGATGAAAACATAGCAGGTGGGAATGTAAAATGATGCAGTTGCTTTGGAAAACAGTCTGGCAGGCCTTCAAAAGATTAAACATCAAGTTACCACACGACCCAGAAATTCTATCCCTAAGTATATACCCAAGAGAAACAAAAACCTATGTCCACACAAAAATGTGTATACCAATGATTACAGTGGCATTACTCCTAATAGCCAGGCAGCAGAAACAACACTAATGTCCATCAACAGATGGCTGGATAGACAAGGTGTGTTACATCCATACCTATGCATACAATGAGATATTATTTGGCCATAAAAAGGAACGAAGTACCGATACCATATGACAACTTAGAACCTTAAGAACATTATGCTAAGTGAAAGAAGCCAATCACAAGAGTCTCCATATTATGTGATCCCATTCACAGGAAAGTCCAGAAGACAGAAATCTAGAGAGACAGAAAGTAGATTAGTGTTTGCTTGCGGCTGGGGGGAGGGGAGGTGCAAGCAGAGAATGAAGGGTAACAGAAATGGTACCAGGTTTCTTTTTGAGGTGTTGAAAAGTTCTAAAATTAACTGTGGTGATAGCTGCACATATCTGTGAATATACTAAAAACCACTGAATTGTCCACGTTAAATGGTGACTTGTATAGTATGTGAAGGGTCTCTCAATAAAGCTATTTTTCAGAAAAAGGAGAAAGATTTTTTGAAGTGTAATTTTAGAGAGAGCCTTTCTTAGTATTAAAAAAAAACACAACCCTAGAGCCATAAAAGGAGATAAATTTGACCACACACATACAAAAATTCTACTTTGGAAAAGTAAACATAAAAGCAATTCAAAAGACAAGAAACTGGCGGGGAGGGGGGACAGTGGTGGTGGGGGTTTGCAACTCATATCCAAAGGGTTAATTTCCTTAATGTATAAAAAGCCCAACAACCCAAGAGAAAAATAGATAAGGTGCACGACCAGAGCATGTACACACACACACACACACGGCTTTTAAACATACGAAAAGATACTCAACTTCACGTATAGTAAAAAAGAGAAACCTTGCAGAAGTACCTTTGCTCATTCTAATAGTCAAAGATGACAAAGTAATAACATGCTGTGCTGATGAAGGTGGAGGGAAACAGATCCTCTGACACTTTGCTAATAAGGGTGAAAAGGACACACAACTTCTAGGAGGACATTCTGGCAACATCTAAGCAAACTATAAATGCACGTGCCCCTGCAACCCAGTGATGCTACGTCCAGAGATTTTATGCTGCAGAAATCCTGGGTGTGTCGGAAATGAGCTCGGTGCAAGGAAACCCGCAGTGGCACCGTTTGTTACAGCAAAGGACAGACAGAAACGTGATGCTCAACACTTATGCCATCTCCACAGACAGGAAGTACTGAGCAGGACAGAAAATGCAGCGGACCTATCAGGAATGAGCTCCAAGAAACATCCTGAACTTAAAGAAGGTTACTGGGGAGGGGGTTCCACCTGGGGGGAGGGGGAAACGATCACACGGGTCTGCTTATATAGGGACTCATTTTGAAGGCTACTTGATAAACTGGGACTTTATTTTTGGCTTTTGCTTTTTAAAACTTTATACCCCTAGGGCTGGAAAGGAGGAAAGGGAAGGAACAGAAGGGAGGAGAGAGGAAGAAGGAAGGGAAGGAACAGAAGGAAGGGAGGGAAGGACAGGAGAGAGGCAGGAAAAGGACAGAATGATTGCAGAGGAAGAAAAATATTTGGATGAATACACCCTTGACAGAGATTATCATCGAGGGTGGAATTGTAGGGATTTTCACATTCCAGGTTGTAAATTCCTGCCGCAGATGCAGATTTTGTAACAAGCAGGTATGGCTTTTGCCATAAAAAATACACGTAAAATTGCTACACTGAACTCCTTCCAGAGAGAAATAGCAACATGTCGCTGTTGTCTGCGCTGTTCTAAATGATGAAAAGTACCTCCACTGGAAAAACACAAATAACAAGGACAGAGAAAAACAGAGTTTGCCCAGTCGAGCCATGCCAGCTTGGAAGTTTGACCAAATTTTACTTTGTCCGAGGAAGTCAACAGAGACACAACCAGAGAGGGAGAGCGGACGCAGGAGTGAGTGGGAGGGGGGCTCTCCCAGCTCCTCTTCTTTTCGCCACCATTCCCCCTCCTGGTTATGGGGAGAAGGAGGCAAATGGATTGAGGCCAGGAGTTAGGGTTCAGGCCCCTGCTCGGCCCCTCATCTCCCTTAGCCCAGTACTCTTACCTCTTCAACCACAGCTTTATAACTTTATACGACAACATGCTCTGCCCGGGAAGCATGAGCCCCTCCCAACCCCGGGATCCTAGAATGACTGCAGGGGGTTTTGCAAACGTATCCAGAAGAAGGGCCACCATGCCATCGGTCAACTTCTAGAAGATGGTATTTGAAAGGTGGCATCATTCACTCTGCTTATTCGAGGCCTGTCCCCAGCACCCATGAATCCCATCCCTTTCTCTGCTTCTTGCTGACTTCAGCCCAGCTCCACGGCTGTGAGAGGCCTTCCTTGCGGAATCAATGGCATCTTGTCTATGGTCTTGACCCAGCTCCAAGTGATGAACCAACTTCACTGGGAGCGTCTGCTGAGAGCTCTCTGAGAAGGGCCATTGTTGCCCCTGCACTTGTCCAAAGCCTCCATTTAGGGACGGCTGTGACTGTGGAAGCAGGACATTCATCACTGGGAACATTTGCCAGCAAATGAGAGACAGCTGTTGGGCACGAACGGCGTGTGGCTGAACGTTGCCTGCAGTGAGATTTATTTTCCAAGTGCGAACACCCTAACTTATCTTTTCTTCCAAGAAACAGGGAAACCGCTCACCTTCCCCCTGCCACGTCAGGGTCCACCCTCACCCCTCTCATCACACGGTGCGCAAGGCAACACGGGAGCAACACAGCCAAGGCGTGCTGTGCACTGGGTAGGCACCCACCTCCGGGCCCCCAGGGAGAAGTGCCCGCATGGCTAGGGACCACAGCTCGCCTCTCTCCACCCTACGCGTGCTCACGACAGTGCTGGGTAGAGACTCCGTAGACACTTGGGAAAGCTTAAGGCTTGGTTGAAAGAGGCCACGGGGAAGCTGGACAGAAACTCCTAGGAACTGGCATAAACTGAATGCCCACCTGAGTGCCAACATCCCGCTCTGTGCCTCAGGAGTTTTCCAACTAGCGGCGGGGACGAGACAGAAGCAGGAGAGACAGAGACCCACGTGTGTCCGCCCTGGGAAGTGCTGACTGGGTCCGCCATGGGGTATGAACAGCTGGGGCCAGATGTGATCAATGAAAGCTGGCTTCCAGGATGAGGGGGCGGTGGATGGAGGCGGGGGTGACGGGGAAGGGCGGAGGGAAAGAGGACCCGTTCCCTGTCATAAGGAACAGCATGACAAAGCCCTGGCTGGGCCAGCAGGGAACGCACGACGGGGAGAGCACCTGGAACCCCAGCACGCAGAAAAGCTCCCTTTCAGGGAAGTCTCTTGTATCCGGCTCGGGCTCTCCTCGACACAGCCGAGCAGCAGCTGCGAGCCACGTCAGGGAGTCCTCCTCCGCACCCCAAAGGCGCACACCAAGATGGCTGGACTGCCGCCCGTAGACTCACACCCCACTGAACTTCAGATCAAACATGGCTTCATGTCTAGGATGGAGATCATGTCTAGCTCGATCGGGCTAGGCCAGGCAGCAGAATGTGCTCTAGAGTCCAGTGGAGCTGGGTTTGGATCCCACCGCATTGGCCGTGAACTTGTGCTTGGGCCGCCTCTGGCCTTGGTGTCTGGCTTCAATTTCCTCCATCCACAGAATAAGGATAATAATATTTACTGCTGGATGCCTGCCTCCCCGCCCCCACGCCCAGTCCTGATTCTGCAGGCCTGGAAGAAGATGAAAGTGTCTGATGGAAAAGCTTTGGGAAGACTTTTATTAACATTCTCAGCCCAGTCTAGCTCAGGGGAACAAGTCCCTGCATTCCAGGGGACTTCTCCCCCAGGAAGCAATGCCAAGAATGTCACTGAAAGATTCTAAGAGGCTTTTCCAATCAGGACCCTCCCAGGTATTCGGCCACCCCCGGGAGGCTCCAGGTGCCTGGTGAACGGTGAGAGCCGGTTCGGCAAGTTCTCACCACCATCCCTCCAGAGTCCCCAGGGATTAAGCGAGATGCGGAGGATAAATGCCCAAGGAGGGATGCTGCCGCCCAGCCCGGGCACACAGTCACCATCAGATGCGGGCAGCAAGGCTGGCCCTTGGCTCAGAGTCTGGAAACCCACCTTCTGGGAGAAACAACTTCCTACTCAGTAGCTGTGTGACAGTGACATCCAAAGGCTCAAGCCCTCAGTCACCCCATGAAGAAAAGGGCTGTCACATGCTTCTGACACAACTCAATGGGACATCTGTACAGGTAAAAAAACAGAACATGCATTGAAATAAAAAGTAAAAGGTAGTAGCAGTATTTTTAATAATCATTCTTGAATCTTGATGACCCACTTAATATGAAGCAGACAGTGGGTGTGGAGCAGGGAAGAGGAAGGAGGTCAGGGTTGATGTGGGGGGAGGGCTCTCCCCCAAACAGAATTAGTGCAGGAAGTCAGGAGAGGGAAGACACGTATGTCCCAAGCAGCCCAGCCCTCTTCAGGCACCAGCTGCCGGGAGACTGGGGCTTCCTTGGGCCCAGGGGGACCCCAGAGCCAGGCTGGGAGTAGCAGCTTGGGATGAGTCAGCAAAAGACACCTAGCAGCAACATGTCTCTGAGCAGATGTTCTCGTGGGGCTGCCACTGGTATCCAGGCCATGTGGGCACTAGTCCTGGGACGCAGACAGCTGACCATCCTCCACATCTTGGGGCGGGCACCCTGGCATGGAAGGATCCACTGCCTGCAGGAGTGAAATGAACTTGACCAGCCTGCCCGAATCTCTTCCCGAGACTTCACTTCAGCCAACTGTGATCCTGCACCTAATTGCTCATTTCATCAGCCAAACTTAAACACGGTTCCACCCAACCCTGGGTTCCCATGACCGACAGAGCCTGCCTTCTGGCTGTGAAGACCCCCGGGTTGAAAACTGGAACAAATAGCAATGACTTGGAAAGCACTGTGGACTTCCCTTCATCTGCGATGCAATTCCCAAACCAACACTGAAATAATCACCTTTTATACATGTTCAGTGCTTTCCAGCTTTCAAAACACTCGTATGCATAGCTTTCCGTTGATCCTTCCAATAAGCGGGGCACATGAGTAGAGCAGTGACTATTCTAGACGGGGATGGCTGGGGAGACAGAGGACTCATGAGGCACTGTGTTCTCATACTGATGGGCTCAGAAACAGGAAACAGCCCTTCACGAATCCCCTTCCCCTCCCCACGAAGCCTTAACGGCAGTATTATCAGAAGCAAGGGTTTTAGGCATCAGAAATAAACATGGTGGATCCATGGAAAAGTCAATGTCTTGTTTCACCACCACCTACCAGCAATCACTTGTACTGGGTCTGTGTGGGGGGCACCTACTGAGAAGTAAAAGATTTCACTCAATCCTTACAAACCTCCCAGGAAATGGGTAATGAGCCCCTTTCAGATGAAGAAACAGACACTCAGAAAGAGTAAGTCATGGCCCAAGGTCACAGGAATCCCAGCTGGATATGAACCAGTTCTACACAAACGCTGCAATTTTCAACCTGATATTCCCTACAGTCTGAACAGTGAGGGAGTGAAGTACTGACCGCCTCTTGAAGAAGCAATTCAGAGACACGCGGTGGTTCAGAAGTCCTTCCCTGGCTTTGCCTGGTGGGAGAGATGATGGTCCCACATCATTCAGGGATCTCAGGCCATTGTCCTACATCTGCCACCCATGAGCTGTGGGTCTGCGGGCTTACTCCATGCCCAATCGCACCCTCAGAACCGCCTTCAGTAAAGTGTGGAAAACTGCAATAGGTCTGTACCACCTCAACCTCTTCAGAAAAGTATGAAGGAGACTCTTCTTCTAGGATGCACCTGGGTTCTTCTTGTGGACAAAAGACTGTTTAGAAGCCAAAGGAGTCCACATGGTGATAACCTACCCAACTGGACGACGCAATGGCCACCTGGCCGGGTGCTTGGGAAGCGAAATGTCCTTGCGTGTCAAGTGCTCTGAGAATAAGACCCAAGCTCCTGGGCACAGCCCAGCCCTCCCCACTGCTGACCAAGCTCTGCCCCGACCCCCACACCCCTACACCCACACCATTCTAGCACCTTTGCCCTTGCTGGTCCCTGGACCTGGAACTCCCAACCCTGGTTCTCCACTCAGCAGGCTCCTCCTCTCCATTAAGGTCTCAACTCTAATGTCATCTCCCCAGACAAACTCTTCCTGAGCACCTGGCTAATATGGGGAGTGCTCCCCCTCTCCCCTGGAATTACTCTCATGACATTCTCTGTTTTTCATGTTACTTACAACTATCTGAAATTATCCTTTTTTAGAACTGTATTTGCTGGGACGCCTGGATGGCTCAGTCAGTTAAGCATCTGCCTTCGGTTCAGGTCATGATCCCGGGGTCCTGGGATCGAGCCCTGCATCGGGCTCCTTGCTCAGCAGGGAGACTGCTTCTCCCTCTGCCTGTGGCTCCCCCTGCTTGTGCTCGCTCGCTCTCTCTCTCTCTGGCAAATAAAGATATAAAATCTTTAAAAAAAAAAAAAGGAAGGAGGAGGAGGAGAAGAAGAAGAACAGAACAACAACAACAACAACAACAACAACTGTATTTGCTCACTTGTGGTCTGCTTTCCTCCGCTAGAGTGGAAACTCCATTAGGACAGAAGCCGTGTTAATAGTGCCCCAGCTTGATCTCAACACCGAGACAATACCTGATACACACTGAAGCTCAAGAAAATACCTATTGCGTGAACACTCGGAAATTCTCCCATGCCAAGGGGCTATTCAAGGATGTGAGCCAGCTCATTGCAAAATTACAAATCCTTTGAACTGGAAAGGACCCTGGGGGTGATGCTTGAACTTCACAGAAATGAAGATCTTTATTGTTCCATCACTTGGGTGTCAACATTCCAGTGGACCCAGAAATTGGGAACGCAGGTCCAGGGATGTGGGGCAGAAAAGGAAAGTCGTCAGCAAACGGACAGGTGGGATAAAGAACAGGCAGAAGAAAGAGGTCCCTAAATGACTCCAGTGCATGAGAAAGGGCAGTGGGGAAATTGTCAAACCAGCAGAACCATCCTTGGGTTTTCTTTCCGGTTTTCTGCAAACCTTCAGTTCTTGGCTTTACCAATGGTTGGATTTGCGGCCCACCCGCTGAGCCACCCAGGGCGGGGGTCCAGGCCCAGAGCTTCCCAGAGCACACAACTGGGCAAAGCAAAAGCTGGTGGTGCTCTCCCTGGTCCAAATGGCTTTTTACCACCCAAACCCTTAAATCTCAAAAAGACAAAAACCCCCACAGAACTGTTCTCTCAAGTAGAAACAGAAGGAACAATGTCAGGGGCCAACTGTGTCCAGATCAAACAGACCCGGGGTGGGGGAGGCAGTTGATTTGTTTGCACCTATTTGCGGTGAATATTCCCATCTCCTGGGTGGAGAGGAGCAAGAGCGGACGGCTGCACGGAGTCTAGTAACTTCATTTCCCATCAGGTTCTGGAAAAACCCAATTCCAAAGCATTCTACTTAATCTGGATAAAACTTTGGCCCTAAGCTCTTGGCCATGACCTACAGTGTGGACCCCAAGATGACTCAGGTGCTCAGAGTAGCTGAAGACAACTGAAACATACTCCAGTCCTGGAAGCCAGCTCTGCCACTCACGCTTATCCAGGGGTGACTTATGAGCATCCCCCTCTCTCATGACAATGGCGGGTTGCTAATCACTGGCAAAAGGGAAGCTCTGGAGTCAAGTGTAAGGGTGGTCTGTTAAAACAGCCTCAGGGACAAAGGGTCTTGAACAGCCCAGCAATGAATAAGGAAAATGACCTCCCCATGGACTCCTCCCCATGGGGTGGGTATGGGGGAGAGACACTCCTGTCCCCTCTTTCCACAGCACACAGCTTGAGCTTCTGGGCTGCCCTTTCCATGCCACATTCTCCTTCAAGTCAGATCTGTGGGCTTCTGGTATCGACAACACACCGTAAGCAAACTCTTACAAATCCCCTTTCGTCCCCATATCCCAGTCCTCGCTCCACAAGATGAGCTTTCTAATAGGTACCTTTTTGTGTGCATGTGTTTCTGCTTCATGCGTACCGCTGCAGGAATTTTTAATGGCTGTGCTATTGTCAGATGTCCTATTCTGCATCTTAACCTTTCACTCAGCACTAGGCCTTCAAGATCTGTCTACGGCACTGGCGGGACAGCTCGTCCACTGCTTCTACTGTTGCGTAATTCACTCGGATGGGCGTCCACCATCATTGTTCACCTGTCCCCTCTTCCCAGAGACACCGAGGCTGCCTCCCATTCTCGATCACCACAAAGAATGCTGCAAAGATCATCTTCGGACCCCTCCTGTGTGGCCCCGTGCAGAAATTTCCACGTGTTCTGAGGATATTAGGTAACCTGCAGCCTCTCTCTCTCCCATCAGTCTTCCGGGTGGCCATTTTGGTTGGTGTGTCCCTGCTGACGAAAGGAACCCCGCACTTCTTAGATGCTCGTTAGCTCTGTGGAGTCTCCTTGACCTGTACTCTCCCGTTCATAACCCTTCACTCATCTTTATTTCTATTGCGATTTCTGCCTTGTTCTGGCTGATCTGCAGGAATTCCTTGCCTGTTCTAAATGTTGATCCTTGGAGGGTTCTGGATACCGTAAAGCTCTCTCTCCTTTTTGTCAGCTGCATTAACTTTGTCCAGGATGTCCACTAGTGAGCAGAAGCCCTTAACGTCCACAAAATCAAACTCTCAGAAAACTTGAGGCTGGCAACCATTTCTCAATCCCACAATGCCAGTTTCTTGTTGGACACTCATAATACACTACCCATGGGGTTACGTGCTGTGGACACAAAGAGGAATAATGGCTTTGACCCTTACAGAGTTTACAGCCTCCTGGGAATATAGACTTTCCATCAACTCTAACGTGGACGCAATGACAACGGCTATGGAGGGGTTGTGCTAGGTGCAGTGAGGGGTTAAAAGCTTCAGGGGGTCCAGGCTGAGTCAGCCTTGATAAGCTTGGCAGGCAGCCCCGAGGAGAGGACATCCAGGCCAATCGAACGGCACATATGCACAAGCCCAGTTTGCAAAACCACAAGGAATCCAGTACAGCCGGGACATACAGCAAAGTGAGGAATGGCCACCGAGGCTACAATAAACAGGAAACAGCCACGCACAGAAGGAGCTCAGATTTTTCTCCAGGGCAATAGAGGATAGATAGCACCCCCCCCCCCCCCCCAGCTACTGGCAAGGTGCCTTAGACACCACACGCACCCAGAGAAGAGGACCTGGTTCAGGGGCCTTAAGAAATCTGGGCTCAGGGGCTCCTGCGTAGCGCAGTCGTTAAGCGTCTGCCTTCGGCTCAGGGCGTGATCCTGGCCTTCCGGGATCGAGTCCCACATCAGGCTCCTCTGCTGGGAGCCTGCTTCTTCCTCTCCCTCTCCCCTGCTGTGTTCCCTCTCTCGCTGGCTGTCTCTCTGTCACATAAATAAATAAAATCTTTAAAAAAAAAAAAAGATTATTTTAAAAAAAAAAGAAAGAAATCTGGGCTCACCGTAGCTACAGTGGCAATGCACTGAAATCTCAGAGAAACCCAGAGACAGAATATTCTAGAAAGAAAAGGGTTTGTGAGCATCTGAGTTAAACTACCAAGGCAGATTTGAGACATCCACCAGACAGGTCTGGGTTGTCCTGAAAGACACGAGGCCTTCCCTTCCTGGCCTCAGTTAGAATCTGTTCCTGCTGCCGCTCTCTGCCTTGATGAAAGTTCTCAGCCACAAACTTCCCCAACTGCCAAGTGTGCTTGTGCCGGAAATGTACCGAATAAAGTCATTAGTGACACAGCGGAATCTTACCCAAGACCCCACCAGGATCTCTGCCAGCCAGCTGTTTCCTCTTGAATCTAAACCATTTTCACACTCGATGATGGTAAATGTTTTAAGGGGAAAAAAAGCCATTTGTAGGGAATATTTTGTTACAAGCTATGTGACTGCCCTTATTTTTTCCAGCCAGGGAAGGACTCTATATGCACGAACACACGGCAGCCAAGTATGAAAGCACAGAGAAGGGCTGTGCGAGGTGCAGTGAGGGGTTAGAGGCTTCAGGGGGGTCAAGGTGTCAAGGCTGAGTGAGCCTTGACAAATAAGCTTGGAGCCTGGAAGTCACTCCACCCCAAAAGAACAGTCTCTTGGCACTCTTACTTTCTCTCTCCCAGCTGCCTCAGCCTCCCCAGGGCAGAAAAATAAATCTTGTTGTTAGACAGCAATCTTACCCTTGGAGGGCATTAATAGCTTTAGGAAATTTCAAGAAAATGGGGCTGATTGTCACTTGACACCTCTCTCCCCTGACACGAGTGTACACACATACACACACGTCCCACTCACGTCTGATGTTTGCAAAGAGAAGGCACTTATCAGCTTCTTCCCCCATCACCACGGCCCTACCAGCTACATAGGTTTAGGGCTGCAAGAATGCCAGGAGGGGAGGAAGCCAGACCCCCAGATCGGGGTCCCCTACATCCCTCCAACCCACCAAAGGTGCTTTGGAACACAGTCCCTGAGCCCACTGTTGCTCTGAGAGGACTCCCAACTCTGTCGCTGCAGACAGGGAGATCATCAAGTGCCCAAAGCCATCTCCACACTCTAGAGGCCCCCCCCTGCTTAGGATGAGAGGCCCCCCGCCTGTCAGCTGCCATGGGGGCCTCAGGAGTCCGGCCGAGCTGGAGAACCAAGGATGACAGTGACCTGAGCGCACACTCCCGCCCTGATTCTCACACACACAGTGTGTGGGAGGCTGGTGAGCTCTTAGTCAACAATTTCCGTGGGCCTCCCTGCAAACCTGGGCGCACAGCGGCCCTCCCTTTGGGGTCATAGAAGCCAAAACCCACACACTGAGAGATGCACCAGGGAACTGGAGTCCCAAAGCCTCTTTCAGTCTGAGCAGAGAGGTGGAGGCTGAGCACATGGGGGGAAGTCGCACTTCCGAAGGATCTGATCTCCAAAGCAGCGGACTAAACTCTCCGAGAACAAAATGGCCTTCCCCACTCTCGAGGGAACCAGTGCATGGCGAGCCGGCAGCGACACCTGGATCCCATAACCCTTGGAGGTTTGCTCCCAGCCCGAACTGTTTACGATGACACACACCAAACCAACAGCAGATGGGCGGGAGATGGACGCCTGCCCACTGAGAAGCCAGGAGGTCAATGGGAAAAAATTATTTTAGTCAGTGTTAAGCCTTCATGTTTGGAACTTTTACCCAAACTGCGGCAATGTTCTCATGCTCCCCTGTGTGGATGCCAGGCCCTCCTCTGATGCTCACTGCCAGGGAGCTTGGGGGGGGGGGCACCCCTCGGAGGTTAGCAGGTCCCAGGGCTGTTTAAGGACCCACATAGGGATGCTAAGAATGCTCTTTCCTGGGAATCCGAGTCACTGTGACACTAACCTGCACTGGGCCAGGTGGGATGGCCAGCAAGGGCCCAGGGTGAACGAAGGTCGTGGACCACGAGACTTGGAGAAGGCGGCCTTCTTTGCATCAGGCCATATGGAACAAAACTTTCTAGGGCCTGAGGAAACACCAGGGGCTGTGCTGAACAGAGCTTCACTCTGGCCGCCTCTGCCAGGAGGGAATGAGATGCTCTTTGGCGGAGAGCAAGCCCCACTTTCCCCACCCCAGCTCTGAGGTCATCAGCTCCCCCTGGGGAAGCCTAGGATTCTAGCCATGGCTACTAGAAATGAGAGCCCGACAGTACTAGCGACGTGGGGTCAAGGGGGGGGAGCTCACTCTTTCTGGGTCTTTCTGGCCTCAGGTTCTCAGGGAGAATCCCTTTTCTAAACTCAAGACTCAGGAGACCTGAACTACGGATATGGCAGGAGAAAAAAAGAGAGAAAGTGGCCGAAAGTCAAGAGGGGAGAATGAGGGAATGAAAGGAGAGCAGGGAGGGAGGGGCAGAGAGAGAGGGAGGACGCAGCCTGCCCAGAAGCAGGAGTGAGCCCGTGTGTGGCACCCAAGAGGGGGCCTGGAGCACCTCACCCTCACTCTTGCCTGTGATGGTTCTGTCATGAGCCCAACTCACTCCGCCACAGACGAACTTCCAGGGCCTCTGCGATGCTACGGACTTGAAGCAGAGATGGGCTTCCACTGAGCCCGGCAGGACACGAGCCTCCCCCCAGCTCAAGTACCCGCAGTGGCTTGTTCTCTCGGGAAATCCCGAGAGCTCCGGACACCAGGAGCTGTGACAGAACAGCTCTGTTCAGCCGCGTAGACGACGGTGCTAGACCGTCATACACCCCGACGCTCAGCCCCCGTTCCGGCAATACCAACTGCGGGGACCCCATCCCTACAACACGCTCAAAGGCACCCGATCCATCTCTACCACGGCCATCGTGGACCAGCCGCGCTGCACTGGGCGTTCGAGCAGGTGTGTGAGGCTGTTTGCCACTCGCCACTTCAGCCCAAGATCGCCACGTCACCAGCCTTTACTTCCTTCCATTTGTGCTAGACGGGAGGCCGCCAAAGGCCAGAGAGCACAGAGGGCGGCAGGGCGGCGAGCATCTCAAGCTCCCAGGGAGCCTGGGACTGCGGCTGAGAATGTCCATCCCTTGAGGACCCAAGACCACACAGATGAAGAGGTGTCCCAGCAAACTCACCACCCAACAGGTCCCAGCCCCGACAGCAGGGGTACCAAGCACCCCAGCAGAGTTCCTTCCAAAAGGACCACATCTGAATTTTCGTACATCAGCTCAATATGTTCCAGAACTGTGGGTATTAAATAAAAGAAGTCAGTGAAATCTCAAACAATAAGCTCATTCAACACAATCTCTTTTTCTCCCCCCATCTGGGGACTTGAATACAGTCAACATGAATAAATCCTGTTGTGTAAAAACTGGGGGAGAAAAAAGAGAGGGTGGAGGATGGAAGGAAATGGCAGGATCCCCACTTGCTGGCCTACCAGGGGGGCTCAGGTCACCCCACAACCTGAAAGGACGCGGGCATGTGTGCCGGGTGGCCCTGGGGAGACGGCGGCAATATCTGCGGGCCAGGTAAGGAAGTGTCTGGAATTTCCCACCCAGGCGTTCCCAGCTTCTCCCCGAAGCCGTCCCATTCTTGTACTTGAACTAGCGGTGGACTCTTGAGCTGCCCCAAACCTGGCCTTTCCGAGGCGGACCCACGATAAGCTAGGCCTGCCCCTGCATCAGGGGTGTCTCACTTCAAATACGGACAAAACATATTTCCTACCTCTTTCCCTCCCCCTTCAGGGCCCCCCAACAAAGTCGAGACAATGAGAACTAAGGACTGCCCCAGCAAGGCCTCCTGAATGCCCTAAACACAGGTGAAACAGACCTGCCTTTGTGTGGGACCGGTGGCTTAGAAAGACTCGTACAAAGACTTGCACGCGGGAAATGCTCCTGTGTAATTCAGGGTTGAACGTGATCTAGGCCCAGCCTGTCCTCGTGGGTGGAAGTTCTACAGACTTTCAACACACTGTATTTAAGGAAGATGGGAAGACACAGGTTCAGCTCCCCAGATCCTAGATCCAGACGCAGTCTGCCCGAGGAACAAGCCAATTCAACACAGGTTTTGATTAAACAAACAAGCAAACAAAAAACGGAAACCACCAAGATTTTCAGCTTCCATTAGGACCACCAGAGTGATACTCTTCCATTCTCGTGCAATTCCACATCCCATCTCTTGCACTGGTGCGGCAAGGGCTGGAGGTGCGGCCCTTGGCTAGGAGACTTGCCCTGTCTGGAACCAGGAGGTCTGATCCCTCACGTCATATGGAACTAGGTGCGTTATTTTGCTAAATCACAGGTTCTCCTTGCCTCAAAATCACTCCTAGCTAGCACAGACAAGCAGGACTTCCAAAAAGAAAAAGTCAGCCAGGAAGTAATTATGGTGCAGACTTGGGTACTCAATTCCAATTCAACAGCTTTATTGGTGGGGGTGGGGGGGAAAGACTCGCAGGAAGGCTGCCAGATTCAATACATTAGATCCATGTGTGGAGAAGCGAGTTCCCAGGGTGGGAGCCCGCAGCTAATGCTATTCCTCACCCTCCTGGGCTCATCCGCTGCCTGAGTTTCAGAAGAATGGTTTTTCCTTCTCTCTAGAGGGAGAGCTTCCCCCCTCACACTGTTTGTGTCTAATGGAAAAGTCTCTTGCATTTAGGATGTGGTCAAGCAGTCAATCTTTTTGCTTTCTACCAAAATTCTTCACTCCCTCTGTTGTACCTCCAGGTTGCTGCAGACGGGAGAACACGGAGACCTCGGATTCTATTCACAACCTGTGACGGCCAATGGGACCCTCAATGGGGCCTTCATTTCATGACGGCACCCCAAACTGCTAAGGTTTGTTTTCAGTTTTTGTGTATTTGAGAGAGAGAGAGAGAGAACATGTGCATATGTGGGGGGGGGAGCAGAGGGAGAGGGACAAGCAGACTCCCCACTGAGCAAGGAGCCCGACGAGGATCCCAGATCCTCGAGGACTTGATCCCAGAATTCTGAGATCACAACTTGAGCTGAAATCAAGAGTCAGACACTGAACCAACGGAGCCACCCAGGCGCCCTATGAGGGTTTGTGTTCAAGTCAGCGTCCTGGAGGTATAATTTACACACAGGGGGGGAAAATGCCTGCTCACTACATACTTCGGAGTTTTCACAAACACCTGGAACTGTGGAACCACTGGCACAATTAAGATCTGAGCCACAAAGATTTCTATCATTCCCAAAACTTCCCACATACCCCTTTGTGGTCAACCCCTTCCCTCAGCCCTGGCAACGACGGACTGGTTTTCTTTCCCTCTAATTTTGCCTTTTCCAGAAAGTCGCGTAAATGGAATCATACGGTGTGGAAGATTTTGGGGCCTGGTTTCTTTCACTTAGCACATGGGGATGATTTTTAGGTACAAACTGTTGGTTTTTAGGCTTGGGACTCTTACTTTCTTGCCAAGGACAGGAAATGACTGGCTCTAGCTCATCTTTGCTATGGGGGAACCAAATTCTTGATTTCAGGCCTTTTAATAAAGCAGAGGCCTGGGAACAGGGTGACCTCCCATCTCCATCCACCCAGAACTACGGGATTTCCTGGGACTTGGGGCTTTCAGGGGCAAAACCAGGAAAGTCCCAGACAAACCAGGATGGTTGGTCACTCTCCTTGGGACAGCCACCTCCGAGGGCAGGGCTGCCCATCTGTCCCGCTCAGATGCCTCTGTGAGCGGCAGGATGCTTACTCTGAGCTAACAGCTGACTGTCGTCCCTGGGTTTCGTGGCAGGCAGAAGGCCAATGTGCTGGGGCTGAGCCCCTGCACAGAGCTCCCTCTCCAACAGGCCTGCAGAAGTCCCCGGGAAGGGGCTCAAGGAAGTGAGAAGAGCATTCAGGGGCGTGTTGAGAAAACAGCAGGGCAGGGCTCCCGTTGGTGTCAGCACCGACCCCAGGCTCCGTGGTATGGGACTCGCACGGAGACATGGGACATGAAGGTGCTCTGGGCTCGTTCTGCTTTTGCTCCAGTTCAGGGTAATGCGGGTTCCTACGTTTCTATGCATTCTGTACATTCTCCTGGCTCCTCCCTCCTGCTGGGGTTTCTCATTTGGAGACTAAGGAGAAGGTGCGAGCCAAGAAATAGAAAATGAGTATAAACAGCTTGGAGTTGTTAGAATTTAAGGGTTTCTCCTATATAAACTTACCGAGACATCAGAGAAAAGTTGGGCAAGGCCGTGATATAAGGCTTGAGAATGAGCAAGTCTGTGCCCACCTCCTTCCCAGCTCTCTCGGAGAGGCTAGTTTACCCGGGAACAGGCTGAGCATCCCCAACTCAGAGCTCCCCAAAGCTTGGAAAAGCATGTGATGGGCATAGTGGGTGCCCAAGTTAATGGAGGACCCCCCCCCCAATATACACACAAGAAGACGGGGACTGGTGGGGTCACACCCACGTCCTAGAGGCCTCAGGCTAGCTGCTCCCCTGGATTAATTTAACACTGTCCCTTCTCAAAGTATTTACCAGTAGCCCTGACCATGTATTCCACCAAGCAGCCTGTGAGGCAGGTTAGTAATCATTATCCTCACTTGTACAGATGAGGAAACAAGGCCCAGAGAGATTAAGTGACTTGCCCAAGGTCGCACAGCGAGTTAGTGGCAAAGGCCAGATTAGAACCCCGAGCCCCAGAGTGCCCAGGCCAGCGCCCAGCTCCACGAGATTCCCCCAGCCATCGGTCCAGAGCTTGGGCAGAGCCAGGTCTGCGCCCTCGGGAGCCCTGGAGGCCACGTGGGCTGCTGCAGAGAGCACAGGCAGGCTCATACTCACAGGCAGAAACCTGCAGGATCCTTCTCTGTACCACCAGACAGCAACACCCCTGTGCTGGAACAGACAGAAATAAGGCTCAAGTCGGGAAAGCCAAGGGCCACCACTGTGGGCTTCCGTCTCCACCCATGCGATGTAGCTTTGAGATTTTACTTCATTTCCCTTTGAGAACCAGGTCTGCTCTCGAGGGCCAGGGCATCAGAGAGTATGTGCTCCCGTTGCCTGGAATCATTCACTCACTCAGGCCCCAACTCTGTCCCGGGGACCAAGGTGCTGGCAGTGCACCAGGGGCTGAGGGGGAGGGATGCCGGGAGGAGAAAGACAAGATTCTGGTCTTGAAGGCATTCACTGTAACAGGAAACAGACACGTAAGAACGTGACGCTAATGCCACAGGTATTCCTGCTGAGTACCTATGACGTACCAGGCGTGGATGAGCTTGTACGTCAAGTAGTGCAGGAACACAGAGGGAAGCAGGGGAGGCTTCATGGAAGAGGAGGCATGTGGACTAGGTCCTGAAGACTGAAGAGAGTTTCACTGAGCAGCTAGTCCCTTCCTGGCTAAAGGGGCACAGAGAAGGAAGTGGTCTGAAATTGCTTTGAGTACTTCCTTCTAAATCAACCCTTGCTGTTGGTAGAACAGGAATTCTACCCTTTAGAAACTCAGTTCTCAGGGATATCACATCCTGTTTGACTTCGAGTTGCTGCTTCGTCTCTTCAGACCTCAGTGGACCTGTCTGTCAAATGGGAGTGAATGATCCTGTGTTTCGGAGGGTGGCTCTGGCCTTCACTAGCGATCTTTAGAGAAGCGTTCACACAAAAGTCCTTGAGAAACAAATTCCTCACATGGCCAGTGGCAGTCTCTTTCCCACTGTCTGCTGCTCTTGGCTCTCGCCAGGAAATTGATTTTATTTATAAGAATCGCAACCCTAAACTGACCTTTGTTGGGCTCTCCACATTCCCTCCCTCGTTTCCCTCTCCTCAAGACACATCCTCCTCCAAAGATGCCTCAGCGACCAAGAGTGCTTGGAAAGTCAGGATAGACCAACACTGGAGGCTGTTTTCCAGACGGGGAAACTGAGGCCTGGAGAGCTCGGTGACTTGTCCAAGGAAACCGAACGCATGGGTCTCCCCGTTCCCAAGCCACTGCTTTCTTCATCGCGCCATGACTGTCCGCTCCCTGCTTTGGCCCAGGCCTGGGCAGACGGGCCAGCCTCCCTCAGCTGGGGGAAAGTCGCCCTTCTCTGAATGACAGAAGTCTTTAGAGAAACATTTCCCATCATTAAAGGGATTGGCAAGAAAACTGGCAGAGCCTCCTAAGCTTTGAAGCTTGTTGGCCCCTCCTGGCCCTTTAATTGTGCTTGGCCCCAGCCCAGTTCCCAGAGCTCCAGCCCCTGCAGCAGAGGGGAAGGGCCCACAGCGGAAAGCCCGCCGCCACCCGGCCTGGCCCTTCAGCACCAAAGGGGACCCTTCGGTATTCCTGTTTCAGACCGTTCCACTGCCAACACATCAAGGCCTCCCACACAAAGAGCTTCAGAGTCAGAAGGGCTCGGGGTCAAGTACAACCAGGAGCAAACCCTGAGTTCAGGACCTCGCAGCATCCCTTTGGAGATGGCTTGGAAGCAGTCTTCCCACAGCCTGGAGAGCCTAGGATAGCTTCGGGGGCTCACATTCGATTCCTGCAGGTACCACAGATTTGGTTAAAGCACATCAGGGGACTATGGACGGGGTATCAGTCTCACTCCCTGCTTAATTGTCCAGGTGAAGGTGCGTATGTAACCGCGTATCTTCTTTTCAGGGATTCTCAATTTTGGCTGCACTTCGGAACACCTGAATGCCTCAGCCGCACCCCTAGCCCAACTGAATCTGAAGGTCTTGAGTGGGGCCTACGTATCCTTGTTGGTTTTCAAGTCCCCTGATGGTTCCCAGATGTGGCTGAGGTTAAGAACCACTGCCTGAGGTACGGTTTCAACAGGGAAAAAACCTGCGCTCCTAAGCATGGAACACACGAGATCCAGAGGATTCCTCTGAAATGAATAGTATCAATCCGCCCGTCTCTTAGTTGGTTTTTCTTTTTCAGACCTTCCCTGACTGCAGACCGCAGCATTCCCTGTTTAGGCTTTCAAGTATTTTTACAGGCTTGACCTCCCCAGCTCATCTCTACCTTGCAGTACCTTAGAACAAAGTGCCCTCTCCTGGGAATGGGGTGATCTGACTCAGAAGCAAACAAACAAAACAGAGAAAGAACGATGACACCTTCAACCAATTACTGTAATCCACATTAAAGCGAATAGCTCAACCATGACTGCTCAGATCCAAGTGTGATGCAAATTCAGGAAGCTTCCGCGGGGACGTTCCAAGCGCAATCCACAGATAGTAGGTCAGTCACATTTGGCCCTGGACACACTCACCAGCTGGAAGAGCAGTAGGACCAGAATCCTCGACCACATGGTGTGAGTTCAGCCAATGGGCACGGTGATTCAAGGGTGCTCTTATGAGAGTCATAAATATGTAAGCATCCAAGGATGGGAACCTTTTCAAGGGACCCTGTAGATGCTGCCACTGCTTACGCAACACCAAAGAGACTCACGTACAAGAAACAGCGACTCTGCCATCACTTTTTATGAGAGCGCTTATAAAAGCTCCATCTCTCTGGGAAGACACCCCTCCATACTCTTCTCATCACCCCCTACCCCTTGCTTTTGCTTGAGAGCCATGGCGATCTAACAGAATGACGTCGATGGGATGAGGGAAAAGTCTGGAAAGGTTTCTACGTTAGACAGAGGGTGATATTCCAACCACTCTCTTTACATCCTACAAAACAACGGAAAATCAGCTCTGAGTCTAAAACTGACAGGCTAGTATGGGCGGATACACGATGTCTAACACAGGCTGCAGAACATGGAAGACAATTTCTCCTGCATCAACTGCTTTATAAGACTTACAAATTAAAAAGAAAAACATTTTGAGAATCTGGACACAACAATGAGGCATTCTACCTATTTGGGAGAGCTCAAAATTGGGTATTTACAAACACAGAATGGGGCATTTCAGTAACAAAATTTGAAAGTGTCACAAATGAGAATTTTTTATAATTTTTTTATGTTCTAAAAGCCCAGGTAAATCTTGCTTTTCTGTTTTACTTTGTTAAAAAGATACCTAGTCGTTGCATAATCATTTCATCTTACCTTAAAAACAAAGACACCTTCGATCTCGGATGAGCAAGAGAAGACTACGGATGCCAGTTAGAGTTGCCCTGATTAATCTAAGACTGGGCCCACATGCTTCATTTTGCACAAACCAACTTTTCAATTCAATGAGAGTTCAAAACACAAGTCACCAGCTTCTCAAAAGAATGGGGACTTCTAGGTTCCTGGGGTGGAGAATCCCTAAATTCCTCAGCTGAGAAGTGTAGTTTAACATTAGCATTCACTGGTGAGTCCTGAAGACCCCTGTACAGTCCAACAGGAAAAGATGAATTGGATCAGCTTCTGCAATCCAGATAATTCTCAAATGTATCCACTTATCACTTTGATTTACTGCAAAATGATGAGGCAGATACATGTGTTAGCAAAAACATAAACACTCTGAAATGGAAACTAAGTTTCCTTCAGTTGGCAAAAATCCCCTGATATTCAGGGGTGGGAGGATTTTAAACTCCTAAGAGAAAAAGATAACTAAGAAGACTTTCTCAGGTCAAGGGCCAAGTCAAAAGCAATTAATACAAAAAGCTTCTGATAGTAATGG
Organism: Ursus maritimus; assembly: GCF_017311325.1. NCBI lineage: Eukaryota > Metazoa > Chordata > Mammalia > Carnivora > Ursidae > Ursus > Ursus maritimus. The sequence goes on along the minus strand of NW_024426885.1, from coordinate 16,130,848 downwards.
GCATTTAGAAGGAAGACCCCAAATGTTATAATTTGCCCTAACTTGGATTAATATGCTGACTTGAGAAAGCAACTTGGACCCTGGACCTTCAAACCTGAGCTAGCACTCCCTCACTTTCCAATTCAGAAAGGGCACACCCTGAGTTAAGAGGGGCCTCAGAGGCCACTGCTTCCAGCTCAAGTCCTGAATTCCCTGTGAGGGCCCCTCCCAAAGGGCAGAGGGGCCGGCAGAATGGGAGAGGGAGTAGCAAACTGCCATTTTACAAAGCGAGGGGCTGTGGCTTCCTCAAGGACCCTGAGACCACATAAGGGCGCAGTCATTCCATTACAAAACTGATCTGATCTCAGCAGAATCGGGGACGAAAAAAACCAAAGCACAAAAAAAAACCCACCCGGTTCAAAATGAGAGAGGTGCTCCAGGGACGGTTCACATAAAGAAACCAAAGGTTGTCAAGTCATTTAACCCTGTCCCCCCAGTCGGCTTCCCCTGCCCTTGGCAAAGACCCTTTCCTTTTGCATGAAGCGCTGCCTAGAATGTAAATCTTTCACCCTCACCTGTAACCAGGTGACCCAGATGAGAAAAAGCTGTGGGAAAAATCAACAGACACCACTAGTTTAGGGAACTCAAGCCGGTCCCAGAAGGTTCCTTTAAGTCAGTCTCAGAAATTAGAAACCACTGGGAATGAGATTCCTTGGGAATCTGAGCATTCTCCTTTATTACCCTCTCCCAGGGGAAAATAAATATAGAAACAGTATTTCCTCTCGCAGGTTTGGCAGGGACGAGTCTAGGGCAAGGAAGTGCAAGACTTTCCCAAACGCAAAGGGGGTAGGGGGCGTCCGCAGCGTCCCGCTTAAGGGGCAGCTCTTTAAACTCTCTTTTAAAAGATCTTTAATCCTTGGCTTCTAGACTCCGGCCCCGCGGTTCCGAGCACGAGCGGGAGCCGGGCTGCGGGCACGACCCGGGCCGGGCCGGTCCGCCCACCAGGGTTTGGCCGAGATCCCAGCCCTCGGCCAAATCTAAAACTTGCTCAGCAGCGCACGGAGCTAAGCTCTCGGGCCCGGACACCTCCGCGCGCTCCACCTGCCCGGCGTCCCGTTCCGCCCCCAGCCCCCGACTTCGCCCGACCCCCGTCTGGGGATGGAAAAGCGAAGGGCTCGGAGAGAGACGGTTACCGGAGCGGCCGGAGGACTAGGGCAGTCCGACCCTGCGGGAGCGGAGCCGCGCGCCCAGCCCGCCGCCCAAGCACACCCTCCCGCTCAGGCTCTCTCCCGGGGTCCGCGGGCAGCCCCTCCACTCCGGCAGGCGCCCGGGTCAGACGGCCCAACGATTTGCTCCTTTGCCCCCAAGCAACGCGGCGCGGTTCCGAACTCACTCCGGGCCGCCTCGGCCCCGGCATCTTTCCGGGGCGGCTGGGGCTTGAGAGGTGGGTCTCCAAGTGCACCCTCTCTCCCCTAACAGGTGGGAAGCCTCGCTACGCCGACCCCCGCCCTCCGCGCCCGGGAGGGTCCGAGAGCCCGGGACGCGGCCGCAGCCGCCACCGAGGAGCCCACTCGCCCGGCTCCGGGCGCCGCTGTCGCCCGGGTCTTCGGCCCAGGTCCAGGCTGGCCGGACGCCGCCGGTCTGCTCACCTGAGTCCCGGCGGGACACGAAGCGCCAGCGGTACTGCCCGCCAGCCCCGGCCCTCCTCGCCCGCGCGGTGCAGCCCGACGGGGCCGTGTGTGCGCGCCGCGCCCGGGCCCGCGCCCTCACCTTTGTACCGCTCCATCGGGGCCGCGGCGTGCGCTGCCGGCCGCTCCGCTCCGGCGCTGCGCTCTCGGCGCTCGGCTCCGCGCCCCGGCCGCCGCGCTGGCCCCTCCCCGTGAGGTCACGCTCGCCGCCGGACCTCCTGGCGCGCCCGCCGCGCCCGGGGCTCTCGGACCCCGTCCCCGCCCGACGCGCCGCCCCCGCGGGGGAACTCCGCCGCCGAGCCCCGCAGCGCCCAGCTCCGCGCGCGTCCCGGGCCCTGCTCCCCGCCCGCGGCCGCCAGCCAGTTCCTTCTCGTCCGGGACCCGAGGGCGGCGGCAGGGAGCGAGACTCCGCTGTGCCCGAACCCTGGGGGAGGTTCTGGCGAGGGGCGGGCTCGGGCGGGCCTGCAAGAGCAGTTCTTCCAACTGCCGCGCTGCAAACCCACTACCCGGAGGAGGAGACTGAGGCCGAACCCGGGAGGCAGAGGCGTGCCTAGAGTGCCTGGTTCTTGGCCCCCGGGCCAGCGCGCTAATGCCTCGGCTCCCTCGAGAGGCGACAGGGGGATGAGGGTGGGGACACCCGAGCCCTGCCCCCGCGCCTGCCCCCGTTCCTTGGGAATCGCTCCAACCCTGTAGCAACCACTCTGGGCAGCCGCCGCTCCGCCGGTCGCTACACACGCATTAGGGCGTCTGAAAATGTCTCCTTGCTGCCTTCTACCGGGACCCTGGGTTCCCTGGGAGCATTTGTTCCAGGCTCTCAGGAGGAGTCGAATTCCGAGAGCCGTCTGGACAAGTCCAGGAGCACCTGACCGCCCCGGAGGGGTGGCTTCTGTTCCCCAGGAGCTCGCTCACTCGTGGCTCTAACTCCACCTCGCGCCGCTGCCACCGACCGCCACAGTTCTGTCCTTTACCTTTGGCCATCTGTCCCTCCAGTCTCTCAACCTCATCTGCCCCCAAAGGAGATCCATGTTTTCCCTTAAACGTCTCTATTTTCACTTCAAAATCTCAATCATGGTTCGTGCCTGGGTTTTTCAGCACGTCTCCCCCACTTTCTTGAACATTAAGGAAGATTTGTGGTTGCGATTTTCTAAGAGATTTCATCATTCTTCTCGGAACAGCAGAGCTAGCTCTGATTTTTGGAGACCTGCCCCGGCAGTCTTAGAAATATTTTTTAGTTGCATTAGCTGCTAACATGCCGGAGCCCTCCCTACAAGCGGGGCATGGTGCTTAGGGCTGTGACATGCACTGCCTTGAATTTTCCCAGTAATCCTGTGATGTGGGGATTATTGTTATTTCTATCATGTAGTTGAAGAAACTAAAGTTGACAGAGAATAGACAACTTGCCCAAAGTCACACAGCTAAAAAACAACAACAAACCAAAAACAGAGCAGGCTTTAAACCCAGGTCGGCTGCTTCCAGACGTTTGTTCACAAAGCTTTCCTGACTCTCATGGGCCAGACTGTCTGTTACCAGCTCGTGGTACGAGCCCACGGACAGGTGAACACGCTCAGGGCAGTCAGGTGTGTGCTCCGACAAAGGCACAAGGGATTCTGGGCCCCAAAGTGGAGGGTGCCCAACCAGCCAGGAGAAGCCTTGTAAACCCTCGGAGTAGATGACTGAGAGAGTCTTAAGAGATGAGTTGGGGCTAGTGAGGTGACAGGAGAGGCAGAGTGAGCGCAGCCTTCCAGGCAGAAAGGACAGTGGGGACAAAGGTGGGAAAGTGAGCCACTTCAGGGTCACAATTCTCTGTCACCAAAGTCACAAAGACGAAGCCAGGAGTGGAAAACAGTGAGGTGAGCACAAGCCTGCTTGAGGGCCCAAAAGACTGAGTAATCTGAGAACCAAAGAACCAGGCAGCCCTGAAAAGGGACAGTGCCCCAGGTCCCCCGGGGGACTGAGTGGGAGGCAGATGTACCAGTGTGGTGAGAAGTCACTGGGGCGCTAGAAACCTGGCTGAGGTGGAGAGGACCAAGGGCAGAAATACGCAGGTAGGGTGATGCCAGTGGGGAAGAGCCAAGGGCTGCCAGGCACTACACAGAGCCTGAGCAAGGTGGGCAGGGGCCTCTCAAGGGACAGCTATTGCGACTGGGGGTGGGAGGACACCAGCAGGACAAAAGATGAGCGTCCCTAAGTTGGACGCAGAAATAGCAGGCTGGGGTGTTGGGGTAGAAAGCAGCCAAGGGCGCATGGTCCCTCCATGGGAGTTAGAACCCAGGGTCTAAGTCCTCAACTTCATCCATTATTTTACTTAATTCTCTCAGCCGCTCTTCCAGGTCGGCTGGGCTCTTGGGGATTCAAGAAATCGAAAAAGTAGAGGTTGAGGCAAGAACGCGGACATTACAGGGACTCAGAGGACAGGTGGTACGCTCAGTGGGCCTCCTGCAAGCTGGGCGGGGACCTGGTCAGGATGCAGGGTGCTCTTGCCTTTTTGTGTTCTCTCTCTTTTGCCTCTCTCCCCTCCTCCCTCCCTTTCCTCCTCTTGCAAATGTCCCTCCGTCCCTCCATGGTGCCTACCCTCCCACCCTGTGTCTACAGACTGGTGTCAGTGGGTCCCTGGTTTCCTTTCTAATGCTCAGGGAGAATCTGACTGTGTGGCTCTCGCTTCTGAAACCAGCCTCAAGTCCAAGTCCGGTAGCCAGCCACTCTTGGCCAGATTCCAGCTCTAACAGTCAGCAGAGGCCAGCAAAGGAGGCTTCAGGTCCAACCCCACTCAGCAGGGGCTTTGTTGGGTGTGACCCTCTCAGAGGGGCGGAGGGCCAGGCTGGCTCTGACCGAGGTCACTAAGAACAAAAGACAGGGATTAAACTCTCCCCATCCTACAAATGAAGACTGGGGCCGGCCCCGTCACCAAGTCAAGTAATCTCTCTTCCGGAACGAGGACTCAAAAAGCAGGTTTCCCCATTCCAAACCCTGTGCTTTGTCACACCCCTCAGTCTGGGCTTTGCCAGGGCTCTAACCGGACAGGGCTCTACCCCCTCAGGTCCTCTGGTGGCTATTTGTGCGGGCGCTTCCCATAACCTAGCCGGCTATCTGCAGGCTGGGGGGCAGCCTGGAACCTCCATCAGGCACGCTCCCTCTCCCCTTTCCCCACTGGCTCCAGCCCTGTAATTACCTCTTCCGAAGTCCACTCTAGTTTATCGACGGAGACTTGGCAAATCCCAGAGCCCCTAGACAAACACAGATCAATCCGAGATGTATGCAGAGTAAATTTAAAATGGGAATTCACTGCCATTTCCAAGAACGAAACCGAAAAACTACTTAAAACCATCAATAGAAATCTCAGGCCCTGCTTCTCTCCAAAACCTGGGTGGGGCTTTAGTCACTTTGCAGCTTCCACACGTGGGCCACTCACCTTCATACCCAAATTCATTGAGTTTCTGGCCACCAGGATCAGAAGATCTGGTTTCCAACTTGTTCTCGACACTCTAGGTGCTGTAATTGACCCCTGCCCAGACCCACAGCATCCGAGATGGACTGATGCAGACAGTCCTGAGACCAAATCGAGCGCCCCCACCCTGGAGTCTAGGTGGTGGGCGTTCCTACCGAGCTCAGCTGGGGTGGGGGTGCATGGGGCCCTTGGGGTGGGTGGCTGAAGGTATCAGGGACACACAACCGAACAGCAGAAAGTTTTGTTCTCTGGCAATTCCTCAACGTTCTCAGCAGCCCAGAGTTTCTTCAACCACAAGGGGGCTTCTCCAGCTGACGCAGTGAGGAGGGGTGAAGACTTGCTTTACAGAATTTATCCTGTTTAATTCTCGCAATGATCCAGGCAGATACTTTTGTCCCCTCTTTCATACATGGGGACCTTAAGTAATTGCCCAAGGTCACCGCCGGGCAAGGCCCAAGCCAGTCCAATTGAAGTGACATCTCTGACCCGACTTCCCCACCCAGGCTCTTTCATAATCATGTCTGGTCACAAGCCATCCCAGCAGCTAACCTTTACTTCATCCCTAGTCACTCTTCAAAAGTCAGCTCAAAAGCATCCCCTCTGAGGATAGCCCCCACCCCCATCAGCCTCCACATCCTCCCTGTCTCCCCCAGCATAGTCCTGCTCTGGCTGTCTGCCCCCTACTCATAGCGTTTGAAATACTCCAGAAAAACAACAACAACAACAAATATTCGGCTCCAAGAAAGAAAGCAAAGGCTGACAGGAAGGGGAGTAGTTCGATGGAGCAGAGGAGAGCAAGGGGGTCGGGGGAGGGGCTCCTGGGCAACCCTCTGAGTTGGGCTCTCTGCCAGAACCTATAGCAGAGGACAATAGGGAAAAGAAACACGGGCACCACCATCCCTCCTGGTCTCTTCACCTGCACATCTGCCTTGGCCCAGCCGGCACAGCCAACAGTTATGGGTCTACAGACAGGGGTGAGTATGATCGCTTTCAGCTGCGCCTCTAGAAAAATTCCAGCCTAGAGAGACACCGCTCGTCTCTTCTGGTCAGTATTCCTTAATGTATTAGGTCATGTGAAGGGGCTGCTTATTCTTACACATTTCCTTAAAATACTCCTATGAGGTAAAGGAAAGGTGACTCTCTAAAGACCTACATACCTGAAAATCAAAGAGTCCAAGAATGTCAGTTTGCGGGGTAGTGGACGTAGGACACCTCATTTCGTACAGGGAAGGCAGCGATTCCAAGAATGAGTATGCTCGTCCAGGCCACACTGTGGGTCAAGGGCTCATGGCCCAGAGTCCAAGCCTCGTCCGGCTTGCCCTCCTGTGGCCTGAGTGTCCTGTCCCCTGTGTGGTCCCTAGGACCACAGATGGACAGGGCTGCTGGGTTTCCTAATTCTGTGTATGAAGGTTGGGCTCTTTTCTCAAAGCTCTGCGGTGCTAGCTAGGTTCCCGCTTCTCTCTCCCACCGGCTGCTGCTGCTGCTCCCGCCACCCTCCAGATGTCGACGTGCTTCCCAACCCCCCTCCAGGAGGGACCAAGGATTGGCTCCCTTACCCCCTTTCTCACTTTCCTCCTGAAATCACACAGTGTAGTTAACAAATAGGGGTCTCCAGTTCTTTCTTGGGGCTTCTCTCCGGTACGCTGGAGTTGGGGAGATCGAAAGGACAAGTCCCCAGTCATCTTCCCATCCAGAGGTTCTGTAACTCAGGAGACCAACGTATCCTTGTTCTGTTTTTTTCTTTCCCCATTTCCTTTTTGTCTTTGCCTAACCCGCTCCCCAGCCCACTTCCAGGCCCTTTGCCTCCCCTTTCCTGCCATGATTCCAAGTCCATCCATGTAGACTCTTTCCGCGCTGCTTGGAAACTTGGAATCAATAGCGAATCCAACTGTGTGACCTGATGTTAAGGATGCAGTAACCCGGAGAGATGCCAGCGCCTGCCCAAGGATACCAGCAGTGGGTGGCTGGCATCGGTGCTCAAACAGTGTCCATCTGCTTCTCCTCAGGGCTCAGCTGCCTGTTCTCCCTGGGGAGTCCGACCCTGGGTCACCCTGAGCAAGTCACACAGCAAGCCCACAGCACACAGTTTGCCAGAATTCTGGTGTCTGGGCAGTTGCCAGAGTCTTGATCTTGGATTTCCTTCCTTGATCGTCTTTGCGGACTTTTCTTGTGATTGCAAACATCACCACTTCCCAGACGAGGCTCAGGCAAAAGTGCAGCTGGACCAGAGCTGGCAGCCCCGCAGGTTCCTCGGAGTCCCCAGACAAGACCTTGGAGAGGAATCATTCATTCATGCCTGGAAGCAGAGAGCACTTTCTGCTTTTCCCCTTCCACAAGGCCCTTCCCCCCCTCAGCAGAGTCCCAGCAGGTCCTTCCAGACCCAGCTCAGAGGGCTCCCTCCTCCAGCAAGTCTTCCCAACATGTCCTGAAAGTACTGAAGGATTGAAAGGATTCTCAAAATTCTGTAACCCTTTCCCCTAAGATTCAGTTCTCATTCCATAACAGAAAAGAATGGCCATCTTTTCAGGTCTTATCTCTCCAAGCAGGCCCGAGGAGCCTATGAGCAAGAACTCAGTAAAAGTCCCTTGGTGGCCAGTCAGGGCTAGCAGACCTCAGGTGTCCAGGTTTAGGGGTTTGATGCAGGTCTGTGGACCCCGCCGCAGGCTGGCAGCCACTCACACTGAGTCACAGCTTCTCTGCAGTGGCTGCTTCCCCAGTGCCGAGCTGCCAGCAGGGTTGGGCTCCCCGAGGCCTCCTCTTGGGGCTGCCTGGGTGCCACACCAGCCAGAGGAGCTCAGCCTTAGTCCTTCTCCACCCAGCATGGCTGGGCTTCCACATACTCTCCTTCTCAGTTTCAGACCGCCACGGCCTCCTGGCTGCCACGCCTGGCTGCTATTTCTTCCAGCTCCTTCGTGTACTCTTCTTGGGTCCCTTTCAAGTGGTTGGATGGATAGAGTGGGATTTTATGTCTTTCCCCCCAGAGTCATTGACTGGGGGAAAGGGTGGAAGTGGGAAGAAATTATTTAGGGATTGACCCAATCTTGCAGAAACAAGATTTTTAAAAACTGAAATATAGTTGACATATGAGGTTATATTCGCTTCAGACGTACGACATAGTGATTGGACTAGTTTATGCATTACTCCAACATCCCCCCCCCATTCAACATTATTACAATATTATGAACTCTCTTCAAAGCAAGGTTTTCTTAGTAACAAAGGAAAAATGAGGCTCCTGCCCAAACAGCCCCTGTGGCCGGCGGGAGCGAAGTGGAAGGCCATCTGGGAGGCACGGGGTGCGTCTTTGTAACCCTGATCTGAGATGCTTCCCCAGTAGGTCCTGTGTGCTACTTGTAGCTCGCCAATCTGCCTCCCTTAGAGGCACAGCAGGGTTGGTTTTTTTCCCTTCAAAGGGCCAATGTAGTTCAGACCCCTCAGTTTCAAGGCTGGAAACAGAGGTGCTGAGAGATGGAAGGACCCAGAGCCACGTGGGCAGGTAGTGGCAGGACAGGGGCAGGACGCTGGGTCTCCTGGCTCACAGTCCACGACCCTTCCTGCAGCAGCCACTGTGCTAAGGAGAAACCCAACGTCTAACCTGTTTGCTCCATGATGGGAGATGTTCCTGCATCTGGCCAAGACCCCTAACCCCGTTTTTCTGCTCAAAAACAGTCTTTCTAAAGCCTCAAACACCGGGCTCCTCGCTATAAGGACAGCCTAGTACAGAGTAAGTGTCCACAAGTCACTCATGGAAAGTGGAGGCCTTCTCCACGGGAGTGATGTTATTTCCAAGGGAACAAGAGTTGGTTCTTCAGGGAGAGTGAAAAAAACTGACATAAACACACACAGACAGAGAGAATATAACAGACATACAGTGTGTCTGTGGCAGTAAACTTTCATGGAGGAGTAAGATCCTGGCCACCAATTACAACGTGCGTGGGGTGAGGGGAGTGCCCCACACCACCGAGTAATTCTCAGACACCAGCGGGGTGTCCTACATGCACCTCAATTCTGACAACATCTATCTGGAGATAGCCTCAGATCCCACAGGTTAAGGGGTTCCGTCCTACAAGCCTGCCCCAGCCCCGTTCCCTCTTCAGATGCCAATCCCAAGTTCAGGCTGTCACCTGTGCTTCTGACAGATCAGCTCCAGGTTGGTGGTTCCAAAGACCTCCTCAGGTTTAATTTGCAAGAGCAGTTCACAGAATTTAGAGATACGTTTTACTTGCCAGACTCGGTTTATCATAGAAGGATGTAACACGGGAACAGCTCTACGGGAGAGATGCACAGGGCGAGGTTTGGGGGAGGGGCACAGACGCTGCAGGCCTGCCACTCTCCCCCAGTCCCCACGTCTTCACCAACCTGGAAACTCGAGAGACCTCTCCTTCTGGGTTTTTCTGGATGCCTCAGGACATAGGCAAGGTTGATTAAATCATTAGTCACTGGTGATCCATTCAACCTCCAGCCCCTCTTCCCTCCCCAGAGTTCGGGAGGGTGGGACTGAAAGCTCCAGGCTGCCAATCCCAGGTCGGTTCCCCTGGCAACCAGCCCCCATCCTCAGGTGCTTTTCAAAAGACACCGAAGTAACAGGAAGTCAGGTGTGGTTGGAAGGGGCATGCATGGATCGGGACACCTTGATCATTCTTACCACTTAGGAAATTCCAAGGGTTTTCGTCAGGAGATTGGTGCCAGAAACAGGACTCAGACCAAAGATCTATTTCTTACTATGAATCATGATATCACCGGGAGCAATTAGGACAAAAATGTCTAAAAAGCCCCCTGGAAGGAGGTGGTAATAAAAATAGAAACACTGGAATAGAGGCTCTGGCTAGACTCTCCCCTGTACCCTTGTTTAGCTGGGTGACTTTGGGCTGCTTGCTTAACCTTTCTGGACCCCCATTTTCCTCTCAAATGGGAATAAAAATTATATTCACCTGACACAGAGCTACCAGCTGTTCCTGCAATCACTCACCATGCAGAAGGGTGCTAGTCAGTGCCAAGGATTGGAGCCGGTGTTACGATTTCAACCACCCAGCCATCCACCTGCTCCCCCACTCAGGGCTCCTCCCTCCACTCAGCATGGTACCAGGTGCTCTGTCGGATAATAAAGTGCACAAAGCCCTCAAGGGTCCTCGAAGGGGAACCAGGAACTCCACCGTTACTGGCAAAAGAGCCTAATCTACTGTTAAACAAAAAAATCCAGCTGAATAATTTAGAAGATTTAATTGGCCTTATTGAACGATTCATGAATTGGGCAGCATCCCGTCTAGCAAACAGAAAGGAGATCTGCTGAGCTGTAGAAAAGGAAAGGTTTTAAAGCAGAGAGGGAGTGAAAAAAAGAAATTATTAGCAAAGAATGTATTGTTTTAGGCAAGGTTGCCCTCCTAAGGGGAAAAGAAGGGGTCTATCAGTAAATTTCCTAGCGCTGACCAGGAAATTCCATGTTGATTGGTTAAAGGTTACATTCCTGGGGGCGGGGGTGGTGGTGTTGAAACTGCAGTTAGGTTAGGTATTAAGTCTTGGTTTGCTGACGTGGGGCCTTAACGTCAGTGACTCCATTTTGGGTCTGTGGTTTTCTTCATACTACTAAGCCAATGCTAATCAAACACTAACGTGTATAGGACTCACCTGGGGGGCTTGTTAACATTCATATTCTGATTCAGGAAGTCTGGGGAGGGAACCAGAGATTCTGCGTTTCTCTCTCTTTTCACTTGAAATTTTTAAACATTTATTTGTTTGTTTTCCAGCCTTCTGCATTTCTGCCCCGCTCCCAGGTGATGCTGACGCCACTGACCCAGGACCACGAATCCACAAATGGAGGAGGCAAGAGTTAAAGAGCCGTTCTCCCCTTTCCCACAGTTAGCCAGGCTGAGGAAGTAGTGTTTCCCTTTCTCTGCTGATGGCTGCACATTACTTTGACCTCTTATGGGGCCCACGATAATGTGTGTAGAAGATTTCATGCTGGTCAATTCTGGAACAAAATCATCAAGGCGAGTTCATCCTGCGACCTGGGGTCATGGCCGGTCTCTGAGTATTTTGAACACCGTGTTACAATGGGTTTGCTTCAGTGTCCCTGCTGGATCACACAGTTGTATTTGTTTTTCTTTCATGATCAAAATACTTAAGGGGGAGGGCAGGGGAAAGACAAAGGAGGGAAGGAGAGAGAAGAGAATAATGAATGCAGCTTCTCCACAGCCTTTTGGAAACAGCCTCAGGTAGCCGCCATGTCTTCTGGCAGAGACAACTGAGAGAATGTAAATGGGAATCCTTCACAGAGGAGCCTCCGGCAGGGCAGAGCATTTGAAACCAGGCCACTACAATCATACAGTGTCTGGGCATCTTGTCCTGTCACTCGGCTAGAATTTTAAGTGTAATTCAAGTATGGTTTATGGAAAGTCCCAGAGCAGAAGGGATGGTGGTGTGGGGTTTGGAGCCAAGCACAGGCAGGTCCTAGATGGCAAGGAACAACTATCTTTTATTATTAATTATTAGTATTATTATCAAGGCACGTGAGGAGCAGTTCCCTCAGGAAAGGAATAACCTGTTAACACACAGAGATGTGGCAACTTGGACCTTCCAGAGAACGAAGTTGCAAATGTGTTCGATTGTGGATTGAGGGCTGCTGGTAGCATTCGGATTCTACCGCACACGACTGTTATTGCTTAATTCAGACAATAACTGGGAACACCAAAGTAGTGAGGTCCTCGAATCCCTGGTTGAGCCAACAGGTGGGCCTCCTCTAGGGTTGCTGTAAAGGTGGGACAGCTTGGGAAGCTCCAAGAAAGGCTTTCCTGAGCAGGGTCATGTCTTGATGCAAACATGTCCCAGGGGCACCTGGCTGGCTCAGTCAGTAGAGCCACGTGATTCTTGATCTTGGGGTATTGGGTTCAGCCCCACATTGGGCGTGGGGCATGCTTAAAAACAAAACAAAACAAAACAAAACACCATGTGCTTCAGGCTGAAGATTGGAATATCCAGGCTGGAGTCCCAGCACCATCTTTTATGATGGGCACCACTGGCCATGGTTCTTCATGTGTAGGATGGGAACCTACTTCATAAACACGTTGTAAGGATGCTGCAGGATGAAGCACACAAAAAACTTAGCATAATATCTGGCATTGACTGAGTGCTCAAAAATGGTAGTGGGTGCATTCAGAAGAGCTCAGTTCTTGTGGGGCAGTGGTGAAGGAACAGGTGGAAGAAAGAGCTAAGAACTTAGAAATCTGGTTTCTTAACCAATGTCTTCCTCCGTGCACATAGAACCAAACTCAACACCCCTCACCCTAAGCCATATATGTGCATGGCCCCTGCCTAAGCTTCTTGCCCATTCCTTACCTGGGAAAAAGCCAGCACAGCCACTTCTGAGCCTTTTGTGTCAGAGCTCTGGACATGCACCGTCCTGCTCCCGGTTTCCATCTTTGCCGATATCCCACCCTTCCTCCTCTGCAGCTCACACTTGGCTGGATCGCGCTCTTCCCCGCTCTTCTTCGAATTGATTGCGTCTTTCTCTACTGCATAAAATAAACTGTATTTACATCTCTTCAAATTCATCACCCTTCTTTGTCACTGGATGTGTTTTTAATTGTTTTGTGAATTATATCTTATTGCTATGTCATAATTTTTATAACCATCCTTCCATGAAGGGGTGTTTGGGTGATTCTAGATTTCAATATTCTAAATAGCACATCTCAAACATCTTTATATGGATTACCTATCTTCTTTTAAAAAAACAGTTTTATTGAGGTATAACTGACATCCCATACAAGTCACCCATTTAAAGGGTACAGGGTAGTGGTTTTTAAAATAGTAACAGAGTTGTGCAACCATCGACACAGTTAATCTTAGAACATCTTCATCAGGGACGCCTGGGTGGCTCATTTGGTTAAGTGTCTGCCTTCAGCTCAGGACAAGATCCCAGGGCTCTGGGATCGAGTCCTGCATCGGGATCCTTGCTCAGCAGGGAGCCTGCTTCTCTCCCTCTGCCTGCTGCTCCCCCTTCTTGTGCTCTCTCACTCTCTCTCTCTAACAAACAAATAAATAAAATCTTAAAAAAAAAAAAAAAGATCATCACTCTATGAAAGGAACCCTCATACCCCTTAGCAGTCACCCTATTCTCCCCATGTCCCCTCCCCAGCCTTGGGCAACCACCAAACTATTTTCTGACTCAATAGATCTGCCTGTTCTGGAAATGTCATATAATACAATATTCCTAAAGACTATTCCATTCCATGGTCTTTTGTGCCTGGCTTCTTTCACTTAGCATAATGTTGTCAAGCTCACCCACGTGGGAGCAGATATCAGTACTTCATTTCTCTCTGTTGCTAAATAATACTCCATTGTATGGAGAGATCCCATTTTATTATCCACGCAGCAGTTGATGGACATTTGAGTTGTTCCACTTTTGGTCTATTACGAATAGTGCCCTTATAAACACTTAGGTCCAAGTTTTCATGCCAGACGCACGTTTTCAGTTCTATTGGGTCCACTGTTTCCTGTAGCTCCACTCCCATTCCTAGGCTGAATTCGTGATCTTCCCCCCGCCCCAAATCTGCTCCTTCTCCAAATACACTACTGGTTCCGCCACCTACGGCGTGGCACCACCCAGAAACTTACCCGTCACCCTTTGCACACCCTCAGCTCTCCCATCCCGCACCCCACTGCAGCCCGTGCCCAGGCCTAGCGACTCAAAGAGAAGCTTTCCCCAGAGGAGGCTTTGCTGACGTTCTAGAATCAATTGGGAATTAATCAGAAGCAATTCTTCACACACTTATGCCCTCCATTTACATTTGTGGGATTATACGATCAATGTCTGCTCACAATTGTATCTCAAGTGCTTAGCACGGTGCCGGCTTTCCAACAAGGCTATCAGCCTCTCACAACTGGATGTGGATGACGTTTCTTTTATAACATCTCCCAGGGCCCAACACAAAAGTATTGCCATTGAAAATGTGTTGACTTGAACTGTTTTTCTGTCTTTTGGGGGGGATGTTTAAAAATTAAGGTATAATTTACATATAGCAAAATTCACCCTTTTGAGTGTTCTGTAAGCATCGATTGATCGATCGATGGATTGATTTAAAGTAGGCTCCATGCCCAGCATGGGGTTTGAGCTCACCATCTTGAGACTAGAAGTCGCGTGCTCTACTGACTGAGCCAGCCAGGTGCCCCCAGTTCTGTGAGTTTTGACAAATGTCTACAGTCAGGTAGTCACCACCGCAATTAAGAGGCAGACCATTTCACCACCCCCCAAATTTCCATGTGCCCCTTTGTAGCCAACCCTCCCCCTCCCCTGTCTCCTAGAAGCCTCTGATTTGTGGTTTTTTGGTCCCTATAGTTTCACCTTTTCCAGAATATCATACAAATCTAATCATACGTTATGTAACTTTTTTTGAGTCTGACTCTCCTTTCTTTTCACACATGCGTTGGCCCTTCCCCAGTGCTGTGGCGGTGAAGCATTCCTTTTTCATTGCTGAGTACTATTCCACCGTGTGGATGAATCCTAGCTGCTTATCCATTCCCCAGTTAAAGAACATTTGGGATGTTTGGCAATTTGAATAAAGTCAGCATAAATACTTATGTACCAGTTTATATGTGACCCAAGGTTTTTAGTTTTACTTGGACAAATACTTAGCAATGGGATTCCGGGCCATATGACAACTGAAGGTTTAACTTTATAAGAAACTGTCGAACTCTTTTTCAAAGCGGTTGCATCATGTTGCCTCCCGGCCAGCAGCACGTGAGAACCCTGGTGGCCCTGCACCCTCACCAGCCCCTGGTGTACGGGAATTCTCACGGAGTCTGGATTCCAGTCCTTTATCAGATAGGTGATTTGTAAGGTGTATTTTTTTCCCAGCTGAGGCTTGTTATTCCATTCTCTCTAAGGCAGCTTTCGAAAAGCAGAAGTTCTTAATTTTGATTAAGACTAATTTATTACTTTTTAACATTTTGTGGATCGTGCTTTTGGTGTCGCATCTGAGAACTTTTTGCCCCACTCTGGGTCATGAACATTTTCTCCAGAACTTGTACAGGGCTAGGGTCTGCGTTTAGGTCTTTGGTCTACTTTGATTTCTATTTTGGCTTGTGAACTTTTCATCTGCTTTTCATCCAAATCTAATCTACGGTTGACTCATCTGTGCCTCTCCCCAGCCTTTCAGCTTGTTGAGGGCAGGGACTGTGTCTTCTCGGGGTCGGCAGGTGCATGACCTGAGAGGGAGCTCTTCTTCGGCCGTGAGGCCCCGCCCCTCACGTGACCCAACCTAGCCCCACCCCCGATTTGATTCACGTTCATATTTTCCACGACACCAAGCATCACATTTCTCCCTTTAGGTGCTGAATAGACGTCACTGAAATTTTAAAATGAGATATTAGGATGGCTTTAGGGTTGGTTATGCCATTGAGAATTAAGGGAAATAAGCACAACTAGTAAAATCAGGACAGGAAGGATAGAAGGATAAGGGGTGAGCTCCCAGTGCCACTTTTCATTCGTTCCCCTCTCTTGTCCCACTCGTTGCACTTTTCCCCCCCTGAACATGAGCTTTCATGTAACATTCGCTTTTGGGCTACATGGGGAGTAGGAAAAGAAACTTCTCTATTCAAGAGTCCCAGATGGAAATTTATTCTCTCAGAGTTCTAGAGTCCAAAAGTCCCAAATCAAGGTGTGGGTAGGGCCATGCTCCCACTAAAGGCTCTAGAAGATTCCTTCCTCTTCCAGCTTCCAGTGGCTCCCGGCCTTCCGGGGCTTGTGGCCGCATAAAGAGGATCTCTGCCCTGTCCTCACATGAGCTTCTTTGCATGTATCTCTGTGTCATCATCCTCTTTTTCTTCAATTTACTTACTTGAGAGAGATGGAGAGAGAGCACAAGCAGGGCGAGGGGTGGAGGGAGAGAGAGAAGCAGACTCCCTGCTGAGCAAGGAGCCCAAGGCAGTTCTCGATCCCCGGACCCTGGGGTCATCACCTGAGCTGAAGGCAGATGCTTAACCAACTGAGCCACCCAGGCGCCCCTATGTCGTCTTCTTTTTGGTTTCTTGTAAGGACCCTCATCATTAGATTTAGGGCCCACCTGAATCTAGAATGATCTCATCTCCAGATCCTTGCCTTCATTACATCTGCAAAGATCCTTATTCCAAATAAGGGCATATTCTGAGGTTCTGGGTGACTTATCTTTTGGGGGTTCACTATTTCAACCCACTATCGATGCTTTCATATATTAAGGTTCAAAAATAAAAACAACTAGGGGGTGCCTGGCTGGCTCAGTTGGTAGAGCACACAACTCTTGATCTCAGGGTCGTGAGTTCAAGCCCCACATAGAGATTACTTGAAATAAATAAATAAAAACAACTGCTTTCATGTAAAAGAAGAATTTGTCATCACAAGTCCTGGCTTCCTGGTTCTTACTCCCGCTCCAGCCAGGCCCTGAAGATAGTCACCAAATTTCCCTGGAGTGACTGTTTCAGTAGAAAACTTAAGACTGGAGTTCTTTCCACGGACCCTGCTAGCACACAATAGGCCAAAGAAACAGTGAGCGCACTGGGAAAAGAAAAAATAAGTCATCTGATACAAAAACAGGATTTCTAGGCCATTTTTCAACACTCGGAGGTTTCTTACAGTTGTGGGCAGAGCAAGGGAGAAGAGATGCCAGCGGGTTGTTTTCCCTTTCAGCACCAGGGAGCCTGACTGGTTCTCTCTTATCTCAGGCTTCTCTCTTTCAGTGGAGACCATCTCCTTAATCTTCTTGCAAACGAGGCAACATTTGAGTGGATTCTGATGGCATCTACTCCGAGGGCTGGGCTCCAGGGGTGCTGAAGGACAGTGCTGTTCCCCCTGTAGGAGGCCCCTGGGGACCCTAGGCCTCTCTGTAAGGGCAGCCTTCCAGGCCTTGTCTGACTGCTGGTTCCATGAATTAGGAGCTCGGTGACAGATGCTCGGCTTAGTCACAGACCAGCTCTGTGACCCGAGACTATGCCTCGTGGAGCCGGAGCGGGCAGAGGTTCCCAGTCCTGGTGGACCATCAGAATCCCATGGCAGGTTTCCAATTTTGTTTAAAGATACAGCTTCTCGGCTCCCACCCTAGAACTACTGAATCAGAATCTCCTTGTGGACTGAAACTGAGCTTTGTAGTTAGACCTGGGCCCGACCTTCTTGGCTGTTTCCACAGGATGCTAAGGGAGCCCGGACAAATCGCGGAACCTCTGATTTGCGTCGCCTCTGATATGCCCTTCAACCATAGTGCTGGCAGGGATCACTGGTAATGCACACAAGAGCGCACATTTGGTGGAAGACATTTGATTAATGATGAATACGTACCAGCAATTTACTGTGAACTGTCTGAAACACCTTGTTTTTACGTGGAGAACAGAAGTAATGGTTCTATTCAAGCAAAAACGAAAACAAAAAACCCCCAGGAGAATCCAGCTGATTTTTGCTCCTATCTGATGGGAAGTAACCACCATGAACATTTTCTAGCTTCCATTACAAGAAGAATGTTCCAACACAAAAGCAGGAACGAAAGGACCTTTTCTTTCTGTGCCAACATCTGTCCAGTTTAGAACAAAGTGTTATTCATGGCCAGCCTCCACCTTGCCGACAGAGGCTGGTATTTGTCTTTGCAAAGATGGCCCTTTTGGCAAATCATTAGAAAACCACGTGCTAACACGGAGACCCCAGAGAGCTATGACAGCCTTCGGAGGAATGTGGCTTTTGGACCTGAGGGGAGGGGTTAGAAGCCTACCCACTTGCCAGGGGGCCTCTCCCAGTCCTGGGTTTACCCTTCGCAGATGAAGTGAAATAATGTACACCAAGTACCTAGCCCAGTGCCTGGCATTCCAGAGGCCCTCACCGAATGTCTGCTGCTGCCACCATCCACCCTCTCCTTATCATCCGGACTCCTGCACCTTGAGTCAGATTCCCAAACTCCGTGTCTGGAAGCCACCCAAGCCTCCAGGCCCTCAGCGATGTTCTGGGAGGTCCCACCACTAAAACATGCTAAGGGCAAAGCAGAAACTACTTCTGCTTTGGAGGAAAGGTTCTCCCAAGCCAACTTTTCTTTTTATCTGAGGGGAAGGGCTGAGTTAAGACACAGCCGCAGGGGGACAGCACAAATAAATATGGAAAAACCTCTCTAGGGGCGGCCATTGTACTTAGTACAATGGCAATGGTGGGGCCCAGAGAGCATTTTTATCCAGCTGAGATTAGAAAGTAAACTAAATGTGGACATATCACCCTGTCCTCCAGAGCCCTGACTCACTACAACCCACCCCTGAGGGCTGTAGGAGTGGAAGGGGAAGACTCTGACTTTTGGTCAGAGTCCTGGGCTACCACGGGAGGAGGGGGCGGTGGGGAAGGAAATTTAGGGTGTGGAGGCAGGTTCTCAAGCACGGGGTTGGGATTCCCAGAAGTTTTGGGCACAAGTCCTCTGACCACCCTGGGCTTTCTCAAAAGCTGCCAGCACCAAGTCCCCACCCTTCCCAGGGCTTTCCGGCCAACAATAAGCGCGTCCAACAGGGCAGGGCTGGCGACACACCCAGGCAGGGCTGGCCCCGCAGAGAGGAGGAACCCCCTTCCCATGATGGGCAGGAGGGGCTGAGTAGGACTGGTGGCTTTCTGGAGCTGAGGAAATGTGCCCCAATACTGTAAGGACTGGCAGCTCAGCCTTTGCTGCCTTGGTTGTTTTGAAGTAATACAGTGAGAAAGATCTTTCTGGAAGCAAAGCCGTCTTTCATGAAAAGGAGTCTCAGCTCTTCTGCAGGTGGTGTTTCTAAGTATTCCTGATGTAGCTTAGGGAAATCCTCCTGACCCAGGAAGCACTGGGGCCCAATAGCTTCGAAACCCCTTGGGAAGAGCTGAGCCCCAAGATGACCCCTTGAGATGCTTCTGTTTTGAGCAGCCTGCCACCACAGCTGGCCACATTACCCGTGGGGGCACCCGAGCCCTTCTCTGCTTGACACTTGTCTACATGCTGAACTTGAAACTGGGGAGTTGGGGGTGCGGGCGGAGGGGTAATGCAAAGAGCTGTATGGAGTAAACCACATGATACGCTTAGCTCAGGGCTGGGCACAGACGGCTCCTTATTACATGGCAGCGGCTTTTTTTTAAAATAAAAGCTGATGCTTGAGTGTTCATCTTGTATGATGCCAGGGCCTGTACAGGAGGCTCACAAGAACCCTTCGAGGTAGCTATTATTCCTCCTCTTTTATAGAAATGGAAATTGAGACTTAGAGAAGTGAAGCAAATTGTCAGGAGTTACACAGCTAATTACTGGTGGAGCTGGAACCCAAACCCCAGACAGTTTGACCCCATAGCCGGCACTCAGCGGCTGTGTAGTACTTTCTGGTATTACTATTCCCTGGCGCCTCTTCAGAGGATCTCAGTCCTACAGTATTATTGGACAGAGAGCAGGCTGTTATTGAAGCATATAAAAGAAGTTGTGGGCTTGCTTTCATGCTGCAGTATTTATAAAAGACTGGGGGAGGAAAAGCCCAGAACAAAAACTAAAGTTCTTGAGTGATGAAACTATTTAACATAGGACCTAGAAACCCTCATTCCCCAATACCACCTATCAGTGTAATGCTTTCCTGTGTCTCAGCACTCCACCTTGCTTTATCTGGCCTAACAACCCCAGAGTGTAGCCAGAACGCAGGTATTCACTCCTAATTTACTGATGAGGAGACCGAGGCTTAGAGTTTATGGGGTTCTTCAAGTCTAAGTGGCCGATTACTCTTCATAAAGATCACTGATGATGTTCCTTGAGCAATTACTATGTCCTGGGTACTGTGTGGTGCTCGACAGGAGTTAAAATGTAGCCACAGTCTTCTGATGGGCATTAGTGTTTTGTCCATTTCGCAGATGAACAACTTGAGGCCTCGGGAGGTGAAATCACCGGCCCTAAGACACAGAGTTAGTGAGTTCCCCCCAAGCTTGCTCATACTAGCACCTTGGCAGCAGTGATGGGGCTCACAGCCTAGTGAAGGGAACTGACCGGTCTCACACAGAGAACCTCCTCTCTGCAGTGCACCCCGGGAGATTTGGAGTGTGGGAGACACAGTCCTTGCCTTCAGAAGGTCATGGAGACGCAAAGAACAGTACGGGATTTGAAGACAGGCCTCAGTAATTCCAGTTTACGGCTTACTAGTTGACGGTCAGCCATATTTCATTAGCTGCTGAGCTTTGATTTCTTTACCTGTACAGCAGAGCAACCATGACCTGTCTTGGAGGGCTGTTTCACAGAGGCCCTGGCACTCAAGAGAGACCTCACCGCAGTTCGACAGAGGAGCAGAAACACGCAAAGCTAGCAGTACTAGGCAACGTTGGCAAAGCCTCACACGTGATGTTCAACCATAGGCGTGCCAAGAATTTCCTGGGGCAGGTTGGGCTGGGCTCATCAAGGCAGGCTCTTAGGGGGGGTGTGAACTCAAGCTTGTCTTTGATTCGGGGCCAACAGAGCCCATGGGAAATTCACATGGGTAACTCCAAAGAGCTACGGATGACTGATTTCAAACAGTCAGTGTTGCCATTACCTCCTGTCCCAGGGGCCAGATCCTTCTGCTCTCCACCTCCTTGAAGAACTGGACATCGTAGGGGAGAAATGCTGTCCCAAAGCTACAGAGGCGGGAGAGGGCACGGTGTAGTTCAGGAAACTTGCAGTGGTTTGGAAGAGCTGGAGGGCGCGAGTCGAAGGTGGGGCATTGTGGGAGGGACGGCAGTGGGTGAGGCGAGGGCCATGGGCTGTGACCTTGGCTGTGTCTGAGGGCTAACCACTGAACTGACCCAGGAAGTCAGCCTTCAATGAAAAGGTGATCATAGTGGCAAAAGCCACAGAGAGCTCAAGATAAGGGCCGAAGGTAAACCTGACTGAGGTCATCAGAGCCCAGAGTGGTGATGCCCGCGCAGGCGGAGACGGAAGTGAATGGAACACAGGCCTCTAGCTGGGCCTCCTGACCTGTTTTCTGTACTAGTAAACTAAACGTGCCAACCGTCTGGAGCACAGTCTGTTTCTGGCTGTGTGATGAGGGTCCACGTGAATGCTAGTGTGACTGGCCCCCGGACAGGTGTTATGGATTGCATGTTTGGGTCCCCCCCACCCCCCAAATTTACATGTCAAAATCCCAATCCCCAGTGGGATGGCATTAGGAGGCAAGGCCTCTGGTAATTAGATCACGAAGGTGGAGCCCTCAGGATGGAATTAGCATCCTTATAATAAGAGACAGAAGAGCTTGCTTCCTCTCGCGCTCTCTCTGCCATGTGGCTATCTACAAACCACGCACATTCTCACCAGACATCACATCTGCCAGCACATTGATCTTGGACTGCCCTGCCTCCAGAACTATGAGAAATGAATGTTTGCTGTCTATGGAAGTCCGTTAATAGCAGCCTGAACTGAAGAGACAAGAGGCATGCAGGAGAATGGCTATGGTCAGAATAGGCCACCTCGAGTCTAAATACATCCTTGCATTTTCTAGCAGGCCCAAAATTGTGGCAGTGAGAATAACATGTAAATCAAAATCTAGAAGACTTTCTTCAAGTCTGATAACGCAGGGGAGGTCAAAGCTCTAGAAGATGTATTTCTACCATTGCACTGCAGTTTCTAGTAAGTAGCCTACACTTACAGTGGTTCAGAAGCTCTTGGCCTCAAACTTCCTCACTTCCCCCTTCTTGTCCAGAAGATGAGACTGTCACTGCTCTGCGTCACAAAACCAAACACCAGGTAGACCAGCACAGCCCAATGGTTTTTGGATATTTTCCCTTGAGGGCCGCCTGGGTAGCTCAGTGGGTTGGGTGACCGACTATTGATTTCGGCTCAGGTCGTGATCTCGGGATTGTTAAGATCGAGCTCTGGGAGCTCTGCGCTCAGCAGGGAGTCTGCTTGAGATTCTCCCTCCCTCCCCCCACTCCAACCCCGCTCACGTGCTTGCCCTCTAAAAAATAAACATTTTCCCTTTAGTCAGCTTGGTCAATTTGGTCTGTATTACTGCACAAACAGTCCTGGAACATACCATTGCTACTGGTTGCATGTCCGCCCTCAACAGCCTTCCTGTGTGCTAAAAATGCATTCCTAAGGCTTTGGTTTGATTCTGGTTTTGTGCTGGGTCATTGGAAGTCGGACTGGTACTTCTTCCGACGGGACAGACCTTTAAAGGGCGCAGGGGAGCAAGAAAGAAACACGGCGCAGAGGCGTTTGGGAATAGAATAAAGCACACACTTTATTCACTGAGTGGTGAGTGTACAGCAGTGACGAGAGGACAGGGCGGGGAGCGGCGAGCGCTGCTTGCACAGGAGCGTGGAGCAGGTCGGACTGTCAAGCACGGCAACGCGGGGCCAGCGGGCCGCCCCTGCCTCTGCACTAGTCCGCGGTCTGCGGGGCGCGGACGGACACCCACTCACTTTCACGGGGGACACAACACATCTTGTACACAGTGGTTCTTCCAAATACTCACTTTCATATTTCTGAAAGGGGAGGGAAGGAAGAACTGGATGTCTTCTGACACTTGCAAGAAAATTCCATTAAACTGAACTTAAACTGAAAGGACTCCAAGAGATTTGATGCAGGATTGTCGGCAACTCACAGACACCACACACATTACTGGACGGGTCTGTACATAGAACCCAAAAGGAACATCAATATTGTGGACACTTGTTTTCTCTTCCATGGGATCAGGAAACAGGCATATACAATCATTAAGCGGCTCCCCACCTTTCTGAACCGTAGTGGATACGGTATTGTCTCCCGCTACCTTTGGTGAATGGGTTTCCGAAAGCGACTCGCGAGATCTTCGCTCTTGAGAGAGACACTTTTGGGATGAATTTCATTTAATGATAACAACTGCCAGTCCATTACACCAACCATCAGAAAACGTTGCATTTGTTTAATTTTGCTGTGTTTACATAGACTGTTTAGAAAGTTTCTTTCAGCTGAAATTGACCGCTTCCCCCTTTCCTTTTGAGTTTGCCGTAAATTAAACTCACCCACATGAAAACATAAAAATCCATATGCAAAGCACATCAATCACCATCTCCTCATGGCTTCCTGGGCAGCAAATGGAAAGGCTGATTTTTTTTTTTTAAGCCAGAGTAAAAGTTTCTCTTTCTTTCATTATAGCATAGTTGGCTAGTTTCCTTAATGTACGTTATCACAATAAGCTGGTGTCACAGCAAAAATCTCAAGCCTGAAATAATCTCTTCTCTGAATAGAACATTCTTCAAAAGGGAGTACTAACAAGTGAGCTGTAAGGTTTACTCACAAACACTTGGTTTGTCAAAAGAATAATTTTAAAGATCAAGTCAGGTCAAGGCTGGCCTAGGAAGGGTAGGTTAAACAGTGACCAGTAATGTAGAAGACGTGATTTGTAAAAACTGAGCTTGCCTTGGAGGACGCAGGGGGTGGGGAAGATTACATGGAGTTCACGTCCTTCCACCACCTTTCCTGACAGTCAGACAGAGGGCTCGCCTGCCCCTTCAACGCACAGAATGCTAACACCAAGCTTTTCGAAATAATTTTTAGAAAGACCTACCTAGTCAAAAGTGGTTAATTCCATTTTTTTAACTTGCAAAAGCATATATATTTTATATAATCATCTGAGAAGCAATTCTTTAGAAAAAGGTGTTTGCTTGAAAGTGTAAAGAAATTAGGTGAAAGTTTTATAAACATTTCCAGCAAGACTTCTCGAAGTAGAGTTGACGGCCATCACCAGATTGAGAGGATAAGTGGCAGAGGGAGTGTGCACCGTATGACCCATTAACCCTGGCTTTTCTGTTGGAAGTTTCAGAGAACAGGCAGTTTCTCTTTAGTCACCGAAGAAGTCACATTAAGGACATCTCATAACTAACTCAAACTGAAATACAGATGCATAGCTGGCTATACAAATTCCCACGTGCTCTTAAGGTCTCATCTTTAATCACACGGGAAGAAGAAATATGGTATCCTGGCTCTTCTGGAAGAAACTTTAAAGGAAGCACTGACTTTCACGCTGTCAGAGGCCTCTTTTGCTTCGCGCAGGCGTTGTGGCTTAAAGAATCACAAATAAGCCCAACGCTCAAAAATGTAGCCCTTTGGGTATGTACCAGGAAGGTTTGCCACGTGTGGACGTCCTCCCCTGGAGTGAATAATCCCTGTTCCTTGGACTGCGTTAACAACTGAATTTTTATGTGTAATGCAGAGTGGGGTTCAGGCAGAGAACACTGAGCTCCTGTACAGTGGCCTGGACATTTTGAGGACAAGCATGCTGAGCCCAGTTTAAAACAAAAACAAAAAAAAACAAAAAAAACAAAAAAAAAAAAGGAGAGGCCATTGTAGCCCATATATTAGATTTGGCAGTTAGGAGAACCAGGTGGCCCCATGACCCATCCCTCCAGCTGGAGCCTTCTGCTGGGAGTGGAGTTTTGGGGGAAACCAGTCCACATTATGGTTTCCCACGACCCCTCCCCAGAGCATAGCACCACTCTGTTTGTAGACAGGAGGCTACTGACATTTTCTGGTAATGCATTTTTGCACGGTATAGTTTAAATTAGCTAATACACTTGCTATGGAAAGAAGCTTCCCACCCCACCCCCCACCCCCAAGTTGGATGCAGAACTGAATTCAAAAAAGATAAGAAAAGTAGAGTTTCCCTATGGGTGGGAGAGGTTTTGGGTTCAGATCTTTAACTATCATTGCAATTTGTCTTGCACTGACATTTGCTCGGCATGTGCATGGGTCATAACTCATGACAATGTTGAGGGTCCTTTATGGTCCCCGTAATGAAAAAATTCTCTCCACCAGCTTAGCACTGGGACCCATCTGGCCATCCTCATTCTTGATTACTGGGAATGCACCACGGTCCGCACTCCTCACACTTTGCCAGAGCAAAGCAAGGACTAGGATACGCAGGCATTGTACTGAGGCTGCCACTGCCGGAGAGGTCAGAGCGAAGATGGGACAGCAGAAATATTGAATTAAAGCACGAGGCCACTGAAGGCACCGAACTGCAAAGTTGCAGTCTGGGGCTTCAGCCCAAGGAGGAGCTGGTCGTCTCACGTCTGCTCCATCAGAATCATTTGCAAAATATGTTAGTAGGTCCAACACACACACCCACCCACACCCCCACACCCACACACTCGTATTTGTGAGAACAGTCCTCAAACATTCAGTGTGCAGCACCGAAAGGACAGGCAGCTTTCGATCCCTTCGGGATGAGCACAGGAGAGGCTGTAAAGCCATCACAGAGCTCGTCACAGCACCCAGGTGACCGAGTGGGTCCCAAGTTAGAGGTCTGCAGCACAGTTTCTGAAACTATTTTTACTTGGCTTTTTAACAGGGAGATCAGCTACTAACTATTCGAATACTTGGTGGCAGCAGGAAGAATTTCTGAGCTTTTATTAGTAGTGGCATAGGAAGAGAATTCAAACGATTTCTCCTTTGGCTTTAAAGCAGAGTTTAAATTCCTAGGCAGAGCCCCCAAAGCACGAGAATAAAGGTGAAAACCACCCATGTGTGGAGCTGGATGGAGATACCCTCCCTTGTCCACCTCACCGCTCACTTGAGTCACGGCCAGAGGCGTCCAGGAATCGTGATGGGGTTTTGGTGAAATCCTAGGCTCCCCTCTGAATCTTGGGTTGCTGAATTTGTGGACTCGGGTGTAATGCTCCAATATCCACGTACAGCCTCATCTGAGGTCTGGGATCTTCACCGTGCTGCTGACCCGAGCTACATGGATCGCGGGGGACGCTGGCTTCTGACACTGACACCCTTCCACGAAGGATGCCCTGTCGGGTGCGGTTTAGCCTCAATCCTGACCTCTGAGTCATGCGCACGTGTGCAAACGGTCCTCAGAAGCTGCAGCACAGCAGCACAAACATTCAAGCAGAGAAATGTACAAGAACGTGCGGACTCCCCACACCACCCTGGGTGCGGTCACTTACACACTCCGTGCACACACACACACACACACGCCGTGAAGTCAACAGAGTTGGGCAAGAAGGAAAGCTGAAAAGGCCAAATGAAATCAATCTGAGGCAATATACCCTGGAGTTGCAGAGATTTCCAAGCGGAAAGCATGCCTTTCCTTAGCCTACTACTGAAAAGACCTCCAAAAAATCCAAAATCCGTGTGGGCTTGATCAGATTCAGAGGACGCTGGGTGAGGAGCAGAGGATGCAGGGTGGAAGAACTTGCATTGGCGGGACACAGAATTTTCTTTCTTTCTTTCTTTCTTTTTTTTTTTTTTTTTGCCAAGAGTGCTGTGGCCCTGGGGCAAAAATCATCTAACAGCACATAACGGGAGATCATTTCTCCCTTTCCTTTCCTTTCCATGGGGGCCTGTGACAGCTCCCATCCTTGGTGGGGAGGCAGAACGAAGTGCACCAGGTGAAGCAGAAAAAGAATTAAGGGAGATACTCCTTTCATTCCTTTTCCCTCTCTTTCTCTCTCTCTCTCTTTTTTAGTAATAGCTAAGTAATTTGCCAACCAGGTCCTAGCAAAGAGTAGAGAAAAAGGAGCTTGTTAAAAATGACCTTGGCTGCCCTTCAGCCCACTCCCACAGAGCTGCCCAGTTTCCCGACTCTGATTTCCATCCTGCGGGGGCCCAGGCCGGGCCTCATGAGGCCAGTGAGGACAGGGGTGTGCAAAGTGGTGCGACCACATGGATACGTCCCTTAGGCTCTTTCTTCTTTGCCACGGTGCTACATAATAAATATATTCCTACTTTGGAACGATTACAACTGCTTTTTTCCACGCGGGACCCTAAGGGCACTTGCTGGCTCTGACCCATACGGTCGGCACTCCTGTGAGACAACAGTGAAAGGAAGTGAAAGGAGTAACTCCTGTCGTGTACATAAGGTGATGCCAAAAGGTCACATGTGAACACTACTGTTGAGTGTGCGGAACACGGAAATTTCGACCCCGTTACTTCTTGGCAAGTGTTGCCGGTGGTGGGCCCGGTATTTGGCTCATGGGTGTTTTAATCAGGCTTCTTGTTTTGCTGTTGTGGAGGGACAGTAGTTTGCAAATTCTCCAATCAAGTTTGGGCCTCAACACAACATCCTACATGTCACCGCCATGCCAGTCCTTTTCCTAACTGCTGTCTACGCGGGGGAGCTCAGAAGAGTTTCGCTTTCTTCTTCATGTCGTTGCGTCTCCAAAGAGGTAACTTGTCAAATTCCTGTATGGACATTCCAAAGATTTCCCGAAACACTTCTGGGGCTAAGTGGCGCTGTGGGTGGGAGAAAGAACAGTGGTCAGTCCTGAGGGCCATCCTCTCGAGCCTACAAGCGATCATTCTGAAGAGTGAGGCAGAATGATGGCAGACGAGTTTAGCTCGGAGGCTGGTTAGCAGGCACGGGACCAACTGGCTCCTTACCTGGTTGGCCCAGGTGAGGCAGCCTCCCCAGCAGACAAAGGAGCTGGCGGAGTGGTAATGCTTATCGTAGTACGCTACATGCTGAAGGGGCATAGGAAGGGGATTCGTTATGCTGGAGGCAACTCCACGTCAGGCCCTTGGGATGCTGAGAAGATGCAGGGAAAATGGACCAGAGCAATAAGAAAGCCAGAGAGAGACTTCTAGAGTGGTGTCTGGGGAGCCCTGGGGCTTCCTCCTGGCTCAGCAGCAGCAGGAGTTCTGCTGGAGGCCTGCTCCATGAGGAGAATGGATTCCATCTGTCATCCCTCCTAAAAAGTTCCCTTAGGATAGTGGAGCCTTTATTCTCTGTGCCAGACTGACTTCACATACAAGGTACTGCCTTTTGTCAGGGAAAAGTAATGCTTCTTTATGAGACTGGCAGCCAGAGTTTTTCTTAATTAAAATCACTCAGATGGAAAAGTATGATCAGCCTTGCGTGTCTAAGGAGGTCTTGAGTATGTGCACCCAGATAACCCTGCAGCGAGCAACGTGGAACAGCCAAGAGGCAAACTTGTCCAGGGCAAACCTCTTTACTGAGCACTTCCTTCTCTCTCTCAACGAGCTCAACCCAGGCTCTGGGATATGTGAAGGGGGACGGGATTCCATTCTACAAAACCAGCCATAATCAAGCTTCCGCAGAACACAACTAAAATCACACCGTGTCTCCTGGCTCATCTTCTGGGCTTTACCACACATGTAGGCTGATCTCGTAAAAGGTGTATTATTCGGGTTTTCAATCCCGTTATCTTAGTTCTACCTACCATATGAGGTTGATTCTTTTCATTGTGTTTTTTTTTTTTTGCCTTCATTGAAACATTTCTTAGGAGAAAGCTGGGGGAAATGCGTGGGGATCTGCGGTTGGCACTGGTTAGTTAGAGTTTACCTCCAGCCTGGTTCTGTCCACCTCTCTCAGGATTTTGTTGCGCCCTCTGTTGGTCACCATCAGCATTTCATACGGAAATATCTGAGGAGCAAAGAAAACACCTCTTCTAGAACACTGCTATTTTATTAACAAGCAGAATCTACCTAAAATTTAGTATTCCCAAGATAAGCTTCTAAGACATTATAATTCCGGTATCTGAGTGATGGGTGTTCCTCACGTATCCCGTGGACAGGGACCAGTTCTTACACATTTCCTCAACTTACCATGTCTCATGTAGCACTGTGCCTCTGGAGGGCTTTGTTGAGTGAAAAAATACAAACTTACTATGTCTTGGGGGTAAAGGTAAAAATTAGAAGTAAAATGATAGGAACACGGTTTATATGGCCAGGGTACCTCTGCAGGGTTCACCAGTCTTGTTCCATGAGAGGCTCATGATTTCACAGAAACAGGCAGACCGAGAAGCAGTGTTCTGGTGGAGGACACTGAAATAAGCCCCAGTCATGGTCCCTAGGGAGCACAGACTTAGACCCCTCCGGAGTTTCAGGGTGGTCTGGAGCTTGGGTAACCAACCATCCCAGTTGGCCCGGGACTGAGAAGGTTCTGGAATGCTAGACTTTCAGTGCTAACACTGGGAAAGTCCTGGGCAAATGGGATGTCTTGGTCACCCTATCTGGAGTAGTTGGCAGCTGCCCCACTTAGCACTGGGCATGCCTCGTGGTGCTTGCGGCAGGGGCCAAGTGAGTACTAAGCTCACAGCTATGAGAGGTGTGCTGATGCTTCACTGTGAACAAGCAGGACCACACCCTGCGAGGACTTAAACCTGTTGACTCAGTGTGACAAGATGAGGGGAGTGTCCAGGTACTTTGTGACATGGCCTGTCTAATGCATCAGCCTGGAAGCAAGAGGGCCTCAACACTGAGAATGGTGGAAAGAGAGAATCTAGCCAAATCTCTTCAGGATCATGCCCGGTTTGCTGTCCCCATGTGAGAGCAGAGAGAACGGCTGCACTTGCCTTTGGTTCCAACATGTTGGGCATTGATACCCCTCGATCCATTCTCGTCCCAGACATGTGGCCATCTGGGAGAGTCTGCAACAGAAAAGCTGGTTTAAGGAAGAACACGTGGCAGCATGGCGAGCTGTGGGGGGGACTCTGGGCCTCCCCAAACTCCCTGTTTGGGCCTCAAATCCTCAGTTTTGTAGATGTGTCATCTTAATCACCACACATTTTTCAAAATGAGATCCTTGCTGCATGAAAGCAGGAATACTGGGAATACTGCTCTTTCATCATCAAGCTGGGGACAGATCCTGGCTTACTAACTACGGACTAATTCCTAATTTAGAATCCACACATGAAAGTATATGGTCTACCAAAAAAGTGCCAACTCGGTGATTTTGTTCTTATTTTACTCTTCCTTTTCTTTGCATTTTTTCCCTTTTCTCATTCTCCACCATAATTTTGTAAGGTTTAGAGTCCAGGAAAAAAAGGAATGGTACCAGAGCATCTCTTTCCTCTTGGCCAAGACAAGAGTTTCTTTTCATGTGGGACCACAGGAGGAGGGGAGGACCAAAAGTAACTGAGCAGTTATGACTAAAAGGCAAAACTATTTGAGCAGACCCTTGATGTTGGTCCATTTTCACCCCAGAGAGGACTGGGTCAGAGCAAGTGTCCCCCCCACCCCGACACCTCGCCTGGTTTATGCCACAACCCCAAGGCCTGCGGGGCCAGCTTGACGTTGGCATGAGGCATGCCCGATCCTCATGGCTCCTCACATCTATGGACCAATGAACCAGACAGATCAACCCAAATAAGGATCTTCTCAACAGAAATCCTTCCCTGGATCAGCAACCCATGTCTGCATTGGGCCATGGTTGTTTTGCTGGTGTGGCCAACTTGGGAGAGACGGTGTTCCATACCTGGTAGTCTAGAAAGAAAGAAAAAGAAAATATCAGAAGGGAAAGATCATAGAAAAACATGGAAATATTAACATACCATATCCTACTGCAGTTCCCCAGACATTCTCCAACACACCACATCCCCCTCT
Source organism: Ursus maritimus (assembly GCF_017311325.1). Lineage (NCBI taxonomy): Eukaryota > Metazoa > Chordata > Mammalia > Carnivora > Ursidae > Ursus > Ursus maritimus. The sequence goes on along the minus strand of NW_024426885.1, from coordinate 16,100,453 downwards.
GTGGGGGTCTTTGTCCACACTACCTCCCGATCTCCCGACAGCCAGGAAACACCTGCTCCAGTTGCAGTGATCAGTTAAAATGCCCTTTCCTCATGAAAGCTTTCCCTGACACCCTGAAAGTATTTCTGCCTTCTCTGATTTCCAGCAGGCATCACTGGAAGCTTCTCTCCCCTCACCCCAACCTGTCCCTGTCTCTTACTCAGTCATGGGCATTCCTGACAGCCGGGCTACGTCTTGCTTCGGGCACGCTGTATCACTAGATATCTCTCTCATCGAGCCCTCAACACACGGCAGGAGCAATGAATTCATTCTTACACGCCCTGCTTCTCATGGTCTCATTTCAGTAGAGACCCTTTTCGATTTTTTTTAAATTAATTGATTTTTTATTTAAATTCAGTTAATTAACATATAATGTATTATTAGCTTCAGAAGTAGAGGTCAGTGATTCATTGGACTTATATAATACCCAGTGCTGTTTACATCACCCAGTTACCCCATTCCCCCACCTCCCTCCCCTCCAGCAACCCTGTTTCCTATGATTAGGAGTCTCTCTTATGGTTTGTCTCCCTCTCTGATTTCATCTTGTATTATTTTTTCCTCCCTATGATCCTGTTTTGTTTCTTAAATTCCACATGAGTGAGATCATATGATAATTGTCTTTTTCTCTGACTTATTTTGCTTAGCATAATACCCTCTAGTTCCATCCATGTCATTGCAAATGGCAAGATTTCATTTTTTTGATGGCTGAGAAGTAATCCATTGTATGTATATATACACCACATCTTCTTTATTCATTCATCTCTCAATGGACATCTGGGCTCTTTCCACAGTTTGGCTATTGTGGACATTGCTGCTATAATCATTGGGGTGCAGGTGCCCCTTCAGATCACTATATTTGTATCTTTGGGGTAAATACCTAGTAGTGCAATTGCTGGGTCATAGGGTAGCTCTATTTTCAACTTTTTTAGAACTTCCATACTGTTTTCCAGAGTGGCTGCACCAGTTTGCATTCCTAAAAACAGTGTAGGAGGGTTCCCCTTTCTCCGCATCCTTGCCAACATCTGTCATTTCCTGACTTAATTGTAGCCATTCTGACAGGTGTGAGGTGGTATCTCATTGTGGTTTTGATTTGTATTTCCCTGATGCTGACTGATGATGTTGAACATTTTTTCATGTGTCTGTTGGCCATTTGTAGGTCTTCCTTGGAGAAATGTCTGTTTGTGTCTTTTGCTCACTTCTTGATTGGATTATTTGTTCTTTGGGTGTTGAGTTTGATAAGTTCTTTATAGATTTTGGATACTAGTCCTTTATCTGATAAGACATTTGCAAATATCTTCTCCCATTCTGTCGGTTATCGTTTCGTTTTGTCGACTGCTTCCTTTGCTGTGCAAAAGCTTTTTATCTTAATAAAGTTGCCTCTGTTTCCCTTGCCTTTGGAGATGTGTCTAGCAAGATGCTGTGGCCGAGGTCACAGGGGTTGCTGCCTGTTGCCCTCTAGGATTTTGACAGATTCCTGTCTCACATTTAGGTCTTTCATCCATTTTGGGTCTATTTTTGTGTGTGGTGTAAGAAAAATGGTCCAGTTTCATTCTTCTGCATGTGGCTGTACAATTTTTCCAACACCATTTGTTGAAGAGACTGTCTTTTTTCCATTGGATATTCTTTCCTGCTTTGTCGAAGATCAGTTGACCACAGTTCTTAAGAGTTGAGGGTCCATTTCTGGGCTGTCTTTTCTGTTCCATTCATTGATGTGTCTGTTTTTATGCCAGTACCATACTGTCTTGATGATTACAGTTTTGTAATAGAGCTTGAAGTCTGGAATTGTGATGCCACCAGCTTTGGTTTCTTTTTCAACATTCCTTTGGCTATTCGGGGTCTTTTCTGGTTCCATACAAATTTTAGTATTATTTGTTCCAGCACTGTGAAAAAAGTTGATGGTATTTTGATAGGGATTGCAGTGACTGTATAGACTGCTCTAGATGGCACAGGCATCTTAACAATATTTGTTCTTCCAATCCATGAGTATGGACTATTTTTCCATTTCTTTGTGTCTTCCTTAATATCTTTCATGAGTGTTCTATAGTTTTCTGAGTACAGATCCTTTGCCTCTTTGGTTAGGTTTATTTCTAGGTGCCTTATGGTTTTTGGTGCAACTGTAAATGGGATCGACTACTTTCTTCTGTCTCATTGTTGGTGTATAGAAATGCAACTGACTTCTGTGCATTGATTTTATACCGTGCCACTTTGCTGAATTCCTGTATGAGTTCTAGAAATTTTGGGTTGGAGTCTTTGGTTTTTCCACATACAGTATCATGTCATCTGCAAAGAGTGAGAGTTTGAATTCTTCTCTGTCGATTCGGATGCCATTCATTCATTCATTCATTCATTCATTCATTTTTGTTGCCTGATTGCTGAGGCTAGGACTGCCAGTACTATGTTGAACAACAGTGGTGATAGTGGGCATCCCTGTCCTGTTCCTGACCTTAGGAGAAAAGCTCTCAGTGTTTCCTCATTGAAAATGACACTCGCTGTGTATTTTTCATAGATGGCTTTTATGGTATTGAGGTACATTCCCTCTATCCCTATCCTGTGAAGAGTTTTCATCAAGAAAGGGGATGCTGTACTTTGTCAAATGCTTTTTCGGCATCTATTGAGAGGATCATATGGTTCTTGCCCTTTCTTTTATTAATGTAGTGTATCACACTGATTGATTTCTGGATGCTGAACCACCCTTGCAGCTCAGGAATAAATCCTACTTGGTCATGTCTGTGTCTTCTGTGTAAATGTACTGCTGAATCCTATTGGCTAGTATCTTCGTGAGAATTTTTGCATCTGTGTTCATTAGGGATATTGGTTTGTAATTCTCCTATTTTGCGAGGCCTCTGTCTGGCTTTGGGATCAAGGTAATTCTGGCCTCATAGAAAGTTTGGAAGTTTTCCTTCCCTTTCTATTTTTTGAAACAGCTCCAGAAGAATAGGTATGAATTCCTCCTTAAATGTTTGGTAGAATTCCCATGGGAAGCCATCTGGTCCTGGACTCTTGTTTGTTGGGAGATTTTTAATTACTGCTTCAATTTCCTTGCTGGTTATAGGTCTGTTCAGGTTTTCTATTTCTTCCTATTTTGGTTTTGGCAGTTTATATTTATCTAGGAATGCATCCAATTCTTCCAGATTGCCTAATTTGTTGGCATATAATTGCTCATGATATGTTCTTACAATTGTTTGTATTTCTTCAGTGTTGGGTTGTGATCTCTCCTCTTACATTCATAATTTTATTTTTTTGGGTCCTTTCTCTCTCTCTCTCTTTTTTGATAAGTCTGGCCAGGGGTTTATCGATCTTAATTCTTTCAAAGAAACAGCTCGTAGTTTCGTTGATCTGTTCTACTGTTCTTTTGGTTTCCATTTCATTGATTTCTGCTCTAATCTTTACTAATTCTCTTCTGCTGGGTTTAGGCTGTATTTGCTGTTCTTTCTCCAGCTCCTTTAGGTGTAAGGTTAGGTTGTGTATCTGAGCCCTTGAGAAAGGCTTGTATTGCTATATACTTCCCTCTTAGGACTGCCTTTGCTGCATCCCAAAGGTTTTGAATAGTTGTGTTTTCATTTTCATTTGATTCCATGAATTTTTAAAATTCTTCTTTAATTTCCTGGGTGACCCATTCATTCTTTAGTAGGATGCTATTTAACCTCCCTATATTTGAGTTCTTTCCAAATTTCATCTTGTGATTGAGTTCAACTTTCAAAGCTTTGTGGTCTGAAAATATGCAGGGAACGATCCCAGTCTTTTGGTACCAGTTAAGACCTGATTTGTGACCTAGTACGCAATCTATTCTGGAGAATGTTCCATGTGCACTTGAGAAGAATGTGTATTCTGTTGCTTTAGGATGGAATGTTCTGAATGTATCTATGAAGTCCATCTGGTTCAGTGTGTCATTCAAGGCTCTTGTTTCCTTATTGATGTTCTGCTTAGATGATCTGTCCATTGCAATGAGTGGGGTGTTAAAGTCTCCTACTATTATTGTATTATCAATGCATTTCTTTAATTTTGTTATTAATTAATATAATTGGCTGCTCCCATGTTAGGGGCATAAATATTTACAGTTGTTAGATCTTCTTGTTGGATAGACTCTTTAACTATGATATAGTATCCTTCCTCATCTTTTTTTTTTTTTTTTTAAAGATTTTATTTATTTATTTGACAGAGATAGAGACAGCCAGCGAGAGAGGGAACACAAGCAGGGGGAGTAGGAGAGGAAGAAGCAGGCTCATAGCGGAGGAGCCCGATGTGGGGCTCGATCCCAGAACGCCAGGATCACGCCCTGAGCCGAAGGCAGACACTTAACCGCTGTGCCACCCAGGCGCCCCCTTCCTCATCTTTTATTATAGTCTTTGGTTTAAAATCTAATTTGTTTGATATAAGGATTGCTACCTCAGCTTTCTTTTGATGTCCATTAGTATGATGAATGGTTTTCCACCCTCTCACTTTCAATCTGGAGGCGTCTTTGGGTCTAAAATGAGTCTTTTGCAGACAGCGTATTGATGAGTCTTGCTTTTTTTTTTTCTAGTCTGATACCCTGTGTCTTTTAATTGGGGCATTTAGCTCATTTACATTCAGAGTAACTATTTAAAGATATGAATTTAGTGCCATTGTATTATCTGTAAAATCACTGTTTATATTGTCTTGTTTCTTTCTCGTCTATGTTACTTTTGGGCTCTCTCTTCACTTAAAGGATCCCCTTTAATATTTCTTGCAGGGCTGGTTTAGTGATCACAAATTCTTTTAGTTTCTGTTTGTCCTGGAAGCTTTTAAGCTCTCCTTCTATTTTGAATGAAAGCTGGATAAAGTATTCTTGGCTGCATATTTTTCTCATTTACCACCCTGAATGTATCATGCCAGACTTTTCTGGCCTACCAGGTCTCTGGGAATAGGTCTTCTGCCAGTCTAATGTTTCTACCCTTGTAGGTTATGGACCTACCATCCCGAGCTGCTTTCAGGATTTTCTGTTTGTCTCTGAGATTTGCAAGTTTCACTATTATATGTTGAGGTGTTGACTTATTTTTATTGATTTTGAGGGGGTTCTCTGTGCCTCCTGGACTTGAGTGCCTGCCTCCTTCCCCAGATTAGGGAAGTTCTCTGCTATAATTTGCTCCAATATACCTTATGCCCCCCTCTCTCCTTCCTCTTCTTCTGAGATCCCAATTATTCTAATATTGTTTTGCTTTATGGTATCACTTATCTCTTGAATTCCCCCCTCATGATCCAGCAGTTGTTTATCTCTCTTTTTCTCAGCTTTTTTATTCTCCATCATTTCGTCTATTGTACCATTAATTCTCTCTTCTGCTTCATTTATCCCAGTAGAGCCTTCATTTTTGATTGCATCGCATTGCTAGCCTTTTTTATTTCGAGTTGATTATATTTTAGTTCTTTTATTTCTCCAGAAAGGGCTTCTCTAGTGTCTTCTATGCTTTTTCAAGCCCAGCTAATATCTTTATAATCATTATTCTGAACTCTAGTTCTGACGTCTTACTTATATCCATACTGATCAGGTCCCTGGCAGTCAGTACTGCCTCTTGCTCTCTTCTCTGAGGTAAGTCTTTCTGTCTTGTCATTCTTGTAGAAAGTGGCCACTTTTCTATTTGTAGAATTGCAGATATTATTTTCTTAGATATCCGGTTGCTTTTGCAGGTGTTCAGAATGATTTGATAGCTATCTAGGTGAATTCCTGGGACATGACGAAACTAAGTTTTCCTACTCCTCCACCACCTTGGACTGTCTCCCACCTTGTGACTTTAATACGTGCTCCACAAGCTCACAGAGGCTAGCTGTGATCCGGCTTTTGGCTGTCAGACAGCATGAACCAGCCAATCTGCACAGCTTCATCTTAAGCTCAGCCAGTCAGTCAGGAGCCCAGGCACACGGGCCTTACCTCGCACTCCCCCGCTGACATCCCCATAGCTGTTGTACTGAGCAAAGTCTGTGGAAACAGGCTGAAAACGAGAAAGAACACATCATTAGACAATCTACTCCAGAGCGATGGCTTTGGAGTCAGGTGAAAAGGAAGAAAGGATTTACAAAATCCTCAGAATTCTTTCCAAGCTGAATTCCTGGATCTTCATTATGTGTCTTCTATTCTTACGAAATCTCTTTGTCTTCTGCAGTGCATCCAATCCCAGCAGGTGCTGGGTAAGCAAGTTCTCTTTTGCCAATAAGTAAAAACACGTTTCTCCACACAGCACAACTGTATTTGTTCTATGCTTTTTGGGGAGGGCGATAGCAACAAACTTTCCCATATCTTTTTATAGCAGAGATAAGGACTCAAGTCACTACTCTTAGCTTGATTGTGGAAATATTGCCACACAATTAATTAATGTAGTCTCCCCACAAGCTTACACAGGCTATTCTTCCATCTAAAGTCAATTTCTCTTTCTCTCAATAGAAATATATATATTTTTTGCCTGTAACTCAAAGTAACTCTCCAGGGGAATTACAATTTTCATTATATTCTAATACTGAGGTCATATTATCGGACATATTCAGACAGCATATCAGCACTTCAACCAGGACTGAAGAGGGAATCAACTCAGGAACAATTAATTGAAAAATCTTACCCGGTGAAGCCCATTTTTTCCATAGCCTGGGAGCGATGAGGTTTTAGATGACAGAACACGTGAAGCTAAATGAGAAAAGGTAAAAAAGGAAATCAGAAGTCCAATTCTTAATAGCCTTTTTTTTTTAAAGTAAACTCTACCCCCAACGTGGGGCTCGAACTCATGATCCCAAGATCAAGAGTTGCATGCTCTACCAATACCTGAACTCATGACCCCAAGATCAAGAGTTGCATGCTCTACCAATACCTGAGCCAGTCAGGTGTCCCCAGAAGCCCAATTCTCTAATGAAACTGGCAATGCATCCTCTACCTTACTGAAGAGCAGACGGAAAAATAGAAAAAAATAACCCAAATAATATTGGGCTCTAATGTTCATGAAAGGCCACCACATTTGGGTGATAGAGAAAATGGGTGGAGAAGGAAGGAAGAGGTGCTTGGCACTGCTTTACCTCCAAATCCTCGATACAACCCTAACAGCACTATGATATCATTTCCATTTTATAGGAGAAGAAATAGGGGCTAACAGAAGTTAAGTACCTTGTCCATGGTCACTCACCTTGTAAATAGCTAAGCAATGATTTGAAGCCAGGGCCATCTGGATGCATAAGCTCATGCTGCAGTTGGTATGGTGGCAATAACTGACCTGAAGGCCAACTGTGTATGTTGTCCTGCTCTCCTGGCTCACCCCAGTTGAGCGGCTGGGAGGCATGGGATAGGACATCCCACTAACCAACAGCATGACATTACACAAGCTTCAGAGCTCTGGGGGGAGCAGATCTAGACTTGGATTCTGGCTCTACAACTTCATACCTTGGCATGAAATTTAATCTTTGTAACTCTTTGTTTCTTGACTCGCGCTATATATTCTAACAGAACAGAGCTACATGATCAGAAGGAGCTCTCAAGATTAGTAAGCCACCAAATCCAAGATCAATGGCAGTGAGGCATCAAGGAGAGGTAGCAGGGCATTCTGGTTCAGCATGAGGGCTCTGGGGTTGTAATGCTTGGACTCCTGAATCCTAGTTTTGCTAGTTAGGAATAATGTGACATTGGGTAAGTGACTTAACCTTCCTACCTCTGTCTCCTGATCAACAAAATGGGAATAATAATATCACCTACTTCATTGGCATGTTATAAAAATAAATGGAACAATGTCTAGCAAAAATGCTTGCATGTAGTAAACACTAAACACACTTTTTAAAAAAAAGATTTTATTTATTTATTTGACAGAGAGAGAGAGACAGCCAGCGAGAGAGGGAACACAGCAGGGGGAGTGGGAGAAGAAGAAGCAGGCTCATAGCAGAGGAGCCTGATATGGGACTGGATCCCAGAACTCCAGGATCACGCCCTGAACCGAAGGCAGACGCTTAACGACTGAGCCACCCAGGCGCCCCTGAGCCACCCAGGCACCCCTAAACACACTTTTAAAGAACCTTCAAGGGGCACCTGTGTGGCTCAGTCGGTAAAGCATCTGCCTTTGGCTCATGATCTCAGGGTTCTGAGATCGAGGCCCACCATCAGGCTCCCTGCTCAGCAGGGAGGCTGCTTCTCCCTTTCCCTTTGTCCCTCTCCGTCCGTTCGTGCTCTGTCTCTTGCTTTCTCTCTCTCAAATAAATACATAAAATCTTTTAAAAAAAATAAAGAACCTTCAGGAGGGAAAATTATGCACTAGCTCAACATGGGAGAAGAAATCTTGTGGGTGAAGAGAGAACTGGCTTATGACAAATATAAGCAGGGCAAAATATACTGATAGACTATTTCAGCCCAATGTATAAATAATCTTCAAGTGTCAAAAACAACACTCTTGGTCTTCAGCTCTTTTACTGAATATCTGAATGTAAATCATAATATTTTGAAAATGTTGTTCAGGTTCTCTACAATCAAAAAGCACTCTATTGTCTCTCCCTCCCCCTCTCTCTTTGTAAGAGAAGAGTCAAAATGAAATGAACTATAAGGTTCTTGATTCACATTGCCATATTGTGTTCTAGATTAAAAGGATGAACCAATTTAATCAATTGTTATGAAGTCTCCTCTGCGAAACTGAGTTCCCTGAACCAAAAATCATGGCTCTGCTCTAATGGAAATAAGGTAATAGGAACTGAAAGTGAAAGTGCACGGGTTTAGAAAGTCTGAGACCCTTTCCAGGGTAAGATACGACCCGTGGTTACTTCTGCATGTATGGATGTCTTCCCTTCTCAGCAGAGTGTAAAAACCCTAAAGACAGAAAATCCTGATCATGTACCTTCCTTCCTTGCCTGAGCTAGACCTCTCAATGACTAAGCTTTTTCTTCACGTTTACTTTTAATTTGATATATATAAATACATGTATGTGTGTGTGTTCCATATATTACAGATATAAGAGATACACCCATCTCTCCAAATGCTCCAAAGCATTCTGTTCTCTATAAGGATTTCCTTTTGCTGAGTCCCTCTAAGATGAATATTCTGAACTGACCTTCAGGACCCTCCAATGGCTCCCCCATCTCCAACATGAAGAAAATATACGTTGAAGGAAGAACTATGGCATCCTTATAAGCTAAGCTGACATACAGTGGGTTTCCCATACTTCCGTTCACGTAGAACACTTGGTAGGTTCCACCAGAAATGGCCCTCCTTCTCCTGGAATAGTCCAGACAGGCTCCCTGCAGGCAGGTAGCTAGCTCTTGGCTGGGAGAAGGTGATGGGCCTGCTGCTCACCTGAGTTGATGGGAGAATCATAGCGACTGGCTGTCAGGGACCTCTCCCGGCTCTCCTTCTCCATCTCCTCTTTCAGTATCAACTGCCCCAGGCCTGAGTTGAGCTATGGCAAAGAAAGATGAGGTGAAGCCCACAATTACTGTCAGAATGGCAGTTTCCGTTTTAGAAGGTCTTGCAAGAGGTTCCTGACTGTGGAGTGGACTGGATGCATACAGAGCCAGAGCCTGGTGGCTCCTCATGGGATTGGCCAGGTTTTGGACCTTGAACTCCTCTCAGCCTTTTTCATGTCACGACACCATTTCCCTAGGCCAAGCTCCATGTCAGAAGAATGTCGGAAGAATCTCCCTCCTTTGCCCTCCCCAACGTGCCAGAAGGTGATCTCAGGAGGCATGTGTGACTGTGTGGAAATTTTTGATGTGCAAAGGGGAGTCTGGGGATAGTATCCTTTAAAAGGAAATTACATTGATTTGTTTGAAAACAAGAAAACAAGAGTAATATATGCTCATCGCACAGACTTTAGAAAATCTAGAAGGAAAGAAGAGTAACCCGTAATCCACCCCTCAGAGATAACCACCATTTACATTTTGATTTATATCCATCCAGCATTTTTCTGTGCACATATCACACAAAACTAGGCTTATGCTATAAATGAAAATTTCTATTCTCTCCCTCCATATAAGTAGTATCATGTGCATTTCCCATATGATTAAGCATACTTGGAAAATGTCCTGTGAAGGGATTCATCAGTCCCTTATTGGTGGGAGAGTATACAATGTCCTAGCTCCCTCTACCCCAGGCTATAATGGACTATCCTTCTTTTGGTCTTCCAGGATGCTGTGGGGGAGGGGGGGTAGAATGAGGATGTCTTGGTGGCCGTCCATTTTATCCCCTCCCTCCTAGCCCAGACAGACATACAAGGTCCTACAAGTCCTGAGGAAAGCCTGGGAGAAATACTCAATCCCAGCGAAATCCCTTCAGCAGAGCCTGCACGAGGGAAGGCAGGTGTCGGAGCAGGTGGGCGAACAGCTTGGCTCCATCTGGCCCTTTCGACACACGCACTGCACACACATACCCCATGCAGGCTAGGCTGGCTCTCCTTGCAGAAGCTCGAACATTCCATGTCCCTCTGACCTCCAGCTTCCAGGCCATCTCTTCTGGAACCCACTAACTACTAAGTACCCTGCCTTAAGGTCACAAGAGGCCTGTCTTCTATTGCCTACTGGATTTCCAGCCCTTGGAGGGCTCGATGGCCTCTCATTCACTCGGCGGCTCGCCCACGGTATCCATTCAAAAAATCCAGATCTATGGAACTGAACTGAAGACCGCAGCAAAGTAGTTTAAGGACAAACCTTCATTAATTGCTCTTCTTGCAGCTGCCGGCGCCTCAGAAGCTCCTCCTCGTCTTCCTCTCTGCCGCTAGATCTGCGTCTCATGTCGGCTCCTAATTCCACAGCAAAGACAACTTCTCACGTTAGCCCCACGGCAAGGGAATCCTAAGGGACTAGCCCACCTGTGCTCAACTTGTCCGGCTGGCAAAATCAGCAGTGGTCTTTAACGTTCGTGAACACCACGAGGCAAAAAGAGCCTACCACCAATTCGGTCCTACTGGTGGGTTTCGTGCTTTAGGCCAGTTCAACGTAGGACACGGTAAGGCATGAATTTTGGCCTCCTAACAACTGACCTGCTCCATTAGAACTCCGTGTGCCCTTATGATTCGGTCTAAGTCATCCCACGGGCCAGAGCCCTTTGTACTAAGGGGGAGGGGTGTCTAGAGTTATTCTTCAGGTGTCCCTGAGGTCAGCTTTCAAACAGGGAGGAACCCAAAATCACGTACATACCATCAAACAGGTAAGACAGTCACTCTCTTGTGACACGTTTTGCGATCTTCTAGTTTTCTCTTTTTCTGAATATTTAGACTTGTCCTCATAACGGTCACCCTATCTTCTGCCCTTAATAAATTCGTTAACGAGCATGCTTTTATTTTTCTTTTAAGAGATGAAGTCTCTAATGTTTCTTTCCCTCAATCCTTTGAAAAAACGGTCACAAAAGAGTTTTATACTAATGGGTCAATGAATAGTGTTAAGACAGCTAAAAATGAGTTATTTTACTCCAATCTAGCAGATCATTTATAGTTTTTAAGCTTCTTGGAAAAGGGGAGTCAAGGAGTGAAAGGGAGGAATCTGTCTGAATGGTTGTAAAATTAAGATAATTATTGTTTTTCCTAAGTTGCTTGGATTAATCTGGCTGTGGGAGGAAACAGGAAAGCTTGCTAATCTAATCAAAATAAACTTGAACTAATGGTCTCAGTTTTTATCATTTTGATTAATGGGCCAGAATTTTTCTTCATTTTGGAACCCAAAAGCTTTAAACCATTTAGGGACGAGGATTTTAACAACAAAATACTAATTCTTCCTTTCCCCTAAATTTAGCTGTTTATGTCCCCACAAAGCAGCAAGACCAAACTAGGAACCCAAAAGGCCCCAGCAACAGCCTTCAGGGCATAGTCTGGCGGAGAAAAGCTGATGACTGATTCTTAGTCCCTAAAATCATAAATGTCATTGTGAATGCTCTCTCTTTAATCTCTACTAATGAAAACTAAAAGACACAAGTTTATAAGAATCAGATAATCTTAAGTCAACATAATATATAGAGTACTTGTGAATCATAAACCCAGGGAGGTAGATTTTCCTTCAAGTATTTCTATAAATATGGATTGCTTTAAACTCCACTTACACTGTTTGTAAAAAGTTATTCCAGAAAATGATCAGAAAAATCGTGATGAAGAAAATTTGGAAATTTGGAAAATTGAAGGCCTTTTTTAAAAGGTTGTCAACAGAAATGTGATGAGATAGTTATATCTTTGTAAAGCTGACTCACTCAATTTTCAGTATTAGCTTCTGAGTTTGCTAATGCCACTTTTTAGGCCAAATGATTTCACAACCAACAAAACATTAAAACACAGACACAGTTCGAAAGCATAGATTTGTGGTTCAAAGCAAAGAATGAGACAGCTCATATGTGACATCTTAGCACAGAATTCATGGCAATGATAGATGGAAAATCACACAACTTCACACAAGGAGTATCTCAGAGCACCCACGACTCTGGTCAGCCCTTCTGCGTGACGGAGAACGTGATCTCGCAAGAAAGGTGCAAGGGCTCCTGTATTAAGACTGGTTGTTAAGAGAACTGTAATTACAACCCAGAAGTAGTCTAAAACAAGTTTAACTGAAAGAAGTCACGCCTCTGTGGGCGCTCAATACATCCTCCCACCAGACGCTAATGACACAGAATGATGCTCTTGGCAGGAGGCTTTGGTTCAACAGTTTCAAGAGTCACTGATTTTGCAGTAACGACTCTTGAGAGTCCAGGCCAATCAATCGTTTTAGACCAGCTCTGTCTGCCTCTCCGTGGGTTGGTTAGTGCAAGGCTCTGGTGATTGGGCTTTTGTAATTCTGAAGCATTTTGCACACATGCGAATACACACTCAGCGCTTTCCTCTAGCCCTCGTCATACTTTTCTTAAAAGTCTTTACGACAGGACATACTTTCTTGCATATGTTGAAGCATTTCACTTTGTTATCTCCTACCAATTTGTCCACGGGGCTTCGCTATCGCAGTTGCATACCTACGCCAGCAAGTGAGGGGGGACCGGGCCAGTGGTCCGTCTCAATCTTTGGTATCTCGCTGGGGTCTGGAGCCTGGGCTGCTGGGAACTTGGAAAACTTGATGATATCTTCTGAAGACTTGCTCTGGGCTGCCAAGGCAGCTGCATCTAGGTGGGAATCAGGGGGAGCTTAGCTATCGGTCTGCAAGGCCATGGTGGTACAACCCACTTACACAGTTTTCTTGTTTTCTGGCAAAAATTTCAACTCCAGAAAGCTGTTTATAATCAGTATCAACTGCCCAGCCACTCAGTGGTGCCTAGTGCCAACTCATTTTCCTCATGTTCTGTCGGAAGCAGAACTTCATTCGACATCTGAAATACCTTGTTCCAGAGCTGGGCTGTCCGACATTAGCTCTAGTGACACGTGGCTACTTAAATTTCAGTTAAGAAAATTAAATGAAACAAATGAGTAAAATTAAAATTTTGTTCCTCGGCTGCACTGGATACATTTTAAGTGCTCAGTAGCCACACGTGATTCGTGGCTACCATATTGGAAGCACAACGGTAGAACATTTCCGTCATCACAGAAAGTTCCATCAGAAAACACTCTTCAACAGTAATTAGAAATTTGAATTAGTAATTGGAAATTAAAGAACTAAGTTAAAAACATGACACTGTCACTTGACTGTAGCTGTTAATCAGAAGAGGGCTTTGTCTCTTTGTGTATTTGTGTCTGTTCATTTCAGCTATCTGTCCAGTTCATTCTAATCCTTGTGTATTATATATGTGTCTTGAGTCCTAAGGGAAATGGCAATGGGAAAATCCGCTCTCAGCTTGTAGGAATTCAACATGGCGCCTTATGTATGCAAAACACTCCTTGTTTTCCTCAAGGGTCTGCACATACAAGTGAGTCATCCAACTTTAAAACAATAAAAGCCAGGCTAGCAAGGGCCTTAGTTCACAGGGTTCTTAACGGCTCTGCTTAGAGGAGTCCCTGGCTTAGAGCTCCAAATCTGATCACAGAGCTGGAACAAACAAACCAGGTTTAATGGTCAGACCCTAATTCTGGCTAATGTGGAAGACTGGCCTGGGATGTTACTAAACATTTCAAAATAGAGTTAGAATGCTTTAAAAAAAACCTCCCCCCCTCCCCGGTTCACATATTTTAAAATCTGGAAATAATTTTTTTGAATCCTCAGCTCGAATTCTTGTAGTATACCTTCTGGGTCTCGTTGAAGCGACTCCCTGAAGCGACTTGACCAAGGTCACCCTACAGACTCATAAGGGGTGAAGTCTTGGCCAAGCACAGAGTAGTGTTTCTCTGACATAAAAATTCGGCTTGGAAAACACTACAAACCACATCCTCTTCTTAAGAAGGACAACATGTGTTAGCACATTAAAGACGGAGACGTTCTGCATTACAAAAAAAAAGTGTGACTTTTAATAAATCTAGCATTTTCCAAATGCATTGGGGCATGGATACCAGCTTTTGGTGTCCGTCTAGCTCTAGCCCATGGAATTGCTCTTTTGCACAATGTCCCTTGGGAAGAAACTCTGACCGAGCTACCCTTAATGATGACAAAGAAAGAGTCAAGTCAGAGCACATTTCAGGAAAAAAAGCCAGTCTCTTTCAAATAAATAAGCTAACACTATCTACTCTCTTTAAATCTAAATTATTTGATTATTTTTGTTTAGAGAGGCAGGGCCTTAGAGATTTAAGTAATAAAAACAGTTTCTACATTGATAAACCAAACTCTTGGAGTCTCATTCGTAAATTTAGAGAAAAAAAAAAAAGCATGACTTCAAACAGTACTTACGCATTAGAATTGGTGAAGTCAGTAAACATTCACATGTTAATGAGTGGGTGAGAAGACATTAAACCATAAAAAAACAAACAAAAACAATGTTAACAAACTTAAAAAAAGCAAGCACATGGTGTAAAATCTTAAAAAAAGAGAGAGAGAGAAAAACAAATCACAGTTCTAGAACCATTACGTACCAGTACGTACATTGTTTTTTTCCCCCTAGAATGTTGGCCTAATTTTTTTTTCCTTGTGCATTTTCAACTTTCTTTGCTTTTCATGTCGTCCTAATCCTTAAGGACGTATTAACGTCGACTAGGTATCTTAAAGGCAGCCTTCAAATTTCCGGGCACATTTTGTGTATAATTTTCTGAAATCACCTGAAGACCGGTCTTGGCTTTCTATCTGTTCACAACCATTTACGGCACCTAATCTATAGAGACCTGATAATGGTGGAGGGAAATGTGATTTACCTAATAGGGTAATGTGATTTCCTGGGTTTAAAAATTCCGTATTTCCAGAAAAGGAAAACACAATGATAAATCCATGTTAGGGATTTTAATTTGTAGGAATTTCAAGAAACAAGCTGGCCTAACTCACTGATTGTTGCCTAGGAGAAAACTGAGGGACAGAGAAATTGTGTCCATGATATAGAACCATCGAGGGAAAGGGCTGGGACCAGGGCTAGGTCCTTGGTTCTTGGAGTGTGTCCTGTCCATTCCACCACAAGGCATAGACATCTGCAAGCCCACAGGAAACCGGGGAATTGGACAGTCAAGTTGATATAGGCTTAGTCCAGTTAATTTTTCTAGGTAGCTGACCTTCACCATTTTAATTAAACTAATTAGAAGCTTATCCAAATTATTATAGAGTTGGTTAAATTATTTGATGGTAAAAAAAAAAAGTGTTTGTGAATTACTGGGAGCTTCCTAACCAAGCTAAGTGTTTCTTTCTAGGAAAACCAATCTCACAATCACTGCATCTTAGGAAACCATGAAGGCATAATACGCTGGGTGCCCCAGTTTGATTCTCAAAAGCAGCAGCAGAGAAGCCTTTCAGAGGACAGTAAAGGGTTCAGCGGGCACCGCTAGTTAAAAGCTACGCGGAGGAAAGCGAGTTTTACCATGCTGTTTGTAGATGGGTGGTTTTCGGTAAATGTTGATCCCTTGATCTGTGGAAATGAAAAGCAAAGGTGTGTGATTATGGGAACCGGTTTCAGCGATGGGAAAAAACAGATCAACCCAGAGGCAAACCAAACCGAAGACTCTTGAACAAAAACAACCCGGAAGGTTAACTTTTGTATTACAAAGATTGAACTTACTGGAAGTTGTTGTTCCAGGAATGAGTGAATTACTACAGACAAGTGATATGGAATCCTTTGTAATACATTTTAGAATATATAGAGATGTAACTTATTCATGAGCCATTTATTGCAAATACACACTTCACTAAAAGTGGGATTAAAACAGGAAGAAATGGAAGCAGTGCAGGGACTCTAGTGGTGAGGAAGACATAACCAGTTTGGGGAAGATCCCCAAATTGCTACTGTCTAGAAATTGAGTTCCCAGTAGATACCAGGGGCTCAATTTACTTTTCAACTAATGAGTGGAACAGTGGAAAGCAATGTAATATAATTAAGAGCAGTTTTTTAAAACATAGAAAACAGTTTTTATGTGCAAAGCTAGTCTGATGTGCTGACAGATGTTTGAGAGAATCCTAACTTAATATAGGTCAAATTATTAAAAAAAGAAAGAAAGGAAAAGAGATGCCAAATATTATTATTCATTTATTTATACAGGACCCCATTTGATAATGCTACAGTTTCGCTCTGACTACAAACTCAGGAAATTTCAAAAGGTCTGTTTCCCCCAAATCTTGGGCACGGTATCTTGGTGGGGGCATTCTTCATGCAGAAAAGTTGCAAATGTGCAACACTGATTTTCAAGGTTCAGTGAGGCTTTATTTTAAAAAGCAGTTCTATCTCAGCGGTATGAATCTCACTGAACTTTCCTCTGTTTTATTAGGTAAGTTTGGAATGCAAAAGAAAAAAACTATTACAGATTCCAAATATGTGTCCTAATACTAACATTATGGGTAATTTATTAAACCACTTCCAGTAGCTTCAAAGAAACAAAATAATATACTTCCAATGGGGGGAAAAATATTGTGACCTCTGATGGCCAATCTTGCCCTCAAAAATGGAGTTGACCCTAAACACGAAGATATTGATGGGTTCTGAGTTTTCTAGTTCTTGATGGCAAATTACTATTTGTACCGCGATAGCAAATGCTTATGACTTCAGCAAAGCTTACAGCACCAGCCTAAATTGCAAGATATCTTTGTGGGCTAAGAAGTTAGTAGTTGGTTATACACAGCAGAAGGACCAACCAATTGATCCCATTTTATACCTCTCTGAAAAGTCCATAGAAAGAATCTCCACACTGGAGACAAACAGGAAAAAATGAAAGTACTCTTGAGTGATGCTGTGGTTCATTCTTTAGGATGAGAAGGTAACTAGATTGCCATTGTGATAATCAGTCAATGACACCAAACCACAGAGTGACACGTTCGGAGGGCACTCATATACACGTAAAATTAAAATCTCAGCAAAAACAAAACAGTGCAACTCAATTCTCCTTCCTTCACTCTCTGTTTCCCACCTCCCTTCAAAAAATTTTGAGAAAACTTAAACCTTCTATATAATCCTTGGCATTTCACACCCCAAACTTCTGAAAGGCCCCGTGGGTCAGATCGTGCAATTTAGGGTTTGTCGACTGTGTGCATCCCGATGCAGACAGCGTGAGGAATGAGACGAGACAGGTAACAGGGCTACATTCTACACCGTGACAGGACACCCAGACAAAGACCGTGTCAGCTCCTACCTGGAACATGGAAATGTTTAGGGGCCTGAGCATAGGTTGGAGTGAGAGGACGACTGTCTGGCCGGTAAGGGAGAGGGGAGTTCCGGCCGCTGGACGGCTCATTGCCTCCAATGAGAAGAATGGAGAAAACAAAATAAGAGAAGGGACAGCAATAAAGAAAACAAAGCAAGCATAATAAAAATTCAAAACAAACTGGAAGGAGGTACATCCAAAAAGAGAAACAAAAGAAACAAACTCAATTTATCAACTTGGCTCACAAGGTGATATAAGGTTTAGTTTTCCGCAAGAGAGACTTGAGTTCGAGTGGAACTGGGTTAAAAGCAGCTAGCGGTAGGATGCGTCATTCCAATGGCATGCGGTTGAAGGCCGTGAGCTAGCAGCAAACTGATTAGATGGAAAGTACGTTAAGGGTCATGGAAGGTCACTTGCTAATGATTCAGGATCAGTTATCAGACCATTAAATCCCAAGCATGTGAACGGGTGGGATATGCGAGCCCAAATACAGTCACTTCCAGGCACGATGGCAGAGGCTGGCGAGTGGAACAGATTTCTCTGAATGCAAGGCTACGTCTGTCTGGGAACCTGCGTGGTCACCCAGTCCCTCCCCTTAGCAATGCAAAGTGTCTACACTTGCGACACATGGTTCTGCCTCCTCACTGTGCAATACACACCCTACAGTCAGAGCCCCTTCTCCCGGGGACTTGGGGACCGCTTATATCTCTCTCCACCTGCTTCCTCCAAGGCTCCACTGAGGCTCCTCCCAGTCCAACATTCCATCTGTGAAACCTACCTGGACACCTACCCCGGCTGGCACTGAGCTATGACTGAGGACATGGAGATAAATGAGAAGTCAGCCCTGCCTGTGAGGGGGGCGTGAGGAGACAGACTACCACACAGACAGGCTTGCTCAGGTGGAACTCTTGCAGAAAGCTAAGATGTTACACTGGGCAGGGCATCAGGGAGTAAGTATGCCAGGTGGGTGGGTGGGCTGAGAGGTGAGCAGGCCTAGATTCTAGAGGGCTTGAATGTCCTCAGGAAGGAAGGGCCATGGTGTGTAGGAACAACAGGCTTGGCCACTGTGGCTGGACAGCAAGGTGTTCTTGGAGGAGAGAAGAGGGAAGGGGCTAGAAAAGCTTGCTGGCACTTGGCTGCAAACTCCCTTCCCACCAGGAAGAACTGAGGCCTGCACTGAACTGTCAGAGATCAGCTATTGCCCTAAACTGTCCTCCTACCTCCTGTCTGAGAAAACAGCTGCCCCAAGAATACACCAGAAGGTGTAGGGGACTATCAAAAGTTAATGAACTATTATGCGATTACTTTTGTTCCTGAGTTAGAAGACTTTCTTATACATGCTGGATACAAGTCCCTTATCAGATAGATAGAGGACTTGCAAACATTTCCTCTCATTCTGTGAACTGTCTTTCACTATCCTGATAGTGCCCTTTGAAGCACAAAAGCTGTAAGTTTTGATACAGTATAATTTATCTATCAAATAATGCTAACAATATGAAATAAATCGTAAATCTTTAGAAAACAGAGCACGAGCTGATTCTTCAAGTAAACCAAGCTGCTCTAAATCTGGCCCACAAAGTATAAAAGACACCACTTGCTGGAGTTTTTAAAATAACACGCTTATTAGAGCTTTAATTTCTCAATATGTGTATTTTTAGGTAACCAGAGCTGAATATGCAGCAAGATCTTCCAAATGAGATTTAAGCTTGGTGCTGGCTTCAATTCAGATTCCAGGTTTTTGGTTATCGTGTTCTGAAGCTTTCTTCCTCAAGAGTCAGTTTCACGTCTAGCTCCCAATACATTAGAATGCAGACTTTACTATTTAAATCAGATATTAGCTTCTAAAAATTACGATGCTTCACCCCAAACTGCAGATCTATTAAAAGGCTAATTTTTACAAAAGTTATTTGATTTATCATCACTCTTCTAATGAGAAATAACTAGCTCACATCTGAAAAAAGTGAAAAGACACAGGGAGAGGCAAGCAGGGGAAGGAAGAATGTGGTTTACACGCAGAAGTACATCCTGTTTTAAATCTAAGGCTGAATTAGAACTAGGTCTCATTCATCTTTCTGTGCTCAGCACGGTGCCTGGCCAAGACCAGGTGCCTTAAAAATGTCTGCGAACGAATGACCGAAACAGCCTACCCATGAATTCTTGAGCTATGAACGGCCGAATTTAGTAAGCACCCCTGCAGGATTAAACCCCAGAGTGCTCTGGAATAAAGGCAGCCAGACGGTAGTATTGAGGGACAGGGTCACAATGGCACCCCCTTTTTATAACTTTCCCACTAGATCCTCGATAGCCCCAATTTAACTGTCTCACTTCAGAGCTGTTCTCAAAAGAAGGTCTGGAAAGACAGCTTTTCTTGCCTTATTTGAGGTTGTCTTCTGAAGACTCTTTCTGCGTATCCTGAACACTGGCTGCTCCTTGCTTCTGAGCCACGCCGCTCTCTGCCCTTCAACTCTACCCTTCTTGTACTTGTAGAAGAACCTTAGACATCTCAGGGAAACGCTCTCACAGGTTTTGGTGATAACATCCAATCGGATGAAACTCTATTAAATCTGTTTGGATGCTTATGAGCCAGGGGCATGCGCACACTAAAATACCGGCACAGACGGGACGCAAAGGTTTAAGGTTATTAGAATTAGCATTTGCCCAAGTATTAAAAATCTATCATGGAGATGCTTGGCTGGCAAGTGGCAACTGGAGCCCACTGCTTCTCAGATCATCAGGGTGACGATTCTCAAAGGCTGGGGAGTGACTGTCGAATTTCCGATGGGTGAATTCTGGCTCAATGCTATCTCTTATTGGGTATAGTTCTTTATTTGGCTGCCTATTTCAGCAACCACTGCCCTTTCTCGTTGCTTTAAAAAAAACCCAAACACCTCACGACTATGTTCAAGTCCTTATAAGTAGATTTAATGCTAGAATCAATTAAAACCTCCTACAAAACATTTTTAAAGCGCAAGGCAGAGAGCCCTAACAACGCAGCCATCGAAGGGATTCTACACAACACGATTTCCACACATCATAATGGCTCATTGGGAACGAGGTCTCAGAGTAATTGTTGCTAGGTACCAAATGCTTAGCCTCTGAAATACCAAAGGCATTAAACATTTTTGGCATTTTTTCTTAAAGTAGGCTCCATGCCCAGTGTGGAGCCCAACTCGGAGCTTGAACTCACGACCTTGAGCTGAAATCAAGAGTTGGATGCTTAATGAACTGAGGCAACCAGGCGCCCCCATTTTTTGGCATTTTAAAAGAAAAAGCAAAATTCGCAAGGTAAGTCCTCTTTTCTTTTTCTAAGTTAAACACCCTATCTTGAAGTGATGAAACCTTAACTCCGTTCTGGAAGGAAATAACGGAGACATTATTTTTACGCCCAGTGCACTACTTAGGCAAAGGAATATATATGGTGTCAGATGAAGGATCATATACAGAGGATATTACCATCATCATCCTCATCGGCCTGGAAATGCAGACACTGTGTAAAGATAATATACTAGTGTATATGTCATAGAATATTGCATCTATCACATTCATAGCCATTTTGTTCCTTAAATAAGTCCCTCCTTGTACTGGCTGACTCTCAGCTGTTAGTGATCTTAGCTACTGTGATGAGAAGCTGCTGTGTCTATATATTTCTTTGCTTTCATTTTTAGCTCCTTCCGCAGCAGCTTTCTAAGCCGATTTTTCCGTTGTGGGAGATCAATCACTTGCAGGATTCTTACTGTACTTAACAAATTCAAATGCTCTGTCCTCATCTTCAATCTTCTTTTTGGTATCCTGAGAACCCAAGGTTCAAATCCTAAGACAAGTAAATCAAACTGGCTGTGTATGTGCCTGCTGGGGGCACCTGCTGGAGTGTTGTTGCCTGGTACTCTGGACTCTAGGTGCTTATATTCCAAAATACAAATGAGTATTTTGAGGGGACCTTAAAGTTGGCAGCATCTAGAATTTCACGACAGAGTTTCAGGATTGCTGGTTCTTATCTCAAGTTTCAATAAGCATTATGGTTTTCTTCAGCAAGTGTCAACTATTTGCATCAGAGCAAATAATTTCTATGGCAGAAGAGCAAAGATTCCTTTCAAAGAGACTTCATATATGTTGCCCTCGTGGCCACAAATCTGATTTATACCTTGTAGACACAGAACATATAATGTCTAACAGTATTTCAAAGGGGAGGGAAGAGAAACTCAGCAAACATGGCACAGACAAAGCCCAGAACAGAGTGAAAACCTTTCCAAATCCAAGCATGCACTTGTCCACGTGGCCCAACAACGACATACCAACACAGAATGAGGCTGCAGGGGCATTTAGGGAACAGAAATAAAAACACAGCGGGAGACAAGATGGACATCACAGAACGTGGACAGAGAAGCCAGTGGAACAGAGAGACAGGCTGTGATGGGCATCTTAGCTTTACACACGCACACCGCCCTCAGCTCTGTGAGCCTTGGGGGCCCGGGCCCATGAATCAGAAAAGGACCAGGAGGTGGACTTAGGAAATGGG
>NW_024426885.1:15914354-16078315 GCF_017311325.1 Ursus maritimus | reverse complement strand
TTCTGGTCACCAGAGTGGCAAGGGGGCCCCTGGCTTCTAGCTACACATTTGAGAAGGATATACATCCTACCCTGGCATCCTCAGGCTGCCCAGTTTACATTTGTTTTAAAAATAACTGCCCTGAGATTGTTAAGACGAGCTCCGAGATACAAAGTGAATGTTTAAATGACGAACCAAGTGGACTTGGCTCCATTTTGAAGAGCCTGAGATGTGCTTCTCCAATGGCCACGAGTGCCCTCCGCATTGGAATTTCCAAGCTGGAGAGGTCTTCCACGGAAACAGATACATGCTTTTCAGAATAACTAAGAAGTAATTCCTTGAAGAATCGGTTTTTAGTTATTCAACTACACTAGGCTTTTAAAGCAATATCTTTAATACACAAATTCTCCATGATTGATTTCATAGTTTAGCAAAAAGCACATCTGATTTTAAAACTCAGCATATACTGCTATGTACATTACATTTTGTATCTGATTTATGTAAACTATTTTACAGGAACAAACTGGAGGCACATGGGAGGCAGACTGTTAGCTGTTTTTTAAGTGTGGGCTCAGGGTCAAGCTAATCCTTCTTGGCCTAATGCTCTCTACAACTGAAAACCACAATATTTGTGTGAAAAAGTTCAAATTCAGTCTGAAGACAGAAAACGATATACCCTTGACCCTTGAATGACATGGGTTTGAACAGCATGGGTCCACTTATACGTGGGTATTTTTTGGTAAACGTATAGTACCGTAAATGTATTTTCCTCCTGATTTTCTTAATAACATTTTCCTTTCTCTAGCTTACTTTATTGTAAGAATACAGTCTATAACACATATAAAAATATGTGTTAATTGACTGTGTTATCAGTAAGGGTTAACAGTAGACTATTAGTAGTTAAGTTTTGAGAGAGTCAAAATTCATATAAAGATTTTTCCACCATAAAGAGGGTCGGTGCCCCTAATCCCCACATTGTTCAAGGGTCAACCGTATATCTACATTTTTTAATAAGGCACCACTGGGGCACACAAAGGTATGTAATTTTTATTACTATTTGGTATTTCTGTTGATAAGGAAAAATTTAAATGACTGAAAGCAGCTGTTTGTTTTAGCTCAACAAGAACGCAATTTTCTAGTTAAACAGGGATGGAAAAGAAGTTTGCTTTCACAATTATCCTTCATGTATATTTAGACTGAAACACCCAGGGATGGGGGGCCTGGGGTCTGGTCCTGGTGCAGCACTCCCTAGGTGTGAGCCCTTGGCCATGGCCCCTTAACCAGAGAATGGAATGGGATGACGTAACCAGAAGTGCTTTAAGGGCACCATGCCCAGGGGGAAACTGTCACGGACAAGGTGAGCTGAGGGCTTACTACACACCAGGGCACTTGACCTCGCGCATCTCTCACAACCTAGGAGAGGTTCTGTCGATGACAGAGCCAAGTGACAGTCCAAAAGGGAAGTCAACAGCCCAAGGTCCCACAGCGAGCACAGGACAGAGATAATATTTAAACCTAGGACTCCAATGTCCATTTGGGCATTCCAACTCTCCATAAAGCCGTTCACAGACACAAAGTTTTGTGAGTCTTGATATGTGGTGATGCATTATTTGTACAAACTGTGTATCACTTTACAGGGCACGTGACGTTCTTCTCCCTACAAAAAGGATCTCTTTGGAAAGATGAAACATGTAATAACCAAACAAGGCAGCTTACATGTTTGAATTAAAAACCTATTTTCTCTTGCATATTAGAAACAAACAACTCTAAGCTGGGCCACGGGCTTCTATATTAAAGTCTCTTTAAAATACATCTCTGAAGTTGTTTAATAATTTCTCACGGTTTTATAAACATTCTCTAAAGCCCCCCCCATACTAATTAGCAATAATAATTGTAAGAAATCTGTCAAGAATTTTAGAAAGCATTGCTCCAACTGAAAAAAGACTGATCTCTTCGCTAGTGACAAATAACGCGTGTCTTCAGTAAGCGTGTCAGCAACATTATTTTTACAGCACAGAAAATGCTAGAGCAGCACACATACAAATAAAACAGCATGCTGCAGTGCGTCTGTATTTTTGGACTCAGTTGCTCAAAAATCCAAGCGAGCAGTAAGAAAATAACTTGGGTAGACTGCAAACGAAAGCTCAGTCAACTAGGACAGCATTTTGGCTACTCAGTAGCAGTGCTCAGGATGCGAGCACTTGGATCACAGGGTTAGAATCCGCTAGGTCTGTCTCAAGTCCCCTAACAACACCTGCGCTCGCCTGCCACTCCCCTCCTTCAGCTACCGTCATTGGTTAATCTGGTTCAAATCAAGGCTATGGAACGGGTTAGCATGCTTCCGGGAGCTCAGACGTATTTTAAATTATGGCACCTTTGACACCCCTGTCAGGGCTCTTGGATCCCCCAACACATGGAGGGGAACAGGAGCCCCAGTTGAGGACTGCTACGGAAGCATGATGGACATGGAGGAAACAATGGGAATGCCATAAAGGGAATGGGCAGGGATGTGGGGCAGAAACAGAAAACAGAAGGCACAGCTCTTCTTCTGCATCATGCAGGATAAGGACCAGTCAAAAGAGGACCGATTACTCTAAGGGTTGGCTCGAGGAGAGAAATTTAAGTTACATTGCCACAGATCTTTTTATACTATCCAAATGTTTTAATATCATTAAGTGGTGAAGTGGCTTATCACCAGTAAGACAAGTTTTGCAGATTTGTTGCTAAATGCTGGTATGATTTGCTGAGCCACATCACATATCAAAACCAGGAAAATGCCCCAAGTATATATTATATTTTGCTTTTGGCACAGAAAAACAAAATGATAATATATGGTTTTTTTCCCCTAAGCGGTAGGTAATACATCTTATGGTCTTAAACATACTTCCTGTTTCTTCATCTAGAGCCCTTAGAAATGACATATTTCTCCTGTGGAGAAATGCCATGTCAGTTCTAAGACGCTGGGTGTAGTCAAGACACACGCAGGCATGCGGAGAGGTCAAAAGCTGGGAGCTAACTCTTGGAGATACGACTTATTAGCCTTCCCCGGGTGCTAATAAATCTCCACTCTGCGGGGTGCTGCCTGGAGAAGCCTGCCTCCTTACCTTTGATATAGGGAATGAAGTGGTGTCGGAAGGGGGAGTTGGGGCGGGAGTCGCTGTGGGCGGAGCTGAGGCTGCTGGTGCGCAGGTGGGACAACCTCTGCACACCAGGAGACAGCAGCTCTGTGCGGCAAGGAGTCAGGGGTGGGGCCAGGTGGAAACAGAAAAGAAGAACAGAAATTAACACAGGAGCAGGGACAACATCATCACTGGGAGGGGGGAGAGCGGAAATACAGAACGTTAATCAGGAGTCTGAAAAAGGAAGAAGGCAAAAGGGTTAAGAACGCACCTGCTAAGGGCGAGGCAAAGTGGGGAGAATTTGCGAACAGGTTCAGGCTGGTACAGAGTCACTCTCTGAGAATAAATGGCTTTATGAGAAGGAATAGCTACCAGGACATTCTCTGTCCAGATGACACTGGCTACTGTTGAGCCAGTACCGGGCACGTCATTTAGACTCAGAAATAGCTGTTTTTAAAAAGCACCTGACAAAACAGAACCCTTGAAACACATGTAAAAAAAAAAAAAAGACAATAATTTTAAGAACCTTGTAAAGAAGTACTTATATGTAAGGGTCAGATGGTTTTTTTTAAGCTGCCAACTTCTCCCACTAGTAGTTTAATTTTATTCTCCTGTGTCGAAGGAAAACCGGTTTGTGTTCCCTGGGTGGCGAAGAGCTACTTAGGATCTCGAGACCCGTGTGGTGGCAGCACGGGGTGGAACTGGAAGCTTCGTTATCTTGGAAGGAAAATGGACCTTTAAAACTAAACCCAGACCCGAGGACATGTACCATCACCCGGCATCCAGAACCCACAGAGTGGATAATCAGAGGTTTTCTATACTGACCACAGCCCTGCTGTCAGAACCCTACTGGCTTCACTTGACCAGGGTAGATCTTGAAAAAACAATTATAAACCCTAATAACTGGCATCATGCATGCCCATGATATATTGTGAAAAGGAGGAGGAGCACTTAGAATGGGGAACGTTCTAAAGGCTGCTGGCTTCGGAACCATGATTGGAACAGACGAAAAGTTTGCTCAACAGCGAAATGATCTTTTAGGGAAATAATGTCCCTCGCTGGCCACCCCTTGACTATTCAGGGACCCATGGAACAATTTCCTTGTAGCCCCACATCATTCTGACAAGGTCATGGCCGTGGCCTCAGTGACCTCAGCACGTGCCTATATGGAGGGGTGGCTGCATATAGGACTCCTTGTCCCTCGCACAGACGAGGGCTTCAATCCAGACCCAGGTCCAGGGCAGGAATTAAATGAATATAGTCGTACATGGCAAAAAAAAAATCCATTTCTTGAAAAACCCTCATTTAACATAACTCAACAAATACTATTTATGACCTAGAGAAAATTATACATTATTGAAGACTCATATAGTAAAAAAATCAATCTTCTATAAGCATTAAATCTATGGCTTTAAGAAAGAGATTGCAGCCTTTTTATATTCTGTTCATTTCCTCTGGTTCCATTTTATTGAATAAGTTAGCATATGAATGAGTTTGTTCTCATCAACCCGTGCAGAAGCAGCTTAAAATGCAGTCTTCCTAGATGTTCGCTGCCACCAAGGTTGTTTAGAAGGCCAGAGTCTCCCTCTGGGAACCCTGGATCCACGCTGGGATCTCCATTCTTCCATTCCACACAGGAGACACCCACTAACAGCGATAGGGTCCATGCTGTGCACAGAAGAAGGTCACCTGCAGGCCACTATTGTTTGATATTGTCTAACTCTAGTTTTTCTGTTTTCTAAGTCTGGTTCAAAATCTAAGGGCTGGAATGGATCTGAAAAGTTCTCAAACACAGCCCCGAGGCTGCACGTAATACTGCCTTCTACTGGACTGGGGAAACACAGCAAACCCACCAACGAATGATTAATGCTGGATTTTAGATGATGCTGACGTGCCCGAGAGGCACATCAACATATTTTCTTTGGAAATCATTTTAAGTCTCAAAGTGATGAGATTTTCTTCAAGGCTAAAAAAAGAAAAAAAAATCTCCCTGGCCTCCCATTGTTCAATGTCAAAATGTAATTATTTAATAAATCATAATGAATATAATCATAAAATAACACAAATTATAGTTGGATAGGAGTTTTCTTTTTTTTTCCCCTGGGAAATGGGGAGATCTATTTGGCAGCTAGATTTTTAATACACTATCTGTGGTGGGGGAAAAAAAAAATCACACAGCAACACAGACTATTTATATAGAGTGAAATCTAGGGAAGAGGCGCCCTTACCAGGTCTGTGAAAATGCTGGGGAGAGCGCGACGTGGTTGGAGTGTAGCTGTGGCGGCTGTAGACGGGGGAGTTGATGGAGCCCTGGCTGGTGGACCGGTGGATCACCCGGTCCCGAGAGTCCTGGTAGCCCTGGAAAGAAAGTGCGAGAATGCGGGAGCATAAGACACACACTCAGGCTATCAAAGGGTCCAGGTGAAATCCAAGTCTACAAAGGCTGCCTGGGAACTATCATGTCGACCTGTTCACGTATACATTTTAGGGCCATATCCTCAAAGACATATGCAAAGGAGCATTCTGCGGTTAATACATTTTGTTCGAAACCCATAGTTCTTGCATTTACCCAAATTTTAAGATGTAAGATGCCATGTTGGTAGAGCTCTGGGAAAAAGAGAATACCCCGACAGCCACACTGATATGATGCTTTTCAGTTCTACAAAGTATGTCCATCGTTTCATCCAACTTGCATAATAACGAAGGTAGAGCACAGGGTATAGACCTCCCTTCTCCACAAATGCAGGATGTCTCAGAGCAGGTCAGAGACCCATGTGTAGGTGTGTAGCTTGTACAGGCAGACCCTGCTTCAGAACCAGCCTCCTGGCTCTAATCTTACCCTTTGTTCTGGCTGCCAACCCACACTGTCCATAACACTGATCTGGTGACATCTTAAGTTGATCTTCCTGGAGAACAAGCTGGTGGTGGCCCCAAACCCAGGAAATTCTACTTCCCACTTTGAGAAACATATCCCGGAAAAAATAAAAAGTGATCTCCAAATGGGAAAATTTGCTCAAAGATATTTAGAATACCACCATTTATAAAGATAAAACTTTCTCAACAAATCAGGGAATAATGAAGTTAATTAGGTGTATCAATTCAATGGAATACAATACCACCACTAGCATGCCCGGTATGTCCAAATCCAGAAACAAATCCAGGTTAGGTATGAAGTACAAAAAATCATACACACACAAACACAATATAAAACTGTTCAAACAGTGAAAAGGAAAGAAAGGAATGTTCTACATTTTAGGAATTACTTGTCCTATGAAGTTTCTGTTGCTACAACAGAAATACAAGTTTGAAAGACTATATGGAAAATGCCTAAATTAAAACCTCAGTAACCATGGCGGTGTGAAATTTGAGAGCAAATGGCAAGGAAACTTTGGTTTGATCCTAGTTGCCCAGAACAATAAATTGAAAACAACAAAACAAAAAGTCCCCAATGTGCTTCAAACTTTGCAACTGGTCAATAATAGAAGTTAACGCTTCATGAATTTCTGTTGTGATGAGAATACTAACAGAAATTAATTTTTCACAGCCCTCAGTCATAAACTATCAGAATACTACAGGGTTTTTACCATGTTAAATCACGATCATTATCTAAGATCAATCCAGTTTTATGTAGAGTATCCAGAAAGTTGCTTGGCTTTAAGATAAGACTTACTGATTTTTATTTTTTTTAAGATTTCATTTTTATTTATTTATTAGAAAGAGAGAAAGAGGGAGGGAGAGAGAATGTGAAGCAGACTCTATACTGAACACAGAGCCCAATGCAGGGCTCTATCTCACAACTGTGAGATCGTGACCTGAGCCCAAACCAGGAGTCTGATACTTAACTGACTGAGCCACCCAGGCGCCCCTTATTTTTTATTTTTATTATTATTTTTTTAGATGAGGGTAGACCTAACACCTGAGGAGTCGCTCACTGGATACATAAGGAAATGCAAAAAAGTAAGAAGCAAGCTAAATATACAATCCCTTGGTTACTGTTATCTGAAGTGGCTAAAATGAACCAAGTGCTGGGTCAGACCTTGGTGCTGGACCACACTCAGATCTGGGTCAGCCTGAGCTTAGGCCACCAGCCTCGAAGCCCCCCACCCCCCAAGGGGAAAAATAAGGAAAGACCACAGGAAGTACTTCTAAGGCCTCTGGTCACCAAGTTGGTGGTCAGTGTGGGGGTGGGGCTAAAGTGACACCAGGAGGGACAGTGTGAAGGAGCTGTCGATTTTGTGGGTCAGTGTCAGCTTCCTGAAGAGCCCTAACTAAAATGGTTGTGAGAATAATCTGTCCTTGGTTTCGAATGCTGCCGAGTGGAAGGAGCGTGTGTGGATTGATGTGGGACCCATGGCTCACTACGGAACAATCACTAATGGCTCGAAGTGATCCACATAGGAGTTATTCCCAAGGGAACAGCGGGCCTGGTGGACTGGATAAAAGCCACTGTGATTTCTTTACCCTGACAAGCGGGACAAGACTATTGATTCGAGAGTAAAAGGAGTGTTCTCCCCCGAAGATGGGTCTACTCACAGAGTACTCTCTGACCCCCGCAGGCCATTTCAGAGAATCCAGGATGTTGGGATTCAGATAATTCAATATGAATGAGGGGAGGGAGCCCCACCCCCCGGCAGGACAGGGGGCCTCACTCCCTGCAAACCCTTACCGGGCACTTAGAGGCATAGGCTCAGAATACCGTATGGCTACTTTTACCCCCAGTCTCATTTGGAAAAACAGTGATCTTAGAGTAGATCAGTCCAGTAATCTTACATTCATCATAATTTTGCACGCGGTTTTTTTTGTGGTGGTTGTTTTGTTCAATGTCCTTCTTTAAAAACTCCAGTGTAGGAAAAGTCCAAGTAACTCCCGAATACCACCCATTATAACGTTCAACAATGGCACTTACTTCTGCTGATGGAGTAGGAGACAAAGTCCTTGGAGACTAGAATAAAAGAGAATTGCAAATCACAGTGAATATTGATTTGTTATCAGTTTACTTAGTTTATCAGCAACCCCTGGAAACAGTACGCCACATCCACATGCCCGCTCCCCTCGTCCACCCCCATCTTCTGATTCGGTAAGTTGAGTGTGGAGCTCAGACAGGAACACGACAACCAAGCTCCTGGGAGCCTGGAGCATGTCCCCGCCTAAGAACTGTGGGTTTTGAGAAATATGCTGTCATACTTTTAGATGCTTAAGTTAGACAAATTGGAACTATTTTTCCCTCTATGCTCAAACTATGCTGTTTACTACTATGAGTCACGGTGTCTACTGAAGCACCAAATTTTGTAAACATGGTTGTTAACTCAATTATAATCAGGGCAATCACGTAAGATCATTTGCTGCCTGACATAGGCCAGTGATGACCAGGTGTGTGGCATCCCGCCCTGGTGGGCTTGCCAACATCACCACCATTCACCTTCTGGCTTCCATCCTTCCAGGCACAAAGGCTTCCTTGGGGGCAATGAACAAATCAAACCCTCTCTCACCTCAGGGCCTTTGCATTTGCTGTGCCCTCTGCCAGCAGAACCTTTCACTCAAGACACCTGCCGGGCTTACTCCTCTTCCTCAGTGAGGTCTCTACTCACATGTGGTATACAGAGACCCAGCCCCACGTGCTTTCTCCTTACTCTGCTCCATTTTCCCACTAGCACTATGCCCTGCAAAAGCGCATCATGTATCTGTTTACAGTCTCCCACATTCCACTGCAAGCTCCATAAGGGCAAGAACTCTGCTTCCTTACAGCTAAGCATTCCCAGCGACTACAGCAGCTCCTGGCACATAGGAGTTGCCCAACAAATATTTCCTCAATGAATGAATGAAAGGTTTACAATTAAAATGCAAAAAGCACTCAACCAGAAATGAAATGCAAACAAAGCATCCTGAAGAACACAGCCAGGCCAGTGGTAGATTTCCCAGCATCCCCGTTTGCCCTTTACCCCAAGGTCACAAGAAGCTGCCAGGCTCTCTGTCACTGCACATTCCTCAGGCTCCCTGGTCTCAGCGGCAGCTACAGCCTGTCTCTGGGGAGGGGGGGGATCTTAGCTGGGTGAAGACAGGCTCCTAGAAGGCGGGAGCCAGGCCTGACCCTGCTGACAACAGGCCTCTGTATCCACCCTACTCATGCCTTCCGAAGGCAAGAATGGCTACACAGAACATCAGGTTTATTCCTCCAGTGTTTCTAAATTGGCAATCTCTAGATTCTTTGGAAAAAGTGTTAATAAGTAAAGAAACAATCAAACGGCATGTGAAGTTTCCTAAGTTGCAAGATTCGTGTGTTGGGGGAGAGCTGATGGATATGTCTGATTTCTGACCTGGGGGCATCCTCCCATCAAGGCTCTGTGCTCCGAGAAACCCACAGGTCATCACTGCGGGTTCTGACGGTAATGATGCTGACCACCAGGGCGGCCAGCAGTCTGCCCAGCACTTATGTGCCAGGTACTGCCCTCATCTAAATATTTCACTTAATCCTCACAGAAAACCTCTGAGGTAGATATTACTATCTTGAGTTTACAGATAAGGAGACTGAAATACGTATTTTTTCCAAAGTTGTGTGATTAGTAAATATGAGTCTGACTCTAAATCCTGAAACGTTCACTTCAAAGCCCAAACTCTAGAGTGCTTGATGTTTTACTGCTCAAAACAGAGCCACTGGGAAACAGACACATACCCCCAAACCTAAATCACCATAAAACAACTCTCCTCCCCCTTGCTTGTATGAATTGAATATTAGCAAATTCTCATCTACTTGCTCCAGGACCAGGCCCTGTGCACCCTGTTCTGGAACCGTCCTTACTCCTTTATTTCTTGTGCAACTCTCCAGGCAGGGCCCAGGGGCAACTCAACAACCCAGGCCAATCAACCCACGTTTGAGCAGCTGCAGTTACATCCATGTGACCACTAGGGGGCACCACATGAAAATGGATCTCACTTCCTGTCCAATGGGCCTTTTTTTTTTTTTTAAGATTTTTATTTATTTATTTGACAGAAAGAGAGACACCCAGCGAGAAAGGGAACACAGCAGGGGGAGTGGGAGAGGAAGAAGCAGGCTCCCAGCGGAGGATCCCTATGTGGGGCTCAATCCCAGAACGCCGGAATCACGCCCTGAGCTAAAGGCGGACTCTTAACGACTGAGCCACCCAGGCGCCCCCAATGGGCCATTTCAATACAGAGCTATGCTCTGGCGTAAAACCCAAATTGAAAAATAAGTAAATAAAAAGAACAACATATATTACAATTATGAATAAATAGAAACATACTATAAAACAGATATCATATACACCTATATTACTGAGAACAAATTAAACAATCACCATGTTTTCATGGCTTTTTTTCATCTAAGATCTCAAACCACTGTGTGGATGTGTTAGGTAGCTTATAGTCTGTTTTAACCTCGGATTGAACAGCTGATTTCAGTCCAATACTTGGGGTAACATCTCTCCGACTGGACTCAAATCAGTCTATAGAGAATTCCAATTTTAAAAATAAAAGGGAAAAGAAGTTTTAAGTGAGTTGAACAGGCAAGAGGAAAACAGACCCGAGCCCCCGGGTAGGGAATCCCCATTCCTGGGAAGGGGCGGGGAGGACCCCAAGGAGCTGAGAGGCTGTGCTCCAGCCTCTGAACCATTAATGTTGAGAGAGCATTAATAAGCCCGAAGAGGACAGGGAATGAATGACCACAGTAGCAGCTGTCATTTGCCAAACATTCACGAGTCTGACTCTCTGCTAATTGCTTTAATAGATTAGTTTATGCAGATTTAGTCTTAATAGATAATACATTATCTAGATATTCTATAGATATCAACCTTTAATAGACAGTTCATTTAATCCTTACTAACATCCATGAGGTAGATTCTGTCATCCTGGGTTACAGATGAAGAAACTAGGGTCAGAATGGTTGCCACATGGCCAAAGTCATATAAGCAGCATGTGGAGTCCCCAGGTTGAGCCCGGGTCATTTCATTCCAGAACTCTGCCTCCCACCACAGTGCCACACCGTGGTCTCCATCTCTGTGCTGTTTCTGTCCTGCACATTCTATCGTAACATGCTGCATACAGCAGCTGCCCTAATTGAGGGTGTATGTTCTCTTCCTCATGATCCCCATGACTATACTTCAGCTTGTCCCCAGACAAAGACCCAGAAGACTCTCCCTCACTCCCTCTGCCCAGCTCACAAAATCTCCCCTGACAACTTTGACTTCCTTCCCAGTATGTCTGCTCTGCTATCCCACAACCTGGTACCAGCACTCATTCATCCTTCCCCTGTGTTTCCTCTGGCTGCTCTGTTCTCCCACCCCTCTGTAACCTCCCGAGGCCAGGGATGGTGTGATAGGTTTTTTAGTACCTCAAAGCACCTGGTATGGAAGCCTGAAAATGGTAGGCAATCAAAAGGACCCTCTGACTTATTTTAATTCCAATCAGTTAGTCTTATACATATGATGAAAGAGAAGTTGTATAATGCACAGCTTCTAAAATGTATTACCTCTCCCAGGCTCTGCCTCTCCTGTTTGTCATCATAGCCCGAACTGTAGAAAGGCTCATAGGTAATAAGATCTGGACGTTCAATATCATAAATTGCCTTGACCTTGGGAATAGCTGCTAAATCCTTATAATCCAGGATTTCATTGTCCACTTTTGCCTGGCAAAGTCAAACAGAAAACAAAATTACTTTTCAGTCTCATTTCTTTGGGGAACTATTGTTAGTACATTTCATGTCCTGCTCGAATGGTGAAAATCTTAAACAAAAGCCAAAACATTTTGTTTAGTTTTAAAACCAAAAGCATTTCGCTTTAGAAAGTTGCCTGTTTATACCATATATTAATCATGTTTTAAAAAAAAGTCATCAAAAGCTTAGGGAAAAGTCTGTGTAGAATAAACCAAGTAGAAAAGCCTGTAAACCTTCAGGATAATTACCCTAAATTTATTACAGAGATGGAAAAGCTCAAACAGATGGTCAAAAAAAAAAAAAAATCCCCCCAGATGGCTAAAAACAAGAACTGCGTATTTGATAAACTAAATATTTAAATATCTTTGTGGCAGAATTTAAGAATACTTGGTATCAGCATTATGAAATGTATAATTAGTCCCCAGGTATCTATATCCAAGTTAGCCACATTTTTAAAGTCCTACATGGTATTACTGCATTTTACGGGTCATTGACCTTGATGGTCACATTTGTATATAAATTTAATCACCCGAAGGAAAACATGATTGAGAAGGCTGATCTTCGACAAGGAAAACTGGATCTCATAATAGAAACAGAAATCGTTTCGATTATTCCATTTTGGATTACCCATCCCACTATTACACGCTGCTACTTTACCTGTCCCGGAAGGGTCTTTTCCAGAAGTAAATACTTACATAGATAGTATGACCTGGGGAACCCGGGATGCTGGAGCCTGGTCTCGAATAGATGCTTTCAGAGGAAGTCCTGGTTGGCTGTAAAATGAACAGTGCCTTGTAAGATTTCAGACCATGGCTTCAGAATCAAGACTGGCCTGAGTCCCTAGCGTTTACCAAAAACCAAGCTGGTTAAAAAAAGATTTGTGACTTTTCTGAGTAAGGGAAAGTACAACCTAGCAAGAAAGGTAAAGGAGAACCAGCTGTGCAATCAGCCTGGAAAATGCATTTGGGGACTTTTCTTTTCACCTTCTCTTTCTCTTCCTCTCCAAGACCTTCTGGCTCGGCCTTCATGCACATTTCCCTCCACCTCTGTGGCCACAGCCCCAGCCCCCATCTCCAGCTCCGCTCAACTGGACTCTGGCAATGACCTTGCCTCATGGTTTCCTGCCTCCATTCTTGCCCTCTTCAAATCCACTTGGTACCCAGTGACAGAGAGATTTTTTTTTTAAAGATTTTATTTATTTTTTTGAGAGAGAGAGAGAGAGAGCATGAGTGGGTGGAGGAACAGAGGGAGAGGAACAAGCACGCTGCACTGAGCGTGGAGCGGCACTCAAGGCTCGATCCCAGGACCCTGAGATCATGACCTGAACCAAAATCAAGAGTCAGACCCCTAACCAACTGAGCCACCCACCCAGACAACCCCAAAGAGAATTTGGTCACTACCTGCTTTTGGCTTCAGTGACCACTTAAAATCACAACTTCCAGCGCCTCAGGGCTTTGATCTGGCTCTCCTCTCCCATCCTCTCACTTACTTCCCAATCACTCATGGAACGTGGCGCACGTCTCTGCTTCAGGCTTCTTATCCTCCCTGTTCCCTCTGCCTGAAATGCACTGATCCTTGATTTTACTTGATTTTTTTTTCCTCCTTCAGTCTTGGCTTTAAATGTCACCACCTCAAAGAAGCCCTCCCTGATCTTTGATATCCAGAATGGTTACCCTTATTTTCTCTCAGTGTCATTCTTAGTTTTCCTTCATGAATAAAATTTGTAATTCTATGTGTATTGGGTTTTTTTGTTTTGTTTTGTTTTTGGCATCCTATCTCCCTCACTAACTTTAGTTACCATCTCTGCCCTCACAGAATTTATTTTTTCACCACTTGTGCACACCCACTGTTTTGCACAGGTACACAGAAGTCATAAACAATATTTGCTGAGGGAATGAGCTAGGATTTATTATTCGTAAACACTCAGTTTGTGGATACCTGGCTCGTGTTAATTACATGACGTGAGCCTAACCACACAGAGTCACTGAAGTAAGGTTAGCGGTCAGCTGCTAGGAAAGATAAAAGAAACTGGACTTTATAATACTTGCTTAGAGGACCCTGAGAGTGAGGGGTGGTGATAGCAGTGGGAGGGTTAATTGCTTCCCGCTCTGCCTGGCACATTCTGGAAAATTCTGCCAAGAAAACCAAAGGCCTAGTCTTGAAAGACTTGCTCCGCTCTGTACAGATATTTCCCGGAGAGGAAAATGTGTAGTTCTAGGTGAGGAATTGGATCTTTCCTCTTTGGAACTGTTTCTACATATACGGCACCTTGACAGTGACTATAACGGAGCCAAAAACCTCCTAAAAATCAGGATGTTGCATCACTATGTCATTCACGTCTGAAATCCTGACAGCAAACCCACCTGGCCAGTCCAAGTCAGACAGCGATTAGAGAGATTAGACTCGCTCTAACAGAGAATTCACTGGAGGGCCGTGGTGTATCGTTCTCGTGTCTTTGAGATACCAGGGGGAGGGGGCTGGAGAAGTCACACTGTGCACAGCAGAGGGGTGGCAGGCTCGTGGCTACTGGTCCCCCTTCCCCAACACCTGCCACATACAAGTACTTTCCTCCTAGACTTAAATTCTCCAATCACATATGTATCCCGATATGAGAAAATGCTCAATTCTGAGTCTACTGGGAAAGGAAGGATTCAAATAATAACTACTCCCCAAGTCTAATTCCTTGAGCTGTTTCCCAGTCAAAATAGAGAAGCGACACAACCACGGTGTGGTCCTCCTTTAAAAAGGGAAGCGACCCCTAAGAAGTGGAGTCAATACGCCTCTCTGTGGGTAACGACTAACTGCAGGTGGTCCTTCAGCCTCAAGAGGCCAGGAGAGAAAATGCGCCAACCCAGTATCAAGACGAACCCTGGCAAGTTACACCGCAAGAGTGTGAGCGGCAGCCAACGTCGGTCGTCCGCCTGCCCCGTGGCCGGCTCCGAGTGGAGCAGCTCCCGGGCTTGATCTCACTTTCATCCCCTCAATGACCCTTTCAGCTGGGTTGTTATCACCCGTCTTACAGACGAGGAAGAAGGGTGCTGGCTGTCAGCCACACAAGCACTCGCGTCAGGATGCGAAGTCAGACACCCTGGAGCTGCAGCCCAGGCTCTTAGCCCTGCTCTAAAATCTCCCCCATAGCGTAAGGTACACGTGACCATCTCTCTCTCGTCAACACAGCGATGGGGCAGATGAGGTGAAAACAGAAGAAAACATTTGAGATCAACTAGCAGGGAGAAGCCTGCGTGGCTCCGTGGTGGGGTGCGGTCCGAGAGGGGGTGCAGGACAGGCAGACGTCTTCAGGTGCGGACGTTGCTATGACGAAGCCCTGTTTTCATTACAGGCAGCTAGGACATCGTGTGAAGAGCCAGAGAACACGCCGAGCCCTGGGGTCTCTCCCCTGTCACTCATCCTATTTTTGCCCGATACGGTCTGGGATACTTTCCGCCTTGCCTGTAATGATGCAGCTGGGGATGGCTTTGAGGTATTCTGGTCCCTCGTGTGCTGCGCATGCGGATCGGAACGTAGCTGGAGAGCCACGGGAACACGTGCCCGGGACCGGGTCTGTCATGCTCTCTTCCAGGAATGAGGAACTCCATGGAAGGAAAAGGTCCCTGGGCTGAACCAGCCTGTTTCCATTCAGGCCCCCTCTACCCTCTTTCTTCACCACACGGGAGGATCTGTGAGTCCCACAGGCTCGCTCCGAAGCTTCCAGTTTGGCTCACGCACAGCACGGCTACGGCAGAGCTAAGGGCGCTAACAGTTATCCGACGATCCGAGATCTTGTCAAGTCCCATTTCGTTCTTCAAGGTTTTCAGATCTGAACCACCTCCATTTTGCATACACCTGCCCCAGGTTCTCTGATTCCAGAATAAATATTTTGGATTTTTATAGTCAGACTGTGTTCAAAGTCACATCAGCTGGTCACCAAATCCGACGATGCTCTGGCTCTCGCGGAGAGATCAGTCCGCCGGGAGCATCTGCAGACCATTCAGCTGGGAAATGCTCAAGATGTCTCTCGGAGACTCAGAAGTTGCTCTTTGTTGCACTGCATTTACTGTTGCTTGCTTTTGCTTCGTGCTGGTCTCCTAACCTTACTTAAAATCTACTTCCGTAGGCATCTTGCTTATGGGTTGAGTTACATCCTTGCTTATTTCTTACAATGGCCCTTCTTTGTTCTGTTTTCCTGTCTAAAATGAAACAGTGGGATAACACACGACTCTGTGTCGTATAATAGAGGGGGGGTTAGAAGGCCAGATTTGGAGTCAAGTGATTTAGTTCAAATCCTAGTTCTCCTAGTTGCGTGACGTTCTATGAGTTTTTCTTTTTCTCTCTTGCTGTCTCTCTCCCTTTTTTGAGTTTCAACTTCTCATTTCTAGAATGGAGCAGAGGGCACTGACACCTAGTTCATAGGGACAAAGAAAACAACACCGATAAGGCTTCAAGCACCTTGCCTCGCACAGGGTGCCTACCCATTTGCAGCATTTTCCAGACGCTGGACCTTAGACTGGCTTTCTTCGTCTGTTAATCTCACAGAGTGAAGGAGGGCACTGCCTCTGTTTTGCTCTTCACGGCAGAGGAGTCCTTTCAGACGCGAGCTCCCTGGACGAGATGTCCTTAGAATTCTCTACAGCTACTGCACTGGCATGCCTTCCCAGCAGACCTCAGATACGTGAAGTCATTTATCACAGCCCATGGGGCAGCAGTCAGATTGCCTAATGCCCTTCCCCTTTTCGAGAGCCCTGTGAAGTGACTCTGTATCCGCCCGAGACGGTGACTTCCTGCTTAGGTCCCGGCTTTGCTAGTCTATGCCCTTCCCACGTGGGATGGCAAAGACCCTGCACAGGCCTGACTCACTGCCGAAAACGGCTCCTGGGGTGCTGCCTCCTCCCCCCGCTCAAGCTCGAACACCACACACAGATGGCTTGCTTTTCTGCCACAGTCCCAGCGGCTCCGGAAGTGTGTGTGCTCACCCTGTGGAGGTCAGAGGTCCCTTCTTCACGAAGATAATAAGATTACTTCTTAAAACTCAACTATTAGTTTGGGTATTTTACTCTCAAGTATTTGGAATTTTACATTTCAATTCGAAATATCTAGGATTTTAAAAACATGGAATTCTAAATGAACAAGTTTACTATTAAAAGAAATCCTTTTATTCTTCTGGCTGCATCCGCCCCATTAATAAATAACTTGCTGAGGGTCTCTGATGGCCAAGATGCTTCAAGAGGCACACAGCCGCCGTCCAATACAGCAGCTCAAATCCACTCCAGCTGAAACTCACTTAACCTGAAAAGCAACAACTTAACTGCCATGCTTTCCGTCTTTCAAATCCCACTGACTTTCTTCTTTACCATGAACTTAACTCTAGTGTCACCTTGCTGGGCTAGAACAATGTTTTACAGACGATTCACATCTGATCGTTATATGCAATTATTTAACCTACATTACGGTTTCAACCCATTCTGATATCCAACTTAACAACACTGCCCCAGTAATTACTAATTCAGTTCAATAACCCAATGGGTCAGCAGCCTTTGTGAGCCTCTATGAGAGTTAGGATGAACAAAATTACTCTCTTGCTTATACAGTTGACCCTTGTACAATGCCAAGGTGAGAAACATTGACCCGCTGTGCAGTAGAAAATCCACACGTAACTTGTGACTCCCCCCAAAACTCAATTACCATTACCCTACAGTTGAACTGGAAGCCTTACTGATAACATAAATAGTTGAATAACACATATTTTGTATGTTGTATGTATCACATAATATTCTTATAAGAAAGTGAGAGAAAAGAAATGTAATTAAGAAATTCTAAGGAAGAAAAATAGATTTATAGTACTGCAGTGTATTTATGAGAAAAAAGTATATGAGTGGACCCACACAATTCAAATTGTTCAAGGGTCAGTTGTATTATAAATGAAGATAAGTTCTAATATTTATCCTCAAAGGTATGCCCACTTCTGTTCTACAGAGAAAGGAACCAGGATCTGTTATTAGAAGCAGATGCAATTTACTTATTTTCCTTTAAGCCCCTTTCCCTCATGCCTTATGGAAAAACCCAACTTGAAAGCACAGTTGGAAAATTCAGTTCTATTTTTTAGTGCCATCTTTGGCCAAAAAACAAAAACAAAACAAAACAAAACAAAAAACCCGGCAGGGCAACCCCAACCCTAACCCTAACCCTAGGGCAAGGGTGGAGAAGGCACAGTAGATACAGAAAGAATTACAGACTGGCTGTGATCTCTCAAAGTATTTTGCTAATACAATTAGGCAAAGAGTTTAAACCTTATTTTGGCAACAGGAGGAAAGGAGCTTCACGAAGAACCTTCTATTGCACGTGGTTGTCCTCGCTCACTCCCTCATCCAGGGATCCATGTGACCTACATTTATTTCCCCAGCACATGTTCATATACCCACTTCTGATTTCAAAAAGGTTTTTTATTTCTCTCAAAAAAAAAAAAAAATCAACAAGGAGAAGTCTCACCGAAGACGAGTAGTTCGTTTCAAGAAGAAAGAGAAAAAATGACATTTGATCACGTACGGTAGTTGCTTGAAAATACACATCTCTTTGTTTTCTGCATGAGATCTTTGGAAAGCCCTCTAACTACCTTACAGCTGAGTCTTCCTCTACGCCTTGACTTGGTCCATCTGTCCTCCCATCCAGAAGGCACAGTCACAAAGTGAGAATTACACTGAAGACATCTTTTCATGCTTCCCCACAGCGCTCATCCTTCTTCAGATACTGACCATTAAAACACTTACCAGAGCTCTGCCTGGTGAATAAGCAGAGAAATCACGTTTTCCATTTACTTTCACTATGGGCCACTGGGCACATGGGGTCCCTTCTTGGCCGGGATTGCCGGAGAGCACTCTGCTGCCCCCACCCTCCCCCCTTTCAGCAGGAGCAGGGGTGCGACAACTACCCATCTAATCTGCATTCCTCCAAAGCCATGCTCTAAGAAGGGAGAGAACTACAGGCAACTGGCAACCAGATGGGAAAAAGCTGATGAACCCCTAGGGGACAACTACCCACATAAGGTGATCGACACCTTATAGGAAAGTGCTGCTGAGACTGACAGTACCTGCCTTGGGTTTTTGTTGAAGTTCACTAGACAAGGTGGTGATAATAGCTGCAGAAGAAGGAAGACTTTTAAAATCTGCATACATTGCACGTTCACTGCTAAGTCAAGAAAGGGTGAAATTAACTCCTTAGGAGTTTTATGTTTCAGAGGAAGCAGGAGGGGCTCATGGGCACACTGTCCCTTCTCTGGAGAGTTTCACAAATGTCATCAGCCTTTACTCTGGCCAAAAGCCTCAATGTCTTTCCAGTATAAATCTTAACCCCTATACATCCTGATGAATGATAAAAACACACCAAAAAGAAAAAAGTATTCAAAAAAGTGAAAGCCTAGAATAAAGCGGTATGTATTGTAGTGATGTTAATAAAACAATAATCAACATTATCTCCTTGTTCGAGACATACACAAAGCCTCTAGTCAGCTCTTTAAAAATATACACACGGTATATGTTTGGTATATTATAGGTTTGCAAACACATACGTTATTACGGTGACTGTTAGTTTCAAAAGAAAAAAAAATCTCATGCCCATTTTGTATGGCTGCCCATTCATGCTTTTAGCCTCCAAAGGCACATCAGAGAAGCTCCTTTTTAGAACACAGCAAATGACCCACTGTGGATTGTAACAAACTTGGTCCTGGGAATATCATCTGCTTTGTCTATAATGAATCACAGCAGAAATTTCAAATGTTCAGTACTGAGTTTTACCTACAGGCAAAATTCACTATTCATATAAAACTTTTCCAAGCAAGTAAAACGGAATATGTTTTTCTTAGGTAATTCTACTTCATCATTTTCTTTTACCTGTATCTCAGCCTGAGGAAAAAAGGAGCAAACTGCAGAATATAAATAAAAAAATGACTTTCCTCCTATCAGTTTCCTCCACGACAAAACCAGGGCTTACTTCTGGGGCACAGAGGGCTGAATGTCCCTGCGAGTACAGCTGGTTTGCCTAATAACTAAAAGGGTTTCATATTATCTGGTGAAATGAGCAGCTGATGTAAAGCATCTGAATGATCAACATATCTGTGTGACTTGAGAATTGCCTTGGCGTTTCCAGGCTTCTTAAAAGTTCCAGAGAATGGGTGAAGGGAGACCTTGTCAAATGGCCTGTTTCTCTGCCAGGTCCCAAGCTGTTTACAACTTTCTGTGATGGAGCGGAGGTTGACTTCGTTGATATTTACGGCTGGATAATGGGAATCAGATGTCCCTTCTGAACCAGGATAGGAAGACAGTGTTATTAAAAACAGAGCTCTCTTTCCTTTTAAAGGAGAGGCTCTCCATCTTTTAAACTTAAGGGTCTGGACCAAACCAAAGAATCTCACACTTGATGACGGTGTTTTTGTTCAAGTCAGGAAAATGCATCAGTTGGCTATAGCCTCAGGCTAACAAAAGAGAATACTATTTGAGTTATAAAGTATACTTTCGGGAAAAGGACCCAAAAACTATCGAAAAAGCAACTTCTTGCCGAATAGAGGTCTGAATTCTGAGCAACACTCATTTGCAGTGGGGACCATCTTTGGCTGTTCCACTGGATTCGCCAGACTATAATTTCACTGCATGTGAAAACTCCACCACTGGAGCTGAAAGAGCTTTGGGACAGAATGAAGATCATAATGACAAATATAAGTTGGGAGTGTAACCCAGTATCTTGGGCCAACACAACGCACCCAAGGCCTGGAATCTGCAATTAAGTCTTGCCGCGGATGCCTGGGGAGCGCCGTGGGCTGACCTCATTCTATAGATGAAGAAACTTCGGGGGTTGATGTCTAAAAGGTTTCTTTCTGCTCTAAATGTATATACCTCCAACTCTCTTCCAAACCATTTAAAGAAAGAAGGTAAAGTTGTAATAAAAGTACACTCAGCAACTGTCCACAGCCTTGGCGCTGTCCTGGCCGGCACAGACAAAAGGTGCACGCACAGAGCCCAGACTACAGTGTCATGTTGTAATCTCGAATTGTGAGCAGAGCTAAAAAAGAATGGGTTTCCTCTGGGCCAAGATAGGACTGTGGAAAGTTATTATAATTTAACAGGTTTCAACTGATTCTCAGAGACTCCTGAAAAAGGTCAAGTCTGCGCCGGGAGCCCAATCTCCTGCTTCACTGCTCATCTGGAGAGCTGGCTGAGGCCTCTCCTGGCTTCTGGACAGTCCTACAGGTCATGCTGCTCTCTTTCTCAAACACATCAGACTTAGCCAGTATGCAGTGCTCCCCTCTGTCTTCCTAAGTTTCCCTGTGGTGTAGTGGAAAGAGCACGAGTCAGGGACTCAGAGACCTGGCTTCCAAGCTTCGCTCCTCCACTTACCGGTGGGCTAGCTCTGGGGAAATTACTTAACTGTGATGGATCTCAGTCTCTCCACCTGTAAAATGGGGGCAAGGACAACTACCTCACGGGATTCTTAGGGAGGGCACATGAGAGTATATTTCAATCCCCTGGCCTCTGCAAAGTAGTGCCTGGCTCTCATTTCCTTTCTCACTATTGCTTTCTTGAGCCGAACCACTCCCTCCCCAAGCACTGTGTCCCCTGGCTCCATGCTGCGGCTCTTCTGCTCACCAACCCCACCCCTTTCTCGTCATCTCCACGTGTGCTCATCTCAATGGACCTCCACAGTTCAACTCAAAGGCCACTTTCCCCGGGAAGTGCCCCGAGATCCTTTCTCTCATCCAACGTTCCCGGAGCTATGTGATACGTTTCTACACCACTTTATAATTATTTCTCTATTATTTATCTGTCTTCCCTGCTGGTCTAGGTCTAGAGTATCCAGCCTAGCACTCACTATAGCTGGGTGCCTGGCAAATACTTGTTCAATGAACCAACGTGTAAATACAGGACCAAAAGGGGAGCTTCTAATGTGCTCGCTTGAATGAAGGTAACACTTTAGCCAGTACTATACATGGAAACAATACCCAGAAAAGAAAACAGCCAGAATCAGAAGGTGAGACGCACTCTGTGGGGTGAGAAAAAGCGTCTGCCTCTGCAGGAGCCAGAGAAGTTATGTGGGAAAAGCAGCATGAGGAGGATAAGCGACAGAAGCCTGGGGCCAGGACGGACAGCGGCTCGAAGCCTCAGCCTAGACACAGCGCCAACCTGCAGAGACGGAGACCGGCCTGTGCGTCGAATCAGACTTTTGGGATAAAAGAAATCGGATGAAGAACGATGCGTGTTTGGCAGCTGCCATAAAACATGAAAAAAGGGAAGAATGAACAAAGAAATATTCTCAATTTAGAAACACTATACAACAAAACAAAACAAAACCTTTGGGAAAATGAATTTGATAGTAACTGTCAATGGTCATCGCTTTATATAAAGTTGGTGTGTGTGTGTGTGTGTGTGCGTGTGTTTGAGCGCCCACATGTAGAAGCATATTTACTGGTATTCAAGTTACAGTTTATTTACCTATATTCTAACCCCCCATGATTCCCTTCCACTTATTTCGGCTTAGACATTTTTATATATGAAGAGTAAGAAGCCAGGGAAGCCAGTGAGAGATGTCCTTAAGAATCTATCATCACAAATGGTCTGTGAGTTCTTAAATACCAAGACTGTGGATTACTCGGTGGGGTTGCAGAAAGATTCTTAAAACATTTTCATTTTGCTATGGTAACTGCACTGATGTGATATCCCGTGAAAGGCTTGGAAGTCTTG
The DNA here is from genome assembly GCF_017311325.1 of Ursus maritimus. NCBI lineage: Eukaryota > Metazoa > Chordata > Mammalia > Carnivora > Ursidae > Ursus > Ursus maritimus. Next base: position 16,055,831 of record NW_024426885.1, on the reverse strand, counting down.
GCTTTAGGTCTATGATCTGTAGACACACCCTTAAGAGAGCATAACGTTTATTCCCTTATTCAAAAATCGATTCCCCTTTAAGCCCCACCAACGTCAGCACATACCACACTCAGGACACACTGGAACCTCTTCCCCTCCGGAGTGCTCCACCCTACGCACTACTGGGCTTCCCAAAGGTGAGCAAGCTGAGGGCTGGCCTGACCTCCCAAGTGGTTGAATGTTGGCTTTAGGAGAAAAGTTCTGGAATTTTCTGGAAAACTTTACTAAAGGAAGAAAAGCTAACAGCTCTTCTTGGCCAGAAAGAGTACAAGTATTTCACTGGTTGCTTTCACAAGCTTTTCCAGAGAGTTCTATCAAGATGCAATCAAGAGTGGTTTTTTTTCTTTCTTTTTTAAATACCATTTTAGTCACACTATCTGCAAACTCAAGCAATCCTTACAGAGAAAAGACATACATTTCATGCAGTCTGGTCTCATTAGCATTCTTCTCCTCATCTCCTAAAAAACTTCATCAGGGATGAAATGAACACAATTATTCAAAACACTGAAAGCAACACTGTAGAGATACTATAAGCCACTAGCTACTTGGGTGGTTTCTGGGCAGCATCCCCAAGCTATGCTATGAATTTTACATTCTTATGATAAAATGACAATAACTACTATCTCTAAGGCTCGAGGATTTTATAAAGATAGTTCATTTCCAAAGCACCCATAGTTCCTCCAAAATCTCACATGCTGGTGCCCAACGCGGGTGACTGTTCCAGTGTGCACCTGCCTGGTGGCTGGGCCTTGAGGGCTATACACACATGCTCAAGGTGAAGCTGTTATGCTGAAATAGAGACCAAAACCATCCTGAAATTGGTGGACAAATTACTTTTTTTGTTTTTAGTCCATTATTCTGAGAATAAGGTTTTTTTTTTTCCTTTTCCATAAAAGTATGATGCCAATGGGGTTACAGTGCACAACTGCTCACACCTACTAATGGCCGTTTAAGAAGCTCTCATACCACACTCTACAGTTTGGCTTCCAACATAAATTCAGGCCATTCTTTTCCCTGAGATGCCAAGTGGAACACATTAAAACTATAGTTTTTCCAAGCGTACCACTAAGTCAGCCAAACCGAGAGACTATGGACTGGGATCCAGAATGATTATTGCTCAGAAAATATTTCACAGTCCAACGGAAAAACTAAGGACATCTGAAGAGGATACAGATAATGGTACTTATAAGCGTGTACAGCTCTTTGCTTCGGAAATACATAAAACAGAGTCATCTGGAGGTGTTGTCAGGGTTGAATAACACCAGGAGAAGGTTTTAGAAGTGAGAGGTGAAGAGGGTCTATCCTTTTGCCTGAGTGCTTAGTGTTCAAGGACAGTTACTGAAACATTTTGATGTTAGCTAAGAGTTAAGTGACCAGGACGCTTAGTCACAGTGACACTTCTGGGCTCATCATTGTTTCCCCCAAAGGTTTTATCTGACAAACCATCAGCTTCTGGAGACAGAGGCTACTCGGTGAATTCAAATTTAAAAGGTCAGTAAAATGTACCATGGATGTAGAGTTTGGATGGGGTGGTACATTATAGACTAAGTACAAAAAAGTCTGGTGAGGTCACCAGATGTTGGACCTAGAACTTGATGAATCATTTTTTCCCATCTGTATGTTTTGACTGTTCCCTTGTATGCTTTCCTATGAACCTGACTAGTAAGGCAAGGCTTACTTTCTCCAACACAAGCATTGGGAACAAAAACCACAATCAGTTTAACATTAGAGGGAGGGGAACCTTCCGCCCTGACCAAATGGTCTTACAACTCGATCTGCTCTTAAGAATAAAAAAAGCCATGAAAAAGTCATTTCCCTCAAACTCCAGCCCCGAGAATTAGTGGCGATGACACAGGCGGCCAGCAAATGCACCTGGCATCACAGCTGTAATTGTTTCCTTACCCGCAGCTTTTCCTCGGTCTTGGTAGATTGCTTACAGTCGGGATGCCAAACGGTGGAACCTGGAAAGACATGATACCCGCAAAGAGTTAAAGGAAATGGAAAGAAGCCATAGTCCTATTAGGCAGAACTTCTGAGAACAGATCATACCCTTCTCTATCAGAGGGGAGTTTTAGAGCCCTGGGCCCAAGTAAATTATGACAACTCTAACCTCCAGGTGAGTTTTCCTCATCCAGTCTGAGCTTGCTCTAGTAAAGTCATAATTATAGACCACAGAGACCACTAACGGGCACAAGAGCGTTATGACGCAAGAGATGTTTAGTTCTTGATTGAGTGCTGTTGCTGTTGTTTGGGACCATATTATTATCCTTTAAAAGTCATGTCTGTGTGCTTACTACAAGCTGTATTTAATTTAAATAGAAGCCATAAACCATGTTTGTAGAACATCAAAATAACCAAGCAATACAGATGAGGGAAATAGAGTCAAACCAGACAGTCTGTATCCAGAAGCAAAACTCACTGAACTTTTTGTTGATCCAATTACACACAGTCATCCACAAAGATATGGAAAATCAAGCCAACTAGCAGAAAGGCTGAAAGTTATGCTACAAATGCAGAAGTTTCCTTTAACGTTTAACCTTTTACTTAACAACAACAACAAAGTCTCCACTCTCAAATGAGTGAAATAACTAAAGTGTCACTTTCTGTCCCTGAGTCAATGCCTCACCTTCTCTGAGTATGAAGCCCTTCCCTGGAATGGTGTCCGCTTCACAGAACTAAGCAAAACACTTATATCCCATAGAAAGCTCTTGTAAGAATCCAAACCCGCTGATACGATTTTGCATGCCTAGATCTATATGCCATTTACACAGCTGTGGGTAAAACCTGTACGTAAGTCCTATATTCACGCAAGGATACATTCAAATGCGGTTACAGGCAGAAGAGCTGAAGGAACACTGGATAAGACTTGAGCAAATAAAGTTAGTAAGTTGGAAGCAGCGAGTAAATGATATAAATTTAGTAAGTCTCGGTATGAGTATCAGACTTTCCCACACATCACTGTTCAATCTTTACCTCTTTAAGCAACCATCTGTGTGTACTTGAAAAGTCACCAAATTAAAGTAACTCTTGAATTATTTTATACCACTGAGCTAAAATAGCTAAAAAAGTATTCATGACAAGGATAATACCTTTTATATCAGAATACTTTAATCCCTATTTAACAATCATTCCTATCTTGCTTAACCCAGAGCCAAAAACAATAAAAAAGGAAAATGAAAAACAAACCAGACAGATATTAGCGTTTACTCTGAGGCTACAAAGTGCAGGAAATCCTCTTAAGAGCCAAGGGTCGGGGGGCGGGGGTGTCCCGGGGCAGCATTCACTGTGAAGGTTCTATTGAGTGGGAGCCCTTGGCCAAAGCCCTGGGTTTGCAGACAGTGTCACACTGTTCTCCAGAGGTCAGACACACAAGGAATGTGGCTCGGGGAGAATATCAGATGCTGAGGAAGATGAACTACTCATTCTTCAAGGATGTGTCAAGAAGGCAGGCAAAGCGCCGAAGCCCAGCTCCAGAAGACATCTACAACAATCCCTGGAATTCTGAGTATAGCCCATCCTAACGGGGAGTTGTTTATTTGTAGTATGACTGTGCTGTTATTTGCGCACAGCTTGAAATGACTCTCTATTCCGGTTCCAGAACCATGTGAACGTGCAGAGTTGCCCCCAGAGCCTTTGAGTCTCAGTTCCTAGCAGACACCGGGTCGAGACGCACTCTTGTGTCTTTGTTTTTGAGTGCTATGATCGACACACTAAAATCTAAAACAAAGCCTGGAGACCAACTAGAGAATAAATCTGCTCCATGCTGAAAATGCAAAGTGACACCTGCCTATGGCTACGCAGATTCACAGCCTGCCCTTGGAGAAATGTCATATCAAGTCCACATGAGACCATAGGTTTGGGAGCCTGTCACTTGCCTTTATTGGGCCCTTTAAAATTCAGTGGCTTTTTTCATCAGAATTTTCCAGAGTGATCATTAAAACTAAGGGATATTTGGGTTGTCAATTTCTCACATAGCTAGCATTTTTCGGAGGAGAGTAGATAAGGCTTTGCTTTAATGTTCAAGAATCATTTCTGTAGATTTTCTTCGTTATATAAAAACAAAACAGGGAGCAAAGAAAACCATTCATTAAAAATACACGTAGTGTTAAGTGCAGAGAGACAAAGAAATGAATGCGAAGGCAGATGAGACCTGGTAATTACCAAACTGAACGAGCACGAGCTCTCACGGTTCTCGCTAATTTTACTGATAAGCCCTTGTCGATTTAATGACTCTTTCTCCAGCTAAAAATAGTAAAATGTTTGTGCAGATGGTGCTGTTTGACTGGAAGAGAATCCTCCCCTAAGCTTCTCGCTGAGAAATTTCAGCATTTTAGGGGAAATAAAAACTAGTCATGGTTGTACACTGGGAAAATTTCTCAAAATGATTTTTAATTAGAAAAAAATCTGGGGGCGCCTGGGTGGCTCAGTCAGTTAAGGATCCAACTCTTGATTTCGGCTTAGGTCATAACCTCAGCATTGTGAGATCAAGCCCCAAGTTGGGCATCAAGCCTGCTTAAGATTCTCTCCTTCTGCCCCCACCCCCCAAATCTGATGGCCCTCTGGTAATGAGTACTTCTTTGCCACCACAAACTTCTCCATTTCTCTTTCAGGGACTCTGGGTATGTTCTCTCTTACTCTCTCGCTGTCTCTCTTTCTTTCAATATGAGAGCTATATCATCTTAACGGGATGAAATACATCTATGCTGCAATTCAACGAATACGAGGTTTTCTTCTTCCTGAAAGCCTGCATAAGAGCAGGCTGGAGGCATCAAAAAATCCTTCTCGCAGGATAGTGAAAGGAGCAAAGTAGCATCTAGAAATGCTTTTTCTCTTTTGTCTTGTTTCCCAAACCTCCTGGGGAAGGTTGGGAGGAGATGATGCTGATTTTCACCTCCATAGCACCAAAGATCAGGTCCTATTCGTTCATTCCAGAAGCAACACACTTTGTTAAACAGACCTAGGGGGCTCACTGCCAGCATGTCCACTGCTTGGCTGATTAATACTAACTGATGAGGTAACTTTTGGCCACGTTCATTTTGGATCTGGGGAGCCTTGACGCTAATGAAATGCCTCCTTCTCTGAAAACAAACAAACAAAGCCAGGTTTTCTTTACCCAGGCAGGAAGACCTTATTGAATTCCTGAGTCCACCTTACCTTGAAGATACATTTCCTCTCCTTCTGTGAACATCTGGTTGCATCTGCTGCATCGTGCACAGCTGGGGTGGTAATGTTTGTCACCCGCCTGCAAGAGAAGAGGTAGGGACTATTTAGTTCACACCTCGTCACAGCTCCCAGCCTCTTCTCTGGACTCGGGGATTTGGAGGCAAAGAGAAACAGCTGAGGCAGGAAAAATAATTGTCCAGGTGACCTAACGTCCTATACCAACAGCCCTGGAAGCGGAAGCTGACCCCATTAGAACTGGAAGGGGCTCAAAGACCAGATCCTGATGCCTGGATGATGGAGCTGCCTTGCTTCTCGGGGTTTCTGGCATTCATCTCTCTCTTGGCGTGGTCGCTCTTGGATGGTTGCCAGTTACACAACATGTGCCTGAGATGAGTCCACTCCATCTCCAAAACACCATACCCCCAAAACACTAACATCCAAATTGATGTGAGACTCATACTGGTTTGTTCTAAAACAATAAAAACCAGGTTCTTGCTTTCTTAGCTAAACTGTCTAAAAATAATAAAATCTATCTAGCTTACATCAAGCTGGGAAAAACCATAGTAAAGGACATCATCCACAGCTTTCAAATTAAGAGGACCCCAAATTCTCTTCTATGTTGCTTATACCAGTCTTTTGCCCAAGTCTTATATTAAGTGTTTTCTGAAGAAGGCATTTTATTGAAGTGGCCTTGCATTATTCATAAGCATTTCACATTCCTAAATAGGACAGATGCCATCACAGCAGGTGCTGACTTTCCCAAAGCAAAATGTCACTGGACACAGGGACAATTCTCTAGACAGGTGCCAAGCCACATTAGAGTCATGCTCCAAATGCATGCCTGACAAAATAAAATCTTTCATTTATAGCTTATCAAAAAATCTTCACCACCTGAAAATTATCAAATATGCTCTGCAACAAAACCATTTTATCAACCAAGTGTGAAGTATGTCTTTCGCATGAACCATGTGCAAGGCAGTACTGAGAGCCCAGAGTTAGAAGTAGCTGCCCCCCTGTGCTTGCATGAAATCTCAAGAGGAAATCAGAGGTCGGGTAGTGATTCCTTTCTCACACCCTCCAGTAGAAAGTACAAAAGCCACTTAGCAACCACAGTGTGAGATGGTGGTTGGTTACTCAAGACAATCAAGTGGAAGAAAATTGAAGTTATTTCAAAATAGAAGCCAGGAATGAAATCTGTTCAATGGGTGCCAATCAGAAAATTCTAGAAGTGGTGCTCTTGTTTTGGTTCACACACTATTATTTATTTATTTTTTTTCCCAGGGGGATGAAGGAAGCATAAGAAATGTTACACAAAGTAGCTCCTTCCCTTCGGCCAGCCAGGGTCAAATGTGAGTGAAAGGAGAAAGAAGTCAGAGTTCCAGACCACTCTAGTTCAGCTGGGATGCTAATGATGAGAGTTCCCAGCCAGTTAGGCCAACCTCTGGATTCTCGAGGAAAATGTAAGTGAAAGAATTAAGGCATCTTGACTGGAAGTCTGTGTAGTCTACTGTGAAAAGCACACTCCTCAGTAAACTGGAAGCAGGAAGGTAGATCTTCAAACTGAAACACTATCTGTCCTATCTAGTGAGGCAACATTAGGTGCATTCTCAACAAAGACGGCACCAAGACAATGACTTACACTCGCACCAAAGTCTTTCTACATTGTTTTAGTCCTAGCCAGTGTGATAAGGCAAGAAGAAATAAACATGCAGGTCACTACTGAAAGAGTTCAAATAGCTAGATAAAAGAGAAACATATAAAACGCCATAGCTTTCCTACTGACTAGCAATACAAATTCAGTCAGTATAATGGGAAAACAGGACTCTGTTTCTAGTAGCAACAAACAAACCCTTCAATGCAAGATCTACATAAAACTATTGGATTTAACTGATGGACATAAAAGGCTAACAGGCATATAATACTTTTGGATGAGAAAACTAAATATTTAAAGATGTCAATTTATCTAAAATGAACCTATTAATGCAATGCATTCCAATCACCATACTCATAGGGATTTCGTCTACAGACCTTGACGACCTGATTCTGTAAGTTCACAGGGAAGAAAAAAATGCACGAAAATACAGACATTTTTTGAAAAACAGAGCATCAATGAAGGGGGATTTTCCCTTCCGGACATAAAAAGTTATTCTAAGGCTCAAATAATTAAAGTGCTTCAATACTGGTACAGGAATAGAAAATAAACTGGTGAAACAGGTAACTCGGAAAAGCCAGTTGCACAGTTATACACAAGAGAATTTAGTCTATGATAAACGCGGCATTTCCAAAGAGTTGCAAAATGTATTATTCCACTAATGGCAAGAACAATGGATATTCCACACAGAGAAATGTAAAGCTAGATTCTTAATTCATAACCTACAAAAAAAGAATTCTAGAGAGTTATAGAGCTAAATATAGAAATAAAAATGTAGAAATATTAGAAGGATATATAGGTGATAATTTAGTATACTTGGGGTAGGAATGCTTTCCTAAGCAAGGCAAAATCTAGAAATATTAAAGACTGGTAATGACTGCGCACACACATAGAAATGTCTAGATGTAAAACTGTTAAAGGAAGAGTAACACAGAAAAAATACTTGCCATGCATGTCACACAAAGATGATTATCCGGAACACATAAAAAGTATCTCTAGTAAAAAGTAAGTGGCAATATGGGCAAAAAGCAATTTCCAGAGGTCATGCGGACGACCCAACAAATAAAGAACTAGCTCAACTCCACCAGGAATCGGGGAAACACAATTTAGAAAAAAAAAATTTTTTTTTCTTCACCAAACTGGCAAAGAGAAAGAGAAGACTCATGTGAGGAAAAAGGCATTCGCACACACTGTTGGTGAGCAAAATTCTTTTTGGAAGGCAGCTTTGACGATATTTATACAAATTTAATATGCACATACTCTGATGCCTGATTCCATTGCTAAGAAGCTATCCTACAGAAACTCTCATACCTGTGCTGAGTATATGTATTAAGGATCTTCAACGTTATTTATAACAGCAAAGAACAAAACAACAGAAAGCAACCTAAATAACCTAAATGAGAAAGTAGTTAAATAAAATATTGAATCATATGTAGCCATTAAAAGAATGAAATAAACTTACATGGAAAGAGTTCAAACTAACGCTGCCAAGAGAAACAATCATGCAGAAAAACGCCTATAATGTAGTCACATAAAGTACTAGCTCAAAGTGTGGAGACACTGGGGTAGGTCTGACTGGATTCAAATCCAGTTTCAGCACCATGTGGTCTTGTGAAGGGGGCAGTCTCTCTAACATAAGCACTCCGCTGCTATAATTATCTCACAGTGATGTGATTAGGATGAATGATCATACGATATTTTGACAACGGGGTGGCACACTAGTACATATAATAATAACGGTAATAATAATAATAACAGAAACAACAATTAACAGTAACCCTCTGAACAGAGGTGGTCCCTGGGCCATTCACAAAGAGAAGGCTTGTCAGTGCAGGTTGGGATGCTGGTAAAAGGCCCCCTCAGTGCCCGTTCTTTCCCAAGGACAGGCACAGGAGAGTAATAACTGTGTGACATGAACTGTCATACAAGGTGGATGGAAGATACGCCAAGGCCCCAAGCAGCAGGGCTGTGGTCTAGAAACCATTAGCAAAAACAGTGCTAAGAAACAATACCATCATAACCCACGGCCATCGGTCTTGACCCATACGCTCGCTCATCTCACAGTGTCGAACACGTCAACTAACTCAGGGAGCTAGAATCAGAGGCCATTTCGCAGCCATTCAAAAGTCTGTTTTTGTAGCAGTGCGGGCCCGGGGGACCACACGGTCGGCGCTCAAGGACAAGAGAGCCTCTGCTTTGCATGTGAGAGCCACCTCCTCTCTTTCATTTCTTCATACGCTGGTACCCATGACGGTTCACAGTCAAGCCCTATGCACAGGGCCAGGAAAAGGGATCAGAGCTGAACACAGACATGGGCTCATATGCAAACTACCCCCCAACATGGACATAGCTGAATCAAAATCATCCACACTGCAGTCATTTATAGAAGGAAAAGTATTTCAGATCATGAGCAAAATGGAAGACTAGTGCCTACATAATAGACGATAAACATACAATTCATTGTGGAGAGAGGTTACTGATTACAGACTTTTAAAGCACAGTGTGGGCTTTGCTGTGACAGGTGACTTCATAAGTGACGGTGACTAGGAGGTACCTGGCCCTAAGCCACGCCCTGCCACCCCAGCTGTGCCTGGGCCCGTGGGACCAGATGCACCGCTGGGGTTCCCCAGAGCTCCGCAATTGCTATTCTCCACCCAGCTTTCTACCCTGCTATGTAAAAAAATTACAACCTATTTTCTTCTTTTTCACGTATTCAAAATGCACACGTTAGAAGTCTACATTCTGGCTGGCATTAAACTCTATGGAAAGTAAACAATTTGCTTATTTAGCTGAGTTTTATAGAGCACCTGCCTACACATTCAAAGTGCAAAAAATTGCTTGCCTTTAATAGTGCTGATTATGTCAGACTCTTGGTAATTATTACTATTTGGTTAATGTCTAAATTGGAGTAGGAACTTCAGCATACAGACTAGAATACCATCTGGAGTAATACCATTTACTATAAGGCAGGATTTAGTTTAACACACCAATTTTTTGTGTGTGTGTAAAATCCACCGTCTAGCAGAGCAGATAATTCTGAACTCCTTGTGGATGAGGGGGTCCCCTGGGAAAGGACTACCATAGTTGTAATCAAGAGACTGGGTGCCATTCCTTAATGTGTTACCCATGAGACCTCAACGATGCCACTACTTAACCTCTCCAAGCCCCCAGGCCCCCATCTGTAAAAAGCAAAGGGCTGGATTAGACAATTTCAAGTCCCATTCAGCTGTAAAATTCTATGATTCTGTGTGAAATCCCATACCTCTACAAGTTCACACAGCAGTGTTAACTGAAAAGCAATTCCTTTCCAGAGAAAGGAAATTCCTGATGGCAGGGAATGGGGTTTAAGCAACGAGTCTACAGTGTCTTACACCCAGGGGGATTTCTGGATGCCCTGAGCCCTGTGCCGACTCTAACAGCCCACTGGGAGTAGCAAAAGAGAACTGTAATTACAGAACCCATCCCTGGACAGATAATCTGTTTGCCTGATAATCTGCTTAGCTCCTGGATGACCCACTGTGCTTTTCAGTTTTTCTTTACCCTCTTTTTCCTGCCCTACTCCTAACATGAGCCCAGGAAATGTGGAAGACAGCCCTTGAGATGAGCCTTCAGACACTTAAAACTACTGTCCTACCTGCTTCGAAAAAAAAGACTCGCAGATTCTTATCAGAGAAGGTCATGATCTATAAACAACTGGACAAAAACCTTAGAGGAAAAGAAAATATCAAGACTCCAAACTCAGGCAAACCTGTTGTGATCTGAGTTTCTCAGCAGATGAGGACAAAAGGGAAAACGGGCCACTAAAAGTCTCACTGTGTGAAAAAATGGCCACATATAATTGTCACTAGAGAGACAAGGTTTCCTGTTCTAAATTAATAACCGTTACTGTAGGCTAAACGTCCATAGGGTCTGGCTCTGTGCCAGGCATTGTATCAAGACTTTACGTGTCTGGCCTCACAACATTCCTATGATGTAGGTGCTGTTTTACAGTCTTAGACTGAAACAAAGAAACTAACACTCAAAGTGGACAATTTACTTAGAGACCCCAGTGCTTCCAAAAAGTAGAGCCAGGCCTACCCTCTAAAAGCACCAAAACAATTCTCATAGACAGACCTTGGCTCTGGAATGGAAAATTATCTCCCACACTAATTTTGCTGCTGATTGACAATGTTCAAATAGTTCTTTCTCATATAGACCCTTGAGAAAAGCCAAGGGTATAACACTGAGAGAAAATTGAATGTAGTCATTTCTATACGAGGAAGTTAAATTCTCAAGGTTTAGGTTGCAGGTTTTTTGGGTTTTTTTTGTAAGTTCCAACTTGATTCAGAGATGATTTGCTCAGAATACCCAAAGGAATAAACAAATTGCTTTCCTGTCCCCAAGACTCTTGCAAACGCAGCTCTGGTTGATGGTGACTTTAGCTGAAGGACATGCAGACACTTGGAGATAAGTGTGTTGACCTAGATCAGGACTTTTCTAACGTTACTGAGCATAAGCAACACCCAAGATCCTTTCAAAAATGGGTTCAATGGCCTTAAGGTGGGGCCCAGAAATCAGCTTCTTTCTTTGTTTTATTATAAGCACCTAAATGAGTACACAAATCATCATAACTAGGGAAACACCAGTCTGGGTGGTCTCCAAACCCTAAACCTGAGAGTAGACGAGGAGGCCAAAGAGAGTAACAAGGACCTGTTGCTTACACGGCAGGTGCATGGGTAGGAAGGGAGAGGCAGAATCACGTAAGTTCCCTGTTTTACTCATGCAGAAAGGCAGTGTGGGGGCTGACTCAGCCTTCTTTATGTTTGCTGTTTTTTCCTTGAAGTGGGAGTGGTTTCCAATGAGACTGGACTGGCTTGATCTCCAAGTTGAACACTCACCTATTCCCGGAGAGTTTTATTTATTTTTTCTCTAATGCAGGATCCTGAACAGGCTGGATAATGAGGGTGTGCCTGGCCCAAAGTCTGTATCCTGGGCAAAGGTGAGTGAATCAGTTTGCCCAGGCAGCGTTCATGAAGCCCAGAGGGCTGTACACAAGTCTGTACAAAGCCAACCCACACAGATGAGAACATCCTTCAGCCAGACAGCCTTAACCACCCAACCCCAGCTGCAACCGCCGCTCCAAACATGTGTGCTGTGTCAGAGGGAGGGGCGGCAGCTCATCTTCCCCAGTGAAGAGGCACAAAATAGAGCAGAGAGAAATACACCACTGCCTTCCAATGATCTGGTTCCCTTTGACCAGCTGCTCGAAATATAAAAGAGCATCAACTCCCTTATATTTTTAAATAATATTTATTTATGAGATTGGGGGGGAGAGTTTTGGGGATGGGTAGAGGGAGAGGGAGAGAGAATCCTCAACTAGACTCCCCAATGAGCAGGGAGCCCGATGCAGGACTCGATCCCAGGTCCCTGAGATATGACCTGAGCTGAAATCAAAAGTTGGCTGCTTAACGAACTGAGCCACCAAGGTGCCCCTCAACTCCCTTCTTTTAATGAGGGATAAGAAGGAAAAAAGTGGTAACATCCCAGTGTAAATGCATATTACATTTTTGCAGATGGTTACTGCTTTCTCATCTCCTTCCAAGGAATTAAGTGCAAAAACTTTAAAGCAGTCTTTACAACTTAATAGTGCAAAATAAATGTTATCTGTAAATGTGTGCATTCCTCCAGGACCTAAGCAGTCTCTTTAAATTGATCTATAAATTCAGTGCAATCTCTACCAAAATTCCAAGCTGGATTATTTGTAGGGATTGAAAAGCAGATCCTGAAACATATGTGGCAACACAAAGGACCTAGAAAAGTCAAAAAACTTTTTAAAATAGGATAAAGTCAGAGGACTTAAACTATCTGATTTCAAAAGTTTCTATAAAGCTAGAAGTTATCAAGACAGCATGGACTGGCATTGGGATAGACATATAGTTCAATGGAATAGAAGAGAGAATTCCAAAATAAACCTCCACATTCACGGTTAGTTGATTTTAAGTAAAGTGCCAAGGCAATTTGATAGGGAGGGGATAGTCTTTCCAACAAATGAGGATGGGACAGTTAGATATACAATCAAACCCCTACCTCACACCATAAATGAAAAATGAACTTAAAATGGATCATGGACCTAAATATAAAAGCTAAAACTATAAAACTTCTAGACAAGAACATCAAAGAAAATCTTTGTGATTTTGGTTTACTATTTCTTATTCTACAAAAACATAACTCATAAAAGAAAAAAATTGATAATTTGGCTGTCATCAAGATTAAAATTTTTTGGGGCACCTGGGTGGCGCAGTCGTTAAGCGTCTGCCTTCGGCTCAGGGCGTGATCCCGGCGTTCTGGGATCAAGCCCCACATCAGGCTCCTCTGCTATGAGCCTGCTTCTTCCTCTCCCACTCCCCCTGCTTGTGTTCCCTCTCTCGCTGGCTGTCTCTATCTCTGTCAAATAAATAAATAAAATCTTTAAAAAAAAAAGATTAAAATCTTTTTCTCTTCAAAAGACAACATTAAGAAAATAGAAAGATGAGTCACAGATAGGAAGACATTTCTGCAAGTCGTATCTAAAAAAGGACTAGTATCCAGAATATATAAAAACCGATTACAATTCAAAATAAGAGGCCAAGCAACTCAATAGAAGAAAAATGGGCAAAAGATTTAAATAAACACTTCACAAAAGAAGATATATGCATGCTGAATAAGCACATGGAAATATTTTAAACACCCTTAGTCATGAGGGAAATAAAATGAAAACCACAATGAAATACCACTACACACTGGCTTCAGAGGCTATAATTAAAAAGATTGACCATACCAAGTGTTGAGGAGGATGTGCAGAAAGTGAAACACTCATCCATTGCTGGTGAGAATGTAAAGTGGTACAGCTAGTTTGGAAACCTCTGGCAGTTTCTCAAAAAGTTGAACATAAATAAACCATGTGACCCAGCACTACTACTCCTAGGTTTCGAACTAAGAGACATGATAACATATGTCCCCACAAAGAGAAAGAGAAAGAGAAGAGAAGAAAAGAGAGGAGAGGAGGGAAAGGAGGGGAGAGGGGAGGGGAGGAATAGAGTGGGGTCGGGGGTAGGAGACCTGACTGGGAAGACAGGAGGAACTCTTGTATTCACTATCCACAGTGACACATCAGAGCCATACACACACTTACTCCTTTTTGGGGGGTGGGTATCCAGATTCTTTTAGAAAGTTGAAAAATATGTATTCTTTTTCCAGAATAAAATGTATCTTTCTATATAGAAAGCTACATATACGCATATTGTATTGTTAGCAATTATCTGAAGATTTGAAAGGATTTTAAAAAATAGTTTGCTAATCTAATAATTATGTCTCTGTCTTCACAGGAACTACCATTCTTTTTCGTACAAGAAGAGAAACTGGACTACCGGGAGATTGAGTTACTTGCCCAGGACCACATGAGAAGTTGAACTGAAAACCTGGAGGACCACATTCACCTTAGGGTAGCTACTGGGACTCTCCCTGGCCGGTTCTGTGTGTGCTTTCACACACAACATTTACCTGGATTCTTTACTGACCCTTTGAAATAGGCGACGTCGTTCTTCTTGTTTACGGTGATCGAACTGCGGCTCAGAGACCACATGACTTGCTGCGCCAAGACCAAGGTCATACAGCTAAGCCTCAGAACTAGAAAACATCCCACATCTTAGGATACAAATTCGATTCTCTTGGATCAATATCACCAAAACACCTACACTGCTTTTCATTTCACAAATCCTAGGCAACTAGAAAAATAATTCCGGTGTGATGCAAAAAGATGGTTAAGACAGATGATTGAGAAGAGACATTTTATTAACATCTATCCAGGATATTTTGCCAAATTGTAAGGCGGAGCAAATAGCTACACTGAAGGCAAAACATAAATCTGCAACTAATCAAGGTGAATTTCTACATTTGAAACGAACCTCTGTGCCCTGGTGCCCCCACAGCTCTGTGCTGCACCGTCACACGTGTTTGCTTTTGCCTCTGGTTATTATGGCTGGACCGTCCGCCCCACCCCACTGTGCAACCCGGAATGGAACAAGATGGGCTTTGGAACCAAGAGAACCTGGAAGTCTGCATTCTGGCCTTGGGCACTTTTCTGGAATCATTTCTTCATCTGTAAAAACTGGCATTAGAAAGTCTACCATGTAGGATTACTACAAAAAATAACCAAAGGTAAGTTGATAGCAATGGCAGTCAAAGTTGGTGAGCTTTTCTCTTTCATTGTGGATTATGCATTCCTTTGAAGACATGGGCCACACCTGTACCTCCATAATTCTAGGATCTCTCTTGCTCTCCATACAGCAAGTGCTCTACTAACGTCTGGCGAATTCCTATTAGAAACCCTTATCAGAAAATCTCTAAATCAATTAGCCACCATTCCCTGAACAATTACAGCAGTCCAAAGAGAGGTAATGGATGAACTTCGGTGCCCTGGCTACAATTTCATTATTTATTTGTTTCCAGATACTGTGCTAAGCACCTCATAAACCATATCCCATCTGACCTTCCCTGCAACACTGAGGGGTAGGTGTTACACCCATTCAACAGAAGAGGAAATCAAACGTTAGCAAGATCAAGAAATTGTCCAAGGTTACTCAGCTAGGGATAGAACTGTCATCTGAATCCAGGTCTGTCCAACTCCAAACTGCAGAACCACCCCCTACAGCCTTCCCCGCCCTCGGCAGCAGAGTTAACAAGGGAGCGCCCCCCCCCCCCTTGAGATCTGTCCTGGCTCCCACGACTTTACAGGATCATCTTTCAACTTCTTTTTCTTTCTCCAAGAATACAAATAAAAGTTTATCGGGCAAAAGTAAGGCCTTCATATTTTACCATTTGCTAATGCTAAAGAAAGACCAGATAATTTCTTAAATCCTTAACAAAAATTTTACTTTCACTGTCCCTCCTGCCCCCAGCTATCAACAGTGTGATCAAATGTTATTTTAAAAAACCCCTATAGCGTGCCTGGGTGGCGCAGTCCTTAAGCGTCTGCCTTTGGCTCAGGGCGTGATCCTGGTGTTCTGGGATTGAGCCCCGCATCAGGCTTCTCTGCTGGGAGCCTGCTTCTTCCTCTCCCACTCCCCCTGTTTGTGTTCCCTCTCTTGCTGGCTGTCTTTCTCTGTCAAATAAATAAATAAAATCTTTAATAAATAAATAACCCTTATAAATAACACCAAGGCCTTTAAAGCCAACTCTCCTAAATGTTCTCTCTTGACATAGGCGATCTTTGTGGTATGGGGCCGTGTGATCCCAAATCCTTACAAGGCGGGCCCAGCAGCTTTTGCTGTTGTTTTCAGATTCGACAATGGCGAGGTCATGTCTCCAGGTACCAAACTTCCTTGAAACTAAGAACTGATTAAACAGCACGGCTAACATCATCCCATTATTCTCTTCCCATAAGTTATTAGGAAATACAACATAGTTCAGAGGGCAGCCAGTGACCCGAGGATTTGGTGTTGTATTTCCTTGGGTGTTGGCTGAATTAGCTATTCCCTGACCAGGGGCTTTGTCTGTGCTTGTTGTAATCTGTTCCACGGTTTGGTGCTTTCCTTTTCTTGGTTAGCAAAAATGCATTTTACATTTTATATCATACTGTTCTCCCTTATAAGGTAGGTAGGAAGTCTTGAATATACTTTTTTCTCCCTCTTCTTTGGAGTTGGAAAGAGGACTGCCTTTGTTTTTTCATTCAGGTAAACTTCTTTATCGAAGTATAAACACGCACTGAGAAAAAGGCACAAGCTGTATTTGAATGAATTTTCATAAATGCACCATATCTTATAACTGGCACCCAAAGCCAGAAAGAGAACATTACCTGCACCTAGAAGCTTCCCTCACGCTCTCTTCCAGTCCTATGACTTCTATTCACTGTGCTGACCTCTAACGCCATAGGTGTTGTACCTGGTTTTGAAGTTTACATAAGCGGAAGCAAACATGTCTGGCTTCCTTTCCTCGATGGTACAAGAATTATCCACGAGGCTGCATGTAGTTTCCTTCATTACATCTCGTGATTGCATAGTATGCCTTTATGTAAATATGCTACAGTTTATTCACTCATTCCACTCTTGGTGGACATTTGGGTAGTCTGAAAGCGTCGGGCGTTCTGAACAGTATTGCTGTGAAAATCCCCGCCCGTGTCTTTTGGTGAGTTACACACAAGTTGTGGCTGCACGTACACATAACATAGGAGCCGACGGCCTACGGCAAGGTCATCCGGAACGTTTATGCTGAAATTCAGCAGCCACTGCCAAACAGCTGTCCAAGGTATTTTTGCCTTTTATTACAATTTTAATCTGAGAGGAATTTGAAGGAATTAAATAAGAAGAATGAAATTAAGAGCACTTGGCCACATGGATTCTCAAAGTGTTTTTCTAACCTCTGTGAAGTGAATGAGCTTTTTTACATAAAATGGTCTCTAGGTAGACATGCTGTAGCTTAATCCCCTCAGGTCTGCATTATTCCAGGCCCTCCACTGAACAATTTTCAAGCCTTCTTTCATCCTTGTCCTTCTGTTGGCCCTATCCTTTCAACTGATGGGGAGATGTGGATGGAATGCAAATAATGCTCATATTTAAATCATAAATTGACTCAAAATCCACAGACAATGGCTGGCGTTGCCTGGATCACTTTGCAGAAGGCTTGGCCACCAAGCCTCAAAAGTGGCTTCTTCTAGTTAGGGCCAAGGCCCACTGGAAAGAGTAAGTAAGAATTGGGTTTGGAAGGTTAAGCACTTCAGTGGCTACTAAGAGATCTAATTTTTCCTCTCAGGATTGAGCTAGACATTTCTTATCCATTACTTTTATTGGTAATAATCCCCTTTGCATTTGTTCCATAGCAGAATGCTTATTAAGTATGTTCCCATTTAATCCAGCCAGAGCTTTGTGGGGTACCCTATTACTTTTATGCCTATGCATGTCTTCAAAGGTACAGAGCTAGGTTCAAATCTATGTTTTTTAATGAAGTCCACTCTCCCCTCCCCCTGCCCACCTGCTACACGGCAAGGGTCAGAAAGACTGAAAATCACTTTGGTGGCTTGGACAGCTTAAAAGTAAGAAGCTTCTACCTCCCTCCCTTCCAGAAAGTACCATGGAGTGCAGGAACTAACTACCCAGGAAAGATCCAGTGGAACTTCGTAAGGGTATCCCTTATACAATAGTGACTCACTTGAGGTGATGATAATTTGAGATTGTTGACAAGGAAAGGATCTTGGTTCCTGGGGACTCCTTAGGAGGGACTCAATTGGCCTGTTTTAGACAGTTATAAGGCTGCCCCGGTTTCCATATGTGCAATGTCGGGGGGGGGGGAAGGTGGATGTCTGAGAAATCCGTTCTGTTGAATTTTCAGAATGAATGGATACACTGGCACCCAAGTGCTCACTTCCCCCAATCCTGTGTACTTTCCAAAGAGACTTGTACGTTCTAGACCATTAAGAAGGTGTAAGATACTGGTCCTGCCTCGCTTGCAGGATTGCTGGGTAGGTAAAAGAAATGTGAATTATACGTAAATTCACTTTGGGTAATACAACACAGGGAGAGGATGAACCAGGCTCCAAAACACTGGATGACTCTAGGCCAGTTTCTTTACAAACACTATACTCTGAAAAGCAATTTTCAAGGGGTCTCTTTAGGAAGTTGAAGCCCAGAGGGAGAGACTCTTGGAATCCAATGGAATGTTACTGCGAACTTGTCTAGGACGCCTGGTCAGCTGCTGCTTTGCCTGTGGTGAAAACTATTAACAGAGCTCCTGGGAAGGAGCAGCGAGAAATGCATCATGCTTCTGGTTTACTATGACTCGCTTTCCAAGCTCAGACACCACCCTGCAGTCAGGGTCAAAGGTTCTACATCCTTTCCTTTCTTAACACCAGAAGATAAATATTCGCCTTCAAGTTCGACACTCTTGAAACCTAATCCCAGTTGGATCATTTTTGTGTCTTGCGCAAGGGCGAACGCTTAAGGTTCCTTATTGCTCGTGATCTCATTCCTGGTGTCCTTTCCAACACGAGAGCATGCTGGAGTCAGGAATGTGTAAAAGCAATCCAAAGGGCTCTTCTATGCCAGCTGCTCCAAGGGAATCAATGCTCAATACGCAGGTCCTGGTGGTCAAATGGCACAATTAAAGGCATGGGGGGTGGGGTGCCGTGGGAAGGAGTACGGCAATGTCAGATTACAGGACCGGTCCCCTTTACTAAATGCCTTAGTAACAACTTTGCAACTTGTAGGAAACATGCAGAAGGCAGTTTTTTTTTTTAATTAAAACTTTGAAGTTTTCAGTATATCGGCTAGTTGAATTTCAATAAATTAAAAAAAACTTTGAACTTTGCTATATAGTGTACAGCAAACGTGTCGTCCCAATTCAGCAAGATTCCAGTTTGTCAACTGCTTTTCTTAGCCAAGGTGCTATCTCTAAAGTACATTCCAGTTCTGTGATTTCTGTCCTTCTCCAGGAATTACAAACGATTCTCCATCCCATCCCACTCTTTTTCCTTCCTCAGTATTTCTATTCTAAAACAACTCTTAGAGAACTTGATAGGAGTTGGGTAAGATATAGAGCCATGGACGTGGTCCGTGCCTCCTTTTGAGTCCTGGGTGATGCCTTACGTGTTATTTCCACTAAAACCATTGCTCTGAGTTGCTCTGAGTTATCAACTCCTTTGCAGATGGCTCGGCTCTTGGGCTGCCGAAAGCACACTATCAGACTAAAAATATTTTTTCTTCCCCAGGGTTAGAGGAGCCTTCAGGGTGGGAACCAATACTAGAGCAGTCAGAAAAACAGGCTGCTTTTTAAAAACATCCTTGTCCGATTTCCTATCCCATTGTGGCTGGATTTCACCCCCTTTAACAAACAACCTGAATCTACAGAGCCCAGTCGCTACCATTTCCCTGGGAGCAGTGGGGAGGGGTGCTTCACCCATCACCGACTGTCAGTTCTAACTGCCAGCAGGAAGAAAAAACAGGGTGAAAAGTAAGGAGGATGGGAGGTGTATGAGAGTATTGGCAACACCCCAAATCAGAGCCCACTGAAGACAAGGCTGATGCCTCTGGATGACAACTAAAGCAGGTTTGTATCCTAGGAAGAAACAGATATGCAGACTTACATTCCAGACTCTACAGGCTGGGGGTGGGGGGTGCTTCCCCTGTGCTGAATCCTCTGGATTCCTCTGGAAGGGCCGGCCTCAGGGAGTACAGCAGAAGCAGGGAGTGCCGTGCAGGTAGGTTCCCTCCCAACTGTACCTGCCATACCTCAACCAGTCACAATCAGATGACAGGGGACCGTCCAGAGTGGACAGAGACCCTGCCACGGCTGGGCGCCAGGACCCAGATGACAGCCTAAGCCATGGACATCAACCAGCGATTTTGTGAACTTTGGGTTCCATTTGTGTGGTCATAGGGTCTGTAACCTTCGAAGTATCAGATCGGGCCACCAGAGCTGATGTCAAGCTTGCACTTGGCCTCAGGGCAGCAGACCAGCCCGCGTTCTACCAAAGTTCAGTCCACCAAACTTACAAGTCAGAGCCAGCCAGCTCCTCTGATGACAGACAGACAGACAGACGGGAAAAGCCCCTCTGCCCAGGCAAACCAGCAGCTCTGCCAAGAAATGCTGGCGGTGCCTCTTGGGTTAGTCCTCTCTCCCTCCTGCTGATCAACCTAGACTCCGAGGCCTTTTACGGAGCTCTGGAGGATAATTTTTATCACATACCCCGTGGGTCACAATACTCTCCAGATAAGAAGTCTTCAACATTATCCACTGCCTAGTGACAAAGTCAAACTTCCTAAACCCTGGCATTCAACAACCTCTGTAATCTAGTCTCAACTACCTGCCCAGCTTTAAAAAGTTGTAGGGGCCCCTTGAGAGCTACAGGGTAGCTCTGGGGCAGGGCTTGGGCATCAGCGCCTTGAAAAAGCTCCCCACGTGATTCCTAGCTGCGCCCAGGCTGAGCCCTTGTAGATGAGAAGAAACCTTCCCCAGCTCTCCCGACTTAGGCATTCCCTTCTATTCGCATTTTTTTCTTGTCCCAAATATACACCTTTTATACATTAATATAAAGTAGACACACATTTGTCTAATGCAATAAATTATACTATAACTGCTGGTTACTTAACAGGCTTTCCCTCTAGACTTGAACTTCCCAAAAGCAAGGACACTGCAGGGCACCTGGCCGGCTCAGTCAGTAGAGCATGTGACTCTTGATCTCGGGGTTGTGAGTTGTGAGCCCCACGCTGGGTAGAGAGATTACTTAAATAAAATCTTAAAAAAAAAAAAAAAAGAGGCAAAGATATTGCCTTATTCATTTTTTGTATTTCCAGAGTCCAAAAGGTGTTGAGCACCTATCCCTATCAGGTATTTTTTGTAAAATGTCTAGTTTATATTATAGAATACCAGTGTTGCAAGCTTGATTCAGATGCTGCCTTCTCTAGGGCCTTTTTTCCTAGTGGTCTCACCTGGACCTGACCCCCTCTCTCCTCTACCCTCTGAAAACATTTATTTATTCCACTCAAATGGCCTTCAGCTTGTAGATATTTGTGTTTTATGACTTCTGCTAACATTTTAAAAAAAGATTTTATTTATTTATTTGAGAGAGAGAGAGAGCATGAGCAGGGGGGAGGAGCAGAGGGAGAGGAAGAAGCAGACTCCCCACGGAGTAGGGAGCCCAATGCCGGACTCGACTCCAGGACCCTGGGATCATGACCTGAGTTGAAGGCAGATGCTTAACCGACTGAGCCACCCAGGCGCCCCTTTTAAGTTCTGTGAAGGCAGCGACTGTGTCTTTTATAATTGTATATTATAACTATAATTATGCAATCAGCTAGCATAGTACAAGCAGAAATGTTATATTCTTGTTTAAAGAATGCATTATACATCAAACGAGTAGACCAAAATACGATATCTAAGTATAGTGCTGGGAAAAACTGTAGCACTGCAGAGCAATGGCAGAATAAATTTTTGAGAGCAAGTTATATTGGTGAAGCCACATTAGGATTTTCTTCTATTCTAAGCTATGTTTTCCTTCTAAAAACTCTTTTTATACCTCCTCACCTCTTCCTATAGAGAAATAGAATAGTCCTATTTCCTGTAATTTTTCTCCTAGTGCCTTTTTTTTTTTTAAGATTTTATTTATTTGACAGAGACAGCCAGCGAGAGAAGGAACACAAGCAGGGGGAGTGGAAGAGGGAGAAGCAGGCTCCTAGCAAAGGAGCCTGATGTGGGGCTCGATCCCAGAACGCTGGGATCACGCCCTGAGCCGAAGGCAGACGCTTAACGACTGCGCCACCCAGGCGCCCCTCCTAGTGCCTTTCTTAGAAAAGAGTGATTCTCATTCTTTCAGTATGCAACCGACAGCTCACCTGCACAAATACTCCCAGCTCTCAGCAGAAAAACCACTGTCATTATTCTCCAATATTCCCCTCCAGCTGCCCGGAGCATCATAAAATTTAAAGGCCTCCCTCTCTTACTGGACCAAGTAGTTCTCTCTCTGCCACTCTCTCAAACTTGACCTCAACGGCATCACTTTCTTATCAACAAACAATCGGTAGGTGGACAGATGCTCTCTCAGTGTCTTCCTGGAGCAGAAGAGCCAGCCCAGGCAATCCTCATCCAAAACAAGTCAACTGCCTTCTGTCCAATTAGGACAATACAGCTGCCCCACTTCCTTGCTGCAGGCCAGCCGTGACGCGCACAAGATGAACATTGCAGGGAGGCGGGGAATACTTCTATCAAAAGCAATCAGTCTATTAAAGGCAGACGTGTGAACAAAATGCTGTTTTCTCTTGTGCATAAAGAAGGCCAGTACTAGCGATGTGAGGAAAGAAAAGGTGTGCCAACCCAGTGCAATGCACACATGCTGAATACCGAGGATATACTCATGTCACGCTACATCCTCTAGGGCCAGAGGCCTGTCTGCACGAGGCCAAAAGCCTTTAAGTAGGAGCCTTATTCATCTTTGTACCCCTAATCTGTGCAGATAGTAAGTGCTCAAGAAGTGTTCATTGAATGAAACACTCTGGCCACGGATCAAGAAGAGGGGACAGTGGTTAATGATGCTTCAAGAAGCCAGAGAAGACTTCATGGAAAGTGAACCTATACACTGAGATTAGAAAGATGAGCAGACTCTCCCTTTCATTCCATCTGTACCAAGACACTAGCATTTTTTCCCCATTACTTGCACTGCAGTCAAGAAAATATTACTACTCTGTTCACCCTGTTTCCCAACAAAGGTAGACCCAGAAAACTAGACATTTCTTTATCTTAAGTTACTTTTCTATGTAATTTCCAGGTACAATGATCAGCTGACAGTTCATTTCTTACCCCTTGTATATTTAACTGATAAATGGGACAACCTCGAGAACAAAAATGAAAGAACAGCTAGAAAGAGAAGAGAGAAGAACACTTTTTTTTTTATTGCAGAAAAGCAGCTTTCTTAGGAGAAAACTGGGTTCCAAGTGTCACTACCATACAATACAATGGCTAAGAACAGAAAGAAATTAGCTTTATTTCAGTAACAGCCTGTATTCCACCACCTCTTAAATCAAGCAAAAGTAATGATCTCTCTCTCTCTCTCTCTCTCTCTCTCACACACACACACACACACACACACACACACACACACACAAAACCCACTGGCAGGCAACATCCGACAGTAAGGATTTCACACTCAATTTATCCCGAGCTGGTTTATAGTCCACCATTGCGATCTCACCAGGTCACCACGCTTCAGTTCACTCCTTCCTAAGCTACAGTCAATGGCCAATAGAAACAGTCCAGCTCGGCCTGTGGCTCTAGTGTGCTTAGAGGCAAGGCGAATTTAAAACCCCTCACTCATTCTGGTGGCTGGAGAGAGCGAAGGGTGACCTGCATTAACCAGAAACAAAAGAACCACTAAATGGGATTTTAGCACTTCCTGCCTCCTTCAGAGCTCACTGATATGAGCAATTGATTTTTCCATGAAAAGTGATGAACTCGGTGCTACCAAGAAATCTATCCCTTACCAAAGAGACAGCAAGGATTAGTGTCCTGCTCAAGTCTACTTAGTTACTGGGATGGCCAAGTTTGGGTCATGTTCTAAATTTCC
The DNA here is from genome assembly GCF_017311325.1 of Ursus maritimus. Lineage (NCBI taxonomy): Eukaryota > Metazoa > Chordata > Mammalia > Carnivora > Ursidae > Ursus > Ursus maritimus. The sequence continues at coordinate 16,031,916 of NW_024426885.1, read as the reverse complement.
AAGGCAGAGAGACACTTGAGAATGTCATCACAAGCCTGAAAAGTTTTCAAACGATGCCATCCTTCAAATGATTATACCCACGGGGTCCCTATGTCTAACCTTGAGACCGTATGGGCATCTCTTCTGGGATTATCTACAGATTCGTTATCTCAGGTGGCTTTCTCGATCAGATCACAGTAGACTCAGAATAAAAAGTTATTTTCCAATAGTAGCTAGAGGCAAACATAATTAAGAAGTGAAATGAGCTTTCTGAATTATGAGCCACTTTGACAACTTATGCAGTCATTCCCCTGAATTAATTGTAATAGTGGCAGTGGAACGGTACCTTTTCTTCCCACAGTCCATTCAGCAGCGTTTAAAACTGTCTGCATTAATGTGATCCTGTGGAGATGCGTCAAAGCTTTAGTTTGAAAACTGAAAGACAGAAAGTACCTGTTGTTGACACGTATCACCGTCCAGCCCTTAGGGATGAACGATGAAATTGCTAGTCTCCACGTGCTTTCTGCCTGAATGCAAATGAGCTGACCTTTCAGAGAAATTAAAAATCTAATAATACATCTGAGGACATCTCCCAGAACCCGAAAGTGGGTTAGTCCAGGTTAATGCGCAGGGGACGAAAAAGAACAAATCCACGCGCAAGATCACATTAATAGAAAGTCGAGGCAAGGGTCATTTAAAAGTATTGTGTGACTGCAGCTACACCAAGCTCACATTCCCCCCACCCTCCCAACCCCCACCGTGGCCATGTCAAGGCTACCCTGGTTTTGGGGGGAGCCTCATCCTCCCTCAGCTCTCGACATGGGAGCTGCCATTTTCTCCACGACTGCCTCTGGCCATGGCAAAGGGTCCAGGCTGAACAGGTGACCACACTGCAATGGAATCTTCCCCAGGACTTCCCGATGTGAGATGTGAGCAGGGGAGAGAAGCAGAGCAGCTCCGAGCTGCTGCAGCTGGGCCCTATCCACGCAGGGAGAGTGGGTCTGGGAGCATGAATGCACACTCAGACAAGCCCACAGAGCTGGGGGCACGCCAGTGGCGCCCAAGGCCCAGGCTTCAGTCATGCCGGTCCCCTGCAGCTGGGTGACATTAGTTCCTTTCTGTTCTAGCTAGTGATAGGGGTTGAACTCTGTCTCCTAAAAAAAGAGAATTTTGAAGTTCTAACCCCCACTACCTCTGAATGTGACCTTCTTTGGAAATAGAGTTGTTGCAGATGTAATCAGCTGAGACAAGGATGTACTAGAGTGGGCTGGGCCCTAATCCAATAGGACTGATGTCCTCCTAGGAGGAGGGAAGGGAGCCTGATGAGGAGAGGACTGCCATGTGACAAGAAGGCAGAGACTGGAGTGATGTCGCCACCAGCCAACTGATGCCTGGGGCTATCCGAAGTTGGATAAAGCAAGATGGATCCCCCCCTGGAGGCCTCAGACAGCCCTGGCCCTGCCAACACCTCGAGGTCAGACTTCCAGCCTCCAGCACCGTGGGAGAAGCCACCCACCTGGTAGTACTTTGTTACGGCCCTGCGACCCGAATTCAGCTGCTTTGAGGGGAGTTTCTGTCACTTGTGACCAAAGGTGCTGTCTCAAGAGTCTGAAGTGAGGTGTTCCTCGATTGTAAAAATTAAGACTTTTTTTGCACCTAAGTGTCTTGCAACACAAAAAACAGCTGTTTCCTCAAACTATTAAAAGCAGATTACATACCCAGCCACAGTCCTTGACTTTTGCAGTAATATAACTTTCTCCTGAGAATTGATACAAATGAAATGAAATGTATGCAAATTATACCAAGGATGGTATTGGTTATCCAGCCTGCACACTGGAGTCAAACTTCGAAAGGCAACAATTAGCGCTGGTTAATTTCAGGGAAAGCCTGGCACCCACTGAACTAAGAACTCCTGGGGATAATAAAAGACAGTTTCCTTCTGCTTCCTTTTCAATTAAACTATCAGATATGTGAACACTTTACTCATTAGCTTTTCATTTTGCTACCCTCCAAGAAAACTCCTAGAAGCCTGGCAGTTCTGGCAGCTAGATTTCTGCAACTGATTTTAGATTTGTAAATGACTAACAGCAGGTGCCATCTTCTGGGCTCCCAGGGTTCTCAGAGCAGGGCTTCTGACCAGGACAAGAATAAGGCTTTTGCCCCTTTCCTCACAAACAGGAGGAAAAGCCTGAGAAGGAAGAACACTGGTTTTCAGATAGAGAACATGGAGTGGGTTGAATTGTGACCTTCACAAAGTATGTCTATCTGCAACTTCAGAAGGTAATCTTGCTTGGAATAAGGGTTTTTGCAGATGTCATTAAGGTAAGGATCTTGAGATGAGGGTCATCCTGGATTCCGGTGGCAAGAGAAGGGGAAACAGATTCAGGGAGACTAAGAGGAAGGCCAAAGATTGGAATGATATGTCCACAAGCCAAGGAATGCCCAGGATTGCCTGCGGCGACCAGGGGCTAGGAGAGAGCTAGGAACAAGTTCTTCATCAGAGATTCCAGAAGGAACCAACACCTGCCCACACCTTGATTTCAGTTGTCTGGCCTCCAGAATTGTGAGAGAATAAGTTTCTCCTGTTTTAAGTCACCAAGTTTGTGGCACTTTCGTACAGCGGCTCTAGGAAACTAACACAGGCCATCTCCCAATGCACAGACCTTAAAGGGACAGCATAGTGTGTGGTGTGGGTCAGTCCTATTCCCCACAATGCACGCTCTATAGCACTGCAAAACACTTGGAATTTTCAAGGTTTACAGAAATCTCATAACCATGCTGCTAACCCTAAAACTTGTTCTGAACCCTTCACAGTCATGCAAAATCATTTATTAACTCACCACCTGGATGCAGTGCTGAGCTGGGAGTAAGTCAGGCAGAAGCTTAGTCCCCCCTTTAGAAAGGCTAATGTGGACGGGCACCTGGGTGACTCAGGCGGTTAAGCATCTGCCTTCCATTCAAGTCATGATCCTGGGATCCAGTCATGCTTCCGTCTCCCCGCTCAGCTGTTTCTCCCTCTGCCCCGCCCCCTCCCCTCCCCCAACCCCAAAACCTTGAAAAGAAAAAAAAAGAAAGGCTAACATGGAGCATCACCACGTGACAATGTGGAGCAAACAAGACATTATCTTTGGCTGTTGGCCAGTAATTATTTATATATACAGTTATTCTTTCATATTTGGTATGATTTCTTGGTGGAAGGTTAAGATGGAGGCCACCATGTCCCCATTAAAAAGGAGTCATAAATCAGCAAAGCACTGACACTGAGTCACTGCCAAGTGAAGAAAAGGAAACAGCAGAAAACGATGCACAATGTGGTCATATTTGTGTAAAAAAGAGTATATACCCTCCCATGTGTATCTGTACAGAGGAAACAGGAGCAAAGCAAGGTACAGAACTCTACATTCTGTGGGACAAAATGTATGCGGTTAAACCCCAGATTTGTAAACACGCTGATGCACGCCAGGGAGAACAGACTGGACGTTCAATCAGTAGCCACCTCTGGGGAGCGGGGTTGGGGAGTGAACGGAGATGTTTACTTTTACCTCCTATCAGGGTGAGCAAACCAGCCTGCGGGCCCAGTCTGGCTCACAACCTGCTTTTACAAATGAAGATTCACTGGACACAGTCATGTGCATCTATTTATCTGGTATCTACGGCTGCTCTGGCCTTTCGCAGCAGAGTTGAGCAGTTGAGAAAGAAACAGTATGGTCCATGAAGCTGGAAATATTTACCATCCGGCCCATCACAGAAAGAGTGTGCTGTCCTTTGCTTTTTCTGGTACAATAAGCAGGGAAGTAGTTAAAGGGTGCAGTCTGGGGCGTGTTGGGGGGGGGTACCAAACGGCTCTGAAATCTACTTGTGGCTTCCTCACCAATGGGCTATGCCTTGTGTTTCTTGCATCTAGTGTCCTTAACTTTAAGGTCAGACTAGATTAAATCTATGGAACTTTTTCTGCCATGATCGTTCTGGGAGTCTTGAGCAGGAATCACCTTTAACACAGAAAAGCAGGTAGAGAAGAGATCTTTCTGGTTGGTGAGAGGCCACGTCTGGAAACCAGCCAAGTGAGTTGCCGCTCTTGTTGGTATGAGTTCAGATTAAGCAAGGACCCAGTTACCAAACGGCTCTCGTCTGGGAGTGGCACGAGTGAACAATTAACCAGCCAGAAACTCCTTTCTCAAACTCTCATTGCACAGTAAGTTCAACCGCAAATCACAAGACATATTTACCAGTGAGCACATCCAAGGCCACTATGCCACTTGAGAAGCCGTGTGAGAAAGTCAAAGTCCCTCCAACCTCGCTCAGGGATGGTTAAAAGGCCAGGAAATGGCTGTTTTCTTCATGATGGACAGAGAAGCTGGATGACCCACTGGGGCTCACACACAGATTCCCCACACATGCTGTAGCTGAGCACTGACTGGTCCTGCCCCAGTGCTGGGGGGCCCCTGGAGTTTTGTCACATCCACAAACGGCACGTGGGCTCCACCTTCCTGCCTATCATGTCTCCTCCCGAGGAAGATGGGAATCAGCTGCGTTGGCCCAAACCTGGGTGCAACTTGATTATGAGCCAAGAAAAGCTTCCACGGACCAGCCTGATGAGGCTGCTGACTCTGCCTGGCTAGAGCTGTCATCAGGACTTACATGCTGGAAAATTCAGCTGTCAGACAATGAGGGACCCACAGCTAACACGCCAGCACTGGCCGCCTCCATTCTACCCAGAGACTCATGCCAGTGTGGAAACCCCTGGGCACGAGCACAGTAAACAATTCCCCCCTCAGCTCTACGTAAAGAAGCAGTTCCGCCATCTTAGAATGGGTTAGAGAATGACATCTGTATGTCAGCAAAGGCTCCTGAACTTGGCTTTCCACTTCAGCCAGGGAATATCCCGGGAAAAACCAAACTCATAAAGACTGGAGTGAAGGCAAGCCAGGCGATTGAAAGCACTTGGTTATGTTAAAAACACAAAAGAAATGCTGACACTTTTACAATTTTTAGACCTTTTCACAGAAATTTCTTTCTTTTTTTAAAAGATTTTATTTATTTATTTCACAGAGAGAGACAGCCAGCGAGAGAGGGAACACAAGCAGGGGTAGTGGGAGAGGAAGAAGCAGGCTCCCAGTGAGCAGGGAGCCCATTGTGGGGCTCGATCCCACGACTCTGGGATCACGCCCTAAACCGAAGGCAGATGCTTAACTACTGAGCCACCCAGATGCCCCTTCGCAGAAACTTCTACCCACAACTGCCCAGTGCAAACCTCCTTCGGTTGAAGTACGCATGTGTGACTCAATGGCAGCTGACATTTTTACTAATAGATGTGTTTACATAAGAAAAACGAGAGTTTAATGAATTAAGCTCTGTCAGTTAAAAAAAGGGATATGGTACACAAGCTAGCTGTCCTTAGAGATGAACCAATAAGCTCATATTTATAACATTATATAATTATTACAGATATTATAATATTTATAAGCTCAAACAGGAAGAGAGGGAGGAGGTGAAGTCTTAGGTTTCAGTCATTTGGCAAATATGGTGCACCTGGAAGTCAGACACCTGAAGAGGAGGAGGAGAAGGCCGAAGAAGGTAGGCTTTGAAGACCGACATCTTGGATTCCAATTCCGACCCTGCTAGTAATCATCTGTATGCCTTGGGGCAGCTGCTCTGAGCCTCAGTTTTGTCATTTGCAAAACAAGGATGAGAGTAATAGTGAGTACAGCGGGTAGAGTTGGTAAAAGGAGTTTAATGAGCTACAGAGTATTATGCTAAGCGAAATGAGTCAGTCTGAGAAAGACAATTACCATATGATTTCACTCATATGTGGAATTTAAGAAACAAAACAGATGAACTTATGGGAGGGTGTGAAGGGAAAAAAAGAAAAAAGAGGGAGGGAAACAAACCATAAGAGACTCTTAAAGATAGAACAAACGGAGGGTTGACGGAGGGCGTAGTGGCGGAGGGGCTAGATGGGTGATGGTCTTAAGGAGGGCAGTTGCTGAGATGGGCACTGGACGCTGTATGTAAGTGATGAATCACTGAATTCTACTCCTGAAACCAATAACGCACTCTGTTCGCTAAGTAGAATTTAAACAAAAATTTGAGAAAAAAAAAAGGGACTTGAATGAGATAGGTTTATAAAGTACAAAGGCAGTAAGAACCGGTAGTAACTACAGCCATAACCCCCCTTTATTAGATACTCCTGCCCTCAAGGGGTTTACCCTGCAGGAGGGTAAGACTACTGAGTGAGACAGGTGTCAGAGAGAAAATATCCAAGACTGCCGTGCAGGGGAGTCAGGGAGACATCCCAGAAGAGGGGCACTCAGTAAGATTTAAAGGGGAGGAGGGCTTTATGAAGCAGAGAGTCCTTCCTCCCACCATCCTTTCCCATTCATCTATTCACGCACCCATTTACTGAGCACCTACCCTTCGTCAGATAATGTTTTAGGTGCTGGGGATATGGCTGCACCTGTCCTGAGGTTTACATCCTGGCAACGGGTGGCAGAGAGTAGACAAGTATATGAGCAAAGAAGGATTTTAGATCATCCTGCAGGTGGTGGTGGGGGGGGGGAGTACCATGAAGAAAATAAAACAGGTCCAGGGGATAGAAGATGACTTAGGGTTGGGTAGGCGGAGGCAGCTTCAGCTACGGTGACCGGGGAAGCTTCTCAAAGGAATGGCAGACAGGGTGAATAATGAGTCCCCCAAGGCTTGGGGGAAGGATGTTCCAGGCAGAGGAACAGCGAGTGCAAAGAGCCGAGATGGAAACAAGTCTTGAGGACAGAAAGCAGGCCAGGGGGCTGGTATGAATGAGGGGGACAGATGTAGGTGACCTGGACGCAGAGCAAGAGCTTAATCACAGAGGGCTGGGTAAGCCGAGATAAGATTTTTCAATAGGTTTTTATAATTCTGAGGTTCAAAATCAAAACAAAAAAACCCAGTCAATAGCATTTTTTTTTTCTCACGCTTTCAAACTCTTTCAAACACACAAAGGGAAGCTTGGAAATCTACCCTGCCTCCCCCCAGTCCTTTGGCCCTCAACTTTGTTATGCAAGAACCAACACCCTTCTTTCATCTATTGCCAGAACCAGATACACTTTGCATCCTAAACAAGCTGCCAAAACAAAGCAGAAAGCTGGGCTTCAACTCTCTGTTAGAGGATGTTCTAAACTTTGCAAAAACACATTTCTCTATCTTTCAAGTATGTTTATTTGGACAAGGTATACGGATATATGCACGGATGCAAGGGACCAGCTGCAGAGAACCGAGACAAACCACCAAAACAATTATTTAGCAGGAGGGAAAGATAAAAGCGCTCTTGAGTATAAGCAAACATTTCTGCTTCATCTAATGTTTATGAGCAAAACACGACCTCAATGTGAAGCAATGCTGAGGACGACACAGACGCCTATTTGCCGAAACCATTCTGGGCTTGGTGAACCAGAAAAGTAGCAGGGTGTGTTTCCTCTTTTACTAGGGGCCTCGCTCCCCGAGGCCACACCTTGGTGCTGGTAAGACTCATTTTTGCTCATACAGGCTCATAGCAGGGGCTCTGCTTAGGAAAACGGAGCTGAGGTCAGTGTACTTATGACAGCACGAGGACATCTTCAGCTTCCCTCCCCTTTCCAGTGGTCTGCCTTATTCTGGACACCCCACGTCCTAACACCTGGGTCAGGAAACGGGGGCTCATTCCAACCTCCCAGGAGACCCCCTCGCCCCCGCCAATACTCTAGGACATCATATTAGGATACATAGAGTTAAGGAGGTATATTTTTTCATTAGTGATCTACAAGTTCTTTCTTCTGACCGGATAATTTTCAACAGAGGTTGAGAATACCATGCCTTTGGGTCAAATCTTAGTGTTGGTCTGCTTTTTAGATTACTAAATCTGTGCGGCATCTTTAGCATGTGGGATTGTAAATAAATAACAGCAGAAGTTTAATTTCTGGGCGTCATGAAGAAAAATGTATAAAGCTCCCCCATTTCAAATTCTATAATCCATAGAGCCGCTTTTTCTGCATTCTTAAAAGATTCCTCTGGTAGTCCCTCAAACATTAAAAGCTGCTTTGATGGGAATTGGATTTGTCCTTTTGAAAAAATTACAGACAGACTACGTGAACATGGCATGTGAGCTTCTCACAGACCAACCTCCTGGGTGGTCTTTCTATGGGAATCATTGACATTCACTCACTCATTCGTCAACTACTGAGCAACCAATACGGGTAGACACTGTGCTACATCTTGGGGATAAAATGGACCTAAAATAGTAGCCTTCTCTGTGCTCATGGGCCTTAGATTTAGTGAAGGAGGGAGCGAATTCTACTAATGAGAAAATGTTTCTAAGAGAGCACACGGTGGATGATATACTGGTACTTCTAGGCTGAGGTAAAAGGTTTGCTTTGCAATCAAAAAGCAGAAAACATAATTTGTTGGTAACACCATGGGCCAGTCCAACCCTGTCACCAAGAATGGACTCCAACAATTAGAGGCATTTCCTGATAGGTCCAGCCAATGCCAAGTGCTCCCCCCAACCCCCCGCCCCAGCTGGGCTTGAGGGGAGTCTTCCCCAGAGCGGCCTGTCTCCTCCTGTTTGCTGGTAGCTCCTGGAAGTCATGGAGCTCAGGGCAACCTACCACATTCTTGGAGAAACGCCACGAAAATGTAACACGCATAACTAGATTGCAGGAGAACTATTTTATGAGGTTGTGAATTTACACTTATGAAATTTAAAGCTATAATTGGAACATGGGTCCACCCAAAGAAGTAAAGTGGAACTATGGGAAGTTAGCTGATTCAGATGTTTGGTATCAGTGTTTGTTTCCTACAACTTCACTCACAATCTGTTCACCTCTGAGAGCCAACAAGCAGCAGCAAACGCTAAAGGTACAGGAAAAATGTAAATGAAAAAAAAAAAAATCCAGCCATGGACTCTATCGTTATCTGTGAGCTGGAGAAAGGCTGTGACTATTCTATTTCACTGACAAATGAAACCCAATTCCTAGAAAACCAGAAAGTTTGAGACCCATTGGTATAGAAGGGGAAAGGAGAGAGAAATGAAAGCACTCGTTGGTAGGTTCCAAAAGAAAAACCCAAATATGCATGCCCAGATCTACTCAAAGCCCACATATCAAAAAATCTGTATTTGCAGACTTGATAAGTTATGGGTAATTATTTACTTTATAACGTGGGCTATTACAAGAGATCCTGTTTTGTTTTGTTTTTTAAAAAAAACAGTACGTTCCTGGGATGTACTTAAGATGAGATTCGCTTTAGAGAAGTCGGACTACTATAAAACCAGGGCACTGTATCCAACAAGGCCCATAAGGGATCATGATGGGGGCAGCCAGGAGCAGAAGAATGTATATTCAGAATAGTGTTTAACCCCTGCTCAAACTGAAGCAGAACAAAATAAAAACCAACACAGTCAGGGCAAAGCATGTGTCCTGTCACTGTTCCTTCTACTCGGCCAGTGTCCCCTGGGGTCTGGCCTCCCTCCTCGTAGCCCTCTCTTCCTCTCTGCGGCAGCTGGTCTCAAAAGTGGTTTCTTTACAGCAGTGGTTCAACTGGCAGGCGGTTCTGCCCTGCAGGGAACACTTGGCAACATCTGGAGACATTTTTGGTTGTCACAGCTGGGGAGGGAGGGCTACGGTCAGTAACGAGTAGAGGCCAGGGATGTTGCTAAGCATCCCACAGGACCGTCCTCCACAAGAATCATCCCGTCCAAAATGTTAACAGTATGGAGGCTGAGGAACTCTGGTCTACAGGAGGCAAAATCATGATCATCCCTCTAGAGCTGGGATGCAGGGACTGAGAACTCTGGACTTCCCCATCCTTTTAAATGAGCTATTATTTAGTGAGAGGGAAAAACCTGCAGATTTATTGTCCTGATAGGCTATTCCCTGAATCAGCTGGATAAGCCACTGATGCAAGGGTTAGACCCACTGACACGTAAAGATGGCTAAACACCCACTTGAAAACATTTGGTCAAAACATGCATTCAAAGAACTATAACGAGACGCTTGGCAAGGCTGCATACTTGGTCTTAAAAAGTCTTCTCAAAAGTAATTTATGCCAATGAGCCGTAGCAAATTCACCTATTCTGTAAGTACATCGTGACTCAACAAGCCTTTTGATCCATTATAGAATGGCAACAATTATAGTTTAATGAGTTATTTTCACTTACTTGTCAGAACCTGTTTGGATAATCTATATAACTTCACATCCTCTTAACATTCCTCGTGAGACCATCTAGAGAAAACAGGCTCCGTTTTCTTGTAAATCCCCAACCCCAGTTAAGGGACACAGGAAGCTGCTTTAGCGACCACTTTCCTGCTGGGTTTTGGCTAGATTCTTTTTTTTTTTTCTTTCCAAAATCAGAAATCTCTTTCACAGTTGAGATTTTCCTCGTCTCATTCCTTCTTTAGAGCCAGCGTAGCGTATTTTAAAACTTTTTTTTTCTAAAAAATAAACTTCAGAGCATGGCTTAAGAAGCAGATTTTTAGGAAAACTATTTTCATCCTAACGACAAGAGTCTCTAGGTTGCTTTCACTTGATGCTCCAAGATGGTGGGGCAGGTAACAATCAAGCCTTTTCCATCTGGAGCTATGACAAAATATGACAAATACCCAAACGTTTTGCTTCCTCATTTTCATTCATGGGGAACTTCTTTAAAAAAAAAAAAAAAGCCCACACATTTATAGTAACAGATAAATCTCCTCAAGTCCCTGCACCACCAAATCCCCCAAATAGGGCCCCCAATCCCTTTCATCTCAAATATAAATTCCACGGACCTCCACAAACCACAGACAAAACAAAACAAATCTGGAAACCACATTCTCCTTTCAATCTTGGGGGTAATAGCCTAAACACACACACACACACACACTCTCTCTCTCTCTCCTTTCAATCTTGGGGGTAGTAGCCTAAACACACACACACACACACACACACACACACTGAAAAGGTCAATAAACGAGAACTCTCAAATAACCAGCCTTCCCCGCTCTTTCTTCTAGCTCTTTATCAAGGGCAAAAAGCTCCCTAGTTCATTTTGTATCAAAAAAAATAAATAAATAAAAAAACCAAAGAGTTTAAGTAAAAACGTAGTTCAGGCCAATGCAAGCGGCTTTTGGAGGACCTGGCGCGGGGGGCGGGTCACCAAGGAAGCCAGGAATCTCGCGTCTGCCCTGCAAAGCAAAGGACAGACAGATGCCTCGCGCACTGCCTTCTTTACCTTCTGCCAGGGCTCCGCTTCGGCTCCCGCTCCTTGGCGGTGCTGAGCTGGGAACGCCTCTGGGCTTGCAACTCGCAGCGTGGCGGAGAGGCTGGTGCACGCCAGACGCCGGCCCCGCGACGGGGGCTCCCTGCCCTCCCGGGTCACGGGCGGCGGCTTCTCTCCGAAGCGAGGCAAACGCGGTGTGCACTGCTCAGCGGCACACACACCGGAAAACAGAACGGGGCAGGCGTTCTCACGCCTCCCTCCCCTCGCTGCGCTCACTAGTTCAACACACCAGCAAACCACTACGGGCCAGTCCAAGTTCCCACGGAAAGGAGGGGGGTAGGTTTTCTTTCTTTCTTTCTTTTTTTTAACGCAGGTTGGGGAAAGTACCATTTCTTCAGGGTCACTCAACAATTGTCTGCACTGCAGTCGCTGATAGGAATTGCCCCGAGGCAGAGGCTTGCACAGAAACCAGATTCCTCGGCTTTTTTAAGTTTCTTTCTTGGGTTTGAGATGATGGAAAGGTGTCCAAGTGCACACAGCTTTCAAACAGCTGGCAAACTTCTCCTTCAAGTCACTGCTTTTGAGGCGCATATTATGAAATCCTTTATGGAGTAAAATTGAGAGCGACTTGATTTTGATTCCCATTAGTTATTCAGAATTTTCTGGTTTTGATGGTCTTTTTTTTTTTTTTTTTTTGAAAGAGATAGAGAGAGAAATGTGACCAAAAAAACGACCTTGCTTATCAAGTTTCCTTGATCCATATTTTCGGTATGCTTTGTCCTGTGCTCTTTTATAGTGGCCAAAAAAAATCAACAGAGACCTTCTACATTCCAGGCACTTTACAACACTAACTTCATTGCCAACTAAACCATTCTGCAGAAATCCCAGATGAGTCAGTGACAGAAGGTGAAGCCACAGGCTGTTCATGTATGTGAACAGAGAGAAGGAGCCAGAAACCCTCTACTCTGATAGCACAGCACTTTTGATGTACCCCTTTCTTAGGACGAGGGCAGGATTCTGTTATAACTCCTGTCATTTTTAATACTGCTGCAGTGATTTAGGGAAATTTTTCATGAAGATTATTTGCCCATAAATGAGCTAGTAAAAAGACCCCCTGTGTACGTGTGGAAGCAATTCCCAACACTGGTGATAAAATGAAAGGTTTTCAGCAACAAGGCAGTGTTTCTAAAATGCAGAGGAAGCTACTGGATTGCACATTATAATAATTAGAGGGCATTTTTTAGCGCGTTTTTCTTTCAAGGAGTCAAAAGCCTCGATGAATGTGCCTTCACCACACCCTCGTAGGGCCAGTTTCTCCCAGTGTGATTGATCTGTTGCCCTTCCCCCACACACACCAGAATCACCCAGAGCAGGGCGGCATGTTAACATGCAGATTCCTGGGCCCAGGCCAGAATCTCTGGATGAGGCCTGGGAACCCACACTTTACAGTGGGTAACCAGGTGATTCTCATGCAAGCAGTTGTAGGATCCCAACCTTAAAACCTCAGCAGTCAGGGACTATAGTTTTTATTTCTGTGATGCCAGACCTTTGTCCTGCATTTGGGAAATTAGCAGGCAGTCAACTGTTTGTCAGAGGAGCAAAGGAGACCCTCCTTACAAAGGAAAAGGGGAAACTCACCTGGGCTCTCAGTCATGGCTGGAAGGACTGGGACATCAGAATTGGGATCACTGATCCCCAGATTTCATCTGTCTACTCTCCTATATTTGGAGGATTGGCCCCTCTTTCAGATTTTATTTAACTACCTCTTTATCTTCCAAGATGGGGAGAAAGAGGATGGTTCACCTTCAGACTTACCCAGCAAACTACCAAATTTGTGAGTTTCCAAGTAAAAGGGGGCAAGGAATAATCACCATGTGGAGTCAAGAGGTTTGAGAAGTCGGCCTGGTTGGACAGTCCTTGTTGAGCAGTAACGAGAGGCCTTTCCTGTTGACCTGCCCCTGGTCCATGCATATGAATTTGATTTGGGTAAAGAAAATAAAGAGTAAAGAATCAAAGGGTGGGCACAGGGATCTGGTTAGGTGATTCCAGATTCTATCCATGTTTCCAAGATGCCTGCAGCTTTGCGTTTTGCTGCAGGGCCATGAAAATAGGTAGTTTATAAATCGCTTTCATTTGAAAGGCCATTCCAAAGTGTCCTTTTGGGGGAGGAATTACTGTATCGGTTCATTTCCGCTGGCCTGTATGGGCCCCGGCCCTAACCGTCATTCTTCCTGATGAGCTGGCAAGCTCGAAGCAGGTCCATCTGCTGGAATTGGCATAACATCCTTCACGAGGTGGGAAGCCGTGAGGTCCAGGAAGCAAGCACGTTCAGGTGGAAAACAAAAGAGAAAGAAGCCTGTTCCCAACAGGACAGGCAGGAGGGCAGCATTGCTGCGTGGGGCCAAGGGGACCAAATGCTCTCATGTCCCCTGGAACGTTCATCTCCTGGGCTTTGTGGCAAATTTCACATCCTTACCTGGAGAAAGCTATGCCCAGTATGGAAGTTGTCCTGGTGACCTTTGTGCCACCCAGCTCAATGCTCAACTAAGAGAGGCTTTGTGGACAAAAGCACAAGGACAAAATGGAGCAGAGGTGGCTTGAGATGCCGCCACTGTTCGTGTTCTCATGAATCCAGAAACTAGAGAAGATGGCTTGAGACTCAAAGGGCTGCTGTAATGTCCACCAGAGGCACAACCTGGACTCCAGAGAAAGGGTGTAGAAAGACACTGGGCTGTCTTGTGAGCCACCACTGGCCAGGTAGGCAGATCCAAGTGGATGGCAAGCATTTTCGAATAGTGCTGATCTTCCAGATGGAGAATGAGTCCAGGGGAGCCCACAGAAGCCAGTTTACCTCATAATTAAACTACGATAGTGCTAGTCTTTAATGGAAAAATAATTTTTTTTTTAGTTTTTGATGTGTATAACCTGACTACTTACAAAAATGATTTGAAGTGGAAAATAGCATATTATAAGCATGCAATTAAACCAAACAGTAAAATCAAATCACACATTTAAATCAAAGAAACAAGCAAGGCTAGAGAAAAGTGACCTAAGACTTCAATAACAACAACAAATAGAGATAATTTTCCACTTGCACCTGCTGGTGATGACCCAAGGACAGCTCTGATGGGTCATCACTTCTGTGCCCAGAACCCTGGCCAGACCAAGAGACCCATCCCATCACTATGCTGTTGAGGCAGGCTGCCTCTGTACTGTCAGATCCTGATCATTTCTTAAGTTCAGTCCCACCACTGACAATCACTCTCTGACTCTGAAGATGCCGTAATAGACTTGGGCGCTTGAGCACTGGGGGGTCACCTGGATCCTACAGGGGGTATAGCTGTAGACTTGGACACCCTATTGCTTTTAGAAATGCACACTTCATCTATCTGAGAACAAGTCCTAAATCTTACATTTTCTTCTGTGGCCCCCAATGTTGGGCCACCAGCATAACTTCAATACTACTCGTTCACGTCTCTGGAAGAGTTACATTCTACTGCTTGGTTCAACTGTCACCCCCACCCCCACCAACACACACACACACACACACACACACACACACATTTCACCAGCAATAAGGTAAACTCTCTGAAGTTAACACTGAAATACAAAACATAGTTTTAACTCAAAATACAAATTCTTTTCAAAATGTCATTTCCAGATAAGGAAGTCCTTCCATTTGTGCTGACAGGAAACAGGGTGATTTTTTTCATAAACATCGAAACTTTACTGCTTGTGAACATAGTCCTGTTACCCTGGTGACACATTTCCCCTTGTCACTAATGGAGGAGAAAGTAGATAACTTTGGGTGAATCAGAGAGATTTTCCTCAAATCATTGATCACAGCAATGTGCTTATGCCCTCCTGGGCCGATTCCAAATCTGCTCACGATGGAGGGGGAAAAAACATGAGCACCACGTTACTCTCCGCAAATAAGCTGTTGCAACCAACACATCATAAACCATACGTTGAATATAAACCTAAGTTCACATTCCTGTGTTGGGAAGACTTGATATTAATCAAGTCATAGTTTGTGATCAAGGGCACAGTTCTGTGCAATGGCAACCCGTGGCCACACAGGCAACCGAAAGTTGGAATGCTCAGGAAGGGAAAAGATCTGGCATACGATGCTGCAGAAGACAGTGATTGACTTGAATCCTCGATTCTCGCCCTTTACCCACTGTTCTTCTACCTAATAAGTTAAACTGTCCAAGACTGGAAGAAAGACGGAGACAGATGAAGGAAGGGACTACCGTCACTGCTAACTATGCCGGCGGTTTTGCCTGCCTTCTTTTTTTCAAATCCTGCAGCCGTGAGAGGCGGTGACTAGTGTTCTCATTTCATAGGTAAGGAAACTGAGAATAACAGGATTCCAGCTCCCCATCTCCTGTATGTCTCTGCATAGACAGACGACAGATGATGTGTGTGTGTGTGTGTGTGTGTGTGTGTGTGTGTGTGTGTTTATACATATATATCTAAATTGGGACATGATCCACATACCTTGAAACTCATCCTTTTAAAGTATGCAATTCAATGGTTTTTATATATTCAGGGTTGTGCAACTATCATCACTAATTCAAGAATGTTTTCATCAACTCCCCCCAAAACCCTGTGCCCATTAGCAGTCATTTTCCCCATTCCCCCAGCCCCCCACAACCACTAATCTACTTTGTCTCTGTGGGTTTGCCTATTCTAGACACTGACACTTCATATAAGTGGAATCCTATAATATGAGGTCTTTTGTGCCTGGCTTCCTTCACTGGGCACCATGTTTCCAAGGTTCATCCTTGTGGTAGCGTGTTATCAGCACTTCAACCCTTTTTACTGCTGAATAATACTCTATTGTGTGGATATACCACAGTTTTCTTAATTTGTATTTGAAAATGAGCCCAGTTCTATGGTTTATTGTTAAGTTCTAGTTTTAAATTAGGAAAGACGACTGGTATCCCTATATTGGCCCTGCTTTGATCTACTGAGCTCCAGAGAGTGTTAGACTGGAGCTCTGTGAAGAAAGCATGCTGTCCAACCTGAGATAGCTTCATCCATCTACAGTATTCTCCAAGGGCCGTGCCAGGTGCCCTTGTGGAGCCTACAGCTGATTAAAGGAGACAAGACACTATGAGCTATGACTGCATAGACCAGACACTGAGAGCTATGACTGCATAGACCACATGCTGAGAGCTATGACCGCATAGACCAGATGCTGTGAGCTATGACCGCATAGACCAGATGCTGAGAGCTATGACCGCATAGACCAGATGCTGAGAGCTATGACTGCATAGACCAGCCACTGTCAACTATGACTACATAGACCAGACGCTGTGGCCTATGACTGCACAGAAGTACAACAGACTCTATGAGAAGGGTCGCTGACTTTCAGTGACATTTTACACGGGTAAAAAGTAAACCAAACAAGCAGCAAATGTTTTTCATCCCCAAAATAGGTATAACAGGGCCGCTAGTGAGATGGATTTCTCCGTTTCACTGGTAATGATAAATTTTGGTCCTTCAGCAAGTTATTTTGGGAAGCAAATTAATTACCCGTGTTCTGCAATGATTACTGCCAGGTGGATCATGAAGCAGTGTGTATGTTCCTGTCTTCTGAGAACTGAGAGACCTGGCTTCTAATCGCGGTCTGTTACTAATTAGGCCCCGAGTTGCTGGCACTCAGTAACCCCATCTGTAAATGGAGGTCAGTAGTAACTGCCTTGACCACTTTACAGGCTTGTGAGAATTAAATATTTATGAGATCATTAGCAAGCGTTACAAATATTATGCAAGAGCAGGATACCGTGGTGTTTCACGGTCCCCCAAGACATAGACCATCTCAACCAACACTACCAGGGTTCCTTGATTCTTTTTCCTCTCCCTAATCCTCAAAAACATTTGGGTTCAGAGTTAAGTGGAAGCATGAATTCCTTTGAGCACAGTAGGAAGGGGAAGAACGCAGTCAGTTTTCAGTGAGAACATGGGGTGCCGTGCTTGCTTTGCGTGTGTGTGACAAAACCAAGGAAGAAAGGGGCAGGTGGCATTTCAGCCTGTGTTTTACAAATGATATCTTTGATGGTTGCAAACATACTATATAAATCATGCAAGTGCCATGGTATAATCGCATTTCTTCTCACTACATAACAGATGCACCCAGAACAAGAGCAGCCCACTGCTTGTGGTTCTTAGAGCATAACATGCTTGGAATACCCACACCAAAAGGAAAGAAGAGGCCAAGGGCCTCCACTTTATAATGTGAATTAAAATCACAGGAACATCCTAAACCTCTGTCCCTGGGCTTTATGAAAAAGCAGTCAAAAAGTTAAATGAAATAGGGGCGCCTGGGTGGCTCAGTCATGAAGCGTCTGCCTTTGGCTCAGGGCGTGATCCTGGCGTTCTGGGATCGAGCCCCATGTCAGGCTCTTCCGCTGGGAGCCTGCTTCTTCCTCTCTCGCTCCCCCTGCTTGTGTTCCCTCTCTCACTGGCTGTCTCTCTCTCTGTTGAATGAATAAACAAAATCTTAAAAAAAAAAAAAAAGTTAAAACAAAATGAAGCCACTTGTTTTTAATCCCTGGGAGATTCCAGGACGAGGATTTGGCTGAATCATGTTGTGATCCCATTTCCTCCGCTGCAGGAGTTCAGCTGGAGAGGTCTGAAGCCCGTCCACCCCCTGTCCTTTTGTCTGTCCATCGTTTCCAAGTTAACGGATAAGACAGGACAGCATCACCCAGTAGGTGTGAACGGGAAGGCACTGAAGGGGCAGAGGACCCACCTCGGGCTGCATGGGAGGGTCTCACACTGTGCAGTAGACAGGCTGAAGCATCACACGCTCCCCAGAGGACACAAGTGGCACTGTAAACACTATGCCACATAAAGGCAGGTGTCACCAGCCTTTCTGGAAACAAAGGCACCCAGGACAGGAGGGTTGATTTCCTGGGTGTGGTGATGTGGGGAAGAAGGGAAAGGGAAGGAATAGGAGACCCAAGCCAGAAAAGCAGAGCCTCGCCTTGCTCTCCTCTGAGTAAGAATGCAGACAACACAGCTTTGCTTTGTCTCTGAGAGACGAGCTGCAAGAGGAAGGCTCCAGAGGCTGCAGTCTAGCAGGTGTCTGCCCAGAGAGGCCCCATCTGCAGAGGGAGCCAAGCTCCCTAGGGATGAAAGCATTTGTCTTGAAGGAATCAGTGGAGTGCTGGGTGAACACAGAGCCCTGGCAGAAGGGAACTGTGCAAGAGAGCTAGCTGAGCGACTGCTGATGGAACAGCTCAAGACTTTGGTTTGCTGATGGAACAGTCCAAGCCCAGGGGGAGGGAACAGGGACAAACCCTTTTTCTTTACCCTCAACATTTCTGGTTCCAGTCTGACGTTTTTTTTTGTTTTTTGTTTTTTTGTTTTTAATGCTGCCTTCAATTTGGAATTATTTTGTCGCTATTTTCTTTCTTTATGAAGTTGGCAGGTAACAACATTCCTGTGCCCAGGAAAGGAATTTTGCTGGAGTAAGAGATCTCCAAGGGCCAGTCACCAAAGATGGAAGGAAATTTATACCAAAGGGGTGCCCAACGTCTGCTGACATCTGTGATCTAAGCTGGAAGTCTCCTGTAGCTTCCTGCACCGTTAGCCTGCTATAAAGCAGGAGGAGAGGAGAGGAGCGGTGGGGGTGGGAAGAAAAAGGGGGAGGAAGGTTGCTTCAGTGGAGAGTTTCAAGATACAGATGGAGATAGAAGGCTATTAGCAAACTCGAGTATTTCACACTAATTTGATTCTGGACTTAATTAGGAGGCAGGTTGTAAACATCTTCAGAACGCTCCTGAATTTATAGGCTAATTAGCATAAGCTTTTAAAGATGTGCCATTTATAGCAAGACCTCTCAAAAAAAGAGAATCTTGTTGCTGAAAACAAAACTGAAAGCCAGCTAATGGTAAATAAAGCAACAATCTGAGTGTATGCTCCATGCCAGTTTACAGGAAAGTCTCTCCAGGAGGAAGAACTGCTGACTCTGACCCCTTAGACCTAAGACATGAGAATTACGGAACTCAGATCCTAAGAGCCAAAGAAACTTGGAGTCAAGCGGTCCAAGGCTTCGATATATTTTTAATGCCTGTACTGAAAAACTGGGGCTCAAAGAAGTTGAGAGACTTGCCTGGGTCCCACAGCTGGGAGTTCCAGAGCCAAGAGTAGATCCCTGAGTCCCTATCACGTGGAGCCCTTTTCATTAAAACCCATGAAGACTCTCCTCCCCAGACGGTCAAGCCAAAGCTTCCTCAAGTGTCTGGAGGCATCTCAGGTGAAAGCGCCCAGAGAGGAGGCTATCGGGCACCTCTGATGCTTAACGAGGGTCACCAGATGACACTTGTCTAAGTTCCCAGATTTACTGGAGTGCGTTTGAAGGGTGGCCCAAAAGATTGTCCACATAAAGTCTCTGGAACCTTTGGAAAAAGGGCCTTTGCAGATGTAATCATTAAGCTAAGGATCTCGAGATGAGATCATCTTGGATTATCTGGGTGAGCCCTAAATCCAATGACAAGTGTCCTTCTAAGAGCAAAGGGGGTGACACAGAGAGAAGACACAGAGGGGAGGTCATGTGCAGATGAAGGCAGCGATCAGGGTCACACAGCCACAGGCCACCACAAGCTGGAAGGGGCAAGGGAGAGCTCCCCCTGAGAGCCTCTGGAGGGAGCGTGGCCCTGCTGACACCTCGTGTTTGTACTTCTGGCCTCCGGAACTGTGAGAGAGTAAGTTTCTGTGGTTTTAAGACCCCGCTGTTCAAGCGGATTCAGGAAACGAATACATTTACAATCTCTACGGATACGATCAATCAGAAAAAACAACAGTAACAAAAAAACAGGTAAGGATCACAGAACGGACAAGCAAAACATGGTATATCCATATAATGCGATATCATTCAGTCTTAAAGGAAGCAAATTCTGGCACGTGCTATAGCACGATGAACCTTGGGGACATTGTGCAAAGTAAAATAAGCCAGCCACACACACACAGACCACACGATACTATATGAACCCACCTGTAGGAGGAGCCTAGAGTAGTCTAATTCATGGAGACAGAAAATAGGACGACTGTTGTTGGGGCTTGAGGGGGACAGGGAATGAGGGTTTACTGCTTAGTAAGTATAGTATCTCCACTTTACAAGATGTGAAGCGCCATGGAGACGGATGGTGGTGATGGCTGGGCCACATTATGGATATATTTAATACCACTGAACTGTACACTTAAAAGGGATTAACATGGTAAATTTTATGGTAGGTGCATTTTACCACATTTTTAAAATGGAAGGGAAAAAAAAAGGCAAGGATCAAAGCATTTACACATTCACAATCGTAATGTTTCAATGATGGGGTCTGAGAATGAAGGCATGGGAGGAGGGCGGAGTGTTGAGCCCCGTCCTGGTTTATACGGGTAACCGAGCCAAGCTGACTCAGAAGTTGGTCACTTGTCAGTGTGCTACTCAGGCAGGCAGGACATTTTTCTAGATCACACGCTTCTGAAGAGGTCTGCATGCCCGCTGGGTGGGTCTTGACTCTCCCAGGAAGCCCGTACAAGTGATTCCCAGAAGTCCCAACTCTTTAGGCACTGTGTGCAAAGCGTCCGCGACGTCCACCTTACAGACGGGCCTCACTGAGACCCGAAGCCAATGTGGTGAGGCGCTCCTGCTGCCACCGAGAACAGCCAGTCCAGGGGGAGCCGGAGTAAGCCGATGTGTCTTCAAAATGGCACGTTCTTGGACCTGGTGTATTTTCCACATTCCTTCTCACGGCTGTTGAACTAAATCTGACGTCATCGACAGCACCCCCCTGCCTGCTGCCTCCCCAACTCATTCTGGGGAACACAGTTCCATCCGTGGACTGAGACAGTTGTTTCGATCCATGCCTTCTGTAAATGCGGCTGGCTCAAATCTGGGGGCTATGCTCAGTGTCTTCCCTCCGCTTTGCCTACAGCCGAACATCTGGGATATGGTTCTGATATTTTATTGTTGTTTTAAAATGCAATTTCCCCATTGCTCCCAACTCAACGGGTTTGTTTCAGTCTTTATACTGATCAAACTTGGGAACCCCAAAGGAAATGCTGTGGGGAGGGATGAGAGACATGTTCAGGGGACAGGTGGGGAGTGCCCACCACCGCACTTTGAGTCTTGTGATCTGACCACCTGGACTTCATGCTGCATCTGAATAGGGCACAATCATCTTCTCCAACAGCTTTACTGCAGGGGTGCTTCACCGAGGGCCCAAACCCTGGTATTGACCACACTTGGGCCAAAGAAAACCATTGGAAAGGCCATGAAAACTTCTTCTGCCCCCAACTGTGTGTGGAGGGTGGGTCCACCTCTCGGGTTTCCCTCCCCCCAGAGCTCTGAGTTCTGTTTTGTGTACCAAGTTCTGCAATAGTCTCCTCCCTGTCTCCACCCTCACCCCCTCTCCAACCACTTTTTTTTTAAATTCAAGGTAAAATTCACAACCCATAAAATAAACCATTTAAACATGAACAATCCTGCGGCATTTCGGACAATCACAGTGTCGTGCATTTACTGCCTCAATCTTGTTCCAAAACATGTCATTGCTCCAGTTGGGTACCAATGAGCAGTTACTCTTATTTCCTGTCCCCCTTCCCCCAACTCCAGGCAATCACCAGTCTCCCTTCTGTCTCTATGGCTTGACCTCTTCTGGATATTTCATCTCAATGGAAGCAAACCATATGCAGCCTTTCGTGTCTGGTTTCTTCCACTTAGCATAATGTTTTCAAGGTTCCTCCATGTGGTAGCAGGTGTCAGAATTCCTTCCTTTTGAACGCTGCATAGTAATCCTTGTCTGTATATCCACATTGTGTTGGTCCACTCATCTATGCACGGACACTGGGTTGTTTCCATCTCTGGCTGTGGTGAACAGAGCTGCTATGGACGTGGTCCTATGTGTATCTGAGGACTCCCATGCATTCTTTTTTTTTTTTAATATATATTTATTTATTTCAGAGAGAGAGAGCACGAACAGAGGGGCAGAGGCACAGGGAGAGAGAATCTCAAGCACACTCTGAGCTGAGCACGGAACCCCACACAACCCTGAGATCATGACCTGAGCTGAAACCAAGAGTCGGAGGCTCAACTGACAGGGCCACCCAGGCGCCCTCCCGTGCATTCCTTATACCGCAACATGATCCAATCACGTTCAGCTCCAACCACAATCGCTTTAATGGCTTCCCACCATTCTTAGGATAAAGCCCAAAGTCCTGAACAGGACTCTTGAAGTCCTCATGCTCCGACCCCTCCCCACTCCCCTAGCACCATCTCTCACACCTGCGCTCCTGCCCATCTGACTTTCGTTTCTGCTCTGCTCTGGGGGCTCTGGGCCTCCGCGGAGGCTGCTCCTTCTTCCTCCTGGAACCCCCTCCCCCCTGGGTAAAAGACAACTGCTTGTGACAGTCCCTTCCTTATATCCCCAACCCAATTAGCCACACTAGGTCCTAGCACAGAGCCTTCGCTGGCCCTTCTGTGTTTCCTGGAAAGAAAGGCACCCCAGAGCTTGCCGCGGGATTGGGCAAGCCCTGCGAGACCTTGCAGTGCAATCCCAGACGCGGCCCACAGACACTTGGGGGCCTCTCAGATCTACGCCCAGTGTCTCCGAAACTCGCCCCGCTGGGAGGTTTGAAGGTGGTTATGTGGATTCGGTGCCCTGGTGTCTGTCAAAGCTGCAGAACCAGTTGGTCGCCTTCCCAGCTGCTTGGCGTCCTGACTTACGTCTTGCCCAGGACGCATTCTCCACCCTGAAATGTGGGATGGATAGGACGTAATCTTTTCTTTCTTTTTAAATCCGGTCTGGTTAGCGCCCCACAGGCTAGGCAGAAGTAGGGCAGTGACTCCGAGCTCCGGCCTCTGATTCCACAGGCCGGGCTCTGGCCCGGGGGGGCTCCGCTCAGCCCCCCGCTGGTGGGGCCGCGGCTGAGACAGACGGGCTTCGGCTCCGCCCAAGCCACAGCGTGTTCTGGGTCACACAGGATGCGGTTTTTTAAGGGCGGGGAAGTGTCTGCCTTCACCTTTCACCCACCCTTCCCTTGCTTCAGTTCTGAGCCCCTGCCCCCTGAGTCTGTGCACCCTCACACACACAGGTACACACACACGTGCACTCCCACACGGGCACACACAGGCATGGACGGTTCACACGGACGCATATGCACACATGAAGCACACACGTGGCTCTAACACGCTCTTCATTTCCTACTTTCTGATGTCTAAAAATAGTCTCGTAGAACCCTTCCTTCCCCATAATTCCTAGCGGTCCCCTTATCACTTTTGATAAATTGGCCATCATTCCAATTTCGCTTGAACACTTAGTAGAAACTGCCTGTGAAGACAACCCGACACGTTAAATCTCTGAGAGATCCATCATCGACAACTACTTTCTTTCCTCCAGAGGGGAAGATGAAAAAAAAAAATGGAACAAGAGCCTCTATTGTGTTTCTGACGACTTCTGAGGAAAATGACGGTAGCTTTGACGGGAGCCACTTACCTCCAGGACCTTCCCTGTGATAAACTGGTGACAGGCCTCGCATTTCACCCCGAAGAGCCCCTGGTAGTCCTTTTCACAGTACGGAGCGCCATCCCTGCAACACAGAAGGGCCGTTCAGCTCCTGACGGGGCCGAGGGGCAGGGAGACGCCAGGACCATATTTCTCGGAGCCCTCTCCACAGAGTGGTAGCAGGCCGTGATTCTCCCCCACCCAGCATTCGCAAGCCTGGAGAGCTGGTCAGACACGACCACAAGGCAGGGAACCAAACGATGTGGACAGAGGGCCGTGGTTCTCGGGCTACACAGAAATGACGGCCAAATCACCACACGACCACCATGGCCGCTTCCCTGTTGTCTCAGACCTAAGCAGCAAAACGCTGGCACCATTCCCCCCCCCACCAGGCCAGATGGGCTTCAGATGTGGTGGCAGTGTTCACCCTCCTTCCCCTCACCGCTTCCCTGAGCTCACACGCCAGCACCTCCCAGCAGTGCTGAGACGCCATGTCCTCAGCCCTCAGGGGGCCCGAGGGGCGCAGGGCCTTCTCTTCAGCCGCTCAAAACCTCCTCATTTACCTCAGAGCACAGTAAGAATGTTGTTTTCTAGGTGTGCCATTGAGTGGAAAAGTCACAAAGCACCACTGCAGACAGCCCAGTTACCTACTCCCACACAGCCTTCCGGGTCTGTTTAACAGCCGGGCATTTTTCGGTCTTGTCTTTGGCTGAGCATCAGAAATCACCTGTGAAGTTTCTTCCTCCCGCTACAGGTGTTTCGGCTTCTCCCTGACCTACAGAATTAGATTTCTAGGGGGTGGGGCCCAGGCGACTTTCGGTTGTTGTTGTTGTTTCACTCTATTCTTAAATTCAGGTAATTTTTTTGAATAGCTAGACATTTAACCCGGTTAACAACAACATGTCACTTACTCCAGCCATCATCTGCACCAGCATCGGCCTCTAACATGAACCCACTCCTGCCGGGTTGTTTTGTGTATTGGTCCTCATGCGCTCAGCGCTTAGACCCTGTGTGTTTTTTTAGGGTGGGGGGTTGTCTACAAATACATTCAAGACCTAGAAGGAGGTCAAAGGTTTACTAGTTCCAAATCGGGGGTAAAATTTAGGGAAAGTAAAATCACTAAATGCTTAATTGATGACAACATACAGTGGAACATTATGTCAGCTTTGCTAATTGTTTAATTAGGCAAGGATTCACATTTCATTAAATTTACTGCAAGCAGACGGTGGCAAGAGCAGCAGAATAAAATTCCTTTTATAAAAACTAACGAGGTTGTAGAGCAAAAGTTCGTCTTGCTCGTGGGATGTGAATGTCTCTCACTATGTTGGGTGGGGTGGGGTGGGGGTGGGGGACGCCCCCTCACGAGGATACCTTGGCCTGGGCCCCAGCCTTACTTGCTGATGTACTCCCCGGTGAGAACCTTCCCGCAGGACTTGCATTTGAAGCAGCCCAGGTGCCACTGCTTGTCCAGGGCTAGCAGGGCCTGCCCGTTCTTGATGTCTCTTCCGCAGCCGGCACAGTCTGGAAAAGAACAGCCACCGGCAGTTACCTCACGTTTATTTTGCTAAATCCAAGCACAAAGGCCAGCTCTGAACCCCGGTGTGCGCCCATCCCCCACTCAACAAATATTTACTTAAGCACTGTGTCATTCCACTCCCTTCCCGGCACCTAGCCTTTCTTAGCCTCGCAGAGCATGGAAACTTCAGGAACCTCAGTGGATCCAAGGGGATGGATGTCCTTCCTCCGCTCACTTCCTTGGGGGTTACTGAAATACCCTCCGAGCTCCAGCTGTCCCAGGGAACATTTAATTACGTCGTCTTGGCTGTGATTTGCAGAAAGCTCTCACAGGCCTCTATTAATTGAGGGCACATGTGAGTAGCTGAGCACCTCATGCCGGAAACCTCACTGAACAATATATACGTGATTCCTGGAAAGCAGCCCATGAATCTCATTTTTGTAAATGGGACTCTCCAGCCTTATCGTCCTAAACCAGACTTCTGAAGATGTATGATCATCAACTGAATAGCTCTTAATTCCTTAGCTTTAAATTCTCCGTGGCAGGATCCTGTGAAGGAGATGAAGGAGAAAGTGTTTCTTTGTGGTAAAGGGCGTGGGCTCTGGAAGGAGCCGGCCTGGTTCCTGCGTCCGAGCCCAGTGAAACACCTTGTTGGCCAGCCACGTGACCCACGCCGGTTCTCCCCCTTTCTAAGTCTTGGTTTCTTTATATGGAAGCTGGGGCCTTATCAGTGCCTGTCTCAAGCCTCCGATGAGGATTCAATGAAATAATGGTTAGCACTGAGGCTGGCACATGGGAAGTGGCCCTATAAACGTTGCCTGTTATTATAATTGCCATTGTTATGATTATTAAATACTTCGTTGTCAGGGAAATTGAGTATTTAAAAGAACCCAGAAAAATGTAAATTGATGCAACCTTTCTGGAAAGCACCATAAACATCCACAGACAGTTCAAATCAACGCAGCTGAGCAAATGACACACAGCATTGCTGGGACGCTGGCCATCATGTCCCTGCTGATTATAAGAAACACCGGCAGAATAAAGCAATGCCCACATGAGGCCCCCTGGTGCACAAAATGATGAAACACCCCCCTCTTCCGACCACTTGTGTGACTGCTGTTCCTTTACTAGTGACACTCCCAGCCCTACTTTAACTCTCTCTCCTCCTGGAAGAACTTATTGAGATGCCCAATCACTGACCTGCTCCTGTGTCTTGACAGCACCCAGCCCAGAACTGCTCCCGCTGCCTTGACTCCTCCTTAATACTACCCAGCAAGTGCTCCCATCCTAGGACAGTTCCTCCAGAGAGGCCCAGGATTCCCCTGGTGTTCTCCCTTGCTGCAGTTTCAGTTAACTATGTTTCTTTCTTTTATTTATTTTTGACTACAGGTGTGTTTCTGGATCTTTGGTCAGTGGGTATCAATGTACCTTTAGATCCAGCAATTTCCCAAGATTTTAGTCTACAGGTAACCTTGCAGAAGGGTATGCGTGTGTGTGTGTGTGTGTGTGTGTGTGTGTGTGTGTGTGTGTGTGTGTGTGTGTGTGTCTGGCATGTGTTCACGTATGTATTCCCCGAGGAAAATAAATTTATTTCCTGCAGCACTTTTGTAACGACAAAACTGAAAACAGCCCATGGTTACCTTAATTATGGTAGTCTGGAATACTGGAATAGTATGTGCTGTTAAAAAGAATGAGGTCAATTTGTGTGCTGACATGGGAAGATGTCCAACACAGATTAAGTTTAAAAAAAAAAAAAAAGAAAGCAACCCGTGACAGTATGTATAGCATAAGCTCATTTATAAAAAAATTAGTAAAGGGTATATATGTGTTTGCACACATGCTTGTATAGGAAACAAAACATTTCTTGGAAAAAAAAATTGAAACTCCTAATATATTTTCCTCTGTGAAGGGGGACTTTTTACTTCCCATCCTCTGTGTTATTTGAATTATTTTTTGTTACCACGAGAATGTAAAAAAAAAAAAAAAAAAGCAAAGCAAATATTTGAAGTAAAAAACATAATTGCTATACAAGTTCTAAATTATTGCAGATGAGGATTTCTGTAAGTATTGCCCATTATTAGCTGAGTGTGTATTTTACGGTCACAAAGCATTACGTACTTTTCTTTTTAACTGGAGTTTATGTTTTCCAGCATCTCAACAAAAATCTTTATAAAGGGGGATCTCACATCTGGTCGTTTACTATAAGTTTACTAAATGGGAGGCCATGATATGTGTCCATATACACAATTTTTAAAGGTTAGGAGCACAGGATGAGTAAGGTGAATTGACAGTTTTTAATCCAAGTTGAACTGAATTTTTTTTTCATTCTTCTGATGAGATCATGCCCACTAGGTGGCAGTAAAGATTTAAAATAATAAGGCAGAGGCTGGTTGATTTTTTTTTTTTTTTTTTAAGTCAGAAAATAAATTTTAGAGATGGCTTTCAATTTTAGAGACTGAAAACAGTCGGGCTCAGAAGGGTTGGCAGAGCCATATGGGGTCTGTCCCTGCACAGCGCTGAGATCTAGGGAGATGGAAGGCCAAGGGATGGTAGGAGCCCAGGCTTTGGAATTAGGAGGATTCGAGTATTAGCTTGGGCAAGTTACTATCTCTGAACCCTCACTTCTTCACCTGTGAAATGCCAACTGTGATGTGCCTTGCATAACACTTAGAACACCTGGTCCATGTTAGCCTCTCAGTGTGGCTCCACCTTTCACCGGTGGGAGCAGAGCTGGGACTAGAAGCCACGTTTCTGGAGGGTAAGTCTTGCTCTCTTTACAAGCACGTTAATGCCCAGATATCCCAGAGCTTTGAAAGCAGCTGAGACACACTTTGCGAGCACGAACGACTTCTCTGACCGTTCTGCACTGAGGGTTTTGGATGAACCAGGCGCCCTGTGAGGGCTTTATAGAGAGGGTACCATTTATTATTCAGTCATATAGTCAAAATGCCTGTAGTCTGGAAGCCTCTGACCTCACAGGTGGCATCCCATACATCTCAGATCCTCTGGGCCCTGCAGTGTCCCGTGGAGGGCAGATGTTCTGCAACTGACTTTGGTAATGGTTTGCAGAGAAGCGTTCACGGGATGCTGAATGCCTAGAGCCAGGCGGCTGGTAAAGCGGGGCTGGACACAGAGATGGGATGAGCCTCCTTCCTCCCAAACCTTTAGACATAAATCAAAGACCACCTCCTAGAAAGTAGAATACTGGCCCACACTGGCTGATTCAAAGTATTCTGGCATATGCCACAGAGGCTACTCACTCGTGGTCCTCTGGACAAAACCATAAATTCTCCACTTAAGCCTGAAGTCATGTGGGGGAAAGTGGAAAGATGCAGAGACAAAAAGACTCGTGGATTGTTCTCTCCTCCCATGCTCATCCCAGCTAAGCTCTTTTATAAAGGACAAAATGTCCTGCTCCATATCTTCGTGGTTTTCAGCTGTTGAGAAAATTGTTTCCACATCACTGAAGCAGCTGCTGATAAATATAGAAAGCTGGCGATTGGCACTGGAATTATTGCCGAAGTCAGAAATAGGTGAATATGGAGAAGCACCAAGGAAATCAAACCCTCTAGCAACTTGCCAGTGTTCCATCAAAAACAAAGAATCACCAAATATGGCAAGAGAAAAACACAACCATTAACACTTTGCCTCAAGCCTTTCATTCTTGGCACCAAGAGCCAAGAGAAGAGCAGGAATTTGGCTACTCATGTCCGAGTTAAACATATTCAACTACACACCTGGTTCCATATTTGTATCACTTTGTTCCAAAGCAACAAATATCTTTGAGGACAGGGATCTGTCTTTTTTTTTTTTTTTTTTTGGCATCAGGTCATGCACACCTGGACTTTGAAAGTATTCAAGTTGAAGGTGACAAATGGCTCTCAGCAAGAAAACTTGTGTTCCCAAGCCAAGAAAGATGTCCTCACTTGGGCGGCACTTAAGGTCCTGTCAGATTGGATACCTATGTTCTCCTTGAGAACTATTTCTGCCTTCCTAGAATTTCTCACTTGGGAAAAGTAAGGGCCAAATGTCTTACTCTGTGCAGATGCCCCTCTGGAGAAGAGGGCTGAGGACGTGGAGCTCTAGAAAAGAAAACCGGGTGGCAACTAAACTCCCACCCCCTCCTTCCTAGGCCTGCATGTTTCAGTCATGCCCAGAACCATTAATGAAGGTGGACATAACCATTCAGAGTAGTTACCCATCTGGGATCAAAGCTTTCAGGTTACAGAATGGCGAATTTTCTCGTGTTCTAGAATTTTGGGCCATGGTCTCAGAGCTGAAGACAGAGTGATAAATATTCCATCTTCTAAAGAAGGATGCCAGGAATATCCTTGCAGGACTTTCCAAAAGACAGAATTCACCTGATGATTACCAACCCCTATTGCCCACTCACCTCTGAAATCAGAAATTTGAAAACACATAGAGGAGTCAGCAGGGAGCTGTCCACATAGCAGGAGTATGGTTATGTTCTCCCCCTCTGCTGTGACAGGGATTAGAGGGCCCTGGGAGAAAGATCTAGAAGTTTACTGAGCGGGGAAGCTGAGCTCCTAGCGCTGCTGTGGGTCCAAGAGAAGCTTGATGTTAGAGTTCTTAGAACAAACTGATTTGAATGTCCTAGAGCTTGGAAGCATTCATAAACAGAAAAATCTACAGCCTGCTGAATTTAGAAGATTTGGAAGGCAGGAAGCTGGTTGGAGGCTCCTGCACAGCCCCCCCCCCCCGCCCCACCCCAAATGGCAGGCTAGGGAGAGGATGGAGTGGGAATGGCGTTCACTTCCACCATTTGGCTCACTGAGGGATGTACTTACATCTTGTGGCTGGTACCCACGCCGAAGCATCTAGAATGAACCCAGTGGAGAAAGGTGCCTGCTGAAGGTTGGGGATTTCATTAGTAAGAGGCTAGGAGACTACGAGGGAGCAGGACCTGAGGCTGGGAGAGTTTGTTGCAAGAGGTTAACCCGAAATTGCATGCTTTTGTCAAGGAACTCAAAGTGCACCCCCCCAAAAAAATGTCTCCAGCCAGTGTTAGCTGAGAGAGCAGCGTGGCAATGCCAGGTTCCTAACACCTCGACCCTTCTACGTCCAATCCCCCTTGTCCCTGCCCGGCCCACAAAGGAGCCACAGGACAGGAAGGAGGTAAAGAAAGAGTGAACGAAGATGTTGTGCCCACCGTCGGTCTCCAGTCTGGGTCGGGTCTGAGCTGGGTCAGGGTGCAGCTCTGAAACAGATGCAAGGATCAAGTTTTCCACCGGCCGGACTTTTAGGAGCTGAAGGTGACCAGAGTGCTATGGGATCTGCCTAAGATAGGATTAAGGGTGGGAAACGGAACTCTGATCGAGGATAATACAAGCAAGGACAGGGAAAAATAAGGCTATTCATTGTTATGTCCCACGTGTGCTTTGGCCTGTTGTATATACAAATCGTGCATTCCCCAGCAGTCAAGGACTTCGGAAGCAAAGAGACCTGGAGTGGAAATCCAGCTCTGACACTACGCGGCGGGGCCTTGTGCAGGCTAGGTAACCACTGGGTTCAGTGTCTTCACCTGCAGAATGGGTAGGTTGGCAGTACCCCCCTTCCTGGGCTGCCGTGAGGACTGGAGGGAGTGTGGGCGCATATACACTCAGTGTCTGTTCTCACAGGCACAATCATCTCAGGAAACCTGCATTTCCTCTTCCCCTTAACAAATAGGCAGCCCCCCCCCAAGGCATTTTGGTCTCTGTGGTTCCATCGTCATCATCACATTACCATAACTATTACTATGGTTACTATTCAGCTTTTAACTTTCGAAAGGTCTGCTGCATCGGCTCTCTCCGCCCACTCTCAGGGCTCCGGCTAACCTGGAAGGGCAGTGATTATCCGCACTTTACAGATCACAGAACATCGGAGCCAGAGGGACCTTCAAGACTGTTGGATGCAAATCCATCACTTTCCACCCAGGATACTCAGGCCTGGGGGGTTGGGGCGGGGGAGGAGGGGGTCGGCTTTGCACACAGCCACGTGGCTGAACAGCGTCCAATTAACTGCACAGTGGGAATCAACTGCACAGTGGGAGTCCTGTGTTCTCGAGGGCACATGAACTCAGGCCTTTGCAGCTTACAGGGCTTCTTGGAACCTAACCCTCCACTCGTGGGTTTGTCTTCCTGATTCTTGTCTCTCGGGCTACCAATGGGCAAAAAGGGCCAGGAGGGCACAGGAGCATGAGGTGCTCAGCGGAGGGGAAAGACGGGGAGAGGAGAGAATTGTTGTGAAAGTAAATAATAAATATCAATACTAATAAATCATCGTTGTGTAAATTGTAAAAGGGACCAGACAGAGACTTTCCTCCTGTACTTGATGCTTGCTGACATGCTGGGATGTTAAAAAATGTGCCCAGCGATTCTGAGTCAGTTCTGAGTATTTCTATACTTTGCTGAAAAAAACGTTAAAAATTAAGAATAAAAAGAAATCAGGTTTCCGTATTTAAACTTTTGTCCATATAAGCTCCAGAAAATTCCAGCTTCCCCTGGAATCCTTTTTTTAAAAATAATAATGAAACAGAAACTCTATTTCTGGTCACCGAAGATTAGCTCACAAGGTCATGGCTATGCATGGGGATGAAAAATAAACAGAAGCAAAATCATTTCATATTTAGATTGTTATTATTAGAAAGTAGAGTAAGACTTTGGAGACCCTATAAAATATTCAAGTGGTGTCCTTTTAATAGACCGTTAACTAGAGGCAATTTATCCCTGGCCAGGACTCGAACTAAAGAGCTTCAAGGAACAAAACAAAATAAAACAAAACCAAAACCAAAACCAAATTTAAGTTCCAGAGTTCGGCTCACTTGAGATCCTGAATTTAATGATGTCAGATCTTGGCATTCAACTCTTCCTACAGAACATGGATTTCTCATTATCTGTGGGATAAAATGGTGAAGGCAGAATGCAGGAGAACAGCTATTCTATCCAAACAAGAGGGAAAGAAAGGACACAAGAGGAGAATGAGGTGATTCTCTCAGGTTAACAAGCTGCCTTTGACACAAGCCTTCAACCCATGTCAGCTCAGCCTCGGACACGTGGATTCCCTCATGGGAATAACAGTTTGGAGGCACGGGGTGGTTGCCCACTTTATGCAGGACAGATATTTCCAGTTCACTGAGGCTCCCATGCCTCCACAGAGTCTAAATGTCAATTGCTACCTGTTGCCACTTTTGGACTGACCTATGCACTCAGGTGACGAGCCTGGCCTTTTCCATAGGCCCTTCAGTTTGTAACCCATAGATTAAAAAAAAAAATCTAGGGGCTCTTGGGTGGCGCAGTCGTTAAGCATCTGCCTTCGGCTCAGGGCGTGATCCTGGCATTATGTGATCGAGCCCCACATCAGGCTCCTCTGCTATGAGCCTGCTTCTTCCTCTCCCACTCCCCCTGCTTGTGTTCCCTCTCTCGCTGGCTGTGTCTATCTCTGTCAAATAAATATATAAAATCTTTTAAAAAAAATCTAGATTCTCCTTATGTTATTATTTTTTTAAATAAGAGTTGGCCTAGAGTTTTAATGTCTTTAAGATATAAAGGATTTGGGTATTTGAAAACCTTTCCTTGACCAGAAGGCCACATCATACTTAGTAGTGACAGGAGTATCAATCTAACAAGGGGATATGGTTGAATGTTGACTCCCTTTCATCATCTGTGCTGTTTAGTGTGGTCAGTTTCCAAACCAGACCTCTAGGAGTTGACAAATATTGACTGTCCATAGTCCAGTTTTTTTTTTTTTTAATTTAAAGCAAAGTCACCAAGTTCTTGTTTAGCATGTCATGGCAAATAGCACAGGTGCGGGGTCACCATCCAAAAGGCTAGAGAAGGACCAAAACACAACGTGAAACTGCAAACGTGCTTGGCTAAGCACTTCTCAAGAATTAGTTTTAAAAAGCACTGACTTCTGAAATTCTAGGCTGCCATTAGCCAAAAAGCAATATGAGGTCACAAGATAAATACTGGTGGGGGTGGTGGGGGGAGTGAGAATGTTCATGCAGGTACAATGTACTTGCCACTCTATGGCAAAAGGGGGTCTCGGTGCTATAAGTAATTCACATCTCAAATCACTAAAAGTGAATTCTTTTCAAAGGTTATGTGCTGTTTAAATAGGTAACCTTGAACCAGACTTTTCCATAATAGCTCATGTCCCTGCTTAGGTCAGCTGCTCCCTTTGCTGTCTCGATGGCCACAGTGGAAACAACACAAGCCAGAGCAGACTTGGGCCTGCTATTTTAAGTGAAGGTTCTTGTTGTCTTTGGAAAACAATACTGTGCAACGAACAAGTTTTCATGGGCCATAAGAGCAACAGATTATCAGCCTTCATCAGGAAAGTGGAAGGCAGGCCTGGCAGCAAGCCTTTTTCCAAGTCCTCCAAATCCTATCTTTCCTTCTTTTAAACTGTGTATCATATATACTTAAAAGAATTTCAGTTACGTTGCTCATGATTTTTATAAATATAGACCATATACACATTTGAAATGTCCAATTCTAATCCCTAAACCAGTACTCACAGAATTCTGTTCAGAGTTATTATGAATGCTCAAGGTCAAGAAGCTCTCTCCTGCAACTAGTATTGTGTGTGTATTTTTCCCATATTCATGACCAGGATTTGAATGGAGAATTAAAAGGAGCCAGATTGTTTGTTTTTCCTCTCCATTAACTGACTATGAAATCACTAAGCAGGAACCTCGTGGCTAACGCTGCAAGGCAGGATGATAAACATCAAAGAAACAGAAGATAGTCCGTCATGAACTTGGTACCAACCCAGACCTGCACCCCAAAAGCATTAGAATGGAGAGTCTGAGAATCTCTGCTGGTTGTCTTTGGATGATGGCTTTGAATGGCCCATAAACAGGCCACAGCACTCAGCACTGGACTCAATACTGGTTCCAACAGGACTTACTTCCCATGCAGTCTCCCATGACCTGCCTGCAGCACGGTGAATGATATGGGAGCCCTATATACATGGGGATGCCAGATACCGGAGACTATGCATTTATGGAACAGAACGTGTACTCTGGAAAGGATATTGAAAACTGATTAGAAGTTGGGAACATTAATATCCGCTGAAAGGCAATGTCCACTGCCTTGCACAAGAGTCTCCTGAACAGCTACTCTTCCATTCTCTGAACTACAAATAAAAATTAAGACACACTGGGGCGCCCGGGTGGCTCAGTCGGTTCAGTGTCGGACTCTCAATTTCAGCTCAGGTCATGATCTCAGGGTCGTGGGATCAAGCCCTGCACTGGGCTCCACGGTCAACACGGAGTCTGCTTGTCCTTTTCCCTCGGCTCCTTCCCCTGCTCTCTGTCTCTCAAATATATAATAAATAAAAATTATAACATGCTTGTTATTTCCTGGAGATGTGATGAGATTCTTTGATGGGAAATAAAAAATACTAGCAAAAAACACTGGCACTATTTTGTCATCTGCGCTCATTTTTAGGTTTAAGGTCCTATCAAGGAGAACTCTGTGTATATGTGTAGACATGTGTGTATGTGCATGTGTGTTCACATGCATGTTTCTAGAACCATAACTAAAAAATGGTGGCGGGCTACATTCATGGAATAAACTACCATCCGAATAAGTACAATCATAACTGCCAGATTCCCAACTAACAATTGCAAAAGCCCAGCGGGTGGGGGACAGGCCCAAAGGTCCACTGGTTTTGGGGCCCTTCCCCTGCACTGTCAGTGAATTTGCTTCACTCGTTGCTTCACTCGTTATCATTTCTGATAAAGCACATGTCACAGGGATTCACCAGAGATCAAAAGTAGGATTCCCTTTTGAGTGAAAATGACACCAGGACAGCAAGAGAAGTTGGGGAGTCATGGAAACAAAGCCAAACACTGCCCGATCACGGGATGCTCTTGGAAAAGACTATGGTCACATGGCAGCCTCAAGGAGACTGATTTCCAGCCTGCATGGGCGAGGCGTTCAGGCCATAGCCCCAGTGGACTGGGCATCCTTGCCACGGGGCCTCCCCCAGGATAGCGTGAATGACTACACCCCTAGCGCAGGCCTCCACCTGCATGTCTCTGCGGGCTTGGAGCAGTCCTTTCTGCTTACAGCGTATAATCCAGACATGCCTCGTAAACACTGCTGGATCCCTGAGCCATCTCTCAAAAGGGCACCTGTGATACGTATTTGTGCAGGAAAACACAACAAGTTGGAAGCCTGAGTCCTCAGCACTGTGGTTACGCTGCTAGACAAGGTGGAGAAAACTGGGGGGTCAGACTTCTACCAGCAGGACTAAGTAGTTCTCTGCTCAAGTGATGGCCAGCAATGGAAGAGGAAAACAGGCAGAAAAGGGGAAGGAAGGAGGAGCAGGAGAGGGAACAGACAAGGTGCCCCAGATGAAGGCGGCTACCTGGGGCTACTCCATGGCTCCCACACCACAGCCTGCCACGCTGTGAACATCAGTGGACAGCAGCCAGCACTTTCTGGGGGAGATTCAGAAAATCAGTAGCCCCTGCTTTTGGGATTTGGGATAGTCCTTAGCAAACCCCTCTTAAAATCACGCCAGGACCCAAATGAATTAAAAACAGGGGCTCAAACCAATACTCGTCCATGCATGTGCAGAGCGGCATTAATCCTAACAGCCCAAAGAGGGACATGACCTAAAGGTTCATTCGCAGATGAACGGATTAACAAATCATGTGCTAGCCACACGGTGGAATATTATTCAGCCACAAAAAGGAATGAAGTACTGATACACGCTACGATCTGTGTGAACCTTGAAAATATTGTGCCAAGTGGGAGAAGACAGAAACAAAGGGCCGCTTACGTATTCCATTTACATGAAATATTCAGAATCCGTAACCATACAGACATGGAGAGTAGATTGGTAGTTGCCAGGGGCTGGGAGGAGGGAACAGGGAGTAGCTGCTTTATGGGTATAGGGTTTTCTTTCAGGGTGATGAAAACATTTTGGAACTTGACAGAGGTTGTGGTCGTACAATTCTGTGAATGTACTAGACTGTTCACATTAAAATGGTTCGTTTTGTTCTGTGAACTGCACTTCAGCGAAAAACTGTACCAAGAAGGGTTAATGTTCTTGTACTGGTTTCCCTAATTTAGTAGTAAACTTTAACCTGGTGAGGAGCTGTGTGATAAATCTTTAACTGGCTATGGTCACTCAGCATACATGAGCTCTTGCCAAAGGGGAAATCACACTTGAGCTCGACGTCAGTTTCTCAGGTTCTATGCTCATTAGCAGACATCAGCTCATTTACTCCCTTCCAGAGACAGGAAGAAGAAGAGAAGGGGCAGAATGTCCATTTCAGGACTTTCATCATGTGACTAACCACTTAATATGCACACACTGAAGGTCACAGAAAGGGCAAAATGCACTGAGACTTTAGTCTGGAATAAGCCTTTGATTTTATTTTGTAAAATTAGCATTATTTTATTTTTTTATTTTTAAAGATTTTGTTTATTTGACAGAGACAGAGCACAAGCAGGGGGAGCTGCAGGCAGAGGGAGAGAGAGAAGCAGGCTCCCCACTGAGCAGGGAGCCCGATGTGGGGCTCGATCCCAGGACTCTGGGATCATGACCCGATCCGAAGGCAGAAGCTTAACCGACCGAGCCACCCAGGCGCCCCACATTATTTTATTTTTACTCTACTTTTATTTTAAGTAGGTAATTCATATATACACAGTTGAAATTTTTTTTCATATAGTAAAAGTAATTTCCTTCTCCCCTGCTGGAGATAAGTACTACAAGCGATAGCAGTTTTTCAGATATTCTTCTGGGACAATCTATAAGGCCATACAACTCTTGATATACATAGATTTTTACTGCTACTGAAAAACTAAAATTCAACTGAGGAATGCTGGTCCAATCACTGAAATCCCAGTTTTACGGGTATGTTGTTAGAAGGTGTGGGTCTTATTATGTAAGAGGCATGTCTAGGGAAACAAAGCAAATAACGAAATGTCATTAACTTTCCATTCTCTCAGGCACTTTTTCTATTCACTTGTACTTTCTTCCCCATAAATCATATCCATTCCCTATTAAAGCAGAAACTCTTCTTCCTTTCTTACAATGGAGACGATAAAGTCTCTGGTGAAGTGAACACTCTGGGATCTTTATGTCTGACTTGTAATTGTTATGGATTTCAGTCTGAAAAAAATCTGAATATTAATGTTCCTCTGCAATAATGCCCTGGTTACTATATACATTCCAAACTCTCTCAACACCCTACTCCACAGCCGGCTCCACAGTATGGAGCTGACCCACCAGGTTAGAACCCTGCCCCTCCAGGCCAGGGGTTCACACCTGAGATGCCCAGAGGGGTGAGCCCTCCCTCCAGCCTCACTGCTGCAAGTTGGGGAAATACCTTCCTTGGCACTTCTACTCAACACAAAACAAAACATGGGGCGCCTGGGTAGCTCAGTCTGTTAAGTGCCTGCCTTCGGCTCAGGTCATGATCCCGGGGTCCTGGGATCGAGTCCCACATCGGGCTCCCTGCTCCGTGGGGAGTCTGCTTCACCCTCTCCCTCTGCTGCTCTGTCAAATAAATAAAATCTTTAAAACGAAACACCAATTTGTGATACTGTCATCAACAAATTTATCTGAAGTAATAACTGCTTCCCCTTTTATTAAATAAGGGAGAAATCTGGAAAATAAAGGGGATTTTAAACATGCCCATCCCCTTACCACCTGTGCACCTGATCCGTGCCTGCGTGATTTCACAAAACCACAATGGCCATCTTCTCTCCTCTTCTTCACTCATTCATTCCAACAGTAGTCGGAACTTAACATTCTGGAGCTGGGAGCTGAGATTTAGTCCCTCAAAGGCCCTCCAGGGGTGGCATTAATTCACTTGCTAAATGAACATCTGTGTACTTGCTATGTGCACGGTGAGATTCATAAGGACCAAAAATTATATATACTGTCCTTGTTATTAAGTAGCTCATAGTCTGGCAGGAGAGATAAGCATGCAGAAACTAGCACAAGTATAGGGTAATAATTGCCTTAATAGAAATGCAAGCACACCTCTGGCCAAGAGACCTGTGCACGGGCCCTGTCGCCAAGGGGCCCAAGCAAATTCAAGGCTTTCAGTCTTTTGCGTGACACTCAAAACCATAAATGATTTTTGAAAAGAAGTGAACAAAATGCTATGGGAAGGATTTACGTAAAGTTGTACACTTCTAGTAGCACTTAGCAAAATCCAGAAAATGTTCACCAAAATGTTCATAGAGATGCTCTCTTGGTGATGAAATTTCAGGTGATTTTATCTCCTTCTTTGAACTTTTCTGTCATACTTGTGTTATGTTACAGTGATCACCTACACCCATTAAAAAGAGAAGATTGTTATGAACCCATTTAGAAAAAGAGATGGCTTGGATTCAATTTCCAGAATGCTGACGTAGGCCTTTCTGTGCTAGACCTCGTGAAAGAGAGAGAAGATAGGGTCCTTATAGTAATGAGGTCAGTATCCTGGTGGTAGAGGTAGGCATCTGAACTAAAATGCAATAGGTTACATACCAACTGTTGGTTTCTCCGTTGTGACAACTGTCTCACAGTAATATATTATGTTAACCGTATAATAAAGAATTTGGCTGGTGGCTGCAATATCAATGGTACTCAAAGAAATGTTTGTGGAATGAATGAATAACAACCTATAGTCTTTCTTGGACGTTCACATTCTTCATCTTTTCTCTCTGCTATTACCTCTGCCCACAATCGATAATCTCCCCAACCCTGATCTCTGATCCCAAATCACTGATTTTGCATAGCACTACCACCATTACCACCTTCATCTTTCTAGAACATGGCTTTCATCTGGTCATCCTCTAGCTTGCTATCCTCAGGAGCTCCATGTTGCCAAACTCCTCAAGGCCTCCCGAGCCCTGGCCCCGTCACTCTCTCTCTCCAGGTTCATGTCTCAGGACACAGAACAACAAGGCCTTTGGTTTATTCACGTTTCCCCTGCACCACTTTTCCAAGAACCCTCTTCACATTTAGACTGTCCTCTCTTGCAGCATCTCTTCCACCTCTCACAACCCTCAGAAGTAATTAGTTTCCAATTTTTAGATGAGGGCAGTAAGATTCGAAAACATCAAATAACTTGCACGAGGCTCCCTGGCTAGGAAGAGGGAAGATTAGGATTCTGACCCAGGCTTTCTGACATGCAGAGGCCATCTTCTTTTTTTTTTTTTTAAAGATTTTATTTATTTATTTGACAGAGATAGAGACAGCCAGCGAGAGAGGGAACACAAGCAGGAGGAGTGGGAGAGGAAGAAGCAGGCTCCTAGCGGAGGAGCCTGATGTGGGGCTCGATCCCAGAACGCCGGGATCATGCCCTGAGCTGAAGGTAGACGCTTAACCGCTGTGCCACCCAGGCGCCCCCAGAGGCCATCTTCTTAAGCATTATGCTATGCCTTCTTCTTTTGTTCCTTTCTGGGTCTAAATATCTCTAAGCTCAAGTTCTAGTCTTGTAACTTCCATAAAGAATAATGGTTAATGTGCAGGTGAGCTTATTAGAGATCACGAGTCTTTCAAACACGTTACTAATACAAATCCCTGCAACAACCCATTGAAAAATGAACTATTATTGTTTCCCATTCTGTAGGCAAAGAAATGGAGGCAGAGGTTGAGTTCTTGAGGCCACACAGCCTGTGCGTGTGGGATCAGAACCGGCCACAGCCTGTCCAAAACCCACATATCCTCTCCTATAGGAAAAAAGTGTCTAAACAAGGAGGAGCAGATCTGGTGTTGGAGGCCCTGCCATAAAGCCCATCACCGTGAGAGTCACACTCAACAATCCATGGGCTATAACGTGTGGATGTGTTCTGCCTTCATTGGTTTTTATACCAGTGGAAAACATCAAAGGAGCAGATAAAGACAGCTATCATGAACAGCAGCTTGAAAAAAGCAGAGACGCGAGAAATAGTGATGGTCTTACATAAACGCTCAAAAATTAATGCCTGAATAGTAAGTTATTTTTTATAAGTATACAGCATTTCCATATATGTACTCATTTAATCCTACAAGGGCAATTACTACCATCCCATTTCATGGATAAGCCAGTGGAGGCTGGAAAGGTAAAGAGAATGCCAGCAAGTGGCAGAGCTAGACCCTGACCCGGGCAGTCAGACACCAGCGTCAGATCATCAGCACCCCACCCGCCGCCAGGTGTCTCAGCAGACAAATCCCACTCAACCTGCAGATGATTTTTTTGGGAGAGAATATAAAGATAAAATAAAACTCATCTTGCAACTATAAAAAGAAACGTAAAATAATGGAAAAGTTCTTCCTCCCCTTTGAAAGCACGCATATGATTCTTTATCTGAAATGATTTAAATTCAGGCCAAGTCGGGCATTTGCCCTGATACCTGTAGGAGTTCCAACTGCCGTTGAAATAATGACAATGCTGTGCAGGGGGCGGGGGGGGAAGATGGGTTTGGATGTATTTGTGTGTGGGTGGCCATCGCGTCAATCTACCAAACCCACAGGCAATCAGACACTAGTCAGACACCCTTCGAAATGGAAAGGGTAATTGTAGACAGCAGCCCACTCCTGCTCAGGTGCCTGAAATAGACAGGAGCCGTGCAGGAAAAGGCAATCCAAACCCCGATTCCCTACGCTCTAGGTTGCCACACTCACATTTCCCCCTCACACGGCTCCTTATCCCACGGGAATCCGGTGCCTTAACTGCTGGCAAAGACTGGAGAACTGAGCGTTAGAGGAGTGCCCGTAACCTTCTGGTTGGACTTAAAGTCTTCTGGATGTCAATTTTTATTTTTAAAGTATGGATCAGCTGGACATAGGCAAATGTTTTTTAATACTAAAAACAATTTAATTAATGTTCGTGACAATCCTTTGAGGTAATTTTTACTATTATTTCCATGTTACAGAAGGTTCATTGCTTATCGAATTCAAATTGCTTCAGACTGGATGCAGCAGGAGTTTTAACTAATTCAGGGGCGATCATCTTTAACTGAAGTAGTTTCTAGGAACAACTTCCTCACGGTTTCCATTCACCAAACCTGGCGACAAGAGGAAGGCAGCTGTGGTGTGTAGCAAGTGCACAGCCCTTGGAAGCAGCACACTCAGGGAAATGTGCAGACAAGTCAGGCCATGGCTGGAGGCTCTGCAGAGAGTGACGCCCACCTTGTGAAACAGACGTCAGGGACGCCAGTATGGCATCCGGAGCCAGACAGCCTGGGTCTGTAACTCAGCTCCACTGCTCACCACCTGTGTAATCTTGAGCAAATTAACCTCTATGGCCCTTTGTTTCTTCTTCTGTGAGAAGGGGATATTTTTGGTACCAACGTAGTGGGTGGTTCTATGAATTAAATGAGTTAAGATTCGTGGACCAGTTTTACAGGACCCGATCCACAGGGAGTACTATAGAAGTGCTTAAGGAAGAAGACAAAATAAATATAAAGGTTAAAGGAATGATTGTAAGGTGGAAGGAAGCACCATGACATCACAGGCACGCCCCTGGGAGTCCTGTCCAAACCACTGCGGTACCGACGAGTTGCAGTAGAAACCACACCGCTGTCCAGGAAGCTCAAGCAGACACTGTTTTGTGTGAGTTCTCATCACATCACTGACTTAGATCTGTTGACCACCCTGCACTTCTCTTCCTCTCACACTGTCTTTCACCTCCTGGGCAGTGAAGATGGGAAACCGGCCACCGAATGTGAAATAAAATTGCAGTTCAGAAGAGCAAATCTGTTTTTGAAAGAACATTCT
This sequence comes from Ursus maritimus, assembly GCF_017311325.1. Classification (NCBI taxonomy): domain Eukaryota; kingdom Metazoa; phylum Chordata; class Mammalia; order Carnivora; family Ursidae; genus Ursus; species Ursus maritimus. Next base: position 15,989,990 of record NW_024426885.1, on the reverse strand, counting down.
GAAGGAAAAAGAGGACCTTGACTCTCTGATAGGTTTCACTGACTCTGTGAACAGTATCAAAGAGGCATTTCATTTTTCACTTTGATTTAGGGTGATTTGCTAATTTTCAGATGTTTTTAAAATAAGACTTAAAGTCACATCAGGGTAGTTTTCACTTATAAGGCAATTCTTACAGAATTACAAACAACAAACAAGTGTCTTCTAATTATGCTCAAGTGAATTTCGGCAACTTGCTGAGACTTCCCTTGCTCTAGTCTTTGTGTGTCTGCCCAGCTTGGGTATTCTGCATGTGTGTATCCATATATAAGAGCTCCCTTTTAGCACCCCACATACCCCATAAACATTATTTGAGTACTGATCTAAACAGACAAGTACTTATTGAAAATAAAACTCTTCTGACCAAAGCAGTTGCATAGAAAAGAGATTTCATCCATCGAGAGCAAAGGAGAAAATGGGATTTGGTCCAACAATGTGCACACATACAACTGTTATTACACCTACCATTAACGATACCATGAATTTGGGTAGGATACATTTTTATACTTAAAATTTTTATTTCTTAGTGCATAACATGAATGTCATATAAAGCAAAAACATGTTTAATAAAAATTGGAATAACCGGGACGCCTGAGTGGCTGGCTGTCGGTTAAGCATCTGCCTCTGGCTCGGGTCATGATCCCAGGGTCCTGGGATCAAGTCCTGCATCGGGCTCCTTGCTCAGCAGGGAACCTGCTTCTCCCTCTGCCTGCCGCTCCCCTGCTTGTGCTCTCTCTCTCTCTTTCGCTGACAAATAAATAAATAAAATCTTTTTTAAAAATCAGAATAACCATTTTGGTAATGCTGTGAGGAAAAAAACCCGTTTCCAAATTGCATGGGTGACAGGACAGGAAGCCTTTAAAAATATCTACTTCTGTTTCTTAAACCAAACAATGAAGAGTCTGAGATGAAACAAAAGAGAGCCCAAACCCAGGACTCAAAAGCCCTGCCTCTAATCCTGCCTTCTTACAGGACAGCTACTATAGCCTAAGGTATGCCCGTGGGCCCTGCTCCCCTCACCTATCAAGAAAGTTATGGGGCGCTGGGCTGGCTCTGTCAGCAGAGCATGTGACTCTTGATCTCAGGGTCATGAGCTCAAGCCCTATGTTGGGCGTAGAGTTTACTTAAAAAAGAAAAGAAAAGAAGAGAAGAGCCAGTTGGACCAAAGGCGTCTACGGAATTCGAGGACGCGGCCATTTCCCTACAGGCTCGGGACGTGATTCTCTACTAGCAGCTGTCATTCTTTCCTGGGATTCACAAAATCCCCTTTTCCTTAACTAGATTGAAAAACTCCTCCGAAGTTTTTGGTAATGTACTTTTGAAGTAGGCCATCCCACACAGTGGGGTGACTATTCCCACCCCAGTTCACCCCCCCAGTGACCTCCTTGGGGCAAGGTACGTAAGAAGCATGAAGCACTTGAAACCCTCCTAGGGGGCCTAGGGCTGGGCCTCGCTTTGGAGCCCTTGTCCTATCCAGGCGGCTAGTATTTATCAGCAGGGCACATGAGCTCACCCGCTACGGATCTGGTCGTGTTGAATAAGACGCACTAATACGTCTATTTTCTTCTTTCCTCCCAATGGTCAAATCCAATTTCTATGCAAATACTTTGGTCAGGACATTCTTTTTGAAAAAAAAAATAAACAAACAGTATAAGGATTCTTCTTCTTTGACAAAAGGATTTGGAATCACTGCTATGGATTGCACAGAATTCCTCCAGAGCAGAAGCAGCTTATTTCATTCTTATGTATTGAGACCGGAGGGGCTTAATGGAATTTGTTCCAGATCTCCCAAAGATTGGCAAAATCCACAGACACCAAGGGAAACCTCTGGTCTACTTCCTTTTGCCCCCAGGAAGGAAAGAGAAGTAGAGGTTCACTGTCCGGTGCCAGAGATCAGAATGCATCTCGCTTAGAAGTTCACTGACTTACCCCATGTCATTTACTAGGAGAAATGTGCAACTGGCACTAGGAGGGAAGTGAGCAGGGGGAAGGTTGGGGAACCAGTTCGTTTTGTCTGGATTCCCACAGGTCAGACAAGACCTCCTCATAAAGAATTACAAATCCCATGCCATCTATCTTGTTCCTACATCTTCTTCCCATTCTTCTTAAGTGTCACCTTTTGAGAGAGGTGGCCCCTGATGGTCCCCTATAAATGCAGCCCCTTCACCCTGCATTTTCTTCCTACTTTAATTTAGATATTAGGTATTTTGGTGTATGCATTTATGGTCTGCCTGTTCCTGCTAGGAAGTGTGATTCCTGAGCGTGCTGAATTTCTGTTTCCGCCTGTATCTCCAGCGGGAACATCATCACACATCATAGGCGCTCAGCAAATTACCTGTGCAATAAATAGGCATCAGAAACCCTCCAAGTGAGTAAATATTTAAGGGTAACAGATATAAAGAATTCGGGGTAAGTATAAATCACCGCTGTTGCCCTAGGCACAGCGGGGAGAGGTTTTTAATACACAGAGCTACCAAGCCCTTCACCGCCAAATGTCTGCACATCTCAACCACCACGACTAGGGAATGGGCATGTCTCCTATAAAGTTTTATCATTCTTTTTCCTTCATTTACTCTCAAAATGCAGTTTGATGTCCAATTCTATTTACGTCCTTTTGAAAGAAGGGAGATGCTTCCCACCGCACGGGTTTTAGCGAAAGCTTCCTGTTTTACAATTGCAAATGCCTCAGACATGACTGTGTTCAGCATCAGCGAAGAGCTTCACATAAAGGAAGGCACTTGCCTAATCTATCTTTGGGCTACGAGGAAGTCATGTCAACGGGAGGCTGGGGCACTTACTGCTGGAGCAGGAGGCTTCTTTAGGGCCGGACGACATTGGCTGTGCACACAGCTGACAAAGGCAGTCTCTCCCATTGAACGTGACTCGGTCTCCAGGTGGAAACGGGCGCCTAGAGACAGAAAGACATTGCCCTCAAGGTTATTCCAGCAATATTGAACTTCTTTTCCTTACTCCTCCTGTTCACTGCCCCCCGGTGCCAACTCATTTCTTTGAGGCGCACCAGCCAGAATGTCTGAAATGCAGTCTTAACCAAGCCAGCCGGCTGGATACAGTCCAAGCACATACACATGCCTCATTTTGAGAAGGGAGAACGCACTTCTACCAGCAACCCGACAGTAAAGTGGAATGATTTACCTCTACTCATTAGTGGAGGGATTGTTCCAACAACTCACCTAGCCAGGTACACACAGGAAAATTTTCCATTTTCCAAATGGAAAATCCTTCAAGAAGAAATATTTTAAATGTCATAAATTCCTATTCAAGCTTAAGGCCCCTCCCCAGGAGAACTGGTTACAGGCCAAGCATTAACTCCTTCACTTCCCTAGACCTATGTGGTATTTGTGCCTAATTAGACTTTGTTCTGGACATCTGAGTGGGCGAATGGGGTGTTTCAGTGCTGGAGACCCAATCCCTGGTGGAGAAATACAACAGTACCGCAAGTACCTGTTTAAACATGATTAGCTTCTAGAAACTTAAAAAGAAAACTACTAGCTTCATTTCAGAGAGATCGTTTCCTTTTGCATTATCCGTCAATAACAGTTTGCAAAAATATTGCCTCTGCATGTACGTTACCAGTTTCTTCTCCAGCCAGTTCAGTGGGCAGGTAGCTTTTCAAAAATAAAAGTCATTCATGAAGACGCATGTGACAATTTCCATGCCTGCTTACTGGTAATTGGCAATTTGCCAATACTCTTCACTAACGTGAGCTTTCAAATGTGTGATTCTGTCGGTTAGGAAATGCAAAACGCACAAGCAAAACACCCCCACACATCTGAGTCAGAAGCAATTACTTGAGAACAAACACCAGCTCCTTGACAGGAGCGTTACTTTCACAGCTGCTATCCCTCCTTTAAGTGGCCCTTCGGCTGCCTAAGAGTTGGGAATTAACCGTAACACACACACACACACACACGACAATCAAAAATCGTGCTCTGGCGGATGCCAGTGGGCCTACTGCTTCATCCATGAAACCCAAACGAGCCCCCAGTCTGCTCCGTGAAGGCGCATCAGGAGTTGGGGGGCCAGAAGCACAAGCCAGGCTTTTTGCCTCTGATCAGGGCGGGACTAGGTTGAGGCCAGTGAGGCACCGGGGGCCCAGCATTTAGGGAGGCCCTAACTCTCAGGCGTAGACCCTGCAGTGCACGGCGCTGAGCACGAGGCCCCCTTCAAACTGTGCACCCTGCCTAGCCTCCCCTCTTGCCTCTGAGCCAAGCTTCTATGTGTAGACTTGAATCCCACCCGGGTCCACGAGGGGATAAACCAGAGTCCAGTTCTTAACATGGGGCCGGGTCATCTGAACTTTGGCTCGTGTGATTTTACAAATGACCCTCTTCGGTTCTTTCCCCCTTCGGCCCACTGGGTCCTCTGCCCACATGGCTTCACTCCCTTCTGCCATTTGTGTCAATGTGTGAAATCAAGAGAACTGGATTTGGAGTCAGGAAACCTGAGTTCGAATCTTAGCCTCGCCGTGTGAGCCTGGGGAAAGTCCCCTAAATGCCGAGACTCAGAGTCACTCATAATTAGGGACACTAATTCCTGGCTGACTTCACAGAATTGCTAAGACGGTTAAAGTACGCAGCCTGTCGCCCGTAAAGGAGGCCGCCACTCCAGGGAGAATATCATCAGTCAGCAGCAGCAGCCACGGCACGCTCATAGCAACAGTGAGTACCAAACGTCCGGAGGCAGGACTATCACTACAGATGTTTGTCCTTCACCACCGACTTTAAAACAATGATCTCTCAAGGCCAGGATCAGGACGGCTCTTAGAGTCCATCTGGGCCAGGGCCTTCCAACCTGGCTGAGTAGCCCCATACTTGGGAGCCCTCTAGAAACTACTAGGTCAGCAGGAGAGTTTGGGGGAAAATGCTAGAAACAGATATTTGTAAAGCGACCTTCCCCAGGGCAGGAGTCCAATGCTCGTCCTGGTTTGGGGAATCACCGGGGTCTAGTCCACAGCCTCCCATCTTACAGACGAAACGACGGCCTTGGAAACGTTAATTCATACAGTCCAGGAAGCAGGACTAGAACTTGGGACTCTCGAATGCCAGCCAAGGGCTTTTAAGCAGGCAGGGGGCCACAGCCTGCAAAGGGAGAAGTCAAGAGGAAACCTTACTTTGGATTAAATACAAAGTTTCAGCTCAATAATCCAGCATTTTAAAATTAGGATTTAAAAAGACAGAATTGAGAAATGGACTAATAACTACAAAACACTATTACAATAATTTTACCATGAATACTCCACCTAAACCTTCTATGGTTCATCTGTGAGTACTACCTTGTTAGCTAATTAGATAAAATGACGTTTACCCTTCTAGAGTTTACAGCTCTCTGGCCTAGAAACACGAAATGCTGAAAAACAAAGCAAAACACCTCCTCTGAACTGTCGTTTTTACACAGCACAGCAACATGGAACACATGGCCATCAACAGCGCACAAAAAGGAATGGGACTGCGTGATTAGGACAGATCAGCAAAGTAGCTGAGCCTTGCTGGTGACTGTCCTTGTCATGGGAAGTGAAGCCATCTTAAATTCTATAATGTGTGGCATTCGAAACACAGCAACGATGAAACCACATTTCCCCACTTACACTTCACATACTTTTCCCTTCCTCTCTCTGACGGATCATTTTAACCAAGCTGGTTTGTGCAGTTAAGATTGAACCTTGCTAGAGGATAGAAGCCTAGAGGGTAGCAGTGGCTCAACTTTTCCCCCTGAGAGTTCAAACTGTATTTTTTTCAGACTGCAGATCATACGACGTCTGTCACGACTGCTCAACTCCGCCACGGTAGCTCAAAACCAGCCATAAGCAGCCATATGTGAACAAATGGGTATGGCTGTGTCCCAATAAAACTTTATTTACAAAGACATGTATTGGGGCTAATTTGGGCCATGGGGCAGAGTTTGCCCAGCTCTGCTACAGAGTAAATGAGACTATTTTTAAACACACACATATGAGTTTATATTTCCAAATAAGCTTTATCTTTCCAAGCAGTTATGCCATTTCCTCCTAAGGTTTTCATGGCTCAAAATGTTTTAAGACCCAGAGCTACTCTGACACTTGGTTTCAAGCCACTTAAAATCAGTCATATTATTTGGTAGAAGACCTCATGTATAAAGTTTCCCAACTAAATTACTTCTTGACTAAGACTGATGAAACAACAGGAACATTTTTTTTTTAAATCTAAGGGTGCATGAGAAAAAGAATATTTCAAGACAGTGCAACTCAAGACAAAAGGTTACATCCAGGCTTTAAGCACAGAACTCAATGCTTCCCTGTTGGGGGAAGGCACCACTTACTTGCAGATGGTACAGGCAAAGCAGTTGGGATGATAGGTCTTGCCCAGGGCGGTCACCACCTCTCCTTCCACGAATTCCCCACAGCCGTGGCAGCGTGTCCCATACATCCTCTGGTAGTCCAGGGTGCAGAGATACTCCCCGTTCTTTATGAAGAAGCCCCCTTGTGCCAGGTCACAGCCGCACACTGTGGGAAGACAAGTTCGCCTTTGGTCAGCATCCGCTAAGCTGCTGGACTGCAGCTGCCTTCCACTGCATGCTGGGAACTTACTCCATGATCTCAGTGGCTTGGGGTTAGGAGAGGGGACTGGTACAAAGAGCTATTTATTGTTGGGCTCTTGAGTTCTCGCTTGCCTCCCTCCCCTTCTGTTTCCCTCCTTTTGGGAGTGAGGCACTATCTCATACAAGTAAAATTCATTGGCTGGGGCTCAATGACTTTTGTGGTATGTCTAAGATTCAGAGATAATCAGTCTTTGATGGAAAGATGCCCTTGGCTCGTGCTGTCTCAATTATGAACAAAGGTATCCCTGCCAGTGTGATTTAGGAAAGGTATCCACTGCTTGCCCACACAACTGCTTGGTTTGGGCCAAGACTGTTACTGAGCTGAGTAATAAATTCCCACTACACCAAAAGCAGTAGCTGAAATGTCCAATGTCCATTTTTTCCCCGCTCTGGAAATACTTTCCCGTGGCTATGAAAAATTCAGTTGTTTAATTTTCTCTGTGGGCAGCAAAAAGGATAAGCCAATTCTTTATAATATTATAGGGAGAGATAAAAATGAACAGACAAAAGAGGAAAGAAAAGGGACCGTGTCCAAGATAAAACTGTCATTCAGGACCTCAGTACATGCAACAGGGAATGCCTTGCTGTGTCTGGACTGTGATGTCTCTTTCGAAACAGTGCAGCTGTGGATTATGGAGATAGTGCAAAGGTCCCAGGGTGTCAGGGGCTTGGGTGTGGCCTACGTGTTCAGACAAGACCAGAGGAGGGCACAGCCACTTGTCCAAAAATAAAGCCTAAGGCAGGCCCTGAGAATAAAGCATTTTCATTGCCAAAGGACTGGGAAGCAGCAGCCATAGCTGGGAACCTCCAGTCTTGACCTTTCCATGCCCAAGCTTGGGTGACTCCTATACAGCTAAGGGCCTTAGGCAACGAATCCTGGGTTCCTCCTGATTCTTCCTGCAAGCAGTTGGAACAGGCATGGGCAGGGGGAAGGTGAGCTCTACCACTAACTTGCTTTCCTAAGAATCCTACTGGAACACCTCCAGTGTTCCTCTAATTAGTTCCCATGACTCATCAATGCCTCTGGATGATCTGGCGCCAAGCACAGTAAGGCACCGACTGAATACTTTGACAACTCTCCCACCCTCTGCTGGCAGTCTTCCCTACTGCAAGCCAATAGAGATACTCAAGGTGACACCGAACCTACAAACGAGCCTTCCACTGTGGATTCATCAGTCTTTGTTTACATCAACACTCCACAGCTATGACCTCCTTCTTTGCAATTTATAATCAAGTAACCCAAGATGATGGCCCGAGTCCATCACGCCTGAAAATGACCACCCTATAAATATGACTCCGATCACATTACCTGGAAAACAGCTCGTTCACCACCTGCTGCCTCCTGCAACCTGGCAGTGCCCCCACTGTGCACACACCTGCTTCGTCCTTCACGGATAGGCCCTGCGGCCGGGGGAGCTCAGGTATGGACTGACTGCACTTGGACTGCAAATTCCTTCAACAGCAACACACACTATCCTGGGGGCGGGGGTCACAGAAGACCTCAGAGAACATATCTTATTTCCCCACAAGCTGACAAAGCACTTTAGGGTGAGTCCTCATCTTTACTTCTTTGGATTCTTCTTCAGGAACCTCTCACCACGGCATCTGGGGGTATGACTAAAAACACAGTGTGTGAATTAAGTTGAATACTGCGTCAAACTTGGCAGGCTCCCCGGGATGTCACTCCTTAGTGACATCAGCAGTTTTGATGACTTTGTTGCTTTTCCAAACACGGGTATGTCTTCAAGCCATGAGAAGGGATGAAGTAATGCACTTGGACTACCAGTAATTGCCTTTATTTCCCCCTCCAATCACCTTGGGTACGTTTAAAAATTCACAGATCCTTTATAAAAAGATCTGGTGGCAACAAGGTCATCCTTAAGCTCATACAGATTGTGGAGAGCGCACTGTGAATGTTTGGGAGATCGCCTGTCTTTGCTGCTTCCGTGGGGAACCTCTGTGCAGCGGGTCCGCTTCACATGGGATTGTGACATTGACCTATACTCTCCCCTAAGTCCTAGTTGACATAAACCAAATAAAGTCTTAAAAAATGACCTTGTAATTCCTGTAGATAGTTGTCAAACTGCAGTTGAACTCTGCCCCTCTGAGACTTCATTTGGCTTAGTCCACAAATTCAAAGTAGTGGCTCAAATCATCAAATTGTATCATTGTTTTTGATGGTGTGTACACAAGGAAACCCCCATTGGAAGAACGTCTCGGAGGCAGGGCCCATTAAAGGTCTTTACTCGCCATTCTTCCTCCTTCTCGGATCACAACATCCCAGTCTCCTTAGCCAGAGTCGTGAACACACGTAACTGCCATGAACGCTACCTCTTCCCTCTAGAATAAGGCCGTCCTGGGAAAACATCTCACTTACTCCCATAGCTTCAACTATGACTTTGTCTATGATCAACTATGATCAACGTCCGTCTCTGTGACATCTTCCCTAAGGCTTAGACCCTTAGTTTTTGCTGCCCAGTGGGCACAGACAGCATGCCTATCTTAAGCCTGGCATTTTATTTTATTTTATTTTATTTTATTTTACTTCGTTTTGTTTTTATTTTTTGAGAGAGAGAGAGAGCACGTGAGCAGGGCAAGGGGCAGAGGGAGAGGGAGAAAGAAAATCTCAAGCAGGCTCCACACTCAGTGCAGAGCCCAACAAGGGGCTTGATCTCATGACTGTGAGATCATGAGCTGAGCTGAAACCAAGAGTCGGTCCCCTACCGACTGAGCCACCCAGGTGCCCCAAACCTGGCATTTTAAAAACAAACCCTACCCTCTTGCTTCTATGCCATCCCTCTATAACCTTCTTCTTCTACTCCCTCTTTCCGTAGCATGCCAGCACTATTCATTCTCCACTCTTGCACCAAAATTTTCAAACTGCCCCTAAATCCAATCTGTTTTCCCACAAAACATTCCTCTGAACAATTCCCTCCTTTGCCTTCTTGTCACCACTGAGATCCTGGCCTTCAACTTCCCTGTCCTGAATTATAACATTTTTATAGTAACAGTGTTTACACTGGCAAACAAAACACAACACAACTGGAAACAACTGAATTTCCATCAGTAGCAACAGTTGAATAAATTATGGCACACCCAGTCTCTGGAGCTGGTGTTACAGAGAAGGGATTAGATCAGTATCTAGAACCCAGAGGCCCGTCCTTGCTGTATCCTAAAGTGAAAAGAACAAATGTCACAGAGTAAAGAATTTTAATAATCTCCTTTTTAAAAGAAGGTCTACGCATGTTTTTATGAATAAGGAAAAGTTAACACAAACATAGGATTACTAAGTTATCTCAGGAGGATGAACAATTGTTAACTCTTTTTCCATAGACCTATGTGTCAGCTCATTTCATTGTTTAAAATTGTGGTAAAACACACGTAACAACACTTGCCATCTTAATCATTTTCCCATGTGCAGCTCAGTGGTATTAAGTATTTGCACTGCTGTGTACCCAGCACCACCACCCACCCACAGAACACTTTCAACTTGCAAAACTGAAACTCTGTCCCCATTCAACACTAACTCTCCACTCTCCCTCCCTCAGCCCCTGGCGAGCACCCTTCTACTTCTATCTCTACAAATCTGACTACTCCGGGAACCTCATGTTAAGTGGAAGGTCACTCAGATAATATGTTAAGAAAAATTAACCAAGGGGCGCCTGGGTGGCGCAGTGGTTAAGCGTCTGCCTTCGGCTCAGGGCGTGATCCCGGCGTTCTGAGATCGAGCCCCACATCAGGCTTCTCCACTGGGAGCCTGCTTCTTCCTCTCCCACTCCCCCTGCTTGTGTTCCCTCTCTCCCTGGCTGTCTCTCTGTCAAATAAATAAATAAAATCTTTAAAAAAAGAAAAAGAAAAAGAAAAAAGAAAAATTAACCAAAACTAGTAAACAAGCTACGGGAGAGGAGCCTGTTCTTCCGATGTCCTGCTGAGGATCAACAGCTCGCACGAGGGTTATTTCATTACCCAGGGCGCCGGCTCTGTGTTTGACAAGCTCTGGACTATGGATTAAAGGCCCAGCCTTTAAAGTTAACTTAAAGATCTTTGTGCAGTAGTCCGGTTTGCTGTCCCACCGGACCGCTCTTCAGTTTACACCTGACCCTGACATCCGGACAGCCCTTCCTTGAATGCCTTTATAACCTACTCCTTTGGTTCTCCTTTGAACCAGCTTTGCCAGCCTGCTGGCTCCCTCATTAATATATTAAATCAATCTTTGATACATGTTCATTCACTATTTGTGTGTCATAGATTTAACTTTTGAAAATTACACTTTGACAAAGGGCTTACTCTCTTTCACCAAAAATATTCTAAAGGTTTAAGGAAACTTTGGTCGGTTTCATAGTAACAGCTTAGCAAATACTTCTAACTGGTGGCGCAAAGCAAAACTTTTACATCCAAATGGTCACAAAATCACAAGTGAGGTCACACTTCAGTAGGATACATTTAGATTTTTAACTTCGGGTACTCCATTTGTCTTTCGCTCTGGTTGACAGTTAACGTATGCCCAGGAAAAAGCAGACTCCTTTCATTAAAAAAGGAGAGAGAGCTGCCAGTGGAAGAGATTAATTGCTTTCTTCTCAATGATCAATTATTGAAAACATGCCCCACTCAAGGCCCTACTGAACCTTGCTTGCTTTGCCGTCACTGAGGCATGGCCAACGTCAGCCATACGCCTTGTTGATGGTATGCTCTTGAACTCACTGTCTGCAAACCCCCGAATACCATGAATTGGGTAAGTAAGAACATGTACGTCCCAGCAGTTTTACATGAAAGCTGTGAAATTAGTAACAGGCATTTTTTAAAATCTTGAATCTTAAAAAAGGAAAAATCTTAAAAAAGGAAAAATTAACAGGAGCTGCCTGGGTTGTAAACATAGCATGGAGTAGGAGGGGAACAAAGTGTGGAAGTGTCAAATAAGGGTGAAAACAGAACAGTATTTTAGCAGCACGAACAGGGATGGGGTGGCAACTATTTCTCCAACTTTCTGAAAACAGCAGACAACATTTTATGTTACAAGTTCATTTCAGTAACCTTCCGTCTGCCTGTCCTTTCACATTGCCAAACCCTTAGCAGAATAGGTAATACTTAAAACTCTGCCCAAAGGTGGGCTTAGGGCTAAAATGCAAACAATGCTTTCTTCTTTTCTATCAGTAGACTGAATATCTCTGCGGGGCTACTGCTCACGTGGGTGTTTTAATCAATTCATGCCAGTAAGAGAGGGAGGGACAGTAAGCAAATGTGATCAATGTTTTCATTTTGGTTTTGAGTTAACACGAGAACTTCAATTGGGGGCCAGGAGCCTCAGGGTAGGGGTCCTTCCTTCTCTTTTTTAGGGCAGGCATGGGATTTTGGCTCTGGCACTCGGCCAACCGGTCAACCCATCACAGGCTATGAGGAGCCCTTTTGAATTTGCACAGTGACGTGGAGGCTCTGCATGGCTGGGACCTGGGTTACACCTGCTCATTTCTGGTGATGAGGGCCATGTGCTCCAAAAGTGCTACTTTACCCTTAGCCAGCTCAAAACCCTAGTCTACCCTACCTGGGCCAGCAACTCCCCTGCTACCTCCCACGGTGCCATGTGCTAGAGCCGGGGGTGGGATGGACTCAGGGTATGGAGCTCCCAAGCACTTCATGATGGATTACTAGTGTGAATACCAAATACTTGCTATTTTCTGTCTCCATCCTCTACTCCAACTACATTTTAAAAGAATCTTATTTCATCCAAGATGTTATTCATTTCCTCGAATCCTTTCTCCATAGAAAATATAAAGGTAGACTTTAACATAGGGTCTTCCCAAGCCACAAAAATTCCACCACAGAGTGGGGGTCTCATTGAATCTGCTTTTGCTCTGAAACCGAGAGCAATGTGTTTGAAAGTACCATCCACTGAAGCTCAAAAGTACTATATGCTGTAGCCCAGAGCTCAAAATAGCAGAACAGAGACTCAAACAATAATGTGAGGGGGCAGCTTCTCACCAGAAATAACCATTTGCTAATGCATCATCCTGGAAGCAAATACTAAGCTTCAAAAACATATTTAAATAGTTTTTCACATTCACTTCTACATGCCCATCAAAATCAATGATCATTTCTGAGAAAGAAGATAGAGGTCCATCCGGATGGCAGAACGGGCCCCCAACCGACGGCACTTGAGGGCTTGTACTGAATTCAGAGTTTGAATTTATAATAATAGGTCAAGAGCTTTAGATGGAAAGGAATCGCTTCAGAACCTCTTTTTATTTATTTATTCTTTATTTTTTTTAAAGATTTAATTTATTTATTTGAGAGAGAGAGTGACAAAGATAGCGAGAGAGCACAAGCAGGGGGAGCAGGAGAGGGAGAAGCAGGCTCCCCACTGAGCAGCGAGCCTGACGCAGGGCTCCTGGGATCATAATTCCTGGGATCATAACCTGAGCCGGAGGCAGATGCTTAACCAACTGAGCCACCCCGGCGCCCCATGGAACCTCTTTTATTAATAAACCTTTGACCGCATAGTAAGTTTGTTTTTTTAACACTTGTGGAATTCCATGTGCAAACAATATTAACTATAATAAGCTCAAATAACAAAGGTATTACTGAGAATAGTATTTCTTGCTCAACACCTACCAAACGTTCATCTCAGTCTCTCTGCGCCAGCGCTTTGCTCCCAGCTGAGCCTCCCACACCCCTGCAGGATGGACACCTCGGCTCACCTCCCGCCAAGCCCGTCCTGCTTCCCTGGCCCCACTTAGGCTCGACCTCCTGATGAAGCTACAGCCTCCTTAGTCCCCTCCCCCTCTGCTTCCTCGGGGCTCAGAACAATTACTGACATCTGATTCCTATTTAGTATATGTTGTCCTGTATCTTATACCACCATTGTGATTTTCTCCTTATCTCAACTGTAAGCTTATTGGAGGCAAAGATCACCTTTCATGCCATTTCATGTCTCCCGCAATCTTTAGAGAGACGGCAAATTCTTGTCCCTTTCCTTCTATCTCATACTGCTGGTGTCTAGACAGTGTGGGCAGAGCCCAGTGCCTTTGCCAAGCATAAGGAAAGAGCACTTCAGCATGACTTTGAGCCAGTACCCTCCTTCCTTCTGAAAGCACCTAATTGGCATCAAGACAGTGGTGCCAATGTGGTAACTCCACCCTCCCCCAACCTCTCAAGTGTTTTAAGACTCTGAACTTTATCAGCAATCGAAATTAACTGTAATTCAACAACGCCAGAGACCATTCCCGTGCACAAGTGCTAGGTGCACGGTCAGACTATAGCAGTACCATGAAGGACCCAAGTACAGAGCATAAGACTGTGATTGGTTAAGAACTCCATCATCTCAGGTGCATGGGAAGGAACCAGAATGGGTTCACAGGGCAGCAACCGGAATAATTAAGGGGCTGCGAGAGAACACTTATGGAAAAAAAAAGTAGATGAAATTGGGATTAGACCAAAGAAAAAGAGGTCAAGGTAATAATGGTCTTTAAGTGTACAGTGAGTTATTTTAAGGAAATCAATAATCAGCTCTTTTCCAGCTAGGGAGGCCAAAGTGGAGAAAAGTTTGTTTTGTATGTATCAAGAGATGTAGGTTAGAGAAGTTCCCAGCTATAAGCTGTAGTACAGCCGAAGGAGGCTGTACTGTATCTACGGTTTGGAAATATTTATGACACAATAAATGGCCTTTCTATCCAGGATAGCAAGTGCACTTGTTCTTTTGGATATGGACAATGTGATAATGTTACTTTCTTGACCTTTCTTGTCTAGGTCAAATCACAGGGATTACATTGCAATGAAAAGAAAACTGAATTCATAATTTTACCACATTCTAAAGTTTTATTTTAGAAAGAGGATATAAATATAAAGTGTTAGTTCTTATAGCATATAAATTAGAGAATACGATTTTACTTTATTTTTTAAAAGATTTTATTTATTTATTTGAGAGCAAGAGTGCAGGTGATAGAGCATGAGTGAGGGGTACAGAGGGAGCAGGAGAAGCAGACTCCCCGCTGAGCAAGGAGCCTGATGTGGGGCTCGATCCCAGGATCCTGAGATCATGACTTGAGCCAAAGGCAGACACTTAACCGACTAAGCCACCCGGGCACCCCTACAATTTTACTTTTAAAAAACTGAATAGAGTTAGCTGCAATGCACACAATTACCAAAATATGGAAAGAGCCTAGATGTCCATCAATAGATGAACGGATAAAGAAGATGTGGGGTGTGCGCATGTGTGTATATATATGTATGTATTCCATATTCTATATATATATGGAATATTACTCAGCCATCAAAAAGAATGAAACCTTGCCATTTGCAATGACATAGATGGAACTAGAGGGTATTATGCTAAGTGAAATAAGTCACTCAGAGAAAGACAAATACCATATGATTTCACTCATATATGGAATTTAAGAAACAAAGCAGATGAACATAGGGGAAGGGAAGGAAAAATAAAATAAGGTGAAAATTGAGAGGGAGGCAAACCATAAGAGATGTTGAACTCTAGGAAACAAGCTGAGGGTTGCTGGAGGGGAGGTGAGAGGAGAGAAGGGGTAATTGGGTGATGGGCATTAAGGAGGGCACATGATATAATCAGCACTGGGTGTTATATGAAACTGACGAATCACTAAATTCTACCTCTGAAACTAATTTAAAAAGTACATTTAAAAAAACCCTAAATACAGAAAATCCTTAATCTGTATATCCAGCTCACCACCTTACAATTTTCATCCATCTTACTCCATAAAGATCCTCGTACTTTATAAATGCACATATTCTATATGGAATGATCTTGACCTAGTAAACATCCTCCAGACTCCAAGATGGCAAATATGGAAGGTGCTGTTACAGATGGAATGTTTATCCCAAGCCCCTTTACAAAACTCAGTCTTTAAAGAGTAATTCTTGAAAAATGTACTGCAATTCATTGACATTAGTAAGAGTTATAGCCTGAATTTTCTAATGGTTTTACATAAACTCCTTAAAAATAAGTTTGGTGTTCATGGGCTCTCTTAATGATTGACCATTATAGAGGACAAGGAGTTTTTTCAAAGCCATCAAAAGGTGACATTTTCCACATCCTCTAACACATTGCCGAGACTCTCATCGCTAAGCAGCAACCGTCTCTATTAAAACATAACTCAATATAACAATTTCTGCCAATACGATCTTGAGGGAAGAGCTTACATGACCTGATTCTTAAAATTTTCCAGATACCCAATGTTCAGAAGTCTTTTTAAAACTATGTGACTATAAATAACATATAACACTAATTCCATTTTTGAAAAGGAATAGCTACTATAATTAATGTTTAAAATGTCATCTTTCAAATGACAATGGGAACATCATGGTTCCATTCACTTTTGTAGGAAGCCGTTTGCCTGAATGAAGGCCAATGTCAAGTTTAGCCGTACCCCTGTCTTCACCATCTGCTGCCTTGAACGATGTAGCCCTACCCCTGACCACAGCTAGCACGCACCCCCTTTCCAGTCCCGGGAAGGTTATTAAGTTTTCCGGAGCATCCATGCTTTATCATATGCTGCTTCTCCCCAGCAACATCCCCAGACCACTGAGCTCTAGGTGGCTTCTCAGCCTCTGACTCAGCACACCTGGGCTATGGACCATTCGCCTGCACTGGTCTGCTGCCAGCGAGGGTTCCACTAGTAAGCACATTGCTTGCCACCCGGTCACAGGTTCTTCAGAAGAAGGTCCCATGTCATATAGCCCTTTCAATCCTCCACAGACCAGCACAGTGAATGATAGATGCTAGATGCTCTGTAAACATTTCACATGGTAAAGATTTGAAGGCCCTCAAGCATCAGTATTACCAGGTTGATTTATGTAAAAATCAAGTGACTTTTAGGAAGAAAAGAATACAAATTACAAATCTATTCTTTGGAATAATGGAGTCCATTTAGTTGACGTTTTTTACTGGGAAGAATAAGGGGTGGTTGTATTTTTAGCCTTTAGTTGTCAGCTTAAACTTTTTTTTAGAGAGGTGGGGGTGGGGGGGCCTTTCCTGACCACCTCCCCCTCCCCCCACCATAAACACACCAAGATCCTCCCGCTGCAAACTCACATCTTTGTTCCTGCAGCTTTTTGTTCTCCCTTTGTTGCACTGATCACACTTGGAAGTCCTATTTGTATGATTATTTGAACATCTGATTAATGTGTTGTCTTAGTCCATTCAGGCTGCTCTAGCAAAAAACCAAAAAAACAAAACAAAACAAAAAAACCATACACTGAGTGACTTATAAACAACAGTCTGCAGGCTGGAAAGTCCAACGAAGTGGACACAGAGGTGAGGTCTGACCATGGGACGCTCCAGCGTTCAGGGAGACGAAAAGAACCAGCAATATGACTGGTCCAATGCTTGCTTTGAAAAGCCTGAGGACAGTCTCAGCTTCCTCCCGTCCTCTATAGTATAAACGCTCCCACAACCTTTGTTGTCCAAATCATTTTCTTAGAGAACGGGAACTTCCTCGATCAGGTTGGGTAAACTTCAGCATACCCTTTCTCAAGAAATAAGCTTTCAAGGACATGGACTAAGAGGTGTCAAGAACTGTAAAGAACCTGAGATTTTATTTGCAAGCTAGCAGGTGACCCTGCCCTAGCTTTACGGGTGCTGGCAGAAGACGTAAAGCCCTGGGTCCGAAGCGAAAGCCTTCCCTGCTAAGAGCAGGCAACACAAGCTTCATATTTGTCACTGGTCTTCCAGGCCCCGTAAGTCCCCAGACGCAAGAGAAGTGCATGCGTGTGCAATGAGTTTGTTTCCCAGCCGAAGAACCCTGAGCTTAGGAAACCCCAATCTTTTACAATCAGCCACAAGCAAACCTGTCCCAACTTTTGCTTCAGGTGTAGATATTATTTCTAATACACTAGACAGCAAACAAATCTACCCTCTACTCCAGAGGGACAATATCTTCCAACTTGACTCTACAAACAACCTTGAAAAGAAAACTCAGAACAAATGGCTACTAGCACCTCTGTTCACAAGAGACCCATAGATAATCAGCTCCCAGTAAGAGAGTATATTTAAGAGAGTATATTAAGCAGTATATTTTGGAGAATTTATGAGCCCTTTCTCTGTTCCAGCTGGGCATTCAAAACCTCAACTATTTAAAAATCTAAATTGTATTTATTTGACTGGGTAACACTTTAACATGGTACAAAATTCAGAAGGATTATCCTTTATAAACAAAAGATGGCATGGAAGCGGTTTCTCATTTGCTGTGAGAAGGGACCACATTTATAAAAGACTTCTTTTCCTTGCATTCTGGTTAAATCTGCCATTTAATAAATTTCTGAATGACTAATATTCTCTAAATAGGTATTAAAAGCCCAAGCTCAGCTCCTAGGAGATCTAAGAAACCACTTCCATTTTACTGGAGTTTTATCAGTTTCCTTCTTGAGGCCCTTAACAACCCACATCCAGTCTGCCCATGTAAGCCCAGAGGAGAAAGCTCAGGGTCTAAACCCGTACAAACACTTAGCATCAGCAAGATCCTCACCAACAGCTCCCAGCACCATCTCTTAGCCGCTCTACTTGCCAGGCAGATGCTCAGCTCTGTCATCAATGATAGAAAGCTTTCCTAACACCCCTTCTTTCTGGAAGATGATGTTAGTGTCTAGTAACCATAAGAGGACATATATGATTTTAAGCACTTGAGAAATCTTGTAGACTAGCTATGCCATTAGGAACATTTACGAATACTCAAGTTCCAAAGAAATACACGGTTATTGTTCATTCATTCATTCATTCACCTTACTGAGCACCTACTATGCTGGGCATTGTTCTAGGCACCAGATATATAGTAGTGAACAAAAGAGACAAAAGTCTCTGCCCCCAAGGAACTTACTGTCTAGTAGAGGGTGAAGATAAATGAATAAAATATTACATAATGCTAAACGTTAAGGGAAAAAAGATAAAGCAGGGAGAAACGTGATACAGGGAGGAATTAAAATCTTATACAGGATATTCCAGGAAAGGCTCACTGAAAACAAAATATTTGCCCAACGGCCCTTCTTGATCTTCTTTCTCTCTGGTCCCTGGTTTGTTCGTTTGTTCTATCTATCTATCTATCTATTATTTATTATGTTTTTTGGTCCCTGGTCTTTTCTAAATGCTCTAGAATTTTTTGGCAGAAAAATGAATCTAGGGCATTATTTTGAATGCTCAAGACAAATAATAAAAATTATAACAAACAATGTAATGTATCAATATGATAAGCCATATACAAAATTGCAATTAAATATTAAATACATAATTAATTAAATATATAGTTAAATATTAACTGCATAATATTTAAATGGACTTCTTATTCTCTCATGGAGCATTATTACAACCATGATGAGGACAAGGTCATAATTAAAAAACTATCCCATCCCTGGGTCGGTATCAGAATGAACAGAGAGCAGTAAGGAACAAACTCCTGACTTGGGACGATTGCTGCGAATTGGAAAAGTGAGAAACAAAGCTACTGAGCACTCAAGACAAAGCACAGCTCCGTCCAGAACCCTGCAGCCATGTTTTACTCCCATTGGATTATTATAAAGAATAACAGAAGCTTTTGGGATTTCCTTTTCTTTTAATTATAGAACCCAGTGTTAATTGAAACACTTTCCCACTCTCCTCATCTCATTAGCAGGTGGGTACATTTCCCGAGGTTACAAATGGAAACTGGGTTCCACCTCCTTCAGAAGCTCTGTCACTCTCTGTCACTCCTTTCCTGCCTTTTGCCCTTTGCTAGGGCAATGTCACACACCATCATCTAGCTTCAGCCACCACCTAGATGCCGAAAGACTTTCAAATCCTTCTTTCTGGGGCGCCTGGCTGGCTCAGTTGGTACAGCATGTGACTTTTGACCTCAGGGTCGTGAGTTCGAGCCCCATGGTGGGGGTAGAATTTACTTAATTAAAAAAATTAAAAATCACCCTTCCTCCAACACAGACCAGTACCTGGATCCTGAGTGCTAAACTCACCGGACTCTGAATACACCATGTGTCCTCAGCCTCGATGTATCCCAAGCTGAACTCTCCGCCTGGAACGACCCTATGCAGTGCTCTTGTTCTTCCTTAGTGGGTGGCAACCATCTGTCCACACAGGCAGTCCAGCTGGAAACCTGGATCCTCTTCACTCCTCACATACGGTTACCAAATCCTATCAACCTTAACTTTAAATGTCTTTTAGATCTGCCCCCAATTCTCTATCACACCTGCTGCTACCTTACATTATTTCTACCTGGATGACTCTTCTATCTCCCCGAGTCTCCCTGCTTCCAGTTAGTGTCCTACGGATTTCTCCATCACAGCGTTTATTACTCAATATCATCAATGCTGCTTATTTGTATGTCTCTCCAAATACCCTCTGGGTCCTTTGAGGACAAACGCAGCGTGCTGTCTCTTCCTATTCTCGGCACTTAGCATAATATCCCGCAAGGAGTATGTGTCCAATTAACATTTACTAATGGGATAAATAACTCCTACACCATCAGATCCCAAGACGTCAGACATTTTAGGGAGATGGGTTCACCAACAAAATCCCTGCTCACCACCCTGATCCTGTGACAGCTAACCCTGTGAATTCACGGACTGATCACTAGTTGAAGTTCATGCTCTGAACTCTAGGTTCCTCCGAAGTGACCCTTTCTTACCTTCCTACATGTCTGGCTCTCATGGAAGATGTTTGCTATCCTCTTTCTCCCTCTCCTTTCAAAACCCATTCCTAGTAAGAGAGTTCAGCTCTGCTTTTTATTCCCATAGGTGTTGGCATTTTAGGAGGTTCTTTCTAATTATGGAAAACAGCCTCTGGCACCATTCAAGAGCTGTGAGGCTTTGGCAACAAGCTATATGAGTGAAGGAAACTGTGTGTGGGGGGGGGGGGAGAATTTGAAGGAGAAACTCTGATCTGGCCCCGAAATCAGAGTCAGAACCTGAATGTTCTTCCTCTGCACTTGGCTGGCTCTTGCCCCAAAGCCCAGGCTTGTTCTAGCAACTGCTCTCCACCCCACATCTTCTCTCCCAGGATATTAGCTCACTATCTGGACATGACACCTCTGCTTTAGATGGAACAGGCAGAAAACAAAACTGTTGTTTTTAGACTTAGCTGCAGTCTGGGCCATGTGGGCTAAGAGGAAGACAGCATATCTCAAGAGAAGACTTTTGTTTCTTCTGGGAAACCATCCTAATGAATTCATAAAAAGTAGAGACTCTATGAATACTTAGAGTCAGGGCAGTGAGGGAGCAGGAAACCGAGGTCCTAGGGATGGAGGCAAGAAGGGTAAAGAGAGGAAGACCCACCAAGATGGCGGCAGGTGGAGGTTCTGAATATGTATGAGAAATGGCCTTGGCCTGTACTTTCTGTTCACTTTTTCTGTAAACCTAAAACTGCACAAAAAATTAAAGCCTATGAATGAAGAGAAAGAAAGGAAGGAAGGAAGGAAGGAAGGAAGGAAGGAAGGAAGGAAGGAAGGAAGAAAGAAAGAAAGAAAGAAAGAAAGAAAGAAAGAAAGAAAGAGCGAGCCCTGGCCAATGATGAGCTTCTTGTTTTGGACATGGCCTAAGAATATTAGGACTGTTGTTGCCTGTTCCAGGCTATAACTTCTCTCCATTATCCCAATGGATAATGTCTGTAAAATTCAGTAAAGTCTGCTGAAAACAGCTGCCTTGTGTCCATGGTATTTTGGGAAATAAAGAGGCATGGTGGCCATCGTGGTGGGGTGAAGCAATGCACAAGGAGCAGCATTCACAAAGGCAAGCCAAGAACTTGGTACTGGAAAGAATTTGGAGCAAGAGGGGACCATAAGAATGCAAACCTCAAGGACTCTCAGGGTCCCTGGGTGGCTCAGTCGGTGAAGTGTCTGCCTTCAGCTCAGGTCACGATCTCAGGGTCCTGGGATCAAGCCCCGTATCGGGCTCTCAGCTCAGTGGGGAGTCTGTTTCTCCCTCTTCCTCTGCCCCCCACTCATGCTCTAATACATTAAAATCTTAAAAAAAAAAAAAAAACAACCTCAAGGACTCTCTAGAACTGTGTTGTCTCATACTGTAGCCACTAACTACAAAGGGCTTTTCTTTTTTTAAAGATTTATTTTAGAGAGAGAGAGAGAGCGCTCATGCAAGTGGGGGTAGGGGGAGAGGGAGAGAGAGAAACTTAGGCAGACTCCCCGCTGAGCACAGAGCCTGAGTCAGGGCTTGATCTCATGACCCTGAGATCATGACCTGAGCCAAATCAAGGGTCAGACACTTAGCTGATGAAGCTACCCAGGTGCCCCTACAAAGGGCTCTTGAGTACTTGAAATGAGACTAGTCCAACCTGAGATGTGCTAATAAGCTAGTATGAAAAAAAAAGTCAAATGTCTCAATAATTTTTACATTAATCATATGTTTGAAATGATAATATTTTGGGTATATAGAGATAAAAGACATTATGAAAATTAATTGCACCCATCCCTTTATACCTTTTTAATATAGCTATTCAAAAATTTAGAATTCCATACGTGGTTTGCACCATATTTCTACTTGGACAACATCACTCTAGAATCTTGGGGGAAAGGAATGAACTTGCCAGGGTATAGGGAATGAGGGGCTTAAGCTACTTTCTTTGGATATTAAAGAAAAGGGATTGGGGACATAAGACAACAGATATTGACAGATTAAGTGTGAGAAAATACAAATTTACAGGAATAGAAGACATTTATTTTAGTAAAGTTTTGTTAAATTCAAAATAGTTCCTACAAATAGCAAGCACTCCTAAAATATGATTCAATCTAGACAAACATTGGACTTTTCAGGAACACATTCGTAGCATGAAACAAAGTCTATGGGAAAACGTTCCAACATAAATAATTTACATTCAGTCTTTAGGTTTAAACTAGAAGAGAAAAATAGCAAGGAAGCTTCCAGCCATGGGGGATAAACACGTCTTCTAGTTCCTTCGTGTGAACAGTGACTACCCAGATCTGAGACTAACACTCTGTACTTCCAGTTAGAAATACAGAATAGATGCAAGGCCCCCGCTGCTTGAGGACCGTATCTATCACAGACCAAATCTACCCCTTGAGCCAAGTCGCAGGAAATTTATGAGCAAAAAATGAAACGGAATGTGATGCCTGACTCTTAGTCAACCAATCTGGATGTAACCAAAAAACATTTTGTCTCTTACACGCTAAGGGCTCTAATTCAGCACCTCTGGGTTCTCTGTGATACACACACATCGTTCTGTGTATATGCAATCAGCAAACTTCAGACCCAGGATGACTTAAGTATCACATGGTCTGGTCTCTTTATTGTACAGATAAGGACATGGGGCCACCAAGAGGTAACTTGCCTGAGCTCACAGAGAGACTCATTGGCGAGGGCAGGACTCAAGCCACAGAGAACGGCAGCACAGTCAGGACCCTGGGTGTGACCCTCATGTTTCCTGGTGGCCAACCTGAATTGTCTGAAAACGGGATTTCTGCTACTTACTTCTAGGGGTTTGTGGAAGAACTAAAGAATCCCTCCCTATAAAATGTGCATTACAGCCTTCCTGTCATGCTCAATGGGAGCTAAACTGATGTCCTCCCCTCCCCTTCTGTCTTTTCACCTGACCCATATGGCAATGCTCTTTCTCAGAAAAGTTTACCCTCGGTGAAACAAATAGCTGTGGACTCCAGACAAGCCCCCACCCCTCCTGCTTTTATGTAGTTGGCGGTCACTAGGTGGCCTGGCGTCTCCTTGAGAACCTCCCTGGCCAGGGATAGATGGCTTAAGATGGCAATGCTGAATTCATAAACTAAGGCACTGAGAAGGAATGCGTTTCTTAGGGATGAGAGTAGCCACCACACGCAGAGGGCAGCGTGAGCTACAAAGCAGGCTCATCATCTCGTCTCTCCTTCCACCTCTCCTCCTGGATCCCTCAACCAGCCTGAGTTCCCCACATGACCTCAGCTCAAATAACCGGTTCCTCAAATAAACACACAAACCCCTCTCTCCTTCCTCTCTTTCCCCACTCAGCCCCGCCTTGGCTCTAGAATAACAGGTCAGCATATTTCATACCAAGATGCCAACAGTTACAAACCCCAAAAGGGAGGCTTGTTAATGGAAATCAACCTCAACTCGTTAGCTTCTTGGAGAACTTCCAAGTGTTGGTGATTAATTCTCACTTCTGAATACACACGTGTGCACACGTGTTCCCCACTCACCGGTGCCACAGGATCCAGTGACTTAGAACCCTAATCTTACAAGCTTGCCAGCCCTTCTATAAATAATGGCTTTTGGGACAAGGTGACTTTGGGGTAAGAGTCCCTCATTTCAGGGGAAAACAAATATAAAGTACAAAACACAGAACGGTTTTTACTGCTCTCGCTCCTCCCAGGACCAGGACCCTCAATAAACACCGAAAGGCCTATGGACCACTGGTCTTCAGGAGGCTTGGCCTCCCCCTTGAGTCTAATCCCACCCAGCCTAGAAAAGGGAAGTGATGCCAGGGCTTCTGAGCACATTCACTCACCACCTGGTGGCCTGGCATGGGGACAGATGGGGACACGCCATAAAACCAGGAAGCTGGAGGCACCATACCTTTGCAGGTGAAACATTTGATGTGGAAATGTTTGGTCTGGACCCGAAGTACTTCACCCTTGCATGGCTCCCCACATTTATGGCAGTGAATGACAGGCTTCTCCGACGGGTGGTGAGGGTCCTGAGGGTGGGCCACTGGAAAAAAACAAGAGACCCATGTGAGTAGAAAGCATTCCTACAAAAGCGGTCATGATGGGCGTACAGAAATAGCCCCATAACTATGTTATCCAATGAGCCACACGTTGACTCAAGAAGGACAAACTGAGCCCCTTCCCCGAGCCATAATCATGAGGATACACGGAAAAAATAAGAGAATGGTGGCTTTAACAGTCCAGTGTGGAAAACACGGGGCTTGGTCCTCTGGGAGCCAGCACCCCTCTTTCTTCCTCCCACACCTTTCTAGGACTACATAATTGGGCCATTAAATAGAGTATACTGTTTGGTTCAATATTTTGTATTAGATATTTGTAATATGTCTTTATCTTGGTTTAGAAACACCTGTCAGTAAGGAATTCACTGTAGATTTAAGTTCCTCGAAGCAGGGAACAATTTCTTAAAGTTCCTATTTTTCTCCCCATTTGTACTTCTCCTTCCTTCTCCCCAGCTCCTCAGAACACTGCAGAGCGCTCATGCGCCAAAGGAGCTCAGCAAACGTTTCTTCACTCGTTAGGTAGCACGCACTGGCCAGCGGCTCGGCTGGTCTACCAGCCATCCCCGATCTTCATCTGGCAACTCAGGTAACCTGCGGAGGCCTGTGATAAGCCTCGTGTTGTGGGCCCATGTCCTGATACACACAATGCGGGCGGTAATTTTTTTTAAAAAAAAGAAGTTCCTAGTTACTGTATGGATCTCTCTGAACCTCAGCTTCTTTTCCTGTAAAACAAAGGGGATTGGATCAGGCTCTAAAATCACAGAACAGGGCTTACTGGCCTTATTCTCTCAGTTTCCAGAGGTTTGTCTTCAGAAAACAAAGTCCCGCCCCAGGGATAGGATTTACGGCCTCTCCTTTATAAAAGACCGAGAGAAGGTCGGGAGAGGACACTGTGGCTTTAAGCTGACCAAAGGTCTTCAGGGAACTTGCAATTCCTCCAGCCAGAGAATGCAGGTAGGCATTTTGTGCTGGTTCCCCCCCCTCCCCGATTTGGGTCCTCAGGAGGAGGACCATGTGATATACAGAAATGGATTACATAAGTATTCACATGAGCATGAGATGGGATAAGAACAGTGAACCTAAAATTAATCAACCAGCACAAAGAACAAAGATGATCTTTTTTCCTGCAACTGTAAAACCAGGTTGGACGGGGGGAGATGTGGGGCGATATGCTGAGACTCAATTTAGAAAGCCCATTCCAGCAAGGAGCTCGCTGGATACCACAGGTATAATGGTGCCTTGTTTCTCTCAGCCCCCCATCATGTTCGCATTTCACCTGGAAAGAATTTGAACAACCCGGTCCAAATAATCCATTACTAGCTCAATTCTGAGAAACAAGGTGGTCCCTGTGAGAGTCTGACTAGGAGCAGGTGTGGTTTCGGGTTGAACACCTGATCCAAATTCTCTGCACTGGCCCTGGGGAGTGTCCACCAAAGGTACCCGCGCGGTGACACACCTGCATTTCCTCACCTGCCCCCGGGGACCCCTCTTGGAAATGTGTTACAACAGAAGTCAGTGTTACCTAAAGGAACTAGGGAGGGGCATCCTTTCAAGACTGCTAAAAAAGCCACTGACTGTTAAAGTGATGTGTAACGAGGCCCCAAATCTATTCGCCTGGGCATTAAAACAAGTTTCTCTTGGGGCGCCTGGGTGACTCAGTCGGTTAAGCATCTGACTCTTGGTTTCAGCTGAGCTCATGATCTCAGGGTCGTGAGACTGAACGCTGAGTCGGGCTCTGAGCTCAGTGAGGAGTCTGCTTAAGGTTCTCTCTCTCCCTTTGCCCCCCCACCCCATACGCATGTGTTCTCTCTCTCTCAAATAAATAAATCCTCATTTATTTAATGATTTTATTTATTTATTTTTTGAGAGAGAGAGAGAAAAAGAGCACAAGCAGCGGGAGCAGCAGAGGGAGAGGAAGAAGCAGGCTCCCTGACAAGGAGGGAGCCTGACTTGGGACTCGATCCCAGGACCCTGAGATCATGACCTGAGCTGAAGGCAGACGCTTAACCATCTGAGCCACCCAGGTGCCCTACTAAATAAATCTTTGGAAAAAAAGTTTATCTTTACAATATCTGCTTCATGTACTGGAGAAGAATATGAGGTTTTTCATTTTTTGGGTTTTTTTTAAAGTTAATGTCTGCTTCCCACGAGAATGGAGGCGAGTGATATTTTTTCAGCCTCTAGCTACTACATGCCAGGCATGGTGCTAAGCGCTTACCCGTTCTATCCACGCACTCGTGGTCATGTGGTAATATTGTTCCCATTTGACAGGTAAGTAAACAGAAAAAGTCCTTGAGCAACCTACCCGAGGAACGGTAGGCGGAAGCTTGAAGGTCTACACCCAGGTCTTTCTGACCCCCAAACTTATGCTTCTCCCGTGTCCTTTGTCTGAGTCACAAATTGTTACAAGTCAGGCAATAAGGGGCTGAGCCAAGCTCCAGTGCCGTTCTAAAAGCAACAGCTAGGACTTGACCGACGAACGGAACACACACAGCGTGTGATATAGTATTGCTTGTGGGCATGGCACTCAGTGGTACGCCTCAAAGTAGCTCTGCGGACCCCCTGAATCAGAACCCCCCCCCCGTGCCATAGATTAAAAATGCTGATTTCTCAGCCCCACTGAACTCGGGGTGGGAATCAGCATTCTATCATTTTCGTAAGCTCCCCAGATAATGCTCTCTCTCTCTTTTTTAAAGATTTTATCTATTTGAGAGCAAGTGCAGAGCGAGCAAGCGAGCGAGAGAGAGCACACGAGCAGGGGAAGGGGCAGAAGCAGGCTCCCCGCTGAGCAAGAAGCCGGATGTGGGACTAGATCCCAGGACCCTGGGATCATGACCTGAGCTAAAGGCAGATGCTTAACTGACTGAGCCACCAGGCACCCTCCTGGGATGATTCTCATGCATACTATAGTTTAAGAACTATTTTCCTTTAAAATTCAAACAGTATGGATAAGCAAGTTACAGGAACGTTAGAGTGAAGCACGCAAGCCACCAGGCCATCCTCTTCAGGGACTTTGGGAACGGCAGTGGAGCACAGTGGGTCTCTGGCCACAAGGCAGAACACATCTTGGGATAAGAACTCTGCACTGCGGTTTCTCTTGACACTTGAATTCTTTCTAGCTAAGCAAGTAAGCCGTGCTGAGTAATGATGAGGGAAGGAAAATATCATTTCACTTCTTGGCTTTTCCCTTTGTCTCCACAAAGGTGCCAGTGCAACGGCTGGCACCAGGCACCAAGGTCAGAATTGGGATCGGCATTCGCATTTTGCAAGCATTTCCCTTTGGAAATATATATTACACTCTGAAGTCCTCCATGCCCAGAGCTGACCTTTGTGTTCACCCAGAGACGAGCAGAGCCTCTAGCACGTTTACTTGCCTTTCCATCATCTGTCAGCCCAGACGGACACGTATCAGAACCACCCCCTTGTGGGGGGCGCCTGGGTGGCACAGCGGTTGAGCGTCTGCCTTCGGCTCAGGGCGTGATCCCTGCGTTATGGGATCGAGCCCCACATCAGGCTCCTCCGCTATGAGCCTGCTTCTTCCTTTCCCACTTCCCCTGCTTGTGTCCCTCTCTCACTGGCTGTCTCTGTCAAATAAATAAATAAAAAATCTTTAAAAAAAAAAAAAAAGAACCACCCCCTTGTGAAGGAATGGGCTTTTCTTAGGAGAGAACGGACGAAATCCAAAGACCAAACGAGAGCATTCTCATTTCATCCCAACAGGGTCGACCAAAGAATCTCTCTCCTTTTTAAAGATTAATGAAGAGGTTCGTTTTACATAAGTGCCTTTGGCAGTTTGGTTAATACCAAATATACGTTCATTGGCTCAATTTTACATTTTTGAAATATGCTGAGTCAGTTGCAATATGGCTATGACAGTAATTCCACACTCCTCTTATTGCCAGCTGGCTTTGTTGCTAATTTTTACACAACTGCTCCATCTTTCCGAGCCTGGGTGGTCCACACTTATTCTACTGACTGGGAGACTGAGGGACGAAGAGCTTACATTCCTTACCCGAAGTCACTAGCAAGCTATTGGCAGACGTACACGTAAGAGTCAGGCTTCCTGACTCTTTCTCTGCACCCAGCAGTCAGTGATTTGCCCTGGAACTTGCATAGACAAGCTTAAAATCTTTCGTAGCTCAACAATTCATTGCTAAAATAAGAGTAGTACAATGAAATACCAACAGCATGGCTGCGTACTTTCTGAATAATGAGGAAATATATATGAAGAGCTAAGAGTCCATTTGCCCAGAAAGGCAAAGGGATTCCTCCACTGTGTAATATCCAGTTTGGAGGGATTCTGGCTACACAGATAAGCAGCCCATTGCAAGCTGGAAAGTTTCACATTGTCACAGGCAAGCAAGGCCAGTCACATCTCTGAAACTCCAGTTAAAAATGGAAGTCAAGACAAGGTAAGAAACAACAATTGTTGGAGAGGATGTGGAGAAAGGGGATCCCTCCTACATTGTTGGCGGGAATGCAAGTTGGTACAGCCACTCTGGAAAACAGTGTGGAGGTCCCTTAAAAAGTTAAAAATTGAGCTACCCTATGATCCAGCCATTGCACTACTGGGTGTTTACCCCAAAGATACAGACGTAGTGAAGAGAAGGGCCATATGCACCCCAATGTTCATAGCAGCAATGTCCACAATAGCTAAATCGTGGAAGGAGCCGAGATGCCCTTCAACAGATGGCTGGATTAAGAAGTTGTGGTCCATATATACAATGGAATATTACTCAGCTATCAGAAAGAACGAATTCTCAACATTTGCTGCAACATGGACGGCACTGGAGGAGATAATGCTAAGTGAAATAAGTCAAGCACAGAAAGACAACTATCATATGATTTCTCTCATCTATGGAACATAAGAACTAGGAAGATCAGTAGGGGAAGAAAGGGATAAAGAAAGGGGGGGTAATCAGAAGGGGGAATGAAACATGAGAGACTATGGACTATGAGAAACAAACTGAGGGCCTCAGAGGGGAGGGGAGTGGGGGAATGGGATAGACTGGTGATGGGTAGTAAGGAGGGCACATATTGCATGGTGCACTGGGTGTCATACGCAACTAATGAATCATCGAGCCTTACATCGGAAACCGGGGATGTACTGTATGGTGACTAACATAATATAATAAAAAATCATTAATTAAAAAAAAAAAGATGGAAGTCAAAAGTGCCATTTTGGATGCATTGCTTTTGAAATGCCTATGAGGTATGGCCGGGTATAAGATGGGGGGATTGAGATCAGTAAGGAAATCCCAGTAACCTTCAGCGACCCCAAGCAGGGGCCACTACAGGTGGTAAGAACACCACGAAGATTAGGCAAAGCCCTTCCTTCCAATCCAGAACCAGCCTCGTCTTGCCCAACAGACCATGGAACTAGACCCCTAGAAACAGAACATCTGAGAAAGCAAAAATCTCCTTAGCAGGTGATAATCACAAACCCATGACAGAGTATGCAGTGTGAGTTAAAACTTGCCCCGGGTTATCTGAGATAGTCAGAACCCCCTCTTCTCCCCATGGCCCCAGCACTCCATTAGCTAGCCTTCGGACCTACAGTGCTTTGTGCCTGATGGCTTTTGGAGTGCGCGCAACTGCTTTGTCTTATCTCACTCTTAAGGAGCCCCACGAAGGAAAAACAGGGAGACCCTCAACCCCAGGTAACAAATGGGCAAACAGAGACTCAGAGGAACAAAGTGACTCCTCCAGGGTGAAACAGCCAAGAGATGGAGTTGGCAGCCAATGTACACTGTGTTGTCTACACTCAGACAACCCTTTAATCACTGCCGCTTGGAACCTTGAGGTCATCCTTGATTCTACCCTCTTTTCCTCTCCCATTAAATTCTGTCCACTGTCACATCCCTAGACTTCCCCTTCTCTCACTACACGAATCCAGCCTTCGACCCCTTTTTCTCAGAGTGTGGAGAGTTTCCCACTCCCTGGCTCCTTCTTCTTCAGTGCGACCCGCAAAGAGCAGCCCACACAACGAGGTGGCACATAAGTCCCCATTCCCTAAGTGTGGGCTGTGCTTGGTCACTTCTTCCAAAGAGGACAGTATGGACAGGTGGGAAAAGGGTGACTGAACAGTGGGCAAATCTGATGAGCGCTGCCTCAACCAGGTGCTCAAGGTCAACATCATCAGTGACGGCCACACAGTTTGTACCCTTGAGATGATGTGGGCAAAACTGTCATTTTGCCTCTGTGATCTTCCTTCCCCAAAAAACCCATAATCCTAGCCTAATCATGAGAAAATGCCCAAATTGAGGGACATTCCACAAAAACCTGCCCAGTACTCTTCAAAATTGTCAAGATCACCAAAAACAAGGAGGAAAGTCTTCTTGTCATAGCTGTAAGGAGCCTGAGATGATTGGGAACCAAAGGTGATGCGGCGTCCTGAGGAGATCCCAGAACAGAAAAGGGATATCGGATAGAAACTACGGAAATATGAATGAAGTACTGACTTTAGCTAATACTGCATCTATACTGGTTCATTAATTATAACAGTATTATATTAACGGTGGATGTTACTAATGTGGGAAAGTAGATGGAAATCCCTTACACGAACTTCTCAAATTTTCTATAAATCTAAAACTGTTCTTAAAAAATAAAGTTATTATTCAAGTAAAAACAAAAGAACTTTCAATAGCTCTCTCAGTCCCAATCCATCAAGTCTAAAGTTGTCCGTCTAGCTTCAGGGATCTTCAATAACACAGTCCACACCAGCTATTTTGATGTCTAAGAAGGAGCTACATTTGCTGAGTACTTAGCACTGTGCTAAGTGGGTTGTTTTTTTTTAAGGTTTTATTTATTTATTTGACAGAGAGAGAGCACAAGTAGGCAGAGTGGCAGGCAGAGAGAGGGAGAAGCAGGCTCCCGCGGAGCAGGGAGCCCGATGTGGGACTCGATCCCAGAACCCTGGGATCATGACCTGAGCCGAAGGCAGATGCTTAACCAACTGAGCCACCCAGGCACCCTGTGCTAAGTGGTTTTGAACTCAGGCAGTCCAACCCCAAAGAATGCACATGAAAACACTCTATTTTTTGTTTATGTAAATATACAAATACCCCTTAGGTTGGGGCTTCTCACCAGTCCCTGATCTATGATCTTCAGCATCCCCAGAGCCTTCACGCACGGCTCTGTGCCTCACCTGCAATGGTTTCTCCTCTCCCCACCTGGCCAAATTCAACCTGACCCATGGGGCCCCGCCTAGCTCCTGGCTCTTCTCTGAAGCTCTCACTCTGGGCTATATTGATCAAATATTTCATTCTCCCACACGTCCTCCTGCACTAAATCCCTGTACTGTCACCCAGCATTTGATTTGCTCTTGTTTTGGGCTACTTTGCTTTTGTTTCACAGTGTATCAACGGTGGCTCTATACAAGTGCTAGCTTAATGGTCAGTTCCTCCCAATTTCTGGGATACTTCTGATTTCACATGTCGAATAATCTGAGTTGTCATCTCTGTACTTCTCAGCTCAATTTTTGGATCAGGGAAAATACGGTTACCACCCAATACCATTCTTGGAGCATCCCCCACATGAAGCCACGGAATTCTGAATTTATGGCATCTCAGTAAATAACTCCCTAGCACCATTCTATTATTACAGCAGGTACAACGTACCGAACACTGACTACGTTCCAGGCATTAAGATAACTACTTTATACCCATGATCACAGAGAATCCTCACAAATGCCTTACGGCGGTGCTGTCCTATTATTCCTAAGGAGAACACCACGGCTGTGTACCTTGCTCAAGATCACACAGCTAAGAAGTCGTCTGACTCCAAAGCCCGTGCTCTGAAGCACTGTGTAGGGGATTTCCACAGGAAAGTCTTACCCAGCACAGAAGGAAATCAAGCCAGTGCAACGTACTAGCTAAATTCTGATTACACAGCTCAGAAGCAGTGAACACCCAGCTGCATCATAATCCCAAAGGTAACACCTGCTAGTAAATAAGCAGATGGGAATAGCACTTCACATACAAAAGGAAATTATTCCAGGCTGCAGCAATTTCTGGGAAAAGAACACTCACAGGGTGAGGGTGATACAGGGAGGAAACGCAGCCGGCCATCAGGATGCCCTCCCTGCAGGCTCCACCCTGAGCACAGGCCTAGATGGGTCTCTGTGAGGATTCATCTGGATTTGCAATCACGAAATGATATTCTGCCGGTAAGGTTGGTTTCTGCTTCAAGGTGGGAGCCCTGTTCTCCTGGGAGTCTGCATTTCAGAAACTGCTGGATTACCTAGCATCTTTTCTCAGCTTCTACTCCATCAGTTCCCATTTGATTGTAAACACACAGCACAAAGATGTGTTCTCCCTGCTCCCGCTTCTCTCCACCTCCTACTCCCCTTCTTTGTGCTAGAAACTGGCACTGGTGGTATTGAGCCCGGGAAACAAGAAACTCAAGAGTTTCAATAAATGCATAGAGTGCTTAATTTGCAGTTTACCTAAAAGTCCATTTCCTGCTGTGGCAAGTGGTAGTTACTTAAAGCTACACACTGTAACCCCGTCATTAGTTGTCCAAAACGATCTTTCTCTTTAATTGGCTTCCACGACCTAATTTTTTTTTATACCATGTTAGTTTGTTAATCAGGATTATTACGTGGCACAAAGCTCAGGGCTGCCTTGGCACAGACACTCCCAGCAGGCGGGGGTGGGGGGCAGTAAGACGGCTGTTCCAGCGGCTCTGCTACTTTCCACTTGTAAGATGTCCCGACACTGGACAGCCTTTCTGAGGCAGTGCAACAGCTCTTCACTATTCCTCCAAACGTAAAAGGCACGGTCAGCATCAGTCAGCTGGGCTCCTGATAATAGAAACAGCCCAGGCGCAAAGCCGGTTAATCTGATTCTCACAAAGCAAAGAGTCCTAGGATTATAATAATTCGGCCAGGAAATTTCCTCCTTGTAACGTACATGACGCTTTGCCCTGATGTGCGTGCCTGCCTTCTCTGTACGATGTAAAACCAACTTGGGGACTTCTCCTCCTCCTTCTGAAGGAGCGACTCCAGAAACACACCTCTGGGCTGAGATGACTCACTGAGGCAACACCCATCCGAGACCTCTCCTAGCCTTTCTCTGACACAGTAGTTTTACTGGGGACAGTCATTTGCTCGGAGTCCCACCTCCTCTCCCTCACAGGCTCCCTGACTCCCAGGCCAGCTTTCCTGCCACATGCTTCTCTTCCCCGAGACAGCAGAAAGGGACTAAAAATACAGGTCTCACCTCCCAGGTGACACAGAGGCCCAAGTCAGCAGCGTGTCAGCAGGGATGGTCACTAACCTGTATGAGCAGACATGTCCCATGTGTGACAAAAATCCCTTCTGAGATTTGATGGAGCCTTTTAAGGTCATCCAGGGATCTTGCATTGTCCCTGCACTAGAAATTCCACTTAGAAATGGATCAAGTCAAGCAGTTGGGCAGTGGCTTCAGTCCGAACCCCGCTGGCACAACACCACATCTTCACCGGCTGCTGGAGCGTCCCCGCCATGCTGATCTCGAGACTGGGAGGGACCACGGTCCCACTGGAGCCGTTTTAGGAATGCGAGTTTAGAGACAGGATCACCGTGTATTAGCATCTGGGCCTAAAGTCCTGGGACAGGGTTTAGCGTAGGCATGGGGCCACTATTGCCTTCTACCCACCCCCCCCAGTTCCAAATCCAGACACCAGAGAGGGGTTTAAAAAAAAGGAAGAACCAAGTCGTAGGTCAAAGTGTCCCTGTGAGCTACACACCGAAGTCTGGTACCAGCACAGGAAGCTCCCAGCTGTCTTCGCCTTGTCTTTCTGGTGGCTTCTACTCACTGCTTAGGATACTCTGGGAAATACCAACTAGTTAAAAATAGCATTTTAAACAAACTAAGGAAAATGATGAATATGGGCATGGTACTTGGCAATTTATAAAAGGTATTCAAATATAATATCTCCCTTGAGCCCATCACCTTTGAATCATCCTCACCTACAATGGTGAAAACTGAGCTTCAGAGATGCTACGGGACTTGCCCCACGAGTGGGGAGCTGGAGCGGGCTCCTGCTGTGGAGAGAGCCGACTGTGCACAGCCCTGCCCACCTGTACGGCCAGTGACTTCGCCTCAGTCGTTTGAAACAGGCCATGGGGGGTTGGGGTGGGTGGCATTGACACCATGGAAACTGGCAGAGTTTACACCTCAGGACCTTGTCCCGTTCCCCTCCCAGAGCTGCTGGCTAAGCCACCAGCACACCACTGTGTTGAAGTTACAATGCTAATAAACAGCAAAATGAGCCTCTTAGTTCAGGAAAATTCTAAATTTCAGAAATAAGAATTCGAACCCCTTTTGAAAAGGCACTCCCACTCCTGCTCTGTGAATAAACACACCAACTCGCCTTCCCCTGGATCTGTCTGGTGTTTGCACGCCCAGTGGGAGACAAAAGCACACGGTTTGAGTTCCCAGCATCCAACATGCAGAATCAGGCATGATTTTACAAATGCTAGCACTCCTCTCTCGGGACCTGAGCTCCTCCCAGATCTGAGGTCCTGGTCCATTCAAGCTTTCTGTAGGACATGACCTTGCCTGGTGCCACCTTTGCAAGAAAAGGCAAACACGCATCATAACCTATTCTTGGTACCTGGCCGGGCGTTCTCCTAGTCATCCAGGCGCAGCATAACTCTGGGTGGTTTGATCATTCTCTTATTTAACTTCAGGGACTCACCTGCCTGAGTGGGAGAGAAGAGACTATCTCTTGAAGTTTAAGAACGCTTAGACTTAGTGAAGTCTAACACTGGGAACGAAAAAAATATGTTTGAAATCCAACATGGGATTGGGGGAGAGGGAACAGAGAAACATTAAAACTACGCCTCCATGAAAACTAAATGCAACCTTCCAATCCTTGGGACATAATTTCTCATCAACAGAGTCAACAAACATTGACCAAGTGAGTGCCGCTGTGCGTGCTGTGTCATTCAGGCTCCGTGGGGACTCCAGACACACGCTAGCCATGCTATCCCTGCTTCTGGAGGGGGCATCCCAGGGACGTGCACAGCCCATGGGAGACCCTACCTGGGGAGCTGATCAACACAGACAGAAAACCACTGAGGACCTTTCCTGGGAGGTGAGGAGTATAGGACAGGCGCAGACACTATGGAGGATTTCTGAAGAGAAAAGCAAACAGTGAGCCAGGACAAAGGGGTGGAGAAAGTTCCTCTAGGGAGAAGAGAGTGGGATTTGACCCTGTGGGGCAGGCTGCAGGTGAAAGGGTGACAGGGAGGATAGTTCAGAGAGCATGGGCACCCTGAGCCCCTGGGGCCTGAAGGGGGCAGAGCCCGGGATATGTCTGGGGGGTGATGGTAAGTCAACTGTCGTCTTCTGAAACAGAGGCTTCGTGGACAAGGGCAACAGAAGGGGGAAAGAGGCAGTATTTCTCCTGTGACACTCCCGTACACCCCAGGTCCTGCCCTCACAGAGCTTACAGTTTAGTAGGGAAGATGGACGGAGGTGGAGGGAAGGTGGAGAAAGGAGAGAGTTAGTGAATGAGAATGAATGGATACGAATACAAGGTAGAGAACAGACCACATGCCGCAGGAAAACTGTGAAATAGGGAAAGAGAAACCAGAAAAAAGGCTTCGAGAAGGAAGCACCCTTTTCAGCTGTGCCTCAACGGAAGGGTAGGATTTAAATGAATGGGAAGGAAGGGGACGGCGGCTTAGACAATGAAGGGTGGGATGGGGTGTGTAGGGACCATCAGGAATCTGGTTTAGCTGAAGCACAGAGGAAGTGAAGGGCATCACGGAATAGAAGACAGTGAAAGAGGTTTGCCCCCGTGCCTCCTCCAAGGACAGACCGAGGAACAAACTTTAAACTTCCTTATTTCCCCCCAGGGGAGGTCTTGAGAGGAGCGACAGAGTCAGGGTATAGCCTAGCTTATCTCTTAGGAGCTGAGACAGGACTATTTTTCAGCTCACAGTGTAGGCAAATTGGGAGCCCTCTGCTCTCACGTGATGGTGTGCGGGGAGGGGTCACCCCCAGCGGTAAGCCAGTCACTCTGTGTTCCAGTCAGACAGACTTGGTGCAAATCCTGGCTGTACCCCTCTTAGCTCTGTGATCCTGAAACAAGTTACCATGCTTCCCTAAGCCTCCATTCCCTCTTCTGTAAAATGGGGATAAATCCTACTTTGATACTTGGGAGGATACATGAGTTAATGCATGTAAAGTGCTCAGCACCTTTCCCGAGAGCCTGAGTGAATGTTCCAGAAACCGAAGCCATTACTCTTTCCGTGGTGCTTCAATGCAGGAATATGGTGGGACACGTTTAAGGTCCTTGATCATAAATACCCAGGTGCTCTACCTCAAACTCAAATATGTTGAATTTCCAGTCATGGTGTCTTCTGCGACTACTGACAATGGACACCTGCTTTTCTGCTGTGTGATACCCAGTAAATGGTCAATTCATCAATGAACCTTACAGCGTTCAGTGTACCATTCCAGCTTATCCCACTGGGCTGTAAACAGGTTTTATTTTAATAGCTTTATTAAATTCACATATCATACAATTTACCTATTTAAAGTGTACGGTTCCGCGACTTCGGGTATTTTCACAGAGTTGCGTGACCATCATCACAATCTAATTTTGGAACATTTTCATCACCCGGAAAAGAAACCTCATACCCATTAGCAGCCACTCCTCGGTCCTTCCCCTGTTCAGCACTTGGCAACCACCAATCTATTTTCTGTCTCTATAGCGTTTAACCAGCAGGTCTGACTAGTGTCTGTTAGTCTCAGCTTTTCAATGTTTGCTCAGCAGTCAAAGGGGACCACTGTATATACACAAGCAGATAGGAACCACCCAAACCCTCTCCACATCTCGCACCTTATTAATGCATGAAATCCTCCCCACTAAGGTATATATTTGTTTTTCACCAGTACATCCCCACCCTAAAAAAATACCCTCATTATCCTTTCATCTCTGTTGCCTTCCTGGGAAAGAGACCATAAAATAGAAAAAAAAAAAAAAAACTGGATCAAGACACCATAGACTCCATTCCTGGCTCATGTGGGAGCTTTCGTGATCACCACTTAGCTAGAAGTGTGTCAACTCTAGTGTCAGCCCAGAGATTTGTCAGAAAATTAGAAACAATGAGACATGCCTATAAGTGATCGATCCCCTCACCAAGCTGGGTATTGGGGGGCGCTGACAGAGTGGTCGGGAGGAATGCAGGCAGTCTGTATCTTCAAACGGTGTGGGCTTGGGACTCAACCGTTTGATTGCTTTGCCACACATCAACCAGAATGGTCGTTTAGGACAAAACTCGAGCACATCATTCCACTCACCAAGCTCTCCAAGCACTTTTACTGCATGACCCAGGACGCCCCCAGTGGTCCCAGAGCCCTGCGTACCTCTCCAGTCTTCCCAGGAGCTCTCCCTCCAGCCCCCAGGCTCCAGTTCTCGCAAGATCTCCACGTGCCCTCTTTGCTTCCCCACGAGGCTCGTCCCCCAGCCATTTGTGAGGCTGGCTGCCTCTCCTTCTGGTCTCACCTGAAAGCAGCTTACCTGCCATCTCTCAGAGCGTCTTCCCCAACCCATCTAAGGAAAGGCAGTCTCCCTGCTTCCCCACCACCCCATCTCTGTTTACTTTCTTTATACTTACAATCTAAACATTCTTTCTTTCTGCGCTCTCCACCACAAGCTTACTGCTGCTATGTCCCCAGGGTCTCACCCAGTCCTGGCACAAGGTCTGTGCCCCATAAATGTGTGCTCAATACATGCATTCATTGAACACGAGTCTGGTTTTCTTCCTTAGCAACAGCCTCCAGGGAAACTGGAGTGGGCTGAATATCTTAGGTTCACGACAGTGTCTATCCATTAGGTAATTCTGGTGATGTCAATAAACAACGAATGACATAAGAGACAACGCTTGCTCAAGTCTCTGACTCAGAAAACAAACCAAAGCTGAAGGCATGAGCTTACTGACGGACCAGTCTCAGATCAAGGCTGGCTCAGTTTCTCTCGGATTGAGAGCCACACAACAAAGCACACTTTCCAGTTGAGCTGACCCACGCGGAAGAGCCAGGGTGGCACCAGAGCCTCGGAAATGTGAGCTACAGCGTCCCCGGGGCACGATGATGCAGAAGAGCAGCCAGGCACCACTGCGGGTGGGCGGCCCGCTGCGTCCCGTGAGAATCCTGAACACATGGGGCTTCGGGCCGGAAGCACTTTAGAAACCATGCTTTTACCAGGTAGGTCTACACGTTCTGGCACCAAGTCTTCATTAGACATCTCATTTCACTGCACAGCAGAGAGAGGAAGTGGAGTCGTCGGCTCGCTTGTCCGGGGGACGTGGGCATCACGAACCCAGCCGGAAGAACGCCTTGGCGAAGTTCTATCACCGGACAGTAGGAGTTACCGGCCACGGGAAGCCACGCATGTGGTCCTAGAGTGGCTCGGCACGACCAAGGTTCACGGCCTCGCTCTGCTTCAGGTAAACTACAAAGCGATTGCCCAGCAGACATGGGTGGGCCTTCCCTGGTTCCTTAACTCATCTATCTCAGCTTTGGTTACTTGCCTGAGTCCTGAAACTAATCTGATCGCCTAACTCCACAACAACGAACATGTCGCCCCTGATTTTTCTCAGCCGGGAGGAATAGTAGTCATAGCAACAAGGGCAAACAATCACTGGGCTCTTGCTGTATGCCAGGCGTTGTTTTTAATGCTCGACATTTATTGAGTCCATTCTCATAACAGTCCTATGAAGTTGGTACTACTAACACCCTTATTTTCTGATGAGGAAATTGAGGCACAGGGAAGTTAAGTGACTTGCCCAAGGTCACACAACTGGTAAACCATAGAGCTGGGATTTGAACTCAGGCAGCCTGGCTGCAGAGCTCCCCCTCATAAATACAACTTGCTTTTCAGGTAAACCTATAAAATCCTGAAGGCTTACGGGATAATTTTACAAAGCCACCAAGGCAAATGGGATGATAATTGTACGAACAAGGGACAAATGAGAGAGAAATGGACACATCCAGGGAAGGGCTTCACAAGTTCACCCTCTGAACCTGTCTCTACTGGAAATTCCAGCCGAGGGCAGTTTGACACTGCCCTCCATTCATTACAGATTTCATTCTCTTACCACCTACATTTTCGTCTTATTTTCTTGGAGAGGGATCTTGGGCCATTCCCTTTGGTTCTGAGTTGTGCACCTGCCCTGCTACTTAGAAAAACAAAAAACGAAACTCTACAGATCAGTTGACCTTCAACTCACTTTACGGACTACCTACAGCACGTCAAGAGCCACGTCTGAAGTTTTTACAAATACGATCTCATTTATATTAATCCTGACAATAAAATATGGAGATGGTCGCATGGTTTTTCTCCCATGTTTTTATTTTTATCAAAGTTTAAGAAACTCAATAGGTCTATATGTGAAAAATGAATATGCTTATAATGCATGATGGCAATTGCCCGCTCCACCCCTCCTGCCAGTCCACAGGCAGATGTGTTCAACGTCTGGTGTTTTTCTGGCCTTTGATGCTCTGTTTCTTTTTTTTTTTTTTTTTAAGATTTTATTTATTCATTTGACAGAGATAGAGACAGCCAGCGAGAGAGGGAACACAAGCAGGGGGAGTGGGAGAGGAAGAAGCAGGCTCCCAGCGTAGGAGCCCGATGTGGGGCTCAATCCCAAAACGCCAGGATCACACCCTGAGCCGAAGGCAGAGGCTTAACGACTGAGTCACCCAGGCACCCCATTTGGTGCTATGTTTCTTAACACTGTGCTTACTCCTGCTAGGTCATTACTTGTTTAACATTCTGCTCTTCCCAGTATGGCGATACCACAATTTTCAGTTAAATCTGTGGGCAGTGTTTAAGAATGCAATGATGGTTCTCCTGAACTCTGGGGTGCAGCCTATGAATAGATTCCCTTTCTTGTACAATATTTTTCATCTTCCGGACTTCATCATTTCCTATTCTCCTGTTTGCCTTTCTGATAAACAGTCTGTCATGGTTATTATGGTTTTTTTTTTTTATCACTTTTTGTTGTAGACCTAGCGATAATTCTTCCCAATGCTCAAACTTATCTGATAACTTACCCTAGAGAGAAAAGTGGGTGTTCTCAGTATGATTTTCACTGAGAAAAAAAAGGGGGGGGAATCTCAGGCAGGGTAAGAGCTTGGCTGTCAGTGCTCTGGGAAGTGGCAGAGACGTGGCACCTCTGATACCAATCCCAGCGTCCAGCTCCTGGCAGCACCCGGCCTCTGGGTAGAGAAGATGGGCAGGCTACGGGCCTCAGAGTTCCGGAGGGGCTGCTCCGCTACAGGACGAAGACAGCAGCGCCCTGGAGGGAAGCAACGCACGGACTCTGTAAAGGACCGGTCTTCACATCTCGTCTCCAAACACCGCCCAGTCGTTCTGCGCAGTCCTGGCCCCCGACCCAACAGTCCGCATGTGCTGCTCTCTGTCCGGCCTTGTTGGCGTGATTCATGTTTAGTATCTGCCTTCTCTGCCTACTTACTATGCAAAACCACAGTATTCATGCTGCCGCCCTGTGGTTGTGTGGCTTTCCCGGCCGGCATGGCCTTTCCCTGAGGGTGTCTCCCTCGTACCAGCTCCTTCCGATGGCAAGATGCCACTCTTGGCCTCTTGTTTCAAGAGTCCAAGCTCATGCAGAGTCCTGCTGTGCATGGCTGGGATACTTCTCACTCAAGAGAGGAGTGATGGCAGACAGGCCTCGGACCCAAAGAATGGCCATGCCTTCCCTGCTGCACTGGAGGCTTGCTAGGACAGCTCAGGCCTTGGACATTCCCGGGTGAGGGGTGCCATCTCTCCAAAGCCCCTAAATTACAGTAGTTCTGGAAATGCTCTGATAGGTCAAAAATGAATCCTATTTATAGCACACGGTTCCCAACAGATGGAGGGGAGGAGCTTCTGCACGGATGGTGGGGTGGAGCTTCTGCACGGATGGTGGGGTGACATGATGCAGGACAGACTGTCCAAGCCCTGAACTTGTCCTTCGCTCCTTGGCTGAGGTACAAAAGCCAGGAAACCCAGTAAGCATGGCCACAGGAAGTGGTGACGCAGAAACACAGGAAAAAAGTCTTCTAAATGAAAAAGTAGTTCCAGAAATACCAGGCTTAGAAGCTGATGAGGCCTGAATGGGGGGTTTCCTTTGGCTTTTCTGCTAAACTTCATCCAAGTAGCATTTTACTCAGTTCGGCAGCTAGGTCAGTTCTCAATTGTATCAAGCACCCAAAAAGAGAACACCAAATTCTGGCCAACTTCTGTTTAGGACAAAATGATCACTGAAAGGTTCTACAATGATTTTGCCAAAACTTCTCCAGGGTTGCTAGAGGGGAGGGGGTGGGGGGATGGGGTCACTGGGTGATGGGCATTAAGGAGGGCACGTGATGTGGTGAGCACTGGGTGCGATACACAACTGATGAATCACTGACCTCTACCTCTGTGAAACTTAGTAATACACTCTATGTGAATTGAATTTAAATTTTAAAAAATTAAAAAATTAAAAACAAAACAAAAAACTTCTCCAATTGCAAGGGAAGAAACCCAATTTAACCAAAACATACCCATTAAGCTGTACTGTGAGAGTACCCAGGAGAGAAACGTGGTTGCCCAGGAAAGCACCTCATTCTGTTTTCAGCCAATAAAACTTTAGTGTAGATGTTCTAAACCAATGGTTTTCAAACTTCAGTTTGACCCACTGAAACATGAAATCGGTTCATGGGATCATGGCCAGCATATTTTAAAAACAGAAGAGAACAGAAAATAGAGTAAATGCATTGCTTCATGTGACTTTTATTTTAGTCATTTATATGCATATGTGCATAAGTCCTGGGTCTTGATGTGTGAAGCTGGGTTCCTTGCCTTGGGTAGGTGTGGGGAGTGCTGCATTAAGCCCCAGACCACAATCTGGAGGCCCTACGGCTGAGGTCTGCCCACAGACATGTTTTGTTTGGCCTACACAAAGATTTTTTTGAAGAGAAAGTTGAATCATTTGCCAACATTTAAACATCTGGAGATTTTACATAAAAATTCCTATTTCTAGTCACTCTTGAAAATTGGAAGCTCCGGCCACTTGGCGCATGTCCCTTCGTGAGAACGAGGCTGGAGCCACAGAGTAGCTTCTCTCTTTCGAGGGCCACACTGTCCGGTCTGCCCCAGTCGCCACTCATTGAGGTCACCTGCCCGGTTCTCGGAAGCATCTGTATGTACACCCTCCAGTTCTAACCCTCCTTAACTCACTCTCACCCACAGAGCCCTCTGTTTACCCTTCCTTGTGTCCACTGCTGTATTCAGTGGCCAACTAGAAGCTCCTGCCGAACTCAGCTGGCTGTCTTTCCTCAGATAGAGGTCGTACTTCACTGCTTCTGTTTTGCCAATTTGACCACCTCTCTCTCTCTCCCTCATTTCCTCCTTAGCCACTTGTTGCACTCCTATTCATCCTTCAAGGCCTAGCCTGCCGTGACCTCGCAGCAAGCAGAATTAACCACTCCCTGCACTGAGGCCCCATATTACATTAACAGTTCTCTGTTAGATAGAGTTTGGGGGCCAACGGTGGGAATGGTATCTGCTAGCCTGGACTCTGCTTATGCTGTATCTGCCTATCTAGAAAACACAAGAAGTTCTGCCATGTGTGAAGGTCCCTAAACGACAAACCACAGCAATGTGATACATTTCACATTGTATCATAATAACTCCTTTACCTGTCTCTGCTCCTTGCTAGAATATGCATGCATTCAGGTCAAGAACTGTATTTTGTTTCGATACCTAGATTGCTTATCTCTTACTGGATTCTGAATACACATTTAAGTAAGTATAACCATCTCCTCCACCAATACATATCATTCATTCATGTATTAGTTCATTCGACATCACTCAGCCCTTAGTACGGAGAAGACACTGTCCAATGATACCAGCTGAATCAAATACCGCCCCTAACCATAAGAAACTTATAGACCCCCTGAAGGCCAATCTTGAATACTCCCTGTTCTAGACAGTCTTTTTTTAAAAAAATCCCGTTGAGACACTAACTCTTCCTTTGAACGCCCACAGAATATCGTTTATGCCCTTTCTACTGCCTCATGTCTCCTTGATTTGCATTCTCAGTCAACACCCCTTTCTACACTGGGTAATTCAATACCCTACTGAAGGTAGGAACTTTTCAGTGCCTCAGGCTACCCCCAAAATGCCTTGCAGAGAGTAGACCTCCCCAAATCTACGAGGTGCTCATTAAGCCCATTGCTGTGGTTCGTCGTTTAGGGACCTTCACACATGACAGAACTTGTGTTTTCTAGATAGGCAGATACAGTATAAGCAGAGTCCAGGCTAGCAGATACCATTCCCACCGTTGGCCCCCAAACTCTATTCCTCGATGGCTATCTAGACAGGGTTCCCGTGAATGGCACAGAGAGAGCAGTCTAGTAGACACTCATCCCGCCCATGTGTTACTTAGGGGACCCTCCATGGACCTGGGAACCCTCAGCCCCTGCCGTTTTTCTGAGGGGTACTCAGCCTGCTCTTCCATTTCCCATCAGATGGTCCAGCATGGAATGACCTTGCTATCTTTTCTACCATTCTGTCTTTCTTAATTTTTCTTAAACATCTTTCTTCCCAGTGTCTCCAAATAATGAACAACAGAAAGAGTACAGCTAGAATACAGACTGGATATAGTGGTAGTGTGTAAAACACTCCAAGTATTAATAATATATTTTAGCTCCTCAAAGACTAAAGAAGGAGTTGTAGCCTTTGTGAGCCAAGATAATCTATTGAAACCATCTTTCGCCAAAGGATTAAAAAGAGCTCTGGGAACCCCAATACAAACGCTCGCCTAACCCTTCGAGAATTAGGAAGGATGCCTAGAGGGTGGCACACCTGTGCTCTGACTCCAAATTAGTGCTGCCTTCCCCAAGCCAGGCCGAGCCCCAGTCACTGCCGGAAGGGGAGCTTTCGATCTTCAACCTGCACCCGCCCTGCCCACCCGCTGCACACCCAGTGTCCTATGCTGACAGCAGTCTCTGGCCACTCGGATCTCACAGAAGGTCTGCTTTATTATGAAGGACAGCCTCCTTCTACACTGTGGGAGAGTCAGTGAAAATAATGCTCTTTGCTTTCCCTTTGACTTCTATGCTTTGTAAACAAGATAGAGATAGTCATATGGAATGGAGAGGCTACTTACATAAAAGTTCTCACGTACTGCTTAAAGGGCTGATCATTTTACCCACAGAAACCATGGATAGCCTAGACCATGTCGAAGTGTGGTTCCTGGGCCAAGAGCATCAATACCACCTGGAAATTGCTAGAAATGCAAAACCTCAGGCCTTTCCCCAGACCTACTGAATCAGAAGCTCTGGCAGCAGGGGCCAGAAATCTGTGTTTTAACAAGCC
Source organism: Ursus maritimus (assembly GCF_017311325.1). Classification (NCBI taxonomy): domain Eukaryota; kingdom Metazoa; phylum Chordata; class Mammalia; order Carnivora; family Ursidae; genus Ursus; species Ursus maritimus. The sequence continues at coordinate 15,945,313 of NW_024426885.1, read as the reverse complement.
TTCTAAGTGGTTCTGATGCTTGCTGATGTTTGAGGACCACTGCCCCAGACAGTAATTTCCCTGGAAGTACTCAGAAAGCCAGCATCTTCATGGTTAAGTCCAAGTATTCAAACGAGTCAGTCCGTTTGAATGCAGTGGGGGTACAGACACAAGCCCCTTTTGCCCCCCACGGCACACTGGACCATAATAGCATTAATCATGTCAGTGTGAACTCAAATACAATGTTGCAGAGAAAACAGGTCATGCATACAAATATTCACCCTCCCCAGTGTTAACAAAATTTGCCCTTGAATACACAGCTCCTGCCAATTTGGGATAAACATACCTCTCAGTATGAGTCACCATCAGACCAACACACAATGAAATAGGAAGCTGGCTGGTTTCTACTGCGGTGTGGCCGGATCAGGCTGAACCACAATGGGAGAAATCCCCACCACTCACCGATCACTGAACCTTCTGAAAAGTTCTCTGGCTCTCTAATGCTGGCTCAGGAAAACACTCGGCATTTTGACTTCAGCATAGTAGAGGCAAACAATATCAGGACTCTCTTTCTTGCCCCCCAAGGGCTGTGAATATGATATCACAGAGGGGGGTCCCCTCCTCAAAGTGTATCAGATGCCGAGATTTTCCTCTTGGTAGGATGAGTCTACCGTAGGATGTCTTTTCTGCGGGAATTGGGAAAAGTCAATTTGTTGTTCCATAAATGAGGGTTTCTGTGAGGCAGTACAGCTGGTTTCATCCTTTCTGGTCACCTGACCAGGTAATCAGAGAGGCAAGAGGTAGGGCCACCTCTCAAAGTCTGGGAGTAGCTGGCCCCCCCTCCAGCTTAGATCCGCTCTGTCTCCATGTTCTTGAGTTCACTCTCTCATCAAAAATTGCTCTCAAGAGCTCCAGGTAAATTTAAGTCAGTATTCCTTCTCTCGGATTTACTTATACATTCAGCCTCAACTCTCGTTGTACAAAGGAAGTCTTCTTTCATTTCTGGAGAAACATTTCGTAGACATCAGTGAGTAGATGGCACAGGAAAAGGGATTTTTTTTTTCAATGTGAAATTCTTTCCCTTAGCTTTGGAAATCTCATTATCCAGACAGCCCTACTGTTGTGAAGGTAAGCTGGGCAGAGTCGTACTTCTGGTGAGAGGAGCACTTCCATTTATAACATAGTAAGAGTTATTCACACTTGGATTTTTTCCCCTCTCTAGAGGAACATGATAAAAACTGGAACTTCCCTCCCTCCAAAGATGCGAAGTTCAGAACTGAGTTGTGCGCGTAAGTCACCAATCAAGACAATTTATTCTGAAACCTGTAGCACTATGGTGTCTCCTTTAACCGACAGCTTCTCTGTAGCCCTTCTTTAGGAAATGCCCTGGTCATTTGTGTCCCCTTGAAAAGCTTGGGGCTTTTCGAGTTAAGGAAAAGATGAAGAATGGAGACAAGCCCAGGAGTGGGTACGGGCCGGGCGTTAAGCATTAATCTGGGAATCAGGGTTGGAAAATTAAATCTAGGAGAGGCTGTTAGACACTAAAAAGGGGCCTGAGGGGTGCCTCAGACATGAGGAATCACGACACCGCAGAGAGAGATCTACTGTCCCCAGACCTCCCCAAAGATGGAACAGAAACGGGCTTCAGTGACATCAGGCAGTGTGCGTGCACCTGAGTGGGGAGCGTCTGCAGCTGTGCGTGTGTTGGGAGGGGCGGGATTGAGGGAGGCCGAGCCCTTGAGAGGCAGCAACACTTCACACCTGGAAAGGCTGTTCTACAAGACTGGATATGAAGTCAACAAACACTTGCAGAGAGAGCGCTTTCTTAAGTTGCACCAGTGACTCAACTGCTGTTTAATTTCTCTGGTGTTTACTTAGGAGGACGGAGTAATTCTAGAAGAATTTACAGAAGGGATGGGCCTTTGAGAAGCATTATAAGGAAGCTGAACTTGAGTTAGGTCTTTGACAAATGCAGAAAAGGGGAATACAGGTATTGCCCGCGAGGGCGGGAGGGGCAGCGTGACCGAGGCTGGAGACAGGAAATACCCTCCACAGATGATTCAAATAGGACAAATGTGGGGCGAGGGGAGAAGTACAATTACCACGGATTTGGGAGCCAGGTAGGTGTGGGTAGAAAAGCAGCTCCTCTACTTTCCAGCTTAGCGATCTCTGACCAGTTTCTAAATTCCTCTGAGCCGCCTCCTCCAACACACTGACCTTGCTGGGTCAAAGATTAGAGACAAGGCATGTAAAGCTCTCAACACAAAGGCTGTCATTTAGCATGTGTCCAATAACTGGCATAACATTAAAAATAAAACAAGATGGGCTTAGATGGGGTGGGGAGGGGGTAAGCTCAGGACTTGAGGAATCCTCGATGATCAGCAGGAAGCCTTGAACTTTACCTTGTCACTCATCAAGGTTTTGGAGCTGGAAATATGATGACATCAGTGTCCTAAGAGGATTACTTTGGTGCCAGTCTGTAGGACACGTTTGAGACACAATACACCACTGTTCTCAGAAGCTACCAAGAAACAAGATTGCCGTGTGTGTGTGATTCACCTGACTATCGGGTGGAGAGTGAATGTCTCTCCCTTGAGGGTGGACTGGAACAAGTTTCCGTGGATCCCACTCGCCCTTAAGAGCAAGCTGGGCCATCCAACAGTCTCAAAAAGCTTCCAGGACACACGGCAAAACTAAACAAGAAAGGGTGTGCCCAAACGTAAAATCCTCTTTACCTTAATGTGTCTCCCTCACAGCTAAATTCTTACTTTTTCACGTGGTTTCCAAACCGTAAGTATCCCTCATTATTTAAATTAGATGAGTGCTCACATCACTTAACCTCTAGTATTTATTCTTGTTTTCTCTAACAAAAACAGAAAATCCCTCTGTACTTTAAAAGCCTGCACTAGGACGCACACATAAGTTAGACAATTATACTCTGAGATGAGCAGAGCGGGCCTCTGGAGTTTAGGTTAATCATGGCATATTCAGGAAGACAGATATTGACTGATAAACCCACAACAGTCTCTCCTACTTCTTTGTTACAGGATACAGCAAGGGTAAGATGTCCTTGAACACACCACAGAAATAACCGTTTCATCAAGATTCCTGAATCAATAAGTGTCTGCGACTGCAAGGGGATGGGCGACCGGTGAGGAGAAGGAAAGATCGTGAGGGTCAGAGTATGTCGACAAATGCCACTCCACACTGCCAGAGGTGTGAGCCGCCAGCAAGCTTGCTCTCCGGTCAGGGCCAACCCCAAAGCAGACAGATACAAGCCAGACAAAAGGATGCCTCAAACCAGTGTGAGCTAAGCCATGTCTAAGTGGTGAGCACAACAGGGAACCTACGTCCCTCCTTCACAAGCCCTCCCACCTTCCTCGCAAGGGAGGCTACCAAGGGTGATTTGTGTCAGCTCCGGGAGGACGCAGCTAGGCATCTCTGGGAGCAAGAAGAAATGGAGAGGCCCAGAAGAGTCTTGGGATTGAGAAGACACAGGTTCAGGTCCCAGACACAGGTTCAGGTCCTAGCTCCGAGCACAAGCCAACCTGTTTCAACTGTTGAGAATCTGTGATGGGCGGATACTACGTAAGTTGTGCACTGGAGAATTACAGATGGAGACACTTGCTGCTTCTGAGAGGCTCACCTTCTAGAGAGAGAGCCCGTGGACGTCAACACACTGCGGCAGGTGCACTCACTGACCCATGCACACCATCTGATGGAACACAGAGGATGAACACTGGGTCCGATGAGCCACCGCGTGACCTTGAACGATTCACTTACCCTTTCTGAATCCCAGTCTTCTCATGTCTAGGGCAAATGCCTGGACTACGTGCTTCCCCTGCGCCCCTATCACTTTAAAAGCTAGGATGGAATTCCTTTCTTTCCACAGAAGCTCTTGTGTACCTGCCCCAAATCCTGGCTACCTCTGTCGCTGGCTGAGGTTGGAGCAATCAGAGCGCTGGGAGGCCGCAGCATGGACTGGCACAGACCTCAAAATAAAAAAGGAACAGCCTTTAATCGGTGGCTAAGGGCTAAGATAATACTAGTATGTGACCTCTCAGGGGCCTGTGACAATGTTCCAGTTAGAGCATGGCTACTGTGTTCTGAAGCAAATGTGAACCCAGGCAATCGGTCTGAGTTTTGAGGCATCTGCAATGACTTAGAAAGAGAGCTGCTCTTTGGGGACCACTGATCTGTGATCTACTCACCACACAGAGCAAGTCTGGGGCTTTCCTGGGCCCCACAGGAATGGAATCAAGAGGTGGCTTTTGTAATTCCCTTTCCCATCGCACATAAATTACTTATATTGGGGACACAAACTCAAATCCATTAGCAACGGAGATCAGGGCTGGGTTGTTCCAGTACAGCAGAAGGTACAAATGAAGAAAGTTGGCCTGCATTAAATGTCAGCATCTGTATTTGCTACTCTGAGGGTTTCCGAAACTACCCCAAAAGAGAGGGCACATCATTAGAAGCATCTTCATTTGCACCCAAATATTTCACTCAATTACCACTTACTCCGTGAAAGACCAAAGCTCATGCACGTGACTATGAAAGATACACGGGAGCGGAACGGATGGAGCAGAACCACGTTTCTCTTTGTCCTAAGGCACAGCTTTAGCACTGTGAGCTGTCATGGTCCCACTTCTCCAGCCATCCATTAGTATAATACAACCAAACTGAGTTTCCAGCAACAAGGATCAGTTTGAGCTCAGCATGCTCACCTCAAAGTTATTCCCGCAGGGGCTTTAAGTGAAAATAGATACAGATAAATCACTGAAACGGTTCAAGACAGCCCCCAAAGAGCAGACATCCGTGTTTATGGAGGAAGTTATGTCCCACGGTAAGAAAGCGTGGCAGAATAAATCCAAGCTTAGCAAAGAGCAAAATAAAGGGTGGCTACTCACATTATAAAATCATGTGGTGAAGGTCCTAAGACATATTATTAAGAGGGAAAAAAAATCAAGTCACAGAAAAATGATAGAACGATCCCTTTTTTATATTCCTATCTTGTCTGGAAAGACACACAATATTAATCTCACCTCTAGAGACGGGGGAAATTGAGGCCGACAGGGTAGGGACGAGAGGCTTTCACTTTTTGCTCTCTGTTCTGCAGCATTTCACTCTAAGATATATTTTATATATTACTTGGATAAGTAAAATCAAGGATTGCTGTGTTCTTTTACATGTTCCAGATAAACAAATAATTTAAACTATAATTCGGAAAGATTTAACCCGCATTTCAGGACCACGCCCAGTTCATAAATAACGTACACCTGCACAGAGCACCCCACCCTCTCCCTTTTGGCATTCTCCTTGCCGCTTCATTTGCCAGCTTTGACACACACTGCATCGTTTAAAAAGGTGTTTGGAGGGGTGATTAGGGATGCCGCTGAAATGCCAGGTGATCAAAACAGCTCGCTTCTCTTTTCAGCCCATCCCAGCTCTGCTTGGGGCATGTCCCAGCGCAACGGAAACCTCGTAGAAGGACCCTTTCATTACACATCCTCATTAACTGACTGATGGGAGCGAGGCAAGGAAGAGAATGAAGGCTGGGATGGGGGCAGGAAGGCAACTCTCAAACACAACAAAAATTTCAAGATGCAACACCCATCAAAAGAGACACGCATCCAGGAGCTCAGCTGTGCAAACACTCCAGAAAGAGGATGTGTTTCAGACGCCGTGGCTAAATTAAAGGTTCTTAATGACTTCACAATACGGAGGTTCTCGCCCCAAGAATATGTCTGCCTGGCTTTCGATTGATCATCCCCTATTAGGTGGCCGAGCCCTGCAGCACCATTGCAACTTCTGCAACCATGCACAGGGATCGATATTTATAATTACCTTTCTCCTTCACCATGGCAACCGGGTCCTCTGGCTAGCAGCGCCGAAGGAAAGAGGAATAAAGTGTAGGAGTGGGAGCGCTCCTGGGCAGACAGATCCGCGGCTGTAGACGCTGCGAGGAAAATCCCCCGGCATCCACTCGCGAAGTCCGGGGCTGCTGCTTTCTAAAATCCCGCCCCCAACCCCGGGGGGCCGAGCTCCCGTGCCCGCCCCACGATCGCCGCCGAGCGGCGGCCGCGCCCTGCTCCCTGCTCGGGGGACTCTGCCCTTGGGCCGAAACCACTCGCTACAGCTGCCTCTGTAACAAATGCAAAATTCCAGTGTCCTAATCTCTGGTCACTGACACCACTTTGCATTCCTCGCGCGGAGGCCGAGAAAGCGGGCAGCAGAACGCTCCCTCCCGGGGTCTGATAAATGATTGCCAGAAGAGGGGGGCCGAGGAACAAACAAGGGACTGTTTGGATAAATAAAACTAGTCAATTGTTAGCTCATTAGTTTCCTATTATGACTGCTCCCAACTCTTATTCCAGATTCTTTCGGACACACTGAGTAAATAAAATTAGAAAAAGAGAGAAACAGTAGTAGAAAACATAGTAGAAAAAGAGAACCATGCCAGTGACTCCAAGTTCATTTGCTTCAACTTTGGAGGCTCAATTACAATGAATCAAGATGGGGCTGGCGCTCACCTCCGCCCCCGCCCAACACGGTTTTCCTGAATGGGGGGAGAAGCGGGAGGGGACTGGGACAATGAGAGCCAGCCTGGGAAGACAATCTTTCAGGATTCAGTTCCTTCCAGGATCAAATTCAGGATCAAAGCAAAAATCTGACTTATCCAGTTAGGCAGGATTCCGAGCATCCACTTTCGCTCTGCTTCATTGGAGTTTTCCAGACAAGCCCCTCGGATATATATGTATGTAGGGAGGAACCCTAGCCACAAAGTGGGGGTCAAACAGCCACACCCGCACCACTCACCCCCCCCCCCACTTAGCGTGGCGCAGCCGCAGTGGCTGGCAAGGCTTTTGATTTCTGACCCACGGGGTCATAGGTCAGTCTCCGGGGAGCAGAGGACTTCTGGGTTTGCGAAGCCCACACCCACCCCATTCCAGCACCTGTCTCCGGAACCCAGATCATTCGGCCCGCCACGCGTCAGGTTGCATACATCCACCGTGTGGGAGAAATGGGATGAGCAGGAGACAGACAGACGCAGCCCTGCTCCGGCAGAGCAGCAGATGGCCAACACGTCTTTCCCAACCGGAACGCACAGCCAGTATTAGACTGTATTTACTGCAAATATTGTAACGTGTTGGGTCTAAGAGAGCCAGGGTAACAGAGACGAATGAAGTCAATCAACCTGCCTCATCTTTGGGCTGTTGTTTACAGCCCGAATGAGGTTTAGCGGGGTGAGGAGCCCTTCACTGCTGGTTTGCTGATGGGTAACAGTAGCAGATCTCAAGCAGCTGTGACATTCCTACATCTGTGACTCAGGGCTTTACTATTAATAGCTTGAGTGTCTCAGCCTGTAAGGGCTAAGTCCCCTCCAACCCCTGAATCGTCTTTTCTACGAAACATACTTTGCCCACACTGCTCCCTGCCCCCACTGTAGCCCCACAGGTCAGGTTTTTCCTCAGTCAGCAGCCAGCTGGAGGGTAAGTACTGAAGAGCCTGGAAACAGCTTTTTCAACCTCCATTCATTACATACGAGCCAAGCGTTAGCGCAACGGCACAAGTCCAGAGAGACAGGCAGGGCTCAAGAGTGAAAAGCCCTTTACATTCCCAGATTTTCATGCACTAAACCTGCACTCGTCTGCTTCTCCCACCCCTAATCACCCTCAGAGCTCATAAACAGATGCTGACAAGCAAAATTAAGCTCAGAGAAGTGGAATGAGTTTGGTGCTGTGAGCCTAGCAGGTGAATTTATTTTATTATATTTTTGTGGCATAGGCTCTGAGGCACTTCTCTCCAAGGCTTTCGTGTTATTCTGCTCAAAGCTAAGGGAGCAGGGCTCTCTCGTCTTTCTCCCTCCTTCCCTCTCTTCCTCTCGCCCAATTGGTGCATGGCGGTAAAACCCCATTGGGTTTCTAGTCCAAATCCAATCCTGCATTAAATGTTCCAGGTACTATAAATGCAATCAGTTCAATTTCTCTTTTAGTCAGCATGGCAATTTTTAATCCTGAGCTTTATTAACCAAACTGGTCCCTTGTTACACTTCTGAACCCACCTGTATACCTGGGTGGATAAAGTGCGCAGAAACCCTGATTGAGAAAGGCTCTCTGGCAGCTTTAGAGACTAAGCTCGCAGAGTGACATTTGGTGCCTATTCCTTTTCAGAGAAGCCTTTTCTATAGGAAAATACAACAGAGTGGTTCAGAGAGATTCCCTCCCTCCTGCGTTTTCCATGGAAAGAATTTTCCTGCACCACAAAGTGAATGAGTCACCAGCATTTAGTTGCTAAATAACAGTCATATGGCTAAAGTCCCCCAACAATCAGACACTGCTACTTTAGGATAAAAGCATCCACTGGGCACTTTTAAGATAACCAAAGAGGGTATTACTAAAGTTATTTTTGGAATGTGGGAGAGTAAAACTAAATTGTTTTTGTCTCCTTGCCTCTGGCCGAATAGTTCAGAGCTTAGAGAACAGAACCAAAACGTTGATCTTTTCTTTTACTTTACAGTGCAGCAAAATAAATCAAGAAAAATATGAAAAATGCAAGGTTCACAAGATGGCAGGACTCTTTATTCCTATTTTTAGAGATGATTTCCAAAGAACTTATCTCCATCTCATTCCACCCAAATAAGACTTCTTAATACAGACACCAGCCCTAGGTTTTATTTGTTGTTTTATTCATCCAAACTGACTCCCTGGCGCCTTCTCCATTCACTCACAAAACGAAGCCAGGGTTGTCCACAAGTGACCGAAGGACAGGAACCATCTCGTGGGTGAGAAAAGCTTTGCCTGCATACAGGCACTCTTGGCAAAAACTCGAGAGTACATCATTTCAATAGAAGCTATGCCAAAGGGGAGGGAAATGTTGCAACCCGAACACGCCACCTGGCACAGTCCACTTCCTCATTGTCCTCTTCCTCCCACAGATTGCCTACTGCTTGTGCACCTGTACGGCAGGAATTCCAGGACCCCTCCTTGACTTCAGGACCCCAGGTTTCTAGGTATCACACATCCCTCAATGCATTTGGACCCATTGGCCAAAGAGCACGCAAAATCCTTTCTAGCAGAATTCCGCGGAAAGAAAATTCACGAATGAGTTCCTTGTTTGCTTTCTATGTAATGTTTACATCAATCACCCTCACTGCAGACATTTACAGGCATCTGCTGTGTGCCAGGTCCTACTGGGCCGGCAGTTCGAACACAAGAAGAGAGAAACCACTGCTCTGTAGTTGCTTAACATCTGGTGGAAGGGATGCATACACACGAATGTTCTCGATGAAATTAGGAAGGTGTTAAAGACAGAAGTAGGGTGCCCTGGGTTCCAGGCAGTGCTGAATCCCAAACTGGGAGCGGGGAGAGACTTCCAGGAGGAGTGAGAGGACAAGCAAGGGCTGCCATGTGAAGAAAGGGGGAAAGATCATTCATTCCAAGTGGAGGTAGTGGGGAGCAAGAAGGTGTCAAGCAGCTCACGGCTCCTGGGGAAGAGGGAAAGGCTCAAGCTAAGGTCTGGGTGGTAGGTCACAGAGGGCTCTGAATGCCGCACCAGGGAGGTAGGACCCTAGAACTGATATGGTTAGAGTCTCAAGCCTGAGCTAATATTTCTTTCCAAATTAAGTTCAGAAGACTTTGGCTTCATCTCAAAGTCTGCCATGGTCTGTTTCCAACGCTAGTGCCTCCTCCCTCCAGTTAGGTGGGTTGGTGTATGCATGTCCAGAAACTGTTTATGTTTATTAGTTTATTTAAATATCTCCCTGATACATAGAATAAAACGATAGCCATGTACATCCCACGCACAGCATTTTAAGTAACTCCAACCATCTGGGATTGTAGTAATGGCTTCATGCCCACCACGAGGCTGTGAGTTCCGTGAAGGCAAGTAGGGTTTCATGCTTTTCTAGGCTCCCCCTGGGAGAGGGCAGACCTCCAGCGATGGAAATACGAGGGGTGCTTTAAATGCAGACACCTGGTTCCCACCCAAGACCTGATGATTCAGATTCTCCGCAGAGCAGGCTGGAGCTGCAGCCAGCCCCCTAGGTGACTAAGGACCACTGGCCTAGCACCCTGGCCTGTAAAGCAGGAGGTGAATGCATATGAGAAGTACAAACACAGCTACACACCGCGCTGCCACATCTAAAAAGCAACCCCTCTCCGTTGGCTAAAATAACAATCGTCCGGACATTCACTGCGATCTTATGGAAATTTATTGGAAGTGATGATTCCAGAGTTTCATACGGCCTGAGACAAATTCCTAAATGTCTGAGCCCTCTTGATGCTACTCTCATGTCCTCAACGGAGAATTCCTAGGATTTTTTCCATATGAATCTCATGGAATCGATGCCCACCAAAGTTCTTTTCCGTGAATTCTTCAAGTAGAATTATTTCACATTTGAATGCAACACTTCCCCCATGGTCCTTCTCAGAAGCCAGTTTCTGAATTTAGACCTGAGCAATAGTTTGCAGCTTAAGAAAAATTACTAAGGTATATTTAAAGCTTCCTATAAATAATCCACTAAGGATATAAACTGTAGAGTGAGCCTAAAACAAGCCATGTCCCTGCATGTGTACTGGAACCTATTATCCGAATTCAAAGGATCTCTTGATAGTAAAGAGTTTCACGGATTTTAGCCTAATTGGAGGCATGTGAGAAGTTCACCAGAAATACAGAAATAGCTCTGAATTCCTTGGGAAAAGGCCCTTTAAAAAGTTTATTATTAGCTTTATCTTTTTTTCTTTAATATTTTCTAGGCAGAAATATAGGTAGTGGGGAAAAACAAGTCACTTTCTATCATCTGGAACTGGGATGGCTTCCCTAGCAACATTCCCTTTTTCTTGGTCCTTAGTGCACTCTGGGCTTGACCAGAGTGCAGTGAAGGATTTACATGTCTATTTTTGCAAAATGCTTCGGGCTTTCTGAGGGAAGGGATCACACGTGAGTATCTGTATTCACACAGTGATAGGCACAAAGTAAGAATGGCAATATTTGATGAATATTAACAATAAATGTCCCTAGCTCATCATAGCAAGTCAAAATGCTAGATAAGTATTCATTTTTATTTTTTTTTCATTTTTACAGTCAAATGGACTGATTTAAAAATCTAACTCAAATAAAATAAAAGTAAATTCTGTCTCATACGTAAGTCAGTTTAGCAGTTGCTTGAAAGTATTTGCCAAGATGCAAACCCATAATTCACCTTGGAGAGAGAGCAAGCTGAAAAGAAACGTAACCAGGTAGTGGTTTTAACTAACCCTCAGAACTACTTTTGTCACCATTTACAGAATGTTTATAATGTGCCAGCCACCATTCTAGTCTGTTTACACTTATCACCTCATTTAATCCCCATACCAACTGGATGAGATAATATTATTACACTTCACACACGAGGAAAGAGATTTGTCAGAATCCCAAACCATGGGCCCCCCCTTTGCTCTGTTGGACCTTCCCTTTCACAGAGGTCATGAAAGAGCCTCTCCTTCCCTGTACCGCCCCCCCCCCCACTTTTTCAGTCAAGATGCACTCAATGTACAGTGACTTCTTTGGCATTTCCATAAAACCCGGCACAGTAGAAATGATGTTGCATTTCACCTTGTTTGTACAGAACAATCTTCTCTTGATACCTTATCCTTCATTAGTTCTCGGACTCCTTACGATAGGCCCTGCTAGGTAAACGGCATCATAACTTTGGCCTGTTGGGCTCGTCCTTGGCTGGACAGGGGAGGATGGTACCCAGATCCACATAGCACGTTTTTTAAGATACAATTCAATTACCCATCCTGTGTAGTCATTCTCAAAGCCTAGCATTCCTATGGTTTACAAAGAAAAACAATTTAAAACATTGGCAGGAGGGAGCTGGATCAGAGAATGTCTGCAGGTTTTACAAAGCCTACATTTAGCCCCCTCATTTAGTCTTACAACTCAAATGAAGCCCACCGCCACTGCCAGCAAATAACTTCTCTCTCACTCTGCCCTGCCATTTCAGCCATCATGTGTGGGACAGGCCAAACGAAGCATGCCACGTGCACGGCCATAACCCATTTGCTACCACCGGAAGGGCACTGCTGTCACCCAACACGCGTCTCAGTTTCTCCAGTTTTTGGTGCAAGGAGAGAAGGGGCTGTGCACCCAACACTGTTTGGAAAACACTATACCATGTGGGAAAAAATAGGCATCAATTTCCTGTACGATGAAAACTAAGTCCTAAGGCAGACTTGCCCAAGGTTACTCAATTACTTAGAAATGGGTCAAAACTCCTAATGCCTTACCTCTACCCAGTGGTTATGCCACTCTGTCACGCTGGCCACACAAGCAGCCTGATCAAACACAGCCAGGGTTTGAATCCCAGCTGCGCCACAGGCTGAGTGACCTCGGGCCCCTTTGCTGTCTCTGGGTTTCAGCAGTCTCCTCTGTGAAGGGTAATAACACGCCCCACTGGTGAGGCGGTGGGGACTGGGCCGCTTCCAGGGCATGCAGCCCGTGGGCTCATGCAGGCCGTGCTCAGAAGGGCCCTCCATTTGGTTTAATGCTTTGCTCTTGTCTCATTGATATTGTAAGAATTTTATCTCTGAACTTGTGTTTTGTCGAAGACCTCTGCTGGGACAACGGATTGCACGTGAGCAGACGAGACAGATGCTGGATGTGTGACGCCACTCCTGCCACCCCATTGACAGGGCGCCATGAACACAGGACTCCAGTGGACCCAAGACGCATGCAGGGAGCAGTTCAGGGAGACTGCGGGCGAGGGCAAGGTAAGTGCAGTTACATCTACCGCTGGATAAAGAGGGGTGCTGAGAGGTCCATTTCCATTCCAATCGGAACACTTGCTTCAAATGTAGAACAAAGGCAATGATAGTCCAGAAAAGAACCCACCAGGGAACCCTATCCTATCCTTTCTGACTCATGTCACCTCCTTGTATTAGCCAACCACCTGCACTGAAAATGATGACGTAGAAGAAAGGGAAGGGTAGGACAACCCACTGCCCCTTCCTTCCATCAGTATGCCAAAGACAGAGGGCCCTGGCGGAACGTGCGTGCATCAAGAGGCAAAATTAGAACAGGTGAGTTAGCTCTGTGTAAATCCCCACGTTTCCTTAAAGAGTGAAACACATATGGATCTATAGTCTATGAGACTGTGTAATTTCAGGGATTCCACGTGAGCTAAATGCTCTTCTATTGGCATTTAAAATGAGCACTGCACAATATAAACATGAACGGTCCAGTTCATGTTAATAATTTAAAATTTTACTTCAGGGGCGCCTGGGTGGTGGAGTTGGTTGGGCTGCCCGCTCTCGGTTTCCGCTCGGGTCGTGATCTCAGGGTTGTGAGATGGAGCCCCCCGTCGGGCACAGAGTCTGCTTCAGATTCTCTCTCCCTCTCTCTCTGCCCCTCCCACTTGTGCTCTCTCTCTAATAAATAAATAAAAATTTTTAACAATTTAAAAAGTAAAATTTTACTTTACTTGGGACATCTAACTGCAAATAAAAATACTATGACAAGGTGAGAAAGAGTGTGGAATAAGGAAAAAGGCTTTATATTTTAGTACCTTTTTTTAAAGGACTTTATTTACTTTTATTTGAGAACGAGAGCAAGAGAGACAGCACCCAGAGGGAGAGGGAGAAGCAGACTCCCCGCTGAGCAGGGAGCCCAACTCAGGACTCGATCCCAGGACCCTGGGATCATGACCTGAGCTGAAGGCAGACGCTTAACCGACTGAGCCACCCAGGAACCCCTCTATTTTAGTACCTTTAATGGTATTTGATTCCTGCACTTTAAACAAGGTGCCCCACATTTCCTTTTGCACAGGGCCCTGCAAATTCTGTGCCAGGCGTGGGGTGAGGGTGAGAGACGTTCTGTATGAGATGGAAGTGCCCCACACTACGCCCGAGTACGAGGAAAGGCAATAACGATTGTTACGGTTTCACTTCTTACTGCTTCATCAATTTACAGCAAGATAGGATAGGCTTGAAAATGGCAAAATCCCAGTTTTCAAAACCATTTCAGGATATCAGGAGCCTTTGAAAGTATTGAGTCTGGGGGACATACCTTATAATGCCTTGAAGAATTTAATACCTCTTGATCCCTCGGTATATGACCTTTGTTGCCAAATGAGAGAAGGCGTGTGACGCCCGCCATTAAAGCAAGAGTGGACGTCAGCATCAGGAAATCCTCCCAGGAAGACAAAGTCGTTCTCCTCCACCCACTCACTCATTCAGCAAGTACCGACTGACTGTCAGAACCTGTTCCAGGTGCTGGGATATCACAGCAAACGAAAGAGAAATCTTTCTGGATGGCGCTTACACTCTAGTTGGGGAGAGGGATGCTGATATAATAAAATATATAAGTAAACAATATATAAATGATATAAATGATAGGAACTCTGGGGGGAAATCGAGGCTGGAAAAGAACGTGCTGGGGGAAGGAATGGGGTTTTTAGCAGGTGGCCCAGGAAAGCCTCTTTGGAGAAAGTGTCATCTGAGCAGGCCTGACGGGGGTGGGAGTGTAAGCGATGTGACATCTGAGGGAAGAGCACCCCGGACAGAGTGAACGGTAAGAGCGAAGGTCATAAGGTGGAGCTCACCTGGTGTGTCCAAGGCCCCGTGGAGGCCAGCGAGGCTGGAGGCACTGAGGCCCACAGGTCCCGGCAAAGACCTTGGGTTTTATAAGTGAGTGAGGCAGGAATCCCCTGGAGGTTTTGAGCAGAGAAAGGTACACTATCTGATGGCCATTTCCTGGTCAGGATCACCCAGGCTTCTGTGTGGTGACCAGAGGAAAGGGCGGGGGGGGGGTGCACACGTAGAATGTTGCATTGGTGCATGAAATTAAAAAAAGGGCTTCAGAGTGAGATCAAGACACGACAAAATGAGATGAAGGAAAAGGTGACAGAAATAAGGAATGAACACTGAGGCCCAAGATCGTATCAATAGCAGTAAATGAAACACCAAAGAACAGAACAGACACTGAGATAACAGCCACTTGCTGGCATAGGGACGAGCTTAAAATGATCTCAGTGAATGCAGGACAAAGCACCTAAAACAATGAGACAAAGTCAATAGATGTTCAAAATAAAGAAAACTCTAAAAAACCCTTATGTCCTAGATGTGGAGAGTGTAAGAAGCAGAAACTATATTCAAAGATTAACCCACAAGGACTTCCTGGAAATGAAAAGCGGTTTGAGGGACTCCTGAGTGGCTCAGCCGGTTAAGCAGCTGCCTCTGGCTCAGGTCATGATTCTGGGGTCCTGGGATCGAGCCCCGCATCAGGTTCCCTGCTCAGCAGAGAGTCTGCTTCTCCCTCTCTCTCCCCTGTGCTCGTGCTCTCTCTCTCAAATAAATAAATATCTTAACAAAAAATAGGTTTGAACTTGCAGATTTAATGAGTATAGATACAATATTTTGGCAAATTTTGACATAGAACGCTAAGTCCAAGTCCTAGCCTGAGCTTCTGAACGTCAAAGGGCATCATTCTCCATTTATCCAGGCAGAAAAAACCTATAAGCCACAAAAAGAGAAAAGCTCAGGTTCACCTCCAACTTCTCAACAGCAACACTGATGGGTAGAAGACCATGGGACAATACCTGGAAGTCTTGAGAAGCAAAGTTTCCCAAGAACCTTACATTCAGTCAAAATGTTCAGACATGAAGGCAACAGTCAAACCACCACAAACACAAGGGGGCTCAGGAAACACACCTCCACCCACCCTTCTTGGAAAAACAGCTTAACAACAACATCAAGCCGATCCCGAAATGAGTTAACATGCACTCAGGAGTGCAGCTCTTGTAAAAGGACTGGTCACGAGCAGCGGATTCTATTAAATAGGGACCTGATACCCGAATTACTGGGTTATGGTTCAGAAGGAAATGGGAATGTCCTGAGCAAAGAAGGCAAAGAACAATCTGAAAACAATGTCATGACTGACAAAAATCAGGAGGTGGGTAGGAGACAAGTCCCAGAGGGCTACTGTCCTGGTTTTCACGGCAGGAAGAGACTGACCTGCACCAGACTAGCCAAGATTCTCAGTGTTGGCATCTTCTAGAACAGTCTGAAAGCACATCACCCAATGGCTTCATCTGCACTTAGAGATAATGAACAGTCTCATCACTGTTGTTATATGTCCGCTCTCATTTCTTGGACTTGGTAAGGCAAATGTTATCTCTGGCATTCTTTAGGAAAAGGGAGATGGTACACCTTTGCCTTTTTACTGATTTTTCCCCCAGATTCTTAGTTCAAGAACCAAAACTGTTGCTACTTTATTTATATCTAGGATTTCCACAGCATCTTTCCTCCAGAAAGATGATACACTGGTTCAAACGATAGCCATATAGGGTTTTATTTTATCTTTTTAGTTATTTAGTCTATATATTCGTGAAAATGCCATGAAATTCCTCATGACAAGACTTTCATTTATCAACACAGAGTCTTGTCCAGGTGTAACCACATGCTTTGGGGGACCCTGCCCCATCCATTCCTTTTCTGTTCCCATTCTCCCCCTCTTTTGCCTAGACACTGAGCCATATGACTTCTCACCTTGGCCATGGCTGACTGGATCATTAGTAGACACTGGATGGTTGGGGGGATTGGAAAACCCATACATCAGCTGGCCAAACACTTACAATTTATATTCTGCCTTGAAAAAGATGAGCTGGGCCAACTAGGTTTTCACTCTTGGTAATCTGAACTAAGAGACATATAGAAAAGTCTCAGTCAGTGGTGGGTACTTGTATTAAAAGGTCAAATAAGGCCAAGCCAGGGGCGCACCTCACAGTGCCACGTGGATACCAAAATTCTGAGGGGTAGAGTGTCAGAGGAAGTCAACTGGGAGGGAGAATAGGACATTCCCTAAAACTGAACTGATGGTCCTGGAGGGGACTGGAATTTTATACTTCCTGAGGCCTGGCTGTTCAGCATCTCCTGGGTTCCTACGAAACTTCTTTATGTTCTTAGACTATCCATTCCCCCCTCTGTTGTTTGCTCATATCTCCTTGGCATTCACTTCTACAATTCAAGCGTGGTTACTAGAAACCTCATGATGGGTGAGTTAATGCACCTGGAAGCTGCTTTCAAACAATGACAGGTGGGGAGGTGGTAGGTAGATCAATGGCCCAGCTGGGATATCTCTGAGGCATATCTACATGATCTCCCCGAGTTCCCAAGTAGCTCAGTTTGGGCTCCCCACACTGGTAACTAGTTTGATAATTTACCTCTTATTAGTTTCACTCTCCTACCAGTGTTTCCTGGGATCACCTTCTAAATAAATAACTTGCCCTCAACTCCTTGTCTCAGGGTCTGCTTTTTGGGGGAGTTCAAAACAAAAGAGAATCTAAGTTATTCATATCTTTGTGATACAAAAGAAAGAAAAATTGGTCTCAATCCTCTGATCACTTTCAACCAGTCCTCTACTTTAAATCAGAGGCAGATTCTAAATAGAATACTCTGAAGTCATCAAATATGCTCATCAGGCATAATATATTGTTTTTTTCTCAGGCGAATCAATGATTCATTGGATCATTTTACTGTACAAACATAATGGAATTTGGAGACACATACACTATGCTAATGTGCTTCTTCCTTTAGAATATGTAAATGAACGTATTGGATTAACTCTGCTAACAGGGGTGAGAACTAAACACACAGGACCCCAAATGTCCGTTAGCCCGCAGTTCTAGGGGGAAGCTTAGGGGGAAGGATGTGATTTATAACATTTATCAAGTTCTATGGGAATGAGTCATTTTATAATGATGTCCTGTTGTATTTACATATATCCATGAGATGAACATTTCTACAATCCAACCAGAGACTGTGCTAATACTACGATTCACCACGTGTCAAGCTGGCTGTATTTCTGAAACGGTAAAGAAGGTAGTTTTGTTCCCATTCTCCCTTCTCACCAGTCCCCAGCAAGACAGAAAACACTGCATATGTACTGGATTTGTTAGGGTTTCAGAAGATCAGAAGGAGGACAGGAAGAGAGATATTTAGAACATAAACCGGGCTTGGTTTGGGATCTGGATTGTACGATACAGTTTCTCCCTTCCAGAACAAAATATACTAATAGTGATGAGCCTTTACCAGTAGGCTTCGCTGGCTTTTACGTTTCCACACAGGAAAAAGCACTAAAGCCACAAGAATGGCCATAAGCCACCGCACCACACCGCTGAAAGCAAAGTGGGCACAAATCAGGGAATCATGAAAAGAAAGAAATTAGTTGACTCACGAATTAGGCTAACAAGTGTTTACTGAGCATCTACAATATGCATAACATCCCCTCCGTGAGGCCGAAGGTGGTCTAGAGATCAAAGACACCTCGATGGCGCCCTCCATGAGCTTACATCCAGGTACGGTGAAGAGCACAAGGACCTAAATCACGCTAACGAGGTAGCGGGAGGGTTGGGATGAGCAATACTGAGAAAATGCTATAAAGGTCTGAGGGAAGGAATGCTTGCTGCACTGGGCTCACCCCTTCCCACCAGCGGCCCAGACAGAAAATGAACTAGACCACTCCTGTACCGAGACAGAGAAGCCAACCAAAAATGTGTTAGAACCTGCTGCTTGTATCCCCTTTAAACTCTTAAAATAGACCAATGGAAGCACAATCTACATTGGAGCAAAGCTCAGCTGAAGTATTACTAAAAAATTAACATCACATGGTATTTTCATCAAGGATACTCCTGGACCTACTGACGACCTTAACAATCAGGGAGCAGGGCCGGCTCCCAAGTGATTACAGAGTTTGACGGTACCCTTCAAGGACAGGTCCTGCCCGAGGAAAAGATAACAGATGAATGTTCTGTTACATACTAGAATCACATGATAGTACTTCAGGGAAAAGGGTGATATGAAACAGAACTGAGAATTGTCCCACAAGAGGAGCAAATGTTAAACACCCCGGAATATTCTGGTGATGTCAAAAATGACCTTACAAAATGATCTGAGTAGTGACGGACAGAAAGGGAGGAGGATGGGTGATGGCCGTGGCTCCAAGTATTTGGCTTTTCTTCCCAAGCTTATCTTTCTCCCGTGGGGACCCATTTTCTGTCATGAGAATTCTCCCTGTCCACTGGGCCGCATGTAGACCTTGGTGAGCTGGATTTTTCTGAGCACTGTGAGTCAGATCGTCTCTAATGTCCTGATTCATTTCAGTTGCTATCTCCGGCTACAGAACTTGGATGAGGAAAGATCTCTAAACAGCAACCAAATAAGACTTGAGGGTACCGCAGCATAATAAGGAAACCAGCCAATTACTATCTCAGAGTAAAGGTCCTACCTTTGTACATAATGTGTTTGCAGACCTTTAAGTAGTGGGGATATTAGGGCCAAGATACAGGATGTAAACAGACGTGAAGGTCCATATGGGATTTTTTATTTTAGTGAAAACTGATTATCCCACTTTTGTGTTGGAGCTTTGACTTAATTTAGAATTGTATTAAGTACAATTTTAATGCAAAATAGTTCAGTCACTGGGGACAATGGCTTGGCAGTTCCTCAAAAAGTTAAACACAGAGTGACCATATGACCCAGCAATCCCACTCCTAGGTACATACCCAAGAGAACTGAAAACATATGTCCATACAAAAACTTGCACTCGTACGTTCACTGCACATTCCTAATGCCCAAAAAGCAGAAACAACTCAAATGTCCACCATCCAATAAACACGTAAGCCAAATGTGGTGTATCCGTACCATGAAATATTGTTTGGCCATAGAAAGGTACAGACATGCCCTACAACACTGATGAACTGTGAAACCATTATACTAAGTGAAAGAAGCCAGACACAAAAGGCCACATGTTGTATGAATCCAATGTTATGAAATTCCAGAAGAGGCAAATCCATAGACAGACAGAGACAGAAAGTAGATGGGTAGCTGCCTGGGGCTGGGAGGCGGGGGTGCTGATAACAGGGCACTGGCTGCCAATGGATACAGGGTTGTTTTAGGGGTGATAAAAATGCCCTGGGATTAGACGGAATGATAGTTGTACAACCCCGTGAATATATTAAACAAGCCACAGAATTGCACGAGTTAAAATGGTATGTTTTTATGGTGTGTGAATTATCTCTGAATTTTTAAAATGTATGAAGTGCTTTCATTTATCACGCACTGTGATATACACCGGAGGAACAAGGCAACATTCCTGCCCGTAAGAACCTTATTACCCAGTAGGGAGAGACACATAGACACACATACCCATCCACGAATGAACAACTGTGTGGTACAGGATGGCCCCCAATGAAGGGAAGTCTGGTGGGGCTTCCCAGCAACGTTTCACCTGAGCTGAATCTCAAGCTAAACCAGAAACAATTTGAGAACACTTTGGTCTTCTCTTCTGCAATGTTAATGGGGGAGAAAGAAGCCTCATTTTTCCTCGAATCTCACCTCTACCTAGTATGACAGACCCTGGGAAAGTCATTTTACTTCTCTGAGCCTCGATCTCCCACTCCCTTAGGAGGGTGTTGGTATCCAAGTTTCATTTCTACCTTTCAGAAACATCTAGAATTCTAACGCATACCATAGTTCATCTGGAGTTCTAGCATATTTAAATGTGAAGGCCCCATGAATTCTGATTCTGCAAAGGGTTCCTCGAACACGTTCTGGGTGTGGTGCCTTCCAAAGGCTGAGAAAGGAGTCCTCACTCTCCTGGCTGCCTCTACCTCCTAAGGAATAGCACACGCCTATGCTACCTTCCATTGGCAGCCTTTGTCTTGCCTCCCAGGGCCACTCCAGACCCATGTCTGACTCACTCAATTAACAGGAGTCTATAATCCTGAGCCCTGGGCCATACCCCACAATCCTTAGCCAATGATGCTAAACCAGGGGTTTCTGTGAAGGTAGGCCACTCTTAGTAAGAAACTTTTTTAAAAGTCTTTTTAAAGCTAGGATAAAATAATTTTTTTTTAAAGCCAGGATAAAAACAATGCCAGACAATAAATTTAAACGGACTACCTTACCGTCTGATTTTAAATAAGATCCGTTTTTTTAAAAGATCTATTTATTAATTAGAGAGAGAGAGTGTGTGCACACAGTGGGAGGGGCAAAATGAAGGAGAGAGAGGATCTCAAGCAGACTCCGCACTAAGCATGGAGCCCGAGGTGGGGCTCGATCTCACGACCCTGAGATCACCACGTGAGCCGAATCCAAGAGTTGGATGCTTAACCAACTAAATAAATAAGATTAGTTTTTCAGTATATATAATTAGAACTAGTGGAACATTTCAGCATATTTAGTTACTTAAGGAAGTAAATTAGTTGGGAAGACTTCCTGTGAAAATAGTTACTTGTCCACATTCCTGGACCCAACTAAATAAATAAATAACAAAGAAACAAAATAACAAGGCTGGACCAAGCAGGGTCAGGCAAGGAAACCAAGTGAAAAATGTCTTCTATTTTTTTCTTTCTACTTTCATATGATTGAGATATATCCCTTCTGTTCGTATTTTTGGGATACCTTCTCTGCTTTCCAGCTCAAATCCTACTTTCTCTTGCCAAGTTACCTTTCCTTCCTTTGAAAATTAATGGTATTTATTACCTAACCATTTATTTGGCTTCTCCCACTTTGGGGGTGGAGAGAAGCAGAAAGGGGGGGCCACACTGACTGAGAGCCTACGCTACCCTATACTAAATGCTGGTATATTTTCTCCTTCTGTATCTATATTTTCTGTTAGTTCTCATAATATTTCTGTAATGCAGGCAGTCTCACCCACATTCGACATGTGATAAAACCAAGGCTCAGAGATATTAAGTAACGTGTCCAGGTCACACAGCTAATAAGGAATGGCGCTGGGCTTTGAACCTGGCAGGGCGGTCTGATCCCAGTGCCCAACACTCACAGCCACTGCACCACGCAGCCTCACCAGCTACTGGAAGGCAGGGGGACAATTTATGCCCTTTGTGGTCTAACACAGTGATCTGATTTCTGCAAATATTCATTCATTCATTCACTTGCACACTTACAGGCTTTTCTGGGCCAGGTCCTAGAATCAAATAAAAATATGAATGTGGCTCTCTCCACAAACTGCGAGGGGAACTCACAGTGCATTAGAAATGGGCGACTCTAACAGAAATATGCAGAGCACGCTGCAGAAGCCCAGAGGAGGATGAGGCCAGAAGGAAGGGAGGCCTGCCGAGAGAAGGAAGAGCTTAAACTGAATCCTGCCTAAGAGTCAGAGGCGCAGGAAGCCTATGCCGGCAGCAGAACAGCACATGCAGAGAGAGCCCCATGGAGAAAGGGGCCTTCAAACATCTGTGACAAAGAAGCCTGATGTGGGCGTCTGGGGGTTAATGGTAGGACATGCTAGAAAGGCAGGGCCTGACTGTCAAGAGCTTAAAACTATGATTCTGGGAAATATGATTAAACTAATGGAAGAGGAAGCCTTGAGAAGCTAGCAGGGGTCATGGCTAACTGTGAATGAAAAAAAATGCGAATGATCTAAACCTTTATCACACAGATGAAATCTCTAATCTGTCTCCTTCGGGGCCTTCCCAAGACTTAGGAGGAAACTGTCCAGCACCCACCATTTCCATCCCCAGTGGAATAAAAAGTCAAAGCTTTTGACTCCGCACGCTGGAAGAACTGAGGCCAGCCCCCTTGGAAGCCCCAGATCCCTGTTACTAGTTTGTGTTCAGGACAGACATGAGTCTAAGCCGCCAGTCAGGACAGCAGGGCTGAAGGGAGGAACCAGACGTTCTTCCTTGCAGTCTCTCTCAGGATACATTGTTTTTCGTGGCCAGATCAAACACTTCTTTCAAATTTAAGGGAGGGCCTTTACAATTAGTCTGAGGTTTGCAAGGTATTCAAAACATTTTCCCCACAGAGCACCAAAATAGCACCAGGAAGATTCGACGGAAAAGCTCCACAGAGTCCTGAGGAGTGTCTTTTCAAATGAGACAACAAAGCCCCTCAATATCGAAGCCCTTCCCCTCTGCCGCACAAGTCTGATCTGTGGGGTTGGGATTAGTGACAGTGAATAGACTGAGAAGCGGACACGAAAAAGTAAAGTTACAGAATCATAGTATTATATGTTAAGGTCAGCTGGAAAACAGGTTGTATCACTTTAAGAAACAACAAGGCACAAACACCCATGAGGTTCCTTCAGTCATGTGTAAATCTGAGCATCTGAGTCTTGGGGAGACCACCCCGAGTGAAGACAGTCCCTAGGGGTGTATCAAACATAATAAGGAGGACACAGCAGGTGCTTGAACTGAAGCAAAAACACCTTTCTATCTTCAGGGATATGAATTATTTTTCCAGGGAGGGGACTGCCAAGTCTACTTTGGTCCCTGGTCTCCCGTCCAGAACATTCTGCTTTGGGATTTGGACTCAGCTGACAACATGATCACTGAACCCTTTCCAGATATCCTTCGGGCGTTTGATGACAGTGCCAGTCTCTCCTTGTTTGTTTGTCAAGAAGATACTTGCCCTGAACATGCTCTTTCACTTTCACTAGTCACAACAGCTCAGAGACAGAGAGACCCAGGTTCAAAAACGTATCTCAGGGGGGCGCCTGGGTAGCGCAGTCGTTAAGCGTTTGCCTTCGGCTCAGGGCGTGATCCCGGCGTTCTGGGATCAAGTCCCACATCAGGCTCCTCTGCTGTGAGCCTGCTTCTTCCTCTCCCACTCCCCCTGCTTGTGTTCCCTCTCTGCTGGCTCTCTATCTCTGTCAAATAAATAAATAAAATCTTAAAAAACAAAAACAAAAACAAAAAACAACAAAAAAACCCAAAAAAACGTATCTCAGTCCCTACAGTAACGCCAAGAGAAACCCCATACAGATAGCTTGTGTTTGTGAACAGGCGAAAAGAAATGTTTGCTCATTTTCTCGGGGACAACGATTTAGTTTATGAAAGTCTTCAAACTGGAGTTGCTAGAGCACTCAGTCAGTCCTACTACCTAAAAACCGTGAGTGCCGATGCTCACCAGACCTCAGGGATGGTCTGTCCTTCTGCTCGTAGGGCTGAGGCCATACAGCGACATGAGCAAGACCCTAAACTTGGGTACTGAGCCGAGCTGGCATCAAGTCCAAATCTAGCTCTTCCACTCACTACCTATGTGACTTTTGGCAGGTCTCTTGTAGCAGCCTATGCCTCAGTTTCTTTAACTGCAAAATGAGCCTAAAAGTAGTCTTCCCTTTGTTGAGTTAGTATGAATATTTAATGAGGAAAAATTCTACAGCAGTTGACACAATGTCTGAGACACGGCAGGCCCACAGCAGTATTTCTAGAATGGTACTGCGGTCACCATCAGAGAGAGTTACAACCACACGCAGAAGCTATTCTGTACGTTCGCTTACATGTTGCTTTGTCGCTTTGTCCCCGCTTTTTGCCAATTCCCTTCCTGTTCTCATATGGAGAAAACAGTTCCTTCCTTACCAACTTGCGAGGGTTGTTTTGAGGACGACAAAGGACAGGTCTGTGTAGGGACACTTTGAAGAGCATGGGCCTGCACAACTCAGAGTAGGAGTGGAGCGCCAGACGACAACAGGAAGCTGTAGCATCTTGAGGTCTTTCTGGCAGCTGCAGGACGCCTTTGCCAAATACCCCCGAGCATCCTGCCAGGAGCGGCTCCTGAGCACTGGGCTTTGCTAGCACAGGAACACGCAGGGCTGCGGAAGGGTGCACTTCCTCCAAGCACCTGTTCCAAACAGGATACTCTGAGCACACATGGGGGCTTCCTGGGAATCCCACTTCCTGTATTGTTCTGGGCCCCAGCGACACAAAGCCTGGGCCTTTATTGCTTCACAGCAGTGGAAGACAAACAACAGAAATCATTATTTTTAAAATAATAAACTATGTTATTGTATCACTATTGTAGCTAAAATTTAGTGGGTGCTTACACGTGCCCCTGTACCGTACAGTTTTGATATGCATGTTCTCATTTAATCCTCATAATCGATATTGCCCTTTGGCTGGGCCCCTGGCTCTAAACCATCCCTTCCTCAAAGATGTCTAAGTCCCCTTCTGGTGCCTGGCACCAGCTAGGTGGGGCACTACAGCCTGCTCCTTGGAACTGTCTCTGATGATCCGCTGTGTCTCTCCCATGCAGCGCAGGGGGTTGACCAGATGCCCTGAGAAGCTCTAGGACTCCTGTCAATGGGATTATCTCAGGGCCCTGGAGCTGACTCAATTCCAGGAGGGGATTTTGGTGAGTGATCACTCCCTCAGGCCGGCATGATATTTCGGGAACAAGATCAAACTGTTGACATGTTGATTTCAGGTGACTCAAATTGTTCATATACACAGGGGCTCCACAAAAAAATATTTGCCCAGGGACACATATATCCTAAGGGAGGACCTGCTCACAGCAATCGCAGAAGCTATGCATTCTTCTGCATACACTATGGTTGGAGAAACTGTGACTTAGAGACACTAACTTCCCCCAAATAACACATTTAGTAAGGAGAGGAGCTGGGACTGAAATTCTGGAATGTCCAACTCCAAAGCCACACACTAAACTAATCCCCCCAATTTCCTTATCTGCTTTCACTGAGATATGGACATCCCAATAATGGTTACTCTTTCCTCCAGCCAGGGCTCTCTTTGATACTGTTTATTCTCTTGTTCTCTTGTTATTGAGCCTCCGGACAAGCCATTGTGCAGGACACTCTCATTCAACCACAGTTACTGGTCTCCCCTTGACTTCCTGCCTTCTCAACCCGGCAGACCTTATCTCATTCATGAGCATCAACAGCTCAGTTCAAAAACATCTGATTTGAATCTCTTTCAGTGGAAGCATTCAGTAGAAGCACCAACCACATTCACAACAAAGCGTTAGCTCCAGCAGACACCTGCATGTTTGGTTTTTATCCCTAATTGTGGAATAGACTTCTTTTCCCTCAATAAAGGGATTTAGGTTTCCGCCAGGCTGGAAATGTGATATTTGAGAGGTATGGTCAGCTGGTTCTGAATACAGTTGTTCTAGGGTAGCTTATAAGGTGGCTGGGAGCAGACATCATGGTTTCTCCATCCCCGCTCCAGGCTCCCCCGAAAAAGGATGAAGCAGAGACTGCTGGGTAACGCGAGAACCAAGGAGCTGTCACATCAGCATTTGCCAGGTCCCCACCCTGTCCTGCCTTAGCGCCGATCTCGCAGCCACTCCTCCCCGTCCCTGTCAAAGCTCAGGACAGCCACCGTGAGATGCCACTTCATCCCTACTAGGATGGGTAGAATCACAAATCAGATAATAACAAGAGCCGGCAACCATGTGGAGAAATCGTAACCTTCATATGCTGCCCGTGAGAGTGTAAAGTGGTGCAGCTGCTTTGGACAACAGTCTGGAAGTTTCTCAGAAGGTTAGACATAGTCACCACGTGACCCGCAAATCTCTCTCCTATCAACAGACCCAAGAGAAATGAAAAGACATGTCCACACAAAAACTTGTATGTGAATGTTATAGTGGCATCATTCATAACAGCCAAAAAGGGGGAAACCACCCAAATGTCCATCAGTTGATAAGCGGATACACGAAATGTGGTGTGAGCGTACGGTGCAACCCTACGTCGCCGTGACAGGGAATAAAGCACTCAAAAACACACTCTGTGAGAGAAGCCAGACACAAAAGACCACAAAGCACACGATTCCACTCATATGAAATGCCCAGAATAGGGAAATCTCTAGAGACAGAGCGTAGATTAGTGGTTTCCTAAGACTAAGGGTGGGGTTGGAAGGACAGGGTGGTAGCGGGGCCATAGCTAATGGTACAGCGTTCCTGAGACAATAAAAATATTCCAAAATTCACCGTGACGATGGTTGCACGTATCAGTGTATATCAGTGAATCAACTAAAAATCATATATACTCTAAATGCTCTCAATGGGTAAATTGTATGGGGTATGAATTATTTCTCAAAAAAGCTGTTAAAAAATAATTGCAAAAAGCAAAATGAAACACCCCCATAGAGGTTAACCCTCCTACCTCACCTCACCATAATCCAGCCCTGCCCTCCTCTGAGCTGTCCGGGAATTAGCAGCAGTCTACTTGACTTTCTGGCTCCTTTGGCTCGTGTTCCTATGTTTGCAGGGACCACGTCTAACAGCCTTTGCCTCCTGTACCGATTCTAGCCTGATTTGGACCAGGAGCGAGCAGCTAAGTATCAGCTTCATTAATTATAAATTCCAAGCATGCAAGCTCCCCGGTGCGGTCACTCTTGCTGGGCTTTCTCCCTCTTTCCCGGGCAGATGGACAGGTGACCATGGTCTCACGAGCTTCACTGAAAAGAAGCCTTGACCAGTTCTCCAACTATTACAACTCTTTTTCCTTTTTTTGGGAAATATCGCACAAGATGAGCACACCCTAGGCAGGAACACAGTCGAGATCTCGCCCTTCTAGAGGTCATGCTTTACTACTGTCAAGAGGCTGCCTTGACTATCTTTTCCATCCACGCTCTAACATAGGAAAGAACAGCATGTATGGCTAGAGAGCTTTCCTTTCCATCACTCTTCCTAGTTTGGAAAGAGACACACTGGTTACTGAGATTATAAAATCATGGACGAAAATATCATCAGCACTTAGCTCCAGAGCTATACTCAGGTTGCAGAATTCTCCTTTCCTTCCCCCCCCCCCCGGTTAATTATGCATAAGGGATAGTGTTTCTTTTGAGGAATGCATTATAAAAGAACGACTCTAGATGGTACTTCACAGGCCAATCACAAGACACAAAGGCGTGTGCAGAGCGGGCTCCTTCACTTACCGGGAGGATCCAAGCAGTTAAACAAGTGTTCCAGGGTGCAGTAGGCCTCGGGATGCAGATACAACAAGTGGGTGATGGTGGCCCGCCTGTGAGCCGGCGAGGGGATCCCGGTGATGCTCACATCCTCCACGACCAGCCTCCTTCTGTACGAGCCCGTGCTGCCTGCTCTCTCAGAAGAGGACACTCTGCTTTTCTCAGAGCTGCACAGTTTTCCCAGACACTTTAAACCGAGGAAGGAGGGCATTTTGGCATGGATCGCAAACAAAGGAGAAATGGACACCAGGAGCCCAAGAGGCTGTGCTTTCCCTTCAACTCTCCTGGCTCCTTCTTGTTTGTTTTTTCCCCTCACTGCCCAGTAAAGGAGATTAGGGAAGATGTATTTAAGGGATTAGCCTCAAGAGCTTAGGGCTCCATACATTCAGATGATCAGGTATAGAAACAGTCGCTACCAGGAGGAACTCAGGCCATGGTCAGTCTGACAGGGGAACGCATATTCAAAAACCAGATTAATATCCACAGCAAGAGAAAGGACATAGCTGCAGTATCTAAAGGAATTCACCTGCCAAGAGTCCTCCTATATTAATACCGTCTGGCAGGAGCCCTGTGAACAGCTCTAAGGACATCTACACGTATTATGTGTAATCTAAAAACACAGAGCAGAAGAAACTCAGATAATAATTCCAAGTTCTTCAGTATCTCAGATCTCACGGGAGAGACACCCCAAGAGAGGTCTTCAGTTTCAACTAGCAACAAATCCAGCTCCAGGCCACAGTCAACGATCATTTCTACCTTCTAGAGGGAAACCCCTCCTCCTAGTGCCATGAAAATCTTTCTTGTTCCATTAATCCAATGCTAATAATATTCTTTTTTTTGTATTATTATTTTTTTAATGATTTTTTTATTATATTATGTTAGTCACCATACAGTACATCCCCGGTTTCCGATATAAAGTTCGATGATTCATTAATTGCGTATAACACCCAGTGCACCATGCAATACGTGCCCTCCTTGCTAATAATATTCTTAATGTTGTTTTGTGGGTTTTCGACCATTGCAGAATCACATGACGGAAGCAGAATTACCATGTAGTAGCTGCCTGTTTTCATGAAGTTACAAGCTAGCAGGACCTTTGCTCAACTATGTGCTGACATACCTGGAGTGACCCTGGTCATGAACGTTTACCCTCTGTCACCCACTCAGGAAGGTTAAGCACAATATATGACAGTCTGAAATGACGCAATAGTCACAAGTCAGAGTGAAAAAACCCATACCGCCTTCTCCTGTCACCGGGCCATTATGTTCTGATACCATTTTCCTTTAAAACCTGTACAAACTTTAAACAGAATAGAATTAGAGAGCTGGAAAGGACTTCAGAGCTAATCTAGCCCAGTGCTTCCCAAATAATGCCATGCCTAAGAATTTTCTGTAGAAGCGCTCAACTGTGGAAATCTAGCCTGGACCTCCGATGAGATGCCGTTGGAGTAGGGTGAGGCCCAGGAACTTATATTCCTAAGTTCCCCAGACCAGGACCAGCACTCAGGAAGCACTGATCTCCTCCAGCCCTTTAACTTTAAGATGAGAAAGGCAGACTTTCCCATGACAACACAGCAAGCCCATGGCTGATCTAGGTCTCCTGACTCCAAGGTTACGACTGTTCCTACCACAGTCGTCAGGTCCTTCCACAAGACCTAGAGACAGATGCAGCAGAGAAAAGAAACTAGTTTCTAATCTTTAATGCAAGACTGGCAACAGAACTCAAGAACCAGAGAATCCAAATGCACTAGAATGACTCTTCCCGATGGGAAGCACGGTGGGACTGGAGTAGATTCTGTCCAGAGGCCTTGGGACGGGGCTGGGGATTGGGATGGAGCTCGGGAGGGTAAAAATGTGGGAGCCTTTCTACCAGCACAGTTATATGGTGAAATTTCTGTTCTCAAATTTGGGGAATTAAGCCCTAGACCACTACTGCCCCCAGAAAATAAATCCTTCTAAGGTCTTCCTCTAAAAACAGCTTACAAAGCAGGTAAAACAATCTGTGTTCTATTTCTTGCTTGTCTATTTCAAAGATCCTTAGGATACATAGTGTGAGATATTTTACCAATGTTCCCCAAAGTGAGGTTATTAGACCAATTTGTTTAAAACACAGATAGATGCCTGAGGCCTGTCTCAGACCTAGGTTCTTCTAGAGTGTTTTTCTATAAACATCACAGAGTGGGAACCTCTGCCTTATACCCTTAATTCCTTCTTCCTCTGGTTAGGTTCCTAGAGCCCTGCTCTTTGCAAACTAAGCCCCTGAGCTGCTCTATCTGCTTGTGTGTTCACACGGCTCGTTTGTGAAATGTGTGCATGTGTTGATAGAGAGGCTGGATGCAGCCACTTCAAACATAGGCTCTAGGATACATTAACAACGTACATAGACTTTGGACAGATAAGATGATTGTTTTCTTCAAATCCAGCATCTTCCTGACCACGCCAAAGTGTAACTCTTCCACGGCAAAGCTCGTGTGCCTTTTTGGTCCCTAAACTTGCCAAGCATTGCCCACTGAAACGAACGCTACAGCATGGACTCCAACTCAACACTTAGCCGTTGTTATCAGTAGATATTCAGGCCATCCCTACATTTTTTGACAAGATTAGAGATCCATCTCTTTAGTTCAAGAAGCAATTGTGTCCCAATAGCTTCTATAAAGGAAAAATGAAATTCTTCCATAAAAGGATTATATGTAAGAAGTTTGATCTATTTTATGACTTTTAGATCAGGATGGAAAGTAAGCTACATGTGGACCGTAGACGAGGCTGATGAAAATCACAGAGGTCTGTTTGTTTTAAAGACAATCTGACTACACGTAGATGTGAGAGGTGGCTCCCTTCTCAGGCGGCGGAGAGAGATAAACCTCAGGTACCAGTTGCCTGGGAGTGGGAGCCAGCACTGACAATGGGCACTAAGTTCCACTTGCCAGGTTGTCCAGAGCTCTTAACCTAACCTCTTCCACATAATCCAGGGTAAATACCCAGCAGAGGACAAGCCTCCTATCATTTTTTTTTTAAACAAAGACCTTTGCATTTTGCTATTGAGGTGTGGTTGACATACAATATTATATTAGTTTCAGGAGTACAACACAGTGATTCAACATTTACATATATTGCAAAGTAATCACAATGAATCTAGCGAACGCCTGTCACCGTACGAAGTTGTTGCAATATGAACTATGTTCCCTATGCTGTACACTGCATCCTGTGTCTTATTTTATAACTGGAAGCTTGTACCTGGTAAGACCCTCCCCCCCATTCGACCCATCCC
>NW_024426885.1:15617111-15914348 GCF_017311325.1 Ursus maritimus | reverse complement strand
CGCCAAGCCTCCAATCTTAAAGGTATGCTTTCAGGGCTATCTGCCTGACAGCAATCTCTTCAGCCATGAAAGCACAGGATGGAGAAGATCCCAAAAGCATCAATGGACCATTTCTTCCACCACTACATGAATATCAGCCTCTTGCCACAGCCCATAAAATGACAGGCAAAGCATTTACAAAGAAGTGTAGTTGGTCTGGGGACAGTTTACAGGGTCGTGTGACGAAGTATCACAATGCATTACACTACAAAGCTAATGCTCATTACAAATGCTTGATATTCACCCAACATTTTGGTGGCCTGCAAATCTCATCAGGTAGGACATTCCTAATTCTGCTACTGACAGTTCCACTGCACCCGCACAAGCTCTTCTAGGATGTGAAAAGAAACCATGAGTGGACAAATTCACCAAGCAGCTTCACCTCGCACCGAGAGGCCCGAGCACTCTGCACGAGCTGGGTGATGAGATGAACCCCAACTTCAGAGCCAGGCACGCCGAGGCGACAGAGTGTTCAGAGGCTGGATGCCTTCACTGCTTCTTAATGCACCAGTCACAGGTCAATTCCTGCAGGGATTTTTTTTCCAGAAATGCACTCTGCCTTTTCTTTAATTTTATTCTATGTTATGATTTAGGTCTTTCTTCCTCCAGACAAAGGCCTACCTCTCCCTTTAAAACATCTGCTGTAATCTACCTGCTTCTTGCCAGGAAAAAACATTTTAGAGAGAAAACCACCACCTTAACATGTGAATCTTTATGCCATTTGGTTTTCTAAGGGAATGGTCTGAATTTACAGCCTGTGGCTTTATCAGTGACAATGGGGTTACTGGCTTCTCAGTTTGGGTTCTGGTTTTAATCAGAAAGGAGCAAACAGGAGCTCAGCAAGTGCATGGCAAGTGCCCGCAGTAGCTCCCAGCTCCGAGATGACCTCTGCTGCTGAGCAGAACAGACAAAGCAGAGAAACAGCTTTCTAAGGGGGAAAGATCAGCGGAAGGGGCACAGTCAGACTTTCAGATGCTCTCGGCCCCTTGGAGGATCTCCCACTCCAGCAGCTACACCTTTTCCTGGACCAGCAAGCCTCAAGTTTAGCTCTTCTCTTCACCTGCGTGGTCAACCCTGGGCACCTCTTCCGCAAAGCTCACTGTTTAAGGGGTCTTACCCTTTCCTCCAAAGCAGGCTGTGATTTTCTGAGCATACTGGCACAGGCTCCCCTCTGGGTAGGGCTACTCAGGAAGGCCTGCTTCGTCCATCACTCGGCAAGCAGCGGCCTCTCTTCCCGTGATGCAACCTGCCCAAGACCTGCTCCAAACAGAACAGGCAGCCAAGCCCCCTCGTCCATATCACCTCCATTAATAATGCAGATACTACATAAAATCTGCTGAGCATTCAGGGTTGAGAGCACCAAGGCACTCTGAGGATTGAAGCCTAATTAGTTTAACAGACAGCAAGCGTCTCTGATTACTCTCTGACAATACTCTCCGTAGGCAAGATTTCCAAATGGCGGTGCGAGCCAGGCTTGGAATGCCTTCAAGGAAGAAGCTGCAGACGGGCATCGGCTCTGGGAGGGTGGACAGGCATCCAGGAGCCCAAGTCCCATAGGTTGGACAAGGCTGCCCCACGAATCTGTTCCATAGGGTCACAGCACTACATTTCTGGCCACATATCACAACACACCAGCTTTGGTCTCATTTAGTTTCTAAACCTTCTCTATACCCTGAACATATCCAGACCCTTAATCATTCCCATGCTTCTTTCTCCTTTCCTGACCTTCTCCCATCTGATCCTTTGGAAAAGCCACCTGGGTTTAAAAATGCAGCTCAACTCTGATCTTCCCCATCCAGGTATCCAGAATCACTCCAGCTAGAATCAATTCCTTCCTGTCTTGTCCCAAAGTAGCAGCTCTCCCACAGTATTTCTTATATCCTGCACTGTAATATGGTTATCTGTAGACTTTTTTTGTTTCCTCTGCTAGCTGGGAAGCTTCTAGAGGGCAGGAGTCTTTCCTTTGTCACCCTGTATCCGACATGCCTCCCACACATACTAGATGCTCAATGCCTTATCAAGAGACTTTGACCATTCCCGGTAAGAAGGAGTGTGAAACATTAGTATCTAATACTTGGGTAAAAGTCAGGTTATCAAAGACAAAACACACTTTGGTAATTATTAACTGCTTAAACAGGAGATGACAATAAAGACCTTTTATATTGATTGGCCTGAGAACTCCTATTCCTACATATGCAGGACGGGATTCTCTTCCTGCAGGTCAGAGCTGATGTAAGTGCCGCTGACCTGGAAGGGACTAAGTGACAGGCACGTGCCCACGAGGCCCAAGCCAGGGGCGGCCACAGGAAGCTGTCCCAGTGGTTGGTCATTAGGAGACAAGCCGTCCTTGCTGGTGGGATAAGTAGCTGAATGTGGACCCAGAAACCCCAGGGTCAGCGTTTCTCAGTATGCCCGCTGAGGGAGCTGCTGGCCCCAGAGCAGGTGCACGGCGCCTGCCTGCCCCAGCCTCCCCGCCCCAGCCTCCCCTCCCCAGCCCTCCCAGAGGAAAAATACAGAGGGAAGTGTTTCCAGTGACACAGTTTGAAGTATTTATAATTCATCGATCTCAACGCGGAAGAGCTCCGACGCACTCTGGCAAAGCTCATGCTGTCAGTTTACTAGAAGCCGTCAACCATCCCCAAATAATCTATTTCCCGACTGTGCTGCAAGCAGGGCCTCCTGCTCACTGAGGTCTTTTTCCGCAATCATTCACCTCTGGACTTGAACTTCAAAGAGGAACTCCTTATAGTTTAGAGTCACAAGAAATATGCAAGATAGATAAGGAACAGAACAGGATGCCTGATAAAATCAGCTGCAGGCTTTTCACCATCCTTTGTTTAAGGGATCTATCTTCATGCTACAAATATTTACTGAGCACCTACAATGAGACAGGTCAGGTGTTAGCTGCCTTCATAGTGAATGAGATAGGAGCCCTCAAAGGGCATGTAAATTGGCAGGCGATACAGGCATGTATTTGCCCAACTGCAGCCCAACTTGGTAAATACCACCGCAGTGTAGAGTTAGAGCGGTCTGAGGTTGGGGGCTTGGCTCAGAGATTCTGGATATGGTGAGTGGTACGTCTTAATTTTCTGTCTTAAAGAAAATGCATTTCCGAGAAAGACAAGTGGCTTGTGTCTCACCTCTCACAGGGACAATTGTTATGTATTTCTATTCCCAACAATGGCACACAAAAACCCGCTTCCCTTAGGGAGTCCGCAGGGGAGGGGTGTCAAACGTGTTTCCCCAGCACACTCTCAATGCCGTGCTCTGATACTATGAAAGTGCATGGGAGGGAAAGACTGAGTCAGCCTGGTGCTGGTGGGATTATGGAAAATACGAAGTTTGAGCTAAACCTCAAAGAAAACCTTAACAAAGAAAATAAGCAGATTGGGGGAAGGCAGAAAAGAACAATCCGAAGAGAGGATGCTCTGGAAGAATGCTTTATTTAGATCACACCTGACGATGGGAAGGGAGGTCAGGAGACAGAGAAGGTCTTAGAAGGAAGAATGTATTCATCCACCTATGAACAACTCTATTTAGAGAAATAAAATGGCACTACCTTTGAGCAAGCCCCCAAAAAAAAAAAAAAAATGCTTCCGAACAGTCTGCTGACTGCCATTCTTTCTTCAGAGGGTCAGAACGCTGGGAAAACTTGGCACACAGCCACAGGCGCCTTTCACCCTGATTCAGTATTAACCGCCTCTCTCAGCACTTGTTTTTGTCCAAGTACTTTACAACCATAAATGCGTTCATCACGGCAGCTGTCCTGAGAGGTGAGGGGGTGACACACGCCACACGAACCCCCACACCTCAGACTGAGAAACAGACCCAGGGGCTATTGCTCCCCTTAAAACGAAACCCACAGTCAGAACTTGATGTGTGAAGAGAACCTGAATTCCCCAAAGACAGATCCAAGAACTTCATATGAATAAAAGATGCCTCTGACTCTTTGGAATTTCGGGGCTGTACAAGGTTTTAGAACGCAGTGTTTTAAATGTGGCTCCAGATGGACTATGATTTTTCTAACAAAGGGGAACCTGCCCTTGTCTTTTCATAGTCTGAGCTGGTCTGGTGACTTTCATGGCACCCTTGATCTGGAAGGGACAATTTTATTGGATACAATACTGGGAGTCTCTTGATGTGAAAGATGCTTTCAGGAAGAATCATCATCCAGGCGTCATTTCATCTCCTGTTTATCAAAATGGAGTATGCAATAGCTATAAGATAATCTGTTGCAATGTAGAAAGAAAATTCTAGATCATATATATGTATGGTCTCGTTCTTTAACATTTTAAAGTATGTATATGCTTTAGAAAGTACACAACATTAATACAGTTCAAGTTTATTGTTTATCAGCAAATAATATACATAAATATGTGTTGTTTTACTTTTTTAATGCTCGGATGCAAAATTAAGAGAGTTTGGAGACCGGGGATTAGTCTATCAAAATAAATCATAAGGAAACTAATAAGAACTCAACTAACCAGAGGTAAGTACTAAATAATGGATGAACCAAAGTTAAAAATACATAAAGAAGAACAATGTGGTGGGTAAATGCATGCCTGGGCTCTGGAATCAGGAAAACTATTCAGAGTCCCATTCCACTACTCAATGCTGGGCAACCTCAGGTGAGTTTTTCACTTATTTCAACCTCGATTACCTTGTCTGTAAAATGGATATAATAATAGTATCTCCTCTATGTATGTACTAAAGCCTTAGCAGTTCCTAGTCCCTGGGAGGGGCTCTATACATATTAACTCAAAGGCTGGAAATTCAGACTCATAGGACTAAAAATAGAAATTAAAACAACAATTGAGGCCATAGGTTTGTCCTGAGATACTTGTGAGAGTTCGGATATGTGTAAAGTACAGTCCCTCCCTAAAGAAGAAGCCACTACTCAGATCCAGACAATGATTGCTACTTTGGAATGCAGGCGAAATATTGCCAGATGTTCAGATTTTTATGTGAAATCTCCCAAATTTCAAACATTTGCAACTAGCTATAAAAAAAAAAGAAAAGAAAAGAAAAGAAAAGAAAAGAAAAGAAAAGAAAAGAAAGAACTTGTCTCTATTGCTCCCCCCCAACACACACACATGAAAGAAAAAAAGAGAAAACATGCTTACAGACCTATCATGCAGTCGGGACTTCAAACCTCGGCGTAAACCCTCCTACCCACCGAGCTTCAACCAAACAACTCTGCTTTATTTTAGGTACTGGCGGAAGGTGGTGGGGTGCAAGATTTTGAGAAGCATTGGCAGTTTTCACATAAAAGATTCATACTTTCTCATTTGTAAAATCAGATTTTAATTATGGCATCTCTGCTCTGAGCCACTGCATAAGCGTCCGTGCATTCCCAACAATTCCAACAATTAAGAGTGTAATACTAGTAAGCACTTTTAGAGCAAAGTTTATCACATTTTCTTGTGTGCCACGAATAGAAGAACATGTCCTTTCTCCATTATATTATGGTTTATATCCACATTATAAATCTTCTGTCTTTAACCACTAGTAGGATCCTATTACACATGCTACTCTCTAATTTTTGCCTAAACTTTGTTTCTTTTCTAAAAATTAAGGTCTAACTTACATCTAGTGAAAAGCAAAGATCTCAGGTGTACAAGTCAATGAGTTTTGACAAATGCATTCACCCATACAACCCACATTTCCATCAAGATATAGAATACTTCCATCACCTCAGAAAGTTCCCTGTGCTCCTTCCCAGTTATGCCCACCTCCACACTAGAGACAACCACGGTTCTTTTTTGCACAGTCTAGAACTTCATAAACATAGATTATCCAGGTTCTACCCCTTTGCCTCTAAGCTTCTTGTGCTCAGCATGTTTTTTGAAATTCATCCATGTTTCCCTGTTAAGTTTTACTTCTAATATTTCCCCTGATGCAAAAATCATAGCTTCTCTCTAATATGCTATAAGTCATAATCTGGGTGTTATTACCTCATGGTAAACACCCACTCCATGAACTTTGGAACTGATAACAAATACAATACCTACTTTTGGAGTCCCAAAGCTTACTGTTGTTGATACCATGTCATTGACTGGGGCAGGCCATGATTTGGGGGGCTGCCTGGGTGGGCAGTATTGATAGGAAGACTTCACACTGTGCCAAATGAGAAGGGGCAGGGCTCAGGGGAGGAAGAGATGTCTGTCTCTGGAAGTATTGAATCAAAAAAGAGAGTGGAAATGGGAAAGGAGTCAGTTACACATCAACACGTGGGAGAAGGAAGACAAGGGAGAGCACCTAGCCCAGGTTGAGTTG
Source organism: Ursus maritimus (assembly GCF_017311325.1). Classification (NCBI taxonomy): domain Eukaryota; kingdom Metazoa; phylum Chordata; class Mammalia; order Carnivora; family Ursidae; genus Ursus; species Ursus maritimus. Next base: position 15,908,033 of record NW_024426885.1, on the reverse strand, counting down.
GGAAGAGGGACAGATAAGCTTGACTAACCATGGGACAAGTGGGGTGAGACAAAGTTGTTAGTCGCTAAGGAACACAAGACAGTTCTAACATCTTCCCACAAATATAAAGTACCTCATGGAACCTCCCTTTCTTGCATGGATTCATACACCCAGACACACTGAGGATGGGCAGTGTTTACAAGAGTTGACTCCGATGGACGAATGGCCAGAAAACAAATGTGGATACTTATTAAGGGGGAAATAAATCTGTGATATGAGGGGTTTGGTGAGAACTCCAAAGAATAGAGCCTGAGTGACTAGGAAAAAAAAAAGTACAGCCACTGAGACAAGAGACACAGGAAAGAAATTTGAGTTTTGCTGATAATGAACTAATTTCAGAGATAATAATGAGTTTAAGATGTCATCATAACATCTACAAAGTGGTGTCTAGCAGACAAATGGGAATGTTCCTCTGAGTCTCAGCGGAAAAGTCAAAGCTGCAGCTGCACCTTTGAGTGTCCATCGGAGTGAAGGCTGGAGCCATAGGAATAGATGGAAGAGGAAAAAAAAGTCACTGGACCATGAACTTCTTGAAAGTAAAGGTGGCCTTTATTTTTATATATATATATATTTACTTCACAAATTTCTGTGTTTGCTTCGGGGGAGATGCTTCACAAATATTTATGAACACTGGACCTTAAAATGAATCTTCTGGTAGGTTCTCTGAGAAAAATATTAGAATTGCCCATCTAGCCTCTACTTACTCAAATTGACCCTTTGTGCATAAATGCTTGAACCTCTCAGCTCACTGCATTACCAAAATGATCCAACTCAGTAGTACTTCCTAGCATTCTAATTAAAGGCACATGCATTTTATTGATTAAAATTTCCAGTAACACAGCAAAATGCTATTACTTATCTTGCCAAGAAAAGGAGAGAATAAAAAAAAAAAAAACACCACTCATAGAAGGCTTCAATTCATCCTCCAATTCATCGCAGATAATTTGAAAATGTAGTAATGAAACTTGCCTAAGAGGATACAGTTTTGCAGAGAAGAGATTTAGAAAAATATTGGATCCTAAAGAATATTACCCTTTCCACAATCCACTTCATAATTATAAATGTGCACCCATCAATAAAACTGTGCCCAGGAAAATCCGAAGGTAGCATAGACCATGATCTATATAAAGGCAATTCGATCAGCATTTATTGAACACTTCTTTGTACACAGCCCTGCAATAGGTATAGAACAGAAAAACAAAGTGCCTTGCTTTTCATTTTCTGGTGGAAACCAAAGTACTCTGCAAAGGCTTCCAATATAGGAGCTCTCGAGACAAAGCAGACAAAAATAGCCTGCAAAAGGATGAAGTGGGTGGTGGATGTCTTCAACAGGACAGATGGATCATTTGGAGCTGTGTGTGTGTGTGTGTGTGTGTGTTTCTGTGGCTCTTTTATTTATTTATTTTTTCAGAAGGAGAGAATTGCTTGGCACAATTTTTAAACTCATATTGGCATATGGAGAAGCAGAGCTGGGGGTGGGGGGAAGGCAGCCTCGAAATAGAGAACAGAGCAAATGGTAATGCCTAAGGATGTAAAAGGAGAGAAAAAGAGCTTTTTAAGAATACGAATTACAAATGGTTTAAAAGATCATCACGTTAGAGTCATTGAAAAAGCAATTAAGATACTTGAAGGTCCACAGAATCCATGGAACAGATAGAAACAAAGATAGGCTGAAAGAAAGGTCACACTAGGTTAACTGACCACCCACCAACCCTGATTTCAACCACACCTTTCCCTCCGCGTGGTCCCTCCTCCTTGGGTTGACTGCCCTGCGAAGCCCTATGTAACTCCACAACCCTATGAACTCACCCATCTCTGCATTGCTAATTCACCCCTAAAATTGCAAACCTGGTTTATATTTGAGGGTCACGTTATGTCAGTTTTTTAGCTACAGTTTCTTCCATTTGATTTTCTGATAGTTCCATTTCTGATATACTTCATTAGAGAAAATTTGAGAAACAGTGAAAACCATAAAGAAATAGAAGTGACATGATCCTACCATCCAGAAACCACTATTACTATGTTACTATGTTTCTTTTCAGTTTTCTCCCACAAAATATTTTTAGTTCAAATCACATTATATGTGCAATTTACAACCTTTGTTTATCAGAATTTTTCCCCATGTCATTCAAATCTATTATAATGTAATTTCTTTCTTTTTTTTTTTTTTAAGATTTTATTTATTTGACAGAGAGAGAGAGAGACAGCCAGCGAGAGAGGGAACGCAAGCAGGGGGAGTGAGAGACAAAGAAGCAGGCTCCCAGCAGAGGAGCCTGATGTGGGGCTCGATCCCAGAGAGCCGAAGGCAGACGCTTAATGACCGAGCCACCCAGGCGCCCCTATAATGTAATTTCTAATGTTAAATTTTTTATTGAAATACATCTATGGTAAAGTTCACAAATCTCATGTACAGAGCTCAGTGAATTTTTATATGTGTACAACCATCTAAGTACCTCCTAGATCAAGATCTAGAACATTCTTAATACCCCAGTAGGTTCCTTTGTATTTAGTCAATACTGCAAACCCCTTCCTCCAGGTAACCACTGTTCTGACTTATCATAGGAGATGTTTTGCTTGCTTTTGCACCTCGAGACAATTCACACAGTATGTAGTCTTCTGTGGCTCCTTTGCTCAGCATAATGCCTATTTAATTCAGTAGTTCCTCCCACTCTGGGTAATATTCCCTTTAAACAGCGCACCACAACCACAACTAATTTATCCATTCTCCTGGTTTGGGACATTTGGGTTTTTCCAGTTTGGGACTAATAGGAATAAAACTGCTATGAATATTACTGTATGTGTCCATTCGTGGGCACACATACCCATTTCTCTTGAGTATACACCTAGGGTACAGTAGGCATGGGTTAGCGTTTGAAGGTACTGGCAGACACGTTTCCAAAGTGACTGGTTCAGTTCAGACTCTCACCAGCATTGCAGAATTCCAGTTGTTCCATATCCTTGCCAAGACTTGGTGCTATCAGTCCTTTTAATTTTAGCCATTCTGATAGATGAATAATGGTATCTCATTGGGGTTTTAACTTGCACTTTGATGACTCATGATGGTGAGACTTTTTCCATATGCTTATTGGCCATTTTGGATATCCTCTTTCGTGAAGTATATGCCTTCATAAAGTATGCATTATCTGCTTCTGTGGGATGTATACATACACACACACACATTGCAGCATGTAGGATGGATATGTATATATTTTTAGCTATCTTAATTATTGTTACTCTTAATGTGAATATGGGTGTGAAAGGGGGAGAAAAACAACCACCAAATCTTCAAAGTCAGAAATTTATATGAATGCTCTGAGGACTACGTATAAAGGGACTAAATATAAATATTTCATCTTCATAAGGAGAGAGAACATCTGCAAGTTTATTGGAAGGCTGGATCCTAGGATGTTTCTTGGCATATCCTGGCCGTGATCCTTCTTGTAGCTTCTCTGTGGCTCCCTTGCTCCGTGAACACACAGCTCTCTCCATGGTTCTCACGTGACTGAAGCAAGTCCTCTTTACCCGCTTGGTGATAACCAGATGTTCCCTGTGTCTCAGGGGTAGCTAGGTATCCACAGTCATTGGAGAGCTGTCATCATTGGGTAGATGGCCCCACACTGGTACCCCCCAGGCAGAAGCCCACACTGTAACAGAATCATCCTGTGTGAGAGCCACTATGGTGCATGTTTATGTACATACATCAGCTCTGTAATGCTCACGACGACTTTATGCATTGGGGAAATGATTTTTGCTTCCTGGGGCTGCCTTAACATAGTAGCACAAATTGATTTGCTTACATCACAGAAATGTATTGTCTCCCAGTTCTGGAGGCGAGGAGTCTGAGCTCAAGGTGTGTCAGCAGGGTTGGTTCCTTCCAAGAGCTGAGAAGGAGACTCTGTACCCCACTTCGTCCCTGGCTCCTGGTGGCTTCAGGTGTTCCTTGGCTTGTAGATAGCTGTCTTCTCCCTGAGTCCTCACATCATTTTACCTGCGTGTCTGTGTCTGTCTCTGTCTCTGTGTCCGAATTTCCCATTTTTATAAGGACATCAGTCATCCTGAATCAGGGCCCACCCTAATGACCTCACCTTATCTTGCTCATGGGCAAAAACCCTGCAGACAAATAGAGTCACATTCACAGGGACTGGGGGTTAGGACTCAACATGTTTTGCGGGGGATTTTTAACACAAAACACTAGGAAAGTAACTGACGTAGAGGAAAGAGAACTTTCCAAGGAGAAGGAAGACATGTATACAAATGTATCTTACATAAGAATGTAAAATAATCATCAGTAACAGCGAGAGTGGACTTACAGGATTATGTTACCTGGGAAAATGGTGTTTTTCCAAGAAACTCAGGGGTTTTCAAATGATTATGTTCTCAAAACCTCCCAAGGATTTCTTTTAATTTTATCGCCAACCTCAGAGGTAATGACTATGAAGAGAATTCTAAATCCTTTTAAGGTGCCGTTTGATTTTAATCGTGAAATCAGGAGGGAGTTTATTTTCCTTGGGAAAAATCCCTCTTAACTTCTGAAGGAGGCTGGTTCCCTCCCCCCCGGGATTCCCGGGGGCATGCTGACATGCTGTGGTCCCCATGTCCTAGCTCTTTGTGTGCCACAAAGGGAGGGATCGGCTTTTTCAACTGTGCTAACTCCAGGTCCTAGGACAGTAATCGGCATGAAGCAGGAGTTAAAAAAATTATCGTGAAATGAGTGAAATCGAACAATACCTTCCAGTCCCCACCTTCCAGGTATATTTTGACATCTTCCACAAGGAAAGAGAAACCAAGAAACAAACACTCAAGAAAGATATGAAGCTTTAGGAAACATTTAAGAGAATTGAGACTCTTATCCAAGGGGCATTCCTTTTTACCGCCTTTCCAAAAGCTACACTCCAAACTTTTGTATCTGAGTTTAACGAGCAGAACTCTACCCAAGGCTACCGACAGGCTGACTGTAAATGAATACACAGATATTGAAGATTCTGAGGAAGAAAGATCCTTCATTTCCCGACAGTATTCTGAGCTTTTTTTCTATCTTCAAATATAGGGGAAAAAAACCATGAAGATTGCTAAGTAATTCTAAGCGGAATACAACTGAGATAGAAAAATGTCCACTTGAATCCTGCATATTCGTAACAGTTAAAAATAAATCATCCCTATTAATCCCCTTAGTTCCCTTATACAAATCTAGATCACATCGGTCAAATAAAATTTTTTAAGTGGCATAAAATCAAATCATTTTAATTCGGTATTTCTTGTACTTTATTTCTAAACCTTTCTTCCCCCTCCTTCTCCAGCTAAACAAAAACATTAACATTCTTAGTAAGCATGCTTTCAAACAGGCTTTTAGAGGCAGAAATGATTTGTACTGACTAATATTGTTGAAGAATGTGGAGTTTTCACTCTGTCTGAACCCCATTAACCTGTGGGAAAATGGATCTGTTGAATGACCACACAGGTTTTACTGACTTCTCTAAAACATATCTTATTAAGCTAAATTAACATTTACTGCCTTCGAGATAGTTCTTTCTTTTTCAAAAAGCCTTAGCAGACTCTTTCTTATGTCCTTCAATATTCTAGCTCAGTAGTCTACACACTAATGCCTACCGTCTGTTTTTGCAAAGTTTTACTGGAACCCAGTCACATCCATTCATTTGTGTATTACCCACGGCGGCTTCTGTGTTACAATCACAGTTGGTGAGTTGCAAGAAAGACCAATTGGCTGACAAAGGCTAAAATAGTTACTATCTTGTCGCTTACAAAGAGTTTGCGTTAGGCTAGTCACACAAAATATTCAAACTTCTCTTCGCTTTTTGTTCTCCATACATTTTACTCATTGGCTTCATCTGTAGATCATTCCTCAAGTATGGTTAGTAGGCTCCCTGTGGGTTAAAATTATCTTTCTCTTCTTAAAAATCAAAAATAAAAATTCTGTCAGGTTAACAAGGCATAGACTTTTATTTTGGTGTCAAAAAGGGTTCATTCTTACCAATGCGACTGCCACAGCATGGGACAGGCTGCAACGGTGACCCTAATTTTTCCCTCCTTGTAGCCAAGTCCTTTGCCGTGTCACTTTCCAATGCCCGCCCATGGAGACTGGGCTTGACCACGTGACTTGCTCTGGCCTCAAGAGTAAGGATGACGTGTCGGTGCGTCAGTGCTGAACTTAGGCCTCAAGAGATCATATGCGTCTGTGCTTGCTCTCTTGTCCTTCTCTTTTGCTGTGATGAGGACATGCCTGTGACAACTGGCTGGTCCCAAGAGAAGGGTGAGAGATGCATGGACCAGAGCTAGCTCCAAATGTGTGAGTAAGTCTGCCAAACTGCCCACTAATGCCACAGAAAGCAGCTGATCCTCGGCATGCAGACTCATGAAACATAATGAATGATCATTGCTTTATGTTTCTGAATTATGGGTATAAAGAAGCAATAGGTAGTTGATACAAGTTGACCCTGCCTGAAAATACTGACTGCTAATAATTACACTTCCTTGGATTCTTAAAGGCAAAAATGAAAAGGTTGGAATTTTTTTAGTGACATGGTTTTTACGTGACTATACTGTTAAACGTAGTATACATAAATGGCCCTTGCCAGCCAAAGAACAAAAGAGAAATAACTAATCAATAAGATTTAGTGAGCACCTACTATGTGCTCATGATGGAGATTTCTGAAAGCTATAAAAATCAGTTTCTAATATCAAAGAACTTATAATTCTGCTGTAGGAAAGGAAATGCTTCTGGTTAAAACATAGTGCTTTGATCATGTGTTTATCTCTGTGTCTTCACAAAACCCCAAAAGAACAAGAGAGGAACACCTGCAGACAAGAGACATGGACACAGCTTTAGAAGCTGGAAAGTGAATGAATGATATCTGCAAAGAGTGGGGAGGCTGTAAGTTAAGCTGGAGGGAAAGGTCAACTAAGGGCAAACCAGGAAGGGTCTGGGATTGGGGGCACCAGGTACCACTGGAGGCAGGGGTGAAGGATAAGACTGAACAGGTCTGACAGTCTTTCATGGGAAGGAGTTACACCTCCATTTCCCCTCCTCATCTTCTCTCTGGCCGGAGACTAATCCTCATGGATGCCCACATGCAGTGCTGTGCCAAGCTGGAAGGTCCCTGTCCCTGTAGGTGGAAATGGGATAAGAGAGAGGAGGCAACCTCTTTCAACCATTTTTAGCTATCTATTCTGGTACTTAATTCCATCTCCCTAAATAAGATGCTTCAATGGCCATCTCTTGATGTATTTTTTTCATGGTAGACATTATCTATTGATTGACGACAAAGGAAGGTCAGGATTTAATTAACTCTCCTATACTCTTGACAGCAGATAATATCTAAAACACAAAGGTCAGAAATGGCACCCCAAACTTTCAAAGACTGTAATGTGTCATAAGTCAGAAGAAACAATGGAATACATACATAAAGAGCCACACTTAGGAACAGGGAGTAATGGGTGATCTTAGGAAGTCGGGCCAGAAAAACTCTAGAATCCTTGGCTTTCATTCTTTTGTCTCCCGCTCATGGGAGACGACACTATTTCATTTGTAAAACTAGGTACATGAACTACTTTGATGAAAATAAAATGAATAAATAAAACTGATAATAGTAGTTACCCCCTAGGTTTGGATGGTGGTCAAGGGAAGCTTTTGCCTTTCATATACTGTTTGAAATTTTTACAGTGAAAGCTTATTCTTGTATGGTTTGTATAATTTAAAATAAATAAAATACACACATAAAATTTTTTTTAAAAAATGAATTAACCAAACTAGAACCAAGGTCTTGGATTCCAAGGCACTATTCAACAAAATAAATAATTTGGAGGCATCTACATTTCTCAGGTAGAACTAGAACCAGTAACTATATAAGTCATTCATTATTACAAATAAGGTATTGTGTCATGGGTTTTCTAAACATAAACATATTCATTTAATACTCATGATCTTATAAAGCAGACAGTACTATTAGCTCCATTTTATAGATGTGGGGACGGGCTTGGAGAACTTAAGACACTTGCCCAAGGTTACACAGCTAGTAGGTATCAAAGCCATGATGGGAACCAAATCTCTCTGCCTCCAGAGCTCAAGAGCTTGACACTATGTCCAGAGGGAAGCTGCTTTCCTTCTGCAAGTCTGAAATTATAGGTTTACATTAGGAAAAAAAAAAATTACTTTGAAATTCACCACAGAATACCATTTTAGCAAGGGGAAAAGAAATTCCCAATCCCTTGTGGCTCTGGCAGTGAGGAGGGGCAGAGATGGTTCTGGAGAACAAGAGGCAACCTTCCTTCATGCTAGAGCCATGGTGAGATGAGATCTGTGGTCAGATGGTGCCCTTGAAACCACTGGGCTCATCTCTATCCCAAGGAGGCCCTGGGTCTTCCCCAGCCAGCATCCTCGTCTCCCGAGGTGACCACCTCCCCTAACAACTTATATTCCTATTCTTGCATTCCTCACCCTGCTCAGGAGCTTATTAACTCGTCATGTAGGTGACTTGCTCAGCTCATCTTTGGCACATCATGCCAGTGATCCTTCCAAGATTATAGATTCTAAATGATAGGGATTTACTCTGCATGGTACCTAGCACAGTGCCTTCCACCTGCTGAAAGATGCTTAGTAAATTAATGATAACAAACAGAACATTAATGAGCTGTTTTAATGCCAAGTCCAGGGAGGGCTCTATGACACGTCAGCAGACCCTCCCTGAGGAAGCTACCAATTAGAGAGAGAGACTATTAGAGTGAGAGTTCCTTTAAAGTTAAAAAATAATAATAATAAAGACATGGGTGAGGCCACGAGCCTCAAAAGTAAAATGGCTAATTAAATTCATGAATCTGTTCAGGGTTCGCATCGCCAACACCACCTTACATAGGGAGAATCGGGGAAACAGACCATTTAAATCATTTAAAAATAGTCCAGAGATGGGCTTTCCACAAAATAATACCACTCCCCTAATGCGGTGACCTTTTTCCTAAGGGTACTAGTTCACCTTCTAGGTCTCCGCCACTTCAATTCACGTGTCAGCGCGAGGTAGGAGTCCCATGAAAAGCATTACAAAGAAGAGTAATACCAGGCTCGGGGGGTTTCTATTCCATTAAGATCCTCAAGATACATGGCCTTCGAGGGTGGTCAAGGTACCGGGGTGCAGTCAGGAGAGGGAGCCTGCAAGCCTCGACTATAGGGGAGGGGAGACGGAGACAAGCCCTCTCAAAGCTCAGTCTATTGTTGACCATTCTATGAAAACCCAACAGCCGGTGCCCCTGAGCCTGCTCCCACTGCTTGGCCATGTCCCTGGCAATGTCATGCTCTAATTGACCCACTGGTCACTGGCCTTGGCAGAGCTCATTTGCAGTGGCAGCTGTGACTGCCTCTTAAAGCAGAAAAACCTGTCCGGCATTCCATTCTCTCAGATGAAATTTAAAAGGAGTGCTCGTCAGCATGTTGCATTTCCCCCCCCTTTTTGGAAGGGGACGGCATTTAGAGATAAATCCTGCAAAATCCTAGTCCCAATATTCTGAATTGATATCCTGACAATCACCCCAACCTTTAAAGTTATGCTATGACGGGGAAGTACATGTCAACAATCTGATTTTTTTTTTAACATTTTATTTCTAAATAATCTCCACGCCCAACGCGGGGCTGGCATCCACGATGCTGAGATGGAGAATCCCACACTCCATCAGCTGAGCCAGCATCGCCCCAACAGTTAGATTTTAACATAAAAGAGAAGGCTGGGTGTCTCGGATGCCTAAATGACTATTAATTGTATGCAAACACCAGCTCTAAGCATATCGCTTAGAGCAGAAGGTAGTAAATCAACAGTCATCTAACTAGCTAATGCTTTCAAGGTGTGCCAGGAGAGAAAGGACAGAATGATGTACTTATTAAAGAGGGATGGGTGAACAGGGAAAGCTTTGTTAAAGCTGTAAGGCACCAAGGACCAGCTACAGGAATAAGAGACAAAGCTGAAGGGTGGTCCAACTTGTTCATTATAGATCCATTCAGAATATCCTTCTATTTAATAAGTAGGTAATTGAAATAGATCGTCAATTTTCCCAATGGAGAACACTTTTAAAACAATGCAGAGTAGTGAAAGTCCTTATGTTTCAAACATAAGGTGTGCCTGTTTTGAGTCTCAGAATAATCTGCCAGTCTTCCAATTTCATTATGACCGAGATTCAAGTCAACTGTTGAGTGTTCCAGGGATACACTTTCTGTAAATTCCAGCTGGCGGCGAGTGGAAAGACTCCAAATCCCTTAAAAATATGCCATGAGTAGAAAGGAAGCGTAGTCGAGAAACGGAAAAAAGAAATGAAATTCTTTTGAAAGATGGCTTCTTTTTTTTCCAGTTTGACCTCAAAAAAATATAATCAGATATATGGCTTACTCTGTTTACTTATATTATAATCTGTCACGTAAGATTTTTTTAAAACCTGCCCTATCTTTCCTGGAAATCAAAACTAAAATCCACTCTTTTTACAGTGCAGGGGAAAACAGAGGGCTTCAAGTTTATTCAAATAGAGACATGCAGACATCTTGAGATATTCTAATTTTATCCCTTTCATTTAGGAAAAGCCATCGAATCTGGGTTTCCAACTCTAAATACTAGTAATACACTAATACTAATTAAGATGCACAGTATTATCATTAAAATTCAGATTCTATCTTCGAGGAGAGCCTAGACATTATTCGAGCATCTAGAAGCCTTTTATAACATCAGGTGATGTTACCCTTTAGAAAGAATAAGGGGGAACAAGTTTTGACAGAGTTGGCTGACCACACGGGGCCCCTATCAGCTTTACATTTTATTATTCTGATGTTTGTCAACTTTTGTCTTCCCAGTAAATGTCTAAGGCAGGTCAATAAAGAATATGGAACACATGCGGAGTTTTAAATGAGCATTGTCTTTCAAAATGTTCATTTGCAGGAGAAAGTTTTCCGGCACAAGAAGTCACCATGAATTATTCATCAATTACAGATGGTGCCAACCTGCAGTTCCTCCGTACCTCTCAACAAGTGTGTACATGTGAGGCCCAGCAGGGCTAGTCTCCCCAGTCCCGCCTGTCCTGGTAGGAAGGCAAACGCCAGCTCAGTGGAGGTCCTGGTAAACTGAGAAGGGCAGAGAGCTGGGAAGTGAAGGTGGGAGGTTACAGAGCGTTTCTGCCTTACCTGGAATCACCCGCTAGCCTGTTCTCCTGAAACCAAAGTAAGTCACAATATCTTATCTTAAAGGGCCCAGTATCAAAAGAGGCAGCATGAAGCGACTTGACTGCTGGTCTCAATGGAGCAGCACGCAAGACCGTGCCGGGCCACCTCTGAAGTTGGGGTGTTGTCTGCCAGTCCCTGGGGATGCTGAGCAGGAAAAGCTGGGTCCCTCCTGCAGCCAGCCTCTCCAGGGAACAAACTCCCACAAAACACAACTATAGGGGATGCTTTCTAGGGACAGTGTCCAAACTCCAAGCACCAAGTGCCCCATGGAGGGGCACAAAAACTACATCATCAGGAGGAAAGAATTCATCTCAGAGCTATGTTAACACGGAAGTATCGTCATGGAAATGGGGCATAAAAGAAAAAAAGGGCACAGGAGCAGAAACAGAATCACAGGATTCACTGTCACTGAAGACTCTTTTGGGGGTGTTCCAACAGACCAATCTAAATTTAATTTACTTCTTTTAAAGATTTATTTGAGAGAGAGAGAAAAAGAACATGGGGGGAGGGGCAGAGGGAGAAGCAGAGTCCCTGCTGAGCAGGGAACCCGATGTCGGGCTCGATTCCAGGACCCTGGGATCATGACCTGAGCTGAAGGCAGACACTTAACTGACTGAGCCACCCAGGTGCCCCTAACTGAATTTAATTTAGCTGGATTCCCACTACAAAACAGTCATGTCGATTTGAAAACCCCATTAAATTAATAATATCTTTAAATATGTTGCTACTGAAGACATGTAGTTCATACAAAAATAGGTTACGCGTATAGCGTTCACATATTGTAATAAGCATAAAACTCGTTCAACCACCAGAAATGCCCCTGCACTCTCTCCCCGTCTTTAAAGCATGGTCTACCCCAAGCAGCACATGCGCCAAGTTTACAAAATGAACAAACCAACCTTGGTTGTCTTCAACCACGTGACGAGCCTCCATGAACTCAGTCTGTTCCCAGGTCATTAACTAAACACACGAATCTTAGAGCTAAGATTTCAGCTTTTCTTCCCAGGCTGGCTTGGGCGCGCACGGAAGGACTGCATCCACTCCTCAAAGGGAAGGCTGGGGCCCTGGCTTTCCTCCCAGGAGTTCGTGGGCTGAGCTGGACTCCAGAGAGGGGTGTGCCACCCAGAGGGTGTGCCGCGGCCAACTCAGGAAGAACGAGAAGTTTCCCGCAGGATTCTAGCTCCTTCCTCGTGGACAGAGTCCTCGACCCCTTCTTCTCCCCACTCTGTCTCCTACCAATTCTGAAGACCACTCTTAAGAACACACCGGTTCACTGACATCACACCTGCAGAAAATCATCCTTTCTGGGAAGCCGCCATTAAGGCACGCCCAGAATGTTCCTTGGATTTTCCTCCACTCGGCACAATCCACAATCCAGATTTTGGTCACTGTCATTTCACAATAACTCAATCACATGAGGCAAAAGGAGAAAAGACTGATCTTCCCAAGCCTTCTGCCTTTTTTCACTTAGTGAATGATTATCTCACCAGATGGGCGCTTATTGCTTTTTTGAATACAAGGATTTAACAAAAATGTTATAACTCGAGCAGGTTCCTTTGACTATCAGCCTGACAATTCCTCACGGCTTTGGATGTGGTTCTCTGACAAAACACTGGTCTGAGGCAAGCCGTGGACTTTGAGCCGTTTATATTAGCTACAGGCTGTCTGAAAACAATGACCTCATCCGGAAAGGCTCAGGAAAAGAGGCATTTTTTCCTTTAGTCAGGNATGCCCTGATGCTGGGTTGGATTACCCGCCACCCACAGTCCAGCGTTTCTCCCAGTTATTTTTGAACACCAGGGCTTTTGCAAATTGGAAACATTACAAAGATACAGTTTAAATGGGAAAAGACACTTAGGACAAATATCCCCAGCCTCAGATACATTTACTGGCTAAGTGGTCGGTCGGAGGAAACTGGCATAATTGTTTTATGTGTGAGGGTAAATCATTTAATTCCTGTAATTAAGACACAAGGACCAGCGCCCATTCTGAGATATTAATTTAATAGAAAGCCTATAACCTACCCACTGGAAGGAAAGACTACATGATCACATTGTTTCAACATCAAGTTTGATTAATTGCAGGTCCCTGGCTTACTTTCTTCCTCATCTAGGTGGCTTTTTTTGTTTTGTTTTGGATTACCCCATCCGCCCACCTCCTAGCCCAGGCCACTGCCTGGAACTTTGTGCCTCTGATAACGTCCTCCTGACTTGGCCGAAGCACCAGGCGCCAGACAAAGGATCACAACTGGACCACTCATTGATAAAATGCTTGGCATCTGCAAAGCTGTCTTATGTCAGCTGTTGCCGAAAGGCCAGTCACATTGATTGAAATCTTCTGATTACGCCTAATGCCTAACATTCTCATGGCAGTGATTTCATGCTTTACCCTAATGTTTTTTTCGTTAGTGTCTCGGGAGCCTTACTAAAAGATGGAATAGAAGCCTTCCACAACTGCGTTTTTTAAATTCTCATTAGCCTCATTTCAAATGTAATGGGAGCTAGTTTCTCCTACTCCCCTGAAATCTCAGATTATGATTCCTAGCAGATTTGACATGAAAGGGGGAGGAAGAAACCACGTGTAGTGCCGCCACGATTTCCTGGAGCTAATCCAGGGCTCGAGTGAAAAGCAACTTGCACGGGTTCCTTGCTGTTCGTAAGGCAGGGCTGCCGGGGTGGAGGGGCAAGCCGACACTGAAACTGTGACTCCGCGAACAGCTGGGCAGTAAAGCAGCTCCTTCGAAGCCATGAGCCCCAGATCTGACTTCTGTTAGTTGAAGCATGAATACTTTGGTGATTAGACTCCACAAACCAATTGCTCAAAAACTGTATAAAACGTATAACCATTTTCTAATTACATGGCAATGGTACTTCTGCAAGGTCATTTAAAAATCAGAGATACTGGGGCACCTGCGTGGCTCAGTCAGTTAAGTGTCCAACGCTTGATTTTGGCTCAGGTCATGATCTCAGGGTCCTGAAATGGAGCCCCAAGTCGGCTCTGTGCAGGGTTTGGAGCCTGCTTAAGATTCTCTCTCTCCCTGTCCCTCCCACCCCCAACCTGAGTGCGACATTCTTTCTCTCAAAAAAAAAAAAAGAAATCAGAGAGACTGCTGTGTGTTCTTTGCCTTACATAACTCAATCATCTAGGAACCTGGAGCACAAGCCTCTCCTTCAGAACCCATCAGAACTCTCCCCAGGAAAGCAATTGTCAGTCAGCAAAATTAATGAATAAAAATGCTTTAATTTGCATATTCACCTATATTTGAGAAATGCTTGATTAAGCATTGTTAGACAGGTTTCTTAACCATGGACTCCTCAGAGACATTAACATGCATGTGTGCCTTGTGACTCTGTAAGAGAAGAATAAGACAAGAAGCATTTCCTAAATTTCTTTGGTCAGAGAACCCTAACCCCAGCACAAATAATAACTTAGCCAAGACAGAGTTTGGGAAACTCTGTTCAAGGGAAGGAGAGGGCTAGGGTGGGATTTTCGAGATCACTCACTTCGTAACGTCAGAGATGAAAAATTTTATTTTTTTAAAGATTTTGTTTATTTATTTGACAGAAAGAGAGAGCACAAGCAGGGGGAGCAGCAGGCAGAAGAAGCAGACTCCCCGATGAGCAGGGAGCCCGATGTGGGACTCGGTCCCAGGACCCTGGGATCATGACCCGAGCCGAAGGCAGACGCTTAACTGACTGAGCCACCCAGGCGCTCAGAGATGAAAAATTTTAAAGCCTGAGGAATTTAGGGACTTGCTTGCCCAAGGCCACACAGAATGCAGAAGCAGGTCAGTTCTGCCTGGGAACATGTGGTTCTGCTGTCTGGGGGGCTTCAGTGGGCCACGGCTCCTGGCTCTGTCTGCAGGGAAGGTATGGTCCCCAGTGATGCTACCATTCTGGTAACAGAGATGTTGCACGTTCTGAGGCAGACAGCACATCTTACAACAGACTATGCTAAGAGACCTGGTCTACGAGATGCAGCCTACCACAATGGGATTTATGACAGAGCTGAGAGAGAAACAGCAGGTGTCAGTAACAAAACATGCACAGGGCCCTGGCCTCACCTTTCAAAGTTAGCAAAGAGAAAGAAACCTAAAAGAAATTGAACTCCGTAAGAAAAATGATTCCCTCGGGAAAGATGAAAACGACATTTCTTAAAAGGTCGTATTCAATAAGGAAGAAGACCCTTCCAGACCCTAACTAGAAAGACACAGGAAAAAAGAGAAGAATTGATTTGTCATTCCCCTTGAACTTAGGTCCCAATGATACTTCGTTTTAAGCCCAGATGGTTGGCACCAATCCAAGCTCAGCTGTGGCTCCGCTGGAAGGATCAGCTTTAAGAACTGAAAGAACCCGCAGTTCACTGAACTCTTTTAACATAAAGCATTCTTGACAGTGGCTGAATCTAGAAGGATCTTTATAGCATACAAGTATCTCTGCGCTAGCAGACCTAGTTTCTGCTTATGATTTCCAGGTGAATCCCATGTAATTATTTTTATGACTGGAAATGAAATTTTCTGGACTTTACTAAGATAATAGCAATGCCTACTACATATGGTCCCGTCTATCAGCTTCGTAAACTGCAAACAGAACAGCCCCACCACTATCATAGCTCACCTGTGCGGAGGGCTCACTCTGCAGGCATTGACCAAAGATTCCCTCACTGATTTCTTAAGAACCCTCTGAGGCACACACCATTATGATCTCCATCTTAAAGATGAGGCAACTGAAGTAGAGAGAAATCAAAGAAATTCCCCAAGGTCACCCCCCGCCCCCCATGAGAGATACAGCTGGGGCTCGGGCACAAGCAGTCAGAATCAGAGGCGGTGCCCGGGATGCTAAAGCTTCCTCAAGACATTAAAGCAGCTCAGGGAGAATCATCATATCAGAGAAAATGCCAAAGCCATCTCCACACCTGAAACGATGATGAGTTAATGCAAAACATGAATTTGGCAGTACAAGAGTCATCGCATACCCAAAGGTTGCTCATGCTTTTTTGCAAAGTCTTAAATACTGAAAACTGTGTGTGCGCGGAGTGGGGGAGGGAGTGTTCTTATTATTGATGTCAAAAGAATCATTTTTTCTGAGTCATTTTCTGTTTTCATGAGATTCTCCTGAATTAATCTCATTCACAAAGAGACCCAGCTGTTGGCTGATGCTCGTGTCCACTAAGGTGGCGGTGAGGGGAGAACCATCATGGCAGGCCGCTCCCCCCGCCTCGTGCCCATTGTACAAGGCAGTGTTCCACGTTCAGGTGGGAGTTGCCAACCAACACTTACTAGACCAGGGAGAAGCAGAAGACCCAAGTTCTTGACCTGGCTCTAGCTCACCAGTGATCCTAGGCAAAGAGCCAAGCTGTCTTCTAAATCTGTAAAATGGGCCACTAACACCTGCTCTGCCTACATCAGAAGAGGTAAGAGATAACAAAACTCACCCATATTTTCTGTCAGCTTTTTCTTCTCTTCTCTTTCTCTCGCCCCCCCCTTCTTTCTCTTTCTGTTTCTTTTTATTTTTCCTTTATTTTTTTTTTTCGGCCAATATTTGTCAAAAAGGATTGGAGATGAAATCTCCAGCACAGAGAAACTGGATTCCCCACAGCAACCTTAGAGGGTAAGTACTGAGAAGAAGGCTGTTATTAATCCCTCTTTAACAGATGAGGAAATGAAGGCTAAAGAGAAAGTAACTTCTCTCAAGGTCACAGTTTACAGGCAGAGGAGCCGGGACTCAAACTCAGTTCTGTGTCGTATTCACCGTGCTACCGTCAAGTGTGCTACAATGACTCAGTCTGAACTTCTTCAAGCCTTCTCCCTGTTGTCNACAATTGCCAATTAACCAATATCTAGGATGTTATTCATGCAAACCTTTTCAAACAAAGAGAGAAGAAGTAGAAACAGGACGTACTTAGTGGTTGCCATCAGAAGCCTTCGGCATCACCCTCCCATAGGTAAGAAGTAGATAGCGATGGACTTGTTACCTCCGTGCCCCCTTATCCACTTCGTCTGCCTTGCCTCTCGCTCCCACCTGCCTTCACTGGGCTCAAAAGGCATTCTGTATTCCCTGCAAAAGTAACAGGCATTTCTCTTCGGTGACTCCTTTGACACAAATAAGCTGTAGGAACAGGGGGATTCCAATCTTTCTGTGCTTTTGAAAAAGCGGTGAGGATAAAGTCTACAAGGAAGAAAATGACTACAGAATAAGGAGCTCCTACCTCGCTTTCACTGTAAGAGGATCAAATGTTAGGTTAAATCATAATGATTTACTAGAGTCTGGGTTTTTAGGATTTCTACCCTAATTACCATTTGGCCCACAGGGATAGATGACCACGGCAACTGCCAAGCATCGCACACTCGGCTCACCCCTAGAGAATGGAGGCTATTTGCTGACTGTGTTAGACACAGAGGGCTGCATTTGGGATGGAATTTTTTGTTGCTGGAGGGGAGGAAAACAGAATACACACCCAGCAGACACACACCTGTCTCAGCAATGTTACTACATCATTCCATCTCCCCTGTACCTTTTGCCACGTGTACCTCGACCACGCTGGCCCGCCGCCTCTCTGGAAGCAGCATCCAAAGTTAGTGGGAAGAGAAAATATGGCCCATTTCAATGAGGATGAGAAGCTCCCTGGAACCATCGACTCACCTTCAACTTCCCGGCTCACTCTGGGGGGCCCTTAACATTCTGTATGACCCCGCCTAGTCAACAGTGACTGGCAGTAAAACATTCACACTTACTCTCTAATGCAAGCAACCATTTACTTACGGTTGCATGCAAACTAATTATTCCAAAGACTTTCTTATTGACTTTGAAAATCTTAATGGTTTGTCTCTGCCTGCTTTCCACTTTCACTTGAAGATCCAAACGGAGTTGGGCTCATTTGTAACTATATATATCACAACCTTATAAATCTAATTAAAAATCAGAACAAAAATCTTTCTACCCTGTTCCAAATTCAAGAGGGCAAGTCTAGTATAAGGGATTTTAATGAGACAATAAAAACAACAACATGCATTAAGCCTTTCAAAATAAGTCAACCCTGAGGATGCCTTGCCTTTGGGGCAAGGGGTCAAGGATAAAATTGCCTTTAGCAGTCAATAATTTCTTGCAAACAGAAGCCTCCAGATACACCGTGTTCCATACCTCTGAGCACACAGACGCGGAGGGTGTGGAAGCTGGTGGGGGTGAGGGGCGGGGGCTTCAGATCATCTAGTCTGGGTGTTTTGAAGCTCACATACGGAATAACCAGGCTTTTCAGGGATGGGGGTGAAGGGTTGATTCTGGGCCCTGCCCCAACATCCACTCAAGAATCTGTGGCTCATCTGCTTCCCTTGCTGAACTTCCAGATGAGCCTTTCTTTGGAGAAAGGGTTCCGCAGCTGAAAACAAAACATACTCTTCAAAAGATTCCCATCCTATCCATCTTTTCATTTTACGAAGGAGGAAAAGGAAGGCAGTGAGCTCCTGACTAGTCCCAGGATGAGTGAGCAGCCAAGGCAGGGTTACACCAGCCGCACGCTCCGAGCAGCGTGCATGCACTTTCCCCAAACTGCCAAGTGCACAGCCCCCAACAAACAGGTCCCCTGTCCTTGTCCTTGAACGCACTCAGGTCTACGCACTGCGGCTCTTACCAGAAGCGCCCACAGCCCTACAGAACAGTTTCACAGTTGTGGCGGTGGCCTTATTCTTGCTCTTATTCTTATCTTTATCCTTATTCTTTTTTTTTTTAAGATTTTATTTATTTATGTGACAGAGAGAGACAGCCAGCGAGAGAGGGAACACAGCAGGGGAGTGGGAGAGGAAGAAGCAGGCTCCCAGCGGAGGAGCCCGATGTGGGGCTTGATCCCAGGACTCTAGGATCACGCCCTGAGCTGAAGGCAGACGCTTAACGACTGAGCCACCCAGGCGCCCCTATCCTTATTCTTATTTTAGCATTTTTAGAGTACTAGATAGGGGCAGGACGGTAGCAAGAGTCCCACCAATGGAAGGTGAAAAGTGAAACTTTCTGACGTTTTACATCCATCAATAGAAAATAATATTTGGTTGATAAAAGTTAAATTTATACTCAAATTAGGATGGAGGCAGGCTGTGTCCTGCTTGCTGTGACCTTCATTCTCAAAGTTTTGTTGCTTAGCAAAGCACAGCTGAGCTTACAGTGTGGGGTCTAGCCCCAGGTGCTCTCCACGATTCCAAGCCCCTGTAATCCCGTCTGGGGTTGCATTCTGGATAAACACCACAGTCACTGGTTCCAGGAAGCTGGATGCTGCATTTTATAAAACATGATGAGACCAAAGTGGGAGTAACAAAAACTGATAAATTAAAGTGAACTATTCCAGCTATCCCTGGGGTCTCTGATTTACACAGGGTTCCTTTAAATAACTCCTAAAATGATTCTGTTTGCCAGGCACCAGGTGAGTGGTCTGAACAGGTTATTTTATCCATATGTGTCTCAGTTTTCTCACCTGTCAGATGGGGATAATTATGGCACCTCCTTTGTGGGGTGTTCCTGGTACATAGTAATCTTTATATAAATACTACTTATCATAGTTATTCTTATTAAAAAAAATTTAAGTACTAGATAGAGAGAACAGGGACAGAAAAGTAGCAAGAGACCTGCCAATTTAAAATGAGAAATGAGGGGCGCCTTGGTGGCTCAGTTGGTTGAGTGTCTGTCTTTGGCTCAGGTCATGATCTCGGGGTCCTGGGATGAAGCCCCACATCCGTCTCCCTGCTCAGCAGGGAGTCTGCTTCTCCCTCTCCCTCTGCCTGCCGTTCCCCCTGCTTGTGCTCTCTCTCTGTCAAATAAAATAAATAGAATCTTTAAAAAAAATTCTGCTGTCAGAAATGCCAGTGAAAGGGGCACCTGAGTGATTCAGTTGGTTAAGGGTTCGACTCTTGGTTTAGGCTCAGGTCATGATCTCAGGGTCATGAGATCCAGCCCCATGTTGGGCTCGATCTCAGGGTCATGAGATCTAGCCCCATGTTGGGCTCTGCACTGGGCGTGGAGCCTGCTTGAGATTCTCTTCTTCCCTTTCTCTCTGCCCCTCCCCCCCCCCAAGAAAGAAAAGAAATGACAATGACAATGCAACCAAGAGCTGGGAAGTAAAACCCCATATAAAATGAAAAGGACGCTTTCCATTCATGAAGCTTTGCACAACCAAACCAAGGGACTTCAAATTTTAACCTCAGCGGTCAAGAGCTCACTGGGGTGTCAGAGTCTTTGGCAAAGCAACACACCCAGATTTTTACTGCCATCACTTGCAGCGGCTGGTTCTCATCAGCATATCGCAGCGAACAGCCCACGCAAGGATTCTCGCACACCTGTGAAATTCTCCTGGTTACAGGCTCTCTGATCTCCCCCGTGACATCTTGATCCATGTTTGATACCAAATAGTTCAGAACTCAGCAAGATTAGTCACAGCCTTTCCTAGATTGCACCAGCACCCTAAAGTCAAAGATGCAGGTTTTCACCTCAAGAGCTCAGAGCCACCTGCCCCAGCCCCAGAGACTGCCTTCCGTCCTCATCCCCGAGGCAGCAGGGAAGAATCAGAATTTGTTCGCTCAGATTCTGTTATTAGTTTGGGAGGGCTGGAACAACGAAATACCACAGACTGGGGGGCTTAAGCAACAGACATCTATTTTCTCCCAGTTCCGGAGGCCAGAAGTCCAAGATCACGGTGTGGGCTGGCAGGTTTGGGTCCAGAGGCCTCTCTCCTTGGCCTGCAGATGCCCACCTCCTCGCTCTGTTCTCATATGGTTGTCTCTCTGTGCATGCGTCTTGCTGTCTCTTCCTCTGTGTCCAAATATCCTCTTCTTGCAAGGACACCAGTCACAGGAGACTAGGGCCCACCCAAATGATCCCATTTTAACTTAATTACATCTTAAAGGCCCTATTTCCAAAAACAGTCCCATTCTGAGGTACTGGGGGTAAGGCTTCAACGTGTGAATTTTGGGAAGACACGATTCAGCCTGTAACACACGCTGACTGGATCTTGTCATTCACCATCACTAAGTCCTAGTGCTACGCGGACTCATCCAGTTTGGGTTCAGTAAGAACAAGAATTCCTAATAATCTGAATCTCTCAGGCCCACGATTCAGGGCAACCTGGAGGAGGAAGGAGGAGAACGGGGTTCCAGGTCAGACGTTTGCTTTTCTGGTCAGTGCTGTCAGAGACGAAACATTCTTGGCCTCACTGGCCACCAACACAGCCTGTCTTCTTCCCCACCCCCACTCATCATGCACTTCTGTAAGGTCACTCTGAGGTGGGTGTTTAAAAAATTTAAGTGCCTCTTATAAAAGAGTCTGAGTCAGAGATGAACGGTTGCTAAAAAGTACGAGCTGGAAGGAAGAGCTAGAATCTGGCCGCCTGCAAGGCCTCTGGGGCCTGGGGGCAAATGCTCCTGGGGCATGGGGTGGACGAGTCCTGGGGGGCCGGCCCTGGGCTTCCCAGACAGGTGTTCTGTACAGCAGGACAGCCAGGAGGCAAAAACCAGCCCCAGGCTGGCCCACTGAGCCCAAGTAGGAGGGAGGAACACCAACAAGTGTGAGTGCGTCGGGACGTTCTGGCTTCACACGGAGTGTGCCAACGGCTTCTAATGACGGCCTGGACATTGTGTTCGTGGGCACCCAAACCATGATGTCACAGGAACAGAGCCAGACAACAGGGACAGTGGCAGTTTACTATGAAAGAGAAAACCCACAAGCATCATGCAATCTAATAAACCCTCGTTTAGATTGCCTTGCATTTCAATTTTAGTAATTCAGCTATTCTTTATATCATCAATGTTTAAACTTGGTTCTTAAAACCTATTCACATGAATATAAAATTCTGTAATCTCCCTTCGGGGTTTAAAAGATCATTTTGCCATTTTGCTTGGTATGTGAGTTTTAAAGTAAAAACTATTTTAGATCCATATATTAAATATATTAAAGATTATATTTTAGAGGGGCGCCTGGGTGGCTGAGTCGTTAAGCGTCTGCCTTTGGCTCAGGGTGTGATCCCAGGGTCCTCGGATTGAGCCCCGCATCAGGCCCCTCCGCTGGGAGCCTGCTTCTTCCTCTCCCACTCCCCCTGCCTGTGTTCCCTCCCTTGCTGGCTGTCTCTCTCTCTGTCAAATAAATAAATAAAATCTTAAAAAAAAAAGATTATATTTTAGAGACTTCCTGTACATGCAGACCAACACAACTACCGAGGAAAATTACACCAGCAAGGAAACAAAAGAAAAAAATTAATCCCCCGAATAAAAAATTCCTTATTAGTTCATTAACGCAGATGAAAAAACAACTAAGAATGACTAGATATTTAAGGAAAACAACCAGCACAAAGTGGGACCAAGACAAAAATACAAACACAGGACTGTAGAGAAAACATTTAATTCATGCAACAGAAGAGGACCTAAACACAAACTCAAATTCAATTCATATCCTTTAAGGTATCTGAGAACACATGGTACCCACAGAATAAATATGGGGAAAAAATTAAAGGAGCCAGAGAAAAACGGAGTTTTGGGAAATGAAAAATCATTAGTAGGGGCGCCTAGGTGGCTCAGTCAGTTAAGTGTGTGACTCTTGATCTCAACTCAGGTCTTGATCTCAGGGTTGTGAGTTCAAGCCCTGTGCTGGGCTCCACACCACAGAGCCTACTTGAAATAAATAAATGAAAATAAAAATAAAAATCATTATGAAAATAAAAAGAAATTCAACAGACAGGCTAGGAATAAATGTCAAGATCTCCAACGGGGTAGAGCAAAATAAAAAAGACATTGAAAATATGAAAGAAGAATTAAGAGAGATGGAAGGTGTCTAGCATCCTATAACAGGAGTCTCAGCCAGAGAGAACGAAGTAGAGGGAAAATTCCCCACCTCTGAAAACACTGGTCTGTATATGGAACGGGCCAAATAAGACAAAAGACAAACAGCAAGACGTGTCCTGGTGGAATTTCAAAACTCTGAAGATACAGAGAAGATCTACAAAGAGATTAAAAGTATCTATCAGAGACCAAATCAGGCTACCAAGAAAGGAAAAGCATTCTAGCCGCCACCAGGCTTGGCAAACCCTGTGGATGTCAGAAGATAGTAGAACAAAGCCCTTTGAGTTTTAAGGAAAACAGCTTTGAATCTGGATATCTATACCAGGCCCATCATGCATGTGGGCACAGTAGGGCATTTTCAGATATGTAAGTATTCAATTTACCTCTCATGCATCCTTACTGAAAAAGTTATTTGAAGATTAACTCAAGCAGAAGGAAAAATTAGGGGTGGCTAGGTGGCTCAGTCTTAAGTCTCGGCTCTTGATCTCAGCTCAGATCTTGATGTCAGGGTCATGAGTTCAAGCCCCATATGGGGCTCCACACTGGGCATAGAGCCTACTTAAAAGAAAAAAAGTAAAAAAAAAAAAAAAAAAAAGAAGGCAATATTAATCTTCTAACATAAAGCTACCGATTCCAAGAAAATGTAGAATTAGTTTAAGAATTAAATGGGGGTGTTGGAGAACCCCATAAATGGTAGTTATGACAGATCTAGAATCCAGTGAGTCCAAATTAGAACATGGTCAAAGGGTTCCAAGAAAGCATCTTGAAGAAAGTATATTCCATTCAACAAGTTAGTATGATTAAGAGGATGGAAGATCTTGGTGAAGCTATTGATACAGCAATTCAAGATCAGATGTTTAGAATTCTAATATTTCGAGCTTTAAGAAATTCAACTGGCTGATTTCTATTCTTTTCATTCTTTTTGAATGGCAAGCAAAAAATAAAAAAAAATTTCACTGTTCTGTTTTCAAGCTTTCGCTCTAAATACCACATTGCACATGAGGCAAGTATTTATTGCTAGTAATCAAAAACACAAATTGCACACAATCACTAATATAGGACCTTTCTAAAACACTGGCTTTTGAAATACCATAGATATTTCAATGAGTTACAGGAGAATTTTAATTAGATGAGTAAAACTTATGGGTCTAGTGAATATCAACTTGAGAATAGAATTTGCAGAATTATAAATTTTAACAATAAAAATAATCTGTATATTAACACCAATGTTTTCTGTATTTCTTGTCTTTAATGGTCTGTCTTCATGAATATGCACTGAACAATATATGAGAAAGAATAAAAACACTAAAATGGCATAACACCAGTATCACTAGAAGTGTTCATATAAATAATAAGTCAACCTCACCAATTAAAATACGCCTTCACTTACTAGGCAT
This sequence comes from Ursus maritimus, assembly GCF_017311325.1. Taxonomy (NCBI): domain Eukaryota; kingdom Metazoa; phylum Chordata; class Mammalia; order Carnivora; family Ursidae; genus Ursus; species Ursus maritimus. The sequence continues at coordinate 15,883,588 of NW_024426885.1, read as the reverse complement.
TCGGAAGCTCTCAAACCACTCATTCTTAAAAATATTATTTAAACGATTACTTCATTTGTTGATTTCTTAAAGAGAAGTTATATCTGATACCATTAATACTTTTAAATACGTGAACTCGAGGAGTATCTAGATAAATTAATTCAGACATCTGTAAACCCTAATAAGGGAACTTCTACCACATATAATTTATGCTGAATAAAACTTGATTGTTATGATGCACGGAACAGCCTTCGTGAAATCTAGGAGTTTTACAGACTTAGATGTAAACAAAATAAAATCATCTACGTACCTTCTGCCTGGAATGCCTTTCGTACCCCCTCACAGACATACTCTCTACCTACTGACCCAAAGGAATTTACTCACCTTTGACACTCAGCTCAAAGACCACTTCTTCCTTGAAGCTGTCCCTTCAGAGCCTCGTCTAACTTGTCACTCTACCCTCTGTTGCTACAGTTTACCTAACCTCGATCACAGCACACTGACGTCAGAGGATCGTTTGACTCTGTGTTTTCCAACAGATGTAGGTTTTGAGTCGCGGTGGAAGAAGGGGTAGGTATTCTTATACCCATTCTACAGATGAGAAACCAAAAACTGAGAAAGATGAAACAACTTCCCCTCAGGTCCCATCGCCTTCAGTGACGGCACCAGGATCCCCGGACAAACTGTGTCCCAAGCCCACGCTCTTAAAGACCACAGGGAGACTACCCTCAGAGCCACCGAGGCAGCTCACGATTCAGTCAGTCATCTTCATTGCCTCCAAAGTACCTGGTCTGTGCTTTACACGATACACATTCTATGCGTTGAATTTGGTCTTAGTTTACACGAGGCACTGTGAGAATAAGACATTCAATTAAAATAGCTTATCAGTTCACTCATTTGAACAGAGTTCAGAAGGCTCCAAACTCGGGCTGGGGGCATGGTCCATCACCACCCCCTACTGGAGAGTCCATTTCTCACATGAAATTTGCATGCCTTCTCACCAGAAGGAGCTTGACTCCTTTTTAGAATCAATGTACTCAATCTTTATCCCCCGAGAAATCCATGGATTCTCTTTGTAGAAATAATGTGTAAAGTGTATGCTTACGTGCCCAGAAATGCCAGAAAACAAAAGCTATTGGACTTATGCCCCCATGAAACATGAACCACTTCTCAACAGTGTGGTTAGAACAGCAAGGACTGACTTTTGAATAATAGGGATATTCTATGCCTTTGAGACTCTAAGCCTAAATTCAGGCTGCCACCTGCCATCTGTAATTTACTTGGCATTTTTGTGGTTTGGCTTTTCTAGTTACTCGGTGATTCAAACAATTTCCCATTCTCTCTCTCTCTCTCCTTGTCTCTCCCCCCACTTCCTCCCCGTTCTCCTGCTCTCTCCCTCTCGATCTCTCTGTCACATCTCTCTCATAACATTACATCTCTAAGGTACCTTGGAGGGAGTAACAAGAACTTAAATTGTTACCATACAAACTATGAAAAAGTAACTGTATAGTGCTTCTCAGTGGAATATTTTCAAAAAGGGAGATTATCTATAAATTTGCTTCAGCCAGCTACTAAACTAGAAGTTAGGATGTACGTTACACACTGGCAGAGATTTCCTAGTGCCCAATTTCAAGCTTTCCTTAAATTGGTTATAGCTCATTTATTTTTCAAATCATTTTCAATAAAGTGATTCACTGTCAAAGCCTGCCTTTGGTCAGTCCGAGGGGGAAGAAGATTAACTTAATGGCAGGGCAAATCAGTCTCCCCCTTCCTGAGTGGCTGTGGGGTCCAATGTCTTTTTTCTGGCATGCCTGGGAACGTGAAAGTACACTTTGTTATAGGTTCTTTCTACAAAGAGAATCCACGAATTGTTTCCAAGGATAAAGATTTAGTGGATCACCAACTCTAATAAGGAGTCGAGTCCAACTTCAGTGAGTTCTGATTCTCAAAGACAAACTCATGAATAGTTCATAAGCCGAAGTAGAAAAGCTGCTTTATAATTCCTTTCATGTCTGCTAGTCTTAAGACTTTTTCAAAGGATTGGGTAATTGTGCCAAACATTTCTGAGTTCACTGAAGGACCTTAAACAATATGGTGAGGGCACAAGAAAGAGAAGTGTGAGCTCCCCTTTTTCCTTAGCACCACATCTCGTTCTGAAACTAAACGTGCAGAGTCAGCTCAAAATCAGCTGAGATCTGGCTCGTGCCATGACCTCTAGGCAGAAATGTACTTAGATACAGGGATATCTGTGTTCCCGCTCAAGACTTCTGGGCGAGAGAGTAGGAATTCTTTAAATGCTAAAACCAGACAACAAGCAGAATCCTGGCTTGACTAGAACATACCAGCCTGAGCCGTGTTTTAAAGCAGCAGTTTATTGACGAAGGCTTAAGATCAGGCCATGAAGCCAACAAGTAGACTTGTTAGACATCATCCTGCAGCCCAAAGTCAAATGCGGCCACCCATAAGGATCTTGCCACGAGGGGACAGGGCACTGGTGGGCAGGACGCAAATTATCTGGGAAAGGCAAAGACCTGGAATAGTGGGAACTGGAGGGAGTATTCCAAAAAACAGGACTAACAGAGGTCGAACCTGATGAATAAGGAAGAAGGAAAAAGGAACTGGGGGTGGCCTGGGGATAAGCAAACATAGGACTGATAGAAAATGTAAGAAGCCACTCATTCAACAAAACTGGACACTGCCTCTTGGTGAGAAAGTGCACTCTCTCTTAAATAAGGTGCCCTGTGAGCACAGAAATGCACAAGAAAATGATGCCACTACATCTTCCAAGGACAGTCATTTAAGATACCATTTTAATTTACGCAGGGAGCCTCAACACTCAAAAATCATAATGAAATTTGAAATTGTTTGAAATATCTTGTTTTGTGTGCAGAACATGGCAGCACAAGGGTCGTGGTATGGGTGGTGGGATACGGGTGTTGATCAAATTGTTTGTGAATATATTTCTTTAGGTTGCTTTCCAAGACGAATAGCCAATGGGTCAGGTTTACCCTGCTACCTCGAATACAAGGCAATCACTGTTCTTACCATAAAGGACTTACCATTTAAATGTCACCAAGTCAAACTCAAATCTTCAAACCCGAATCTCAAGTGCAAGACTGTACTCCTTCTTGATGTCACCCTAGAATCTGACGATCAATCAACCAGAATCTGAATCCATATATAATTAGATAAGGAAACAAGAAAACTAACTACATACAAATAATAAATACAGCAGAGGGCAAAGGATTAGAAAGCCTTTGGGAGTTAAACAGATTTGGGCACAGGCTCTCTTTCTAGGACAGACTTCATACTGCTTCTTCACAAGGCTCATTCTATTATCCGAGTCACATAAATAATATTATATCAGCAGCAGCAGCAGTACCAGCTCGGTCACCAAGTGGCTGTCAGAGCTTTGTGGGATGCCCTCATCAATCAATAAATCCTATACCATGGGTTCTTCTCACGTGGGTCCCCCGGCAATGTTGATACCAAACTTGACCCTAAGAAAAAAGTCAATGCACATTCCAATGTGCTAGAAACACACAACAGGCAATTACAATCCAAACACCTACTTTTTTTCTCCTGGTAGACCAAGCACAGCTTGCAGTCAAAAGGAGGAGAGAGAACCATTTCCAGACACCAATGTGATGAAGCCTGAGGCTACAGACATCCAAGGCGACTGCTGAATTATGACCGGCAGAAGAAGGGTCACAAGAGATAAGCTTTGGGGGAAATATTTTCCTAAAAACAGAGAACTTGTTCTGTTGTTTGACGTGCAACAACCCCCATGGGGTTTCCTTATCCTAACTCGATATAAAAAGAATGACCTGCTTCTCTGATTCGTTATGTTTCAGAGTGTTGTTCAACAGTAAAAAAAAAAAAAAAAAAAAAGTAAAACCCTGCCCAGTCCTGTGGAAAACCAAAAGAGCTCTCCCTAGACTTCCAGGAAGCCCATATACTTCCACGCATCCCGAATGGCACACGAGAGGCCAGCTCTGCCGATGGAAATATGATGTGAGCTGCTGATGTCATCTAAATCTTCCTAGTGGGGTTCCTGGGTGGCTCACCGTCCTGGGATCAAGCCCCGCATCGGGCTCCCTGCTCAGTGGGGAGCCTGCTTCTCCCTCTCCCTCTGCCTGCCGCTCCCCTGCTTGTGTGCTCTCTCTCTCTCGCTCCCTCTGCCACATAAAAAAATAAAATCTAAAAATAAATAAGTAAATAAATAAATCTTCCTAGTAACTGCATTTAAAAAATGAAAAGAAACAAGTGAAATTAATAACAATTACTTCATCTAACCCACCACATCAAAACACACTCGCCCATCACCAAGTACTCAACAGCCACATGCGGCTATTATACGGCCACTGCGGTCAGAGGCCATCATATCTCAAAGTTCTCCAGTTGTTACGATTTGGTTTTGCTTTTGATGACAAATCTCCTAAACTACCCTGGGCCTCTCGAATTCTAGTCACTTCAAACTGACTACCAAACCGATGTCGACGCTCCACTAAGCCACTTCGCTCATCGCTCTCCTTCGAATCTGTTTTGAGGGCGGGTCTTGTATTTGTCCCCATGTGGTGCCTCAGACAAAACTGTCTCAGTGATGGGAAACCTTATGAAAACCTTCCTTGGCCAGAAGCCCGAAGGCATGACCCAGAGAAGGATGGCAGGGGTGAAACGCATGCTGGGCTATCTCTAATGTGACCCACCCACCGGCACATTCTTCAAAAAAACGAAGTCACGGGCACCGTGCCAACGCTGTCCTGTGCCGGTGAGGCAGGCATGCCCTCTGCCACGGGCACAACACCTCCCACCTCAAAACCAGCAGGGAGGGGCGCCTGGGCGGCACAGCGGTTAAGCGTCCGCCTTCGGCTCAGGGCGTGATCCCGGCGTTCTGGGATCGAGCCCCACATCAGGCTCCTCTGCTATGAGCCTGCTTCTTCCTCTCCCACTCCCCCTGCTTGTGTTCCCTCTCTCGCTGGCTGTCTCTATCTCTGTCTAATAAATAAATAAAATCTTAAAAAAAAAAAAAACAGCAGGGAGTTCCCTCCTCCCACCCGTCAAGTCCTCTCTCTGCCACAAACGTCTCCTTGCCAAGCATGAAGCCAGGAAAGGGACCCTTCGCTCATGGGACCCCAACCACAGGGGACTGGTAATTAGAGGCAGAACTGACACCCACAAAATGGTGTATTTCTGGTGAAAGAAGAAGAGGTCAAGAGGGGATAGAAGAAAAAAGTGGAGAAAATGCCAAAAAAAAAAAAAAAAAGAATGAAAGAACAGCACATGAGTTCATTTAAAAAAAAAAACACTTATTCTCCTCCTATATTTGGAGGAGAGGAAGGAAGGGAGAGAGGGAAAGAGTAGGGGAAGTGGAGGGACAGAGGGAGGGAAGACGGAACTGGGGTGATAAATAAGTAATAACATCTACCTATCCTAAAAGTCAACTCCACGTAATAATAAAATCTAGGGTCAGTTTCTTCATGCGGGGATGAGGTGGTACACCAGCTTTCTAATATAATTAACAGAAGTGAATTTATCATGAAGCTAATAATGCTTACGCTTCAGGGACTCTCACTGGCAAGGATCCCTTTCAAAGTCCTGGGAGGAGCCCTAATATTTTTCACATGGCCATAGGTCCATAAAATTTGCACACACACACATACACATACTCCAAGATATTTTAATCAGAATGTTTTAAGACTGTCATCTCTTGGGGCGCCTGGCTGGCTCAGTCGGTAGAGTGTGGGTCTCTTGATCTCGAGGTTGTGAGTTTGAGCCCCATGTGGGGTGTAGAGACTACTTAAAAATTAAATCTTCAATAAAAAAAAAAAAGACTGTTCTCTTTTTACATCTTGACCCCCACCTCTACCCCTTCTGTAGGTTAGTACGGAAGTGCACAGGGTATATTTTAAGAACCTGGCTAAGGAGCAGCTGAGTCAGAAACATTTAGTTTGGGGTTTCATGGAATATATTTACGGGGCTCATGATCACTGCCGTGTATAGTTACGTTATGGCTAGCTACTGTTGCAAAGTGTAAGCATGGCTTCCAGGAACACCCCCACTGCTCATGATGCTGACTCACCTACTGCCATGACACAAAGACGTGAGACTAGAGGTCATATGATGAGAATGTGTCCCACGGCATCCAGCACAAGAATTATGTGGGTACTAGAAGACAAACGAAGTTCAAATTGCACAAAGGAGAAAAATGGTCTATGGAAACAATCTTCCAATCATTAGACCTGCAAAATCAGAAGTAAAGGATTCAGTCCTCATCAGCATCAGATGTTCTTTCCCATCATGAATAGGACTGGCAATAAAACAGGTAGAATTATAAATGTAGCAGACATTTTTAAGTGGGCACACGTGAAATAGAATGTATCAAAATTCTGCTTTTTGTAGGTCCCGAACTGTGGCAGTGAACGCAACTGTCCATGAAATTGCTAGTTGTATATCTTCCAGCTAGCAGGAACAACAAATAAATACCAATAAACTACAGTACAAGAAGGATAAAATGCTAGAAAATTGTTGTCATGTGAAGAGGCAATCAGAGAGTATGCCATCAAAAATGTAAGGGGAAAAGTATTATAAAAATATGTCATTAGGGGAGCGCCTGGGTGGCACAGCGGTTAAGCGTCTGCCTTCGGCTCAGGGCGTGATCGAGCCCCACATCAGGCTCCTCTGCTATGAGCCTGCTTCTTCCTCTCCCACTCCCCCTGCTTGTGTTCCCTCTCTCGCTGGCTGTCTCTATCTCTGTCAAATAAATAAATAAAATCTTTATGAAAAAAAAAATGTCATTAGGGGCACCTGGGTGGTTCAGTCAGTCAAGCGTCTGCCTTCGGCTCAGGTCCTGATCTCAGGGTCCTGGGATCAAGCCCTGCATCGGGCTCCTGCTCAGCGGGCAGCCTGCTTCTCCCTCGCTCTCTGCCCCTCCCCAACTCATGCTCGCTCTCGCTTTCTTCCCTAAATAAATAAAATCTTCTTTTAAAATGTCATAGTATGTTTATTAACTTCCTGTTATTCTATATTTTCTGGCATTTGATAATTGTCATTTTTAAAAATGTGGCATTTCTTGTGGGTTCTTTTTTTTCTCAGCCTAAATAAACATACACTTATATGCCTAATTTTGTATTCTTAATTTTCCATCCTTCTACCAATGGAGGCTCCTCAAATTATATAAGCTTCAGGCTTCATAAAACCTGGATCTCTTCCTAATTAGCAAAAATAACTACACGCACCATCATCCCCACCATGTGCACACGTATGTATACACATGAACGCACACGTGTGCACATACGCACACGTTATCTACTCGGGCAAGAAAAACTACCATGTAACTAAGCTCTGTGACTCTCTCAAGTAAATGGTTTACCCAGCTCAAGAACACCCACTCCTTCCACAGATTCAACTGCTCCATGAATCCAGAGTTAGAGTGACTCAGTTGGGTTTTGGCAACTATCCGGTTTGCATCAAAACGCAATCTTGACAAAATACACATGTTGGCTTTACGGAAGGAAATACATGGGTCCGTTATTTGCATACGGTTTGGGTTCCCTTATCTCTCCAGAAAAGGTGAGGCTCTGGAACGTTTGCTTGTCCTTCATTCACTCCGTAACATTCCAAAGACATTTTGATGTGTCCTACTCCGAGATGACCTAGAAGCTCCTACCTGATTATAACGTGGGCCTGAAAAGGCCAGTCGGTGATTATGATAATATTCAGGCTATTCCTCTTCCATTTTGGAGTCTCTAGTCTCTGCCACAAGACATCATATATTCACCTGTCATGAGTGCATTTTTATCTGTCACAAGAACAACAGTAAGAAAATTCATCTTATTTCTGGTTGTTGTAAGAAAGGCAATGGATACTGCTGTCCAGCTTCCCGTTAGAAATTGGGTTTTACTAGGGTTTTGCATATTTCATTTTGTTGATTTTCTTGTTTTCAGTCATCTCATTTCAACTTACCACGAGCCCTTCTGTTCCTATAATGATGGCTTTTATAGGAACTGGGTATGTTCCCTGTCTTTTGATGTTTAATTTCCATGGTGACAGTGTTAAGACCATTGAAGAAGCCAAGTGTAAAGCTTACGATGGACCCAAGTCTCACAGTCCCACATATCACTCTTAGGACTAGGGGTGGCCAGACCTCATGCCAGACTTGCATATCAGCCAGGGTCCTGGCAGGAAATAGATGGAACGATCAAACTGGATCATCTGAAGAAAGCTGAACAAAGGGCACATTTACCAAGGTATGGGGGGGGGCATGCACTGCAGGGAGGCCAGCCACAGAGGAACAATGTCACTACTTCTGTGCCTAAAGAGGTAAGAGGTGGAGTAGATACTAGAATCTGGCATGCATAGCCGAATGGAGAGGGCTACCTCACAGGAGCTGGGGCCTTTAACAGAGGGACAGACAACCAGTGGCTTGCTGGGGACGGGGTCTGGGGGATAAACACCCCACCCATATTTTCCTGCCACTCTCAGGTCTCTTGCTGGACCCAGATCAAAGCAGAAGTCAGGGGAGCCATCACTGGCAGGTGCAGAGGTCAGTCTCTCGGAGCACAGGGCAGGGCAAAGAGTAGAGAGAGCGGAGCTGAAGGACCATGAGGAATATATTCAGCATATCCTTAAAATGAGAGGAAAAATGCTAATTACAAAGTGCATTAATGCCATAATTAAAAGCTACAGTAGTTCCTTCATAAGAAGGAAATTATAATGTAGAGGTATGAGATGATTTTCAAACCAATTTAATAAATGCATAAGATAGGAAATTTTAGGGGCGCCTGGGTGGCACAGCGGTTAAGCACCTGCCTTCGGCTCAGGGTGTGATCCCGGCATTATGGGATCGGGCCCCACATCAGGCTTCTCCACTATGAGCCTGCTTCTTCCTCTCCCACTCCCCCTGCTTGTGTTCCCTCTTTCACTGGCTGTCTCTATCTCTGTCGAATAAATAAATAAAATCTTAAAAAAAAAAAAAAGATAGGAAATTTTAAAACAAAAAGACTGCAGCTTATTATAGGCCACATTCAGTCAGACTGGTTACACGTAAGTGTACCTTCTATTGGCTGGCCTCCCCAAAGTCATGCTGGCTTTCCTGGTTTGGTTTTCCACATTATTGCCCCTTCAGATGGAATGCCCAAGATCCCACGAAAATCCTTTGCATTTTGAGGGGTATTATACAACTGTTATTCTGTCATGAACAAACAAGGGAGCCCTGGGACAGTGTTATTTAAGTACCCAAGAGAAGATCTGGTGATAAACTACACATCCCAGAGAAATCAAAACCAAGTGCAAGATGACGAGAAAGGGAAGGTAAAAAAGGAAATTGTCAAGAGGCCACCGCTCAGTGGAGAGGATGATATGGCTTCTAACCTCACCTTTTCTACCACTGGCATTTTCTTAGAGAAAGCACAGTATTTTCATTTCTGTTCGCTTTTTTTTTTTAGTAACACTAAAGAACTTTGAGGGAGTCATAACTTGCTTCCCGTTTCAACCAGCCAGCTTCATTCAAAGGACCGTTTCCCCTCCACGGGCAGCTTTGAAGAAAACTTCACTCCTTTTGGTAAAAGTAATAAAAACAGTGAGGAATTCACACACATCTTTCTCTAAACGCAAACAATAGTAATTGATAGATCTCATTATTGCACAGAACATCATGTCTTCCTGCTTAAAAAAATACACACAATGGATTGAGTGACAGCCAAAAGGGACTCAAATGAGACAAAAATGGGAAGCTGCCTTCCACCCATTCTGTGTTAAGCACCCTCTGTACTAGAAGGTATATGGTCTACACACCAGCTTGGACCTGAAAATCATCTCCCAGAAATGCCTACAGAGGAACGTCCTATAAATACACCATAATGAGCCCTCACAAACACTTTTCGTTTCCAGAACATTCTTCCCAAAAGAACATTCTCCAAAGTGGCCCTCCTGTTCTTTTAGCCAGCGATTGGGTGCCTTCTCTTCCTGTTTATGAATCACAGGGTTGGAGCTGGTTTTTTAATTAACTTCATTTAGATGATGAAATCATCCATTTGGGACCTCAGGCTTTACATCTCATTTTACAGATGAGAACACTAAAGTTCACTGAGGTTAAGTGACTTGCTGCAGATCAGACAGCTCATCCCAGTGAGCCCAGAACACAGGTCTTTGGACACGGACCCTGGGGCTTTTTCTGTGGGAGCGCTTCTGGGTCCTGAGCCAAACACAGCCATTCCAAAAAGAGGCCATCCACGACCAGCATTGAAAGAAGCCAGCGATCCTGGCATCTGAAACTCAAAGCTGCACTTGAAAAAGATTTGGGAACGCTGGAGGTCTGACACCCTTGTGACTAATGTTACCCAAAGATTCCTGAGTCAGAGCTGGATGTGTCCAACGACGACGGACACTGTGCGGTTCTCTGACCCGCGCGGACCACGCCACAGAACGTAAAACGCTCTGACCGTTTATCTTGGAATTTCGCACCCACTTGGAGGAGTTTGTTTCCGTTTGTTTTAAAGCAGCCCGCGCAGCAGTCAACAGTAGATTACGTTCTGGAAACTAGTTACAGATTCTGAAGACGAAGGGAAAGCCTTCGGAAGGCCATTATCCATCTGCTATAAGAAGTCAATAAATTGACCCCATGTTATGTGTTTATCATAGAAAGAGAAAAAGGATTGGTATTTAAAAATTTTAAAAATATGCAAAATTCTCTTTTTCTCTCCCTTTTCCTCTCTCTCCCTCTCTCTGTTTCCCTATTATGCCATGAAGGCAGAAGTATTCCCACAGCGATTTTTGAGTATTCCTAAAGAAAGACAGAAAGAAGGAAAGAAAGAAGGAAAAGGAAAGAAAAAAACCCCACAAAAACCAAAGCTGAAAGCACATCTAAAATTGCAATACTCTGAAAAGTGACCTACGTTTAAAATAATATTGTTCTTAATGAACTTACTAACTTTCATGGAAGCATAGACTTTCTTATGTGATGTGAGGGGAAAGGCGAAAGATTTCCCAGACAGGCTGAAGGCCAAGGGAACTAGAAGAGAGAGCCAAGAATGAAAATTCCAGTCGTCTTTGCTGCTGTAATTAGGGAGCATTGCCCTTTCCTCCTAATGAGCTGGCCAAACATTGATTTTTACAAACACACCTAGGATAAGTATCCAACCCTCTTCCTTCAATTCTTTCCAAGTAAAACCACTTGCTAGGAAAGGACAAGCCTGGGAATTTGGGAATCTTCTGCTCTTTCCCTAGTAAGAATGCGTTTAGTAAAACAAAACAAAAAACAAATTACATTCCTTCAAAGACACGTATTTCCTAACGATGCCTCGTCCCTGATAAGTGAGCCAGGCGCAGCGTGACTGACCTGCGGTCGCTCGGCCGCTCAGCCCAGCGGGGAAAACTGCCCAGCTGCTCACACAGTCAGCTGTCCTAGGCAGACAAAGTGCGGAGGGGACCACATTCTTCTTGACTTCACCTTCACTCTGACCTTTCCTTTCCATAAGAAACATCCAGTAACATCTGTGATACTTAGACTTTTGGGGCTAGTTAAGCTTAAAATTCAAGTACATATATCTAAAAGAAAACATATCTTCTGAACACTATTTTCATTTTCAACCAAACATTATACCTCTGAATTCTTTCATTTGCATACCGAACACAAGGAAATATTAACAGAAATATAATATGGAAAGACACATAAGCAGAATGAACATGTTACAGACTGCCTTTGAAATTAGTCCTAAGAGGGAGGTACACAGGTCAGAGCAATCGAATTCTACTATATTGCCATAGGGAGCCAGGTCATAGAAGTTCTGTCTTTCTGTCTGTCCCCACTTCTCCCTCTGTATACCAACCCAAAGAATCAGGTGTTTCCACACAAGGATAGGGTGAGCATAAAGCACAAAATCTCTCTAGTGCCCTTAGAAGTGCATTTTCCACCAACCCCAAGAGTCACTATTTCTGTCCTGGACTATCTTCTGGGGTCCTCCAGGCTGGGTGGGGGGGGTTATTATCTAACGGGAAGTGGACAAAACAGAACCTTTCATCATCATCCAGCGTGTCCTTCAATAGAAAGACAATTCGCTCCTTCTGTGTTTTATGGCCATATGGTGTTAACATCGTTTCTCTGGCTCTGGTTGCCATTCTTAAGCTAGTAAGGAAGGTGGGTAGATATATTCAGACTTCAGTGGTTTTTCACAGATAGGGTCTAAAATTCGTAAAAAGAGAGAAGAACAAATAAACAGACAAACAAAAGCTCCCCTGGTCTCAAAAAGAAAAAAAGAAATGATGCCAAGGCAAATATTTCTCCTGATTTTCTTACGTGGGAACCAGTACCTTCTGAATTTACAAGGGACGTTTTCTGAAGGATAATCACTTTTCTTCTGGTTGATGGACTTTATCTTGGACACACATGCTAACTGTTAAGATCTATACACTTTCCAAGTTAGAGAGATGTCAATGATTTGGGAATCCAAGGGAAAATTGAATCCTTTAGAACTCCAAGAACAAATGATCCCTACCTGAGTGGTGCTTATGCAAGTCTTCAACAAGTTCATTATGTTCTAGCTACTTCTGCAGGTCCCAGTTACATATAGATTTCTTCTGCAACTGCTTGCACTGTTTGAAGCTGTTCATCAGCAAAAATGGCAGGAAAATAAAGGAGAAATGGTCAGCTCCACTAATGGAAACTACCAGATGAACACGGAGTTGTCATGGAAGTCACAGTCACTATGAAGCCAAGTATGTGCTGGTACCAAGTTTCTGCTCAGATCACTTTTGCAAGCCCATTAGCTGATGCCAAAGCATCATAATATCTCATTCATTCATTCAAATCAACATTTGATCTACTGAGACCTTAGTAGGACCTGGCACTGGGGACATTACAGCAAATGAGAGGCCTCATCCATAACTCCTTTCATCAATGTTTGTTAGGAGCAAGTGAAGTGTTCTGTACTATGTCCTTATCTATTGATAATGAAGAGATTCTGAGACTCTTACACCTGGAAGGGAGGTTTGCAGTCCTAAGAAATATGCAAAAACAACAAAATTGATTCTGCACAGCAAAGCAAACCACCAACAAATGAAAAGGTAACCCACTGAATGGGAGAAAATACCTGCAAATTACATATCTGATAAGGGGTTAACAGCCAAAATACATAAAGAATTCATATAACTCAATAGCAAGAAAAACAATCTGATTAAAAATAGGCAGAGGATCTAAATAGCCATTTTTCCAAAGGAGACATACAGAAGGCCGACAGGTATATAGAGATACTCAACATCACTAATCATCAGGGAAATGCAAATCAAAATCACAATGAGATAAAACCTTACACGGTTAGAATGACTATTACTAAAAAGACAAGAAATAACAAGTATTGGTGAGGATATAGAGAAAAGGGAAAACTTGTGCACTGTTGATGGAAATGTAAATTGGTATAGCTACTATAGAAGATGGTATGGAGGTTCCTCAAATAATTAAAAACAGAATTACCACATGATCTAGCAATTCTACTTCTGGGTATTTATCCAAACAAAATGAAAACACTAATTCATGAAGATACATGCACTCTCATGTTCATTGCAGCATGATTTCCAACAGCCATCCATTGATGGATGAATGCATAAAGAAGACGTGAAATATATATATATATATATATATATATATATATATATACACAAATATAATTATATATAATTTTATATATATATTTTACACACACACACATATACACATAATGGAATACTACTCAGCCATGAAAAAGAACAAAATCTTGCCATTTGTAACCACATATATGGACCTTGAGGACATTATGTTAAATGAAGTAAGTCAGAGAAAGATGAATACTGTATGATCTCGCTTACACATGGAATTTTAAAACAACAACAAAACAAGCTCATAGATACAGAGAACAGACTGGTGGTTGTCAGCAATGGGGGTTGAGGATGGGAGAAATGGGTGAAGGGGGTCAAAAGGTACAAACTTCCACTTATAAAATAAATAAGTCATGGGGTGCCTGGGTGGCACAGCGGTTAAGCGTCTGCCTTCGGCTCAGGGCGTGATCCCGGCGTTATGGGATCGAGCCCCACATCAGGCTCCTCTGCTATGAGCTTGCTTCTTCCTCTCCCACTCCCCCTGACTGTGTTCCCTCTCTCTCTGGCTGTCCTATCTCTGTTGAATAAATAAATAAAATCTTTAAAAATAAATAAATAAATAAATAAGTCATGAAGATATAATCTATGGCATGGTAAGTATAGTGAATAATACCCTAAGAAAGTAAATCTTAAAAGTCTTCATCATAAAAAAAAATTCTAGAATTATGTATGGTGACTGATATTGACTAGAATTATTGTGGTGATCCCTTTGCAATATACACAAATACTGAATTAGTATGTTGTACATCTGAAACTAATATAATGTTATATGTCCATTATACCTCGATTTTTTAAAAGAAGAAATAAACTTAATGACAACGTTGAAATCATGTAGAGAGAGCATTGAACTGGATGCATCAACTAGGAGTCTTCACCCTTAGCACCTTTGACACTTTGGGCCAGATAATTCTTTGTCGTGGGATGTCTGTGCATTGTAGGACATTAAGCCACGTCCCTGGCCTCTGTCCACTGGACGCCAGCAGTACCCTTCCTCTGGTTGTGAAAACCAAAAATGTCTTCAGACATTGTCATATGTCACCTGGGGGGCAAACCTGCCTCCAGTTGAGTACCACTGAAACACAGAACCATTACTATCTCTTGAAATTAGGATTTTATGATATTTTAAAAGTCAGGATACTGGAAAAAGGTAAAATGCACATGGCGTCCCTTTGAATAAAACTTCCAAATTATCAATAGATGACCCCAATGATTTAAGTGATTTAACACCTACCCTACCCCAACACCTTTTTTTCCTCTACTTTATGATCGGAAGCCCAATATGGAAACACCTTTTTTATGACCTGCTGTATATTCTAAAAAGAATCACATGTGGTTCCATTTTGTAAGAAATTTTTCCTTCTCCAAAAGCTATTGGTAATGAGGGCAAAGAATGGAGCATTCTCTCCTGATTCAGGCTGGATGATTAATTACTTCTGTGGAACAGCAAAGCAGCAGCTGTGTCTGCCAAGTGTCCCTGGGACCCATAATTAACCCAGAAGTTCTTCCAGAGGGAATCAGACTAGAAGCCAAAGGAATATAATTAAATCCCTTGCAGTTTTAAAGGTGCTCTAGTCCTAGATTCTAAACAACATTCATTCTTTGCCTTGAACCACGAGTTCTCTTCCCATTTTTTGTCCAAGATTTTCCAAATAATCTAGCTTTGTATTACTCAATATTGAATAAAGTTAAAAAACAACAACAACAACAACAAACCAAAGGTACAGAAGTGTGTTTGCTCTGCTCTCATTTGTATAAAGACCAAGGCCCATATGTGCACAAAGACAGGAAAAAATGTTTGGAAGGAAACAAAGGAAAGTGTTAACATGGCTACCTCCAAGGAGCGTAAGTGGGGTCACAGGAAGCTCATTCACTGAATAGCCTTTCACGCTGTTCGAACTTTTGTTCACATGCATATGCTATTAAATAATAATGACCAACCATCATGGGGCAAACTTGGCAAGAACCACCTAGGATATAATGAAAAGTAGGAAAGGTAATGGAAAACCAATGGATTCCATGCTCCCCTACTGCCTGCAAAGGCCATTGATCTCCCTGATTTCAATGACAGAATTCATGCTGGCTATAGTTCCACAGAGTCTGACAATTAAATATCTACACTTTCTCCATAAAAAGCCTAATAAACAATTTTGACTACCGGCTATGCGCACGATATTGTACCAGGCAGTTTACCTAAATGATCTTAGTTGAACCTTCGACAACCCTGAGAAGCAGACTCTCTACTCTCATGTGAACTGCAGGACCTTGCCCAAGGTCACGTCGTTCAATGGCCACGGTGAGCCTTGAGCTTGATGCCAAATCCCGTCCTTCTACTTCACCACACATTTTCAGAGCATTAGGTGAACATAATCTATCCAAGCCATCGAGCTCACCCTTCCTTAGGGTATTTTTGAGTGATCAGTGGCCTTCTTGTGGCTGGAAATAGGCACACAGTCTAATTCTAGGTATTGCAGTTGTAAGAGCACCCATCCTTGCGTCACAGTCCATATGTGGCAGGCGAGACCGCAGGAAACAGAGAGGCTGATGTTTGTGCTCGTCATACTCCCATCTTTGCAGGACCCTCCCAGCAGCTCTGTGCTGGCAGTTCTGGCTGAGGTCTGGGGCTCCCTGATCTAGCATTCTGGTGGCTTCTGGGAATAATCTCATTTTCCAATGGTTCACATTTTCAAAATCTCTACTCTTTACTTAAACATATCTGCCTTTTCTTCCATTCCTTCAGATTCTCAATAATGAATCCTATAAACTAAGCCATGAAGAAGTGTTTATGAAAGTCCATACAACATGTCCAACTCACCTTTCTTCAGTAATATATTTTCACAGAACCTCCAGGAGACTTAAGGGCCATTGTGGTCAATGAGCAAGTGCAGGGAGATATCTTTAGGAAAGATCAACTTCTAGTACGCTCTGAATCACAATGCTCACTCATCCTGAAACCTCTTTGTTGACGCCTTCTCCCCAGTTCTTTAAGGAGGTGGCAAGACCAGGGAAATGCACTCAGATCAGAAACAGCAAAGCATGAAAAACTTTGATCTTAAAGAAAATAAGACAACCAAATCCACTTTCCACACAACATGAACCACCAAACTTTTAGTCCTTCCCCTTCCCTGTTGGACATTTGCCTGCCACTTAGCTTCAGTCTTCAGTTCCAACTGTGCAAAGAAACAACCAGAGATAATGAACAGTATGTCTAAATGAAAACCTTTTCCCATCACTGGCTTAAACCAGACCCAGAATGCCCGAGACCCCAATCCCTACTCTGCTCCTCAAGGGTCCTGAGGCAGGGTCAGCCCACCTGATAAATCTGGGCCATACCACATGTCAATTACCCTATAAAAGGCTATTCTGGGCATTAACTGGAAATTGTGCTCAGCTACGATAAGGAGGGATGCCACACTGTTTATTAATAGATGAAGTAGCTTTTCAAAGTCTGGTTTGGTGGCAATGGGGATTAACTGTGCTCTTTTCCAAGCACGTTACTAGCCTTGATCCCTTTGGGGACAGCTTCTTTAGTTAGCAGTAACTCCCTTACAGGTGACCTTCACCCCTCGGGAATGGAGGCCTCACAAGGAAAATCTCCCGGGTCTCAGGAATAAGCACTGTTACAGGTGCGGGAATGACAGCTTGTAGACTCCACCTGGCCAGCAGGACCGCACTGAGCACCCACATCTATGGAGGTGTCTAAGTGATGTCTCCCCACTTTCTGCAGACAGATCGGTCTAGAGGCACAGTCTGAGTGAATGGGCAAGCAGGCCCCGAGAATCACTACATGACTTTACAAGATAATTTTTCAGTCTTATAATCAGATCTCAATGTCCAATCACATCTTTTTTTTCTGATAAAAGTCCTGGAAGATAAAATTTCAGAAATCTAACTTCTAAATCAATCCACAAGCCTTAATTAAGAAATAAAAAGTAGGGGCGCCTGGGTGGCTCAGTTGGTTGAGCGTCTAACTCTTGACTTCAGCTCAGGTCATGATCTCAGGGTCATGAGACTGAGCCCTGCGTCAGGCTCCACACTGGCTGTAGAGTCTGCTTGGGATCCTTTCCCTCTCCCCCCTCACCCCCTGCTCGTACTCTCTCTCAAACAAGCAAATAAACAAACAAATAAATAAATAAAAATTTTAAAAAGAAAAACTAGCTGTCATTTTCTCACAGCTCCCATCTCCTATTTATTTATAGACACACACACACACACACACACACACACACACACACACACACACACTTTTAAGGGACAAGGGGGGGAAGAAAACTTGTTTTCCTGGGATTTCTTTTATCTCTGTATCAGTTGGCTTACAGGAATCCCACTGGTGCCCAAAGAGGCCTCTCGGAGCAGAGATGCTTTGTCCTTGCCTGGGCAGAGACAGAGCTGAGGGAGCGGCCAACCGCCTGTCCCTCGCTGGCCAGGAGGACAAGGAGCTCAGCACCTGGATCTCTTTTCCTCCTTTTCTGACCAGCAAACTCCCACTCATGTTTTAGGACTGGGTCTGCCGAGCCAATCCCTCTGTCTTCTGTACTCATAGCTCGAGGCGTACAAAGCTCGGCCGCAGCACGGAGGCCATGGTGCTGTAATGACTATTTACGTGGCTGCCTCACCAGTGGACCATGACTTCCTGCCCGAGCTTTTGTTCCTCCAGCACCTCGCACAGTGCACAGCCCCAGGGCAGCAGAACACATCTCTGTTGAATAAATGAACGCTTACCCTAACAGGGTTCGCCTATTTGATATCTCTATGTGTCTGACCAGATTCTGGTGGGGACAAGAAAGTGACAGATGCAAAGGAGAGGAGAGCTCAGGAGATGACCCAGGCCACCGTGAAAAGAGGACAGCTATGGGTGCCAGGAGGGACATACAATGACCAGGGACAGGTCCCTATGGAAAATACTCGGGTTATCTAAGAGCAAGCTGTAACCTGGCTGAAAGCTGGGGTCTCTGGAAATGGAATGGGGGGCAAGCAAATGTCAGTGGCTGAAACAGGAATAAATGAAAAGCCAGGCCATCACCCAGGAGGGCATGTTTGAATGGGATTACATCGTAAGGCTGAACCAGACAAGCATGAAAGGACTGGAGGGAAAGGTCAGTGTGCATCTTGACCTTTTCAAAGCCTTGAAAAGCATCATCAATCTACTTCGGCTGACTCTTGCCCATCCTCGTCCTCACCACCAACCTACCAGGGAGGCAGCCCTCTGCTTTTCAAGCCCATCTGACATGCCTACAGAAACTGTGCAGAGATGGGTTTGTGTTTCAGTGGAGAACTGAGGCATCAGCTATGGACAACACAAGCAGAAGGGTTCTTTGATTCCAGCCCCGCTCATTGTCTCTGAGTCCTTCTGAACTTCTTTGCGTTACAGGTGACTGAGAGACATGCAACCTTGTTCAGCAGAGCTTCAATTATCTTCCCTCCCACTCAGTTCGCCTCCATTAACATATTTGTTTCAATATTCCTGGAATCCAAAAGTTTGTCTGGTTTTCACTCTCTTTTAGATTGGTTATAACATCTGCACGGTTCCTCTGTCGATTAATGAGTAAAATAAAACCTGTGACCTGTGCTCATTTTGAGATCTGTAGGAGGGTCATGATTTTACTCTTTCCTGAAAACTATCTTTTAACGATTGCTATTGTCACTACTCAAAATTTCAGTTACTTGAACAAGAAGACCCCTCACTTCACATCTGGAGGTTTACTGATGATATTGAAATTGCACAGTCTTTATTACTGCCCAGCAGAAAGAGTCCTTGATAAGAGATTCCTCCCGGTTCTGCCACTTTCTTGGTGTGTATCCCTGAGAAGAGTCAGTTGATGTCTTTGGGTCTCAGTTTCTTCATCTGTGAAACACAGTCAGTGGGAGGACCCAAGGAGAAATGTCTATGAGAGCATGAGCCCGTGTGGAAAGCACTGCGAACGGGAGTTATCACCAATGGCATCGTGCCATTTTTATGGAAGCAAGGAATTCTTAAAACTGGAAAAAGTCAGCTCCCCTCCTGTTTCTGTCTAAGGACAAAGGTAAAATTGCCATTGGCAATAGACACCCCGGAGGGATCCCTTCTCCTTCTCTTCATTCCCTGAAAGCTATCTATTATTTTTTCAAGGTTTTTATATATTTATTTGAAAGAGAGAGAGAGAACACAAGCAGGATGAGGGGCAGCAACCTTCCCGATGAACAAAGAGCCCTACTTGGGACTTGATCCCAGGACCCCAGGATCATGACCTGAGCCGAAGGCAGTCACTTAACCAACTGAGCCACCCAGGCGCCCCTGAAAGGTTTCTATTTTGTATTTAACTCACTCAAGGCCTTCCAAGGTAAAGAAGAGTCCCACCCAATTAACACAGAGCCTGGGAAGCCCTGAGAAGTCCTGCCTTCCTCCAGAAGCACAGCAAGACCACTTTACAAAGACTTTCTAGGGCCAGACCCTCACGTGGACTGTTCGGCCCTAAGGAGAGACTCACAGAGGGCTGTGAGGCCGGAGAGCAGCAAGGGCAGTTACCTCAGCAGGGGAGCCAGGCAGCCGGGCCTCAGTGTGCCCCTGAACCACACTGGGAATCAGCCGCCAGATACTCAGTGCCTACCATGCTTCCCTGGTGAGCAAGCCTGTGCACTCTCTTCCTGAAAAGTGCAGCAGATTAAGGGAAAACATGCTTCACGTTTTCATATATTTACATACACCATGAGTAAAATTGTGTTTCTCTTTCCTCTTCTCTCCCTCCACTCCCGACCACACGAAATAACTCAATGCTATTTTTTTTTTTTTTAAGAAAAAAAAGAAGGAAGCCTCCTCAATGAGCCTCGGGCCTTCAATCCCAAAATTAGCATTTGGGAATGTATTTTTTTTAAATCTCCAATATTAAAACTGAAGAATTTAAAAAAAAGCACATAAAGGGTAAACTAACAAATCCCACCACTGGCAACAGACCTTCAGATGTATCAGAAAAGATAGGCCAAAGAGACATGTACAAGGGTGTTTCCTGCGGCCTGACATGTAAAAAGCAAAACCAAAACAGAAACAAACAAAATCCTAGAACACCTAAATTCCCATTCATAGGGACTACAGAACTAGTTTAAAAAAAAAAAAAAAATAGAGACCATCAGGGCACCTGGGTGGCTCAGTCTGTTAAGCATCTGCTTTCGGCTCAGGTCATGATCTCAGGCTCCTGGGATCGAGCCCCATGTTGGGCTCCCTGCTCAGCGGGAAGTCTGCTTCTCCTTCTTCCTCTGCCCCTCTCCACCCAACTTGTGCTCTCTCTCTCTCACTTGTTCTCTCAAGTAAATAAATAAAATCTTAAAAAAAAAAAAAAAAAAGAGACCATCCATACAATAAATATCATACCGCCATTAATGGGGTCAGCATGTCTGTACATGCAGGTATGTGTGACACATCCCCAAGATAGATTATCAAGTTCAAAAAACTAAAGAACAAATTAGTGTGTTGGGTGTGATCCCTTAGGAGACATGAAGTGCCCTTCTTCTGGAAGAATACAAAGCAACTCTCTTGGAGGATGGGCCCTGGATGTCAGGGAAGGCAGACGTCTCAGCAAGTACTGTTGAGATGTAAGTCACGTATGTACACCACATTTCTTGTTTTTAAATGTCCATGGGCATTATCTGGATTGTGTG
Source organism: Ursus maritimus (assembly GCF_017311325.1). Classification (NCBI taxonomy): domain Eukaryota; kingdom Metazoa; phylum Chordata; class Mammalia; order Carnivora; family Ursidae; genus Ursus; species Ursus maritimus. Next base: position 15,862,351 of record NW_024426885.1, on the reverse strand, counting down.
ACTTGAGTTCCTTCTCTCTGCTGTGCATTTCCATACTCAATTGCTGTTTTTTTATACCCCCAAAGAATATGAGTGTGCAATCTGTAAGAAGTTTTGGGGAACAGGCTGAGAGATTTGTTGTTGTGGTTACAAAACAAAACAGCTGTTACAAGTATGTGGGAAAGGTATTTTCTGCAGTTTTTACAAAAATGCTTCATTTTGCCAGTGGGCAAAAGGTTTTTATGAGCTACAGCAACTCAACTCTGTCTACCTTGGAGAAACAACGTTAAATGTGAATTCATACACATAATAGCAATAAAGCAATCCCCCAAATTCTAAGGAATCTCAAAGTGTCATCATCAAAGATATTTATCTCCCTCTGGGAGGCTGCCATGTCCCAGGGCATAAACAAATCAACACACCCATTTCATGGCCTTGCCATCTTTTCTAACGTGATAGCATACTAAGATAAAAGTATGGTGTCACCTGCCAAAACAAAGGAGCAAATATTTTAAAAGCTTTCACCAGGAAAGAAGAGTTTCACCCTAGGAACAAGGTAAAATTTCAAGTGACAATTCAAAAGTTTCTGTTTCTGTTTGTGTGTGTGTGTTTTTTTTTAAAGATTTCATTTATTTATTTGACAGGGATAGAGACAGCCAGCGAGAACACAAGCAGGGGGAGTGGGAGAGGAAGAAGCAGGCTCATAGCGGAGGAGCCTGATGTGGGGCTCGATCCCGGAACGCCGGGATCATGCCCTGAGCCGAAGGCAGACCCTTTAACCACTGTGCCACCCAGGCGCCCCTCTGTTTGTGTTTTGATACAATATCAAAAAAGCAGAATTATGGGATTTGAAATATATGGGTGAGGAAAAATTTTGTTCTACCCACCTTAGGTTCTTGGTTGAGTCTCTATAAAAAAAAAGACAGATTAACAAGAGGAAAGCATATAAATTCATTTAACATAAGTTCTCCATGACATAGGAGCCGTCAATAAGGAAATGAAGACCTCCCCTAAATGGTTAAACCTGAGTCTTTTTTATGCCAGGTTTTCTTTGTAAGGGAGGTATAACTGACATATAATATTACATGTTAGTTTCAGGTGTATAACATAATGAATCGGAATTTGCATGTATTGCAAACAGACCGATACAATGAGTCTAGATAACGTCCATAGTTACAAATTTTTTCTTGTGGTAAGAACATTTAAGATTTGCTCTCTCAGCAACCTTCAAATACACAATACGTTATTATTAACTATAGTCACCATGCTGTACATTACATCTGCAGGACTTGTTTACTTTGTAATTGAAAGTCTGTACCTTTTGACCCCCTTCATCTATTTCACCCGCCCACCACTCCCTGCATAGGGCAACCACCTATCCGCTCTCCGTATTTACGAGTTTCGTGTTTTAGCTAGGTTTGATGAAGAGTGGAAAGCTGTGGGAAAATATAATAGAACAAAGGTTATGAGCTAAGTGTAGGAAAGGAGGAAACAGCAAGACTTTTTCGTTCCGATTCATCTCAGCATCCCTTGTCTCACAAATAAGGATGCTCCTTTCCTCCGGGTATAGGGGCCACACCTCTCACAGGAAGGTCTTGTGACCTGCTCCAAGGGAAGGTCAGAAAGTCCCTTCCGCACCTGCCATTTCTCAAACTCTTTCAGCTTAATATAATATGTCAAGGTGACATATTTTGGGGTAGCATGTCCTGAACCTTGTCAAACTTCTAAAACAAATGCTGAAGAGTATTTTTATCTGCCATCCACGAGTTGAGGATTTCCCTAATGTTAAATAAAGTGGTCTCCTGTCGGTTGCCCACATAAAGAAAAAAAAGCTAGATGCCTACTTTATAATATACACACAGGTAAGTCCCCCAAATGGATTCAAAATCCTAAAAGGAAAAGCAAAACTGTAAAACTTTGATTTTTTAAAGATTTATTTATTTGAGAGAGAGAAAGAGAGAGCAAGGGAGGAAGGGGCAGAGGGAGAGGGAGAACCCAGGCAGATTCCCTCTGAGCATGGCGCCTGACACAGGCCTTGAGCCCATGTCCCATGACATGAGCCGAAATCAAGAGTTGGACGTTTAACTGAATGAGCCACCCAGGCACCCCAAAACTGTAAAACTTTTAGAAGAGAATATAGTTTTAATGAGCTCAGGATAAGAAAGAATTTCTTCAGCAGGGGTTCAAGAGCACATCATAAAGGGAAAGTTTTAAAAAAAAACACTGAACTTAAAATTTCTGCTCAAAAACAGCCACCGTAAACAAAAAACAAGTCCAGAGATTCGTAAAAATGTGATGAAGATTAGTACCCAGAATTTGTAAACAACACCTGCAAATTAATAATAATAAGACCTAGAAATTCGCTGGAAAATGGATAAATATATTCACAGGCAATTCACAATTGAGGGAAAACCAATGATCTTATATAAATGTAAGAAAAGTGTTGTTCAGATTCATCAGTCATCAGGAAAATGCAAGTTAAAACTTATGTGAGTTATTTCATACTCAAACCTGACAGCGACAAATGTTGGTAAATTTGTAAACAAATGCGAATGCTCTTACGATGCTGGTAATATAAACCCAGACAAGCACCCAGGAGAGCAAATTGTTAATATCTATTAAAATTGAAGAGACACAGCCCACAGTCCTGGGAGTTCCTCTTCTGTGTATCACCCTGCACCAGGAGGGCACATACCAGAATGTTTATTACAATGTTATAACGACAAGAAATTGGGGAGAAGGGGCACCTGGGTGGCTCAGTCGTTTAAGCAGCTGCCTTCGGCTCAGGTCATGATCCCAGCATCCTGGGATCGAGCCCCACCTTGGGCTCCCTGCTCAGCGGAGAGCCTGCTTCTCCCTCTCCCTCTGCCTGCCGCTCTGCCTACTTGTGCTCTCTATCTCTCTGTCAAATAAATAAATAAAATCTTAAAAAAGAAAATAAAAAGAAATTGGGGAGAAGGGAAACCTAAATATCCATCTACACCAAGAATGGATATATAAATTGATACAGTCATAAAATACTATAAAGCAGTAAAAAAAAAACAAAAACAAAAAAACAAAAAAACCCCACAATGAATGAACTATAGCAACCTGTATCAACATGAATTAATTTCAAAGACATAATAGTAAGCCCCAAAAAAAAGCAAGCTACAGAATAGTACACAATGCCTTTTTTAAAAAATTTAACTTCAATTCGCCAATTTATATATAGCAAAACAGGAGAAGCTGTGCTGTATGTTTTTCATTTACCAAGATTTGCAGGAATACTCTAAAAGCATGGTGGCAATAATAACACATTCATGATTGCAATTATCTCTGGGGAGAGGGGATTAAAGAGATTTGGTAGGGGCACACAGGGGAATTCAACTCCATTTATGACATTTTTTAATTTCTTTAAAAATCTGAAGAAGGATAGCAAACTTGTATAGTTCCATATATCAGTGTGTACATTATGTTTTTCTCTTTTCTGCACATTTCAAATACTTCTTATTTTAAAGTGTCCATGTTTCCTAACCTGTAGTTAGGACTCCTTTCATTCATGCATGCGTGCATGCAACCAGTATTTACTAAGCATGTGCAAGCTCTGGTTCTAGGTACTGCAACAGCATCATTCACCCTGGGTAACGTGTGCCGGCACCATGCTCACCACCTTTCATGTTTAATCCCCTCTACTCATCTTTACTCGTTGCTTCACTCCCATGCTGTTATGAGCTTATGCTGCCAGTGCAGAAACTGAGGATTAGGGAAAGTACCTGACTAAGTTCATAGAGCTAGCAAGGGGTAGAGTCAAGAACTCAGGGTGACTCCATAGCCAGGGCTCCCCCTAAGGCACGCACAGTCTGCCTCCAGAGGTTTCAAGATGTGGGTATACCTCGAGCTCTAAAACACACAGGGGCTTTATGTTCAACACAGTGGCACCACCCTGGTCCCAAAGCTGACCACCCCATCAAACGTGACATCAAGGCCTCAAGGAAATGTAGATTCCTTTTTACAAAGATCAAGAACTTCTGGTCTACCGTGGCCAGAGCTAATTACCTGTGGTATAAAAAGAGCCCAAAGGAGCAAATCTTAAAGGAGACTGCAGAGTCTGATTCCCTAACTGAAACAAACTGTTGAATGAGTTTTTAAGTCCTCTGACTGTGAATGTCCATAGCTTCGCTCAGAACATAGAGCTTAGCAAACTAGGTGGCATGCCTAAAGAATGGAGTCGGAACATACATCCAGGGTGTTTCTTAAACCCAGGCCATAGAAAATGAGACTGTACTACAGAGTTATTGGAAATAGGCGAAAATTTGAGGGAACGGAAGTTTACAAAACTCCTTTCTGATCGCGTTGCTTTAGGGGGTCTACTTGTCGTGTTAGCTAAAAGCCATGGTTTTTGGCTCTGTCAGCACAGTTATTGTGTAAAACTATTAGCCAATTAAAAAGTAACAGTTTCCTCTCTTTCAGCCACTCCACGAGAATATAAACATTTTGACAACAGAGGTATTATTATATCAGTAAACGTTCATACAAACAAATCAGCCTAATTCAGTGGCTTTTCATTCTTCATTCAAAAACTGCTTTGCTATTCATACTGCTGGGTTATGTTTCTTTTCTAAAATAACATGTAAACAAAAAAACTGTATTCCTTGAAGAAAAATGTGGAATATAAATAGCCGGAGTGCTGTTTCCTCTAGCGAAGTACAAATTTCCACCTAGAGTGAAAGGGCTGATCGGTCACCATGATAAAATCCTGAGCCATTGGACTAACGACACTATGGATTATGTAACTGATCCGTAATTCACACAAATTAGAGCTAAGCTCATAGCCAACCAATAGCAAGTATACTGACCTTTACAGGATAATACCAGCTTTACTCCCAGATCCAATTTATATCCATACGCTTGTTTCAGTACTCTCACGTACTTTGTGAGTATAATACATAGACCGTACATAGTTCACTCTTTTAAAGTGTACAAGTCAGTGGGTTTTAGTATATTCAAAAAGTTGTGCAACCATCACATCTAATTCCAGAACATTTTCATCACCCAAAAAATACCCCTGTATCTATCAGCAGTCCTGCCCCAGGTCTTCCTCTCCCTGGCAATGAAGGATCTGCTGTCTGCCTCTACGAATTTACCCATTCTTTTTTTTTTTTTTTTTTAAGATTTTATTTATTTATTTGACAGAGAGCGAGACAGCCAGCGAGAGAGGGAACACAGGCAGGGGGAATGAGAGAGGAAGAAGCAGGCTCCCAGTGGAGCAGGGAGCCCGATGCAGGGCTCGATCCCAGAACCCTGGGATCACGCCCGGAGCTGCAGGCAGAGGCCTGACGACTGAGCCACTCAGGTGCCTCCGAATTTACCTATTCTGAAGATTCCATATAAATGGAACCACACAATATGTGTGGGCTTTTATGTCTGGTTTATTTCACTCAGCATGTTCTCAAGATTCATCCATGCTGTAGCATTGTAGCATGTCGTCAGTACTTTGTTCTTTTTACTGCTGAAAAATATCCCATGGTATGGATACACTACATTTCCTTTATCTATTCATCGGTTGGTGTCTATTTGAGTTGTTTGCACTTTTTGGCTATTGTGATAATGCTGCAATACACACTCATGTACAGATTTTCGTGCGCACGTCCACTTTCAGTCCTCTCAGGGACATAGCTTGGAGTGCAACTGCTGGGTCATACGGTAATTCTGTATTTAACTTTTTTGAGAAACTGCCAAACTCTCCTCCAAAGTATTGCACCATTCTACATTTTTGCTGGCAGCGTATCAGGGTTCCAATTTTTCCTCATCTTCACCAACCCGTTCTGTGTTTTCTATTATAGCCATCCTAGTGGGTGTGAAGTGGTGTCTTGTTGTTTTGATTTGCACTTCCCTAATGACTAATGATACTGAGCACCTTTCATGCATATTCTGACTAATTGACCCTTATCAGATGTATGATTTGCATATATTTCTCCCCCTTTGTGGGCTGAATTTTCACTTCCCTAATAATATGAAACATAAAAGATTCTAATTTTGATGAAATCTGTTTTATTTATTTTTCCCTGGATGCTCATGCTTTTAGTGTCATATCTAAAAAACTGTTGCCCAATCTAAGGTCATGAAGATTTACGCCTAAGTGTTCCTCTATCTCACCTACTTCAAATTATGCTACTTGGGTATATTTTATATAGAACATTATAAACGGCTTTAAATTACTTCTAGAAGAAAGCAACCTATTAATGAGTTAATTCTTTAAGAAGTTACAGTCACTGAAAAAGACAACTATGTTAATTACCTTAATATATGGAAATTTCTGCAACAAATACTTAAACAAAAAACTAAAAAATCTAAAACTCAAAATATGGAAGTGAATTTTTTACACTGACTCGGGCTCCAATTGAACTTCAGGTGATATAAATCTCGTTTAATGTTCAGATTCTCTAACCTATATTATTGCGTTCATTTAATAGAAATATAACGATTAAGAATATGCTGTAATCATTGATCCCATATTATAAATCCTAAAACTGGCTTAGGACCATGTTGCAGAGGGCCATGTGTGTGAGGTTACGGAGTTTGGACTCTGCTATGCAAACAAAACCATTTAGATTTTTGAGCCAGGGAGGGACACAATCTCGGTGGTATTTTAGGAAGCTCTGGTGGGCTGCCAGGCACAGGGCGAGGCAGATAGGTGTGGAGCAAGGGTGGGGAAGAGGGGGAGGAGAGCTCCAAACAGGAACCTCAGGGAAAGCGGCAACTATTCCAAATCCTTTGACTGAGTTCTCTTAACAATGCAAAGCAGGTGATGGGGGCGCCTGGGTGGTGTAGTCGTTAAGCGTCTGCCTTCGGCTCAGGGTGTGATCCCAGCGTTCTGGGATCGAGCCCCACATCAGGCTCCTCCACTAGGAGCCTGCTTCTTCCTCTCCCACTCCCCCTGCTTGTGTTCCCTCTCTCGCTGGCTGTCTCTCTCTGTCAAATAAATAAAAATAAAATCTTTAAAACAAAAAAACAATGCAAAGCAGGTGAAACAAATTGGCCTTTAGAACAAAAATATTGCAACCCATTGCTCATGTGGCTTGATCGTAGGTAATTCAGCCACTGCAATGCTGTACCCCAAGTGAAAACATGCTCTTTGAAGATCTAAAATTTAGGCTCTGGAATTAATTTAATCAACCACACTAAACAATGGAAAAGTCAGCCTTCTTGTAGCATGCTGGGCTGAAGTTATTTATTTATGTACTGAACTAGAACCTGCTGAGATAAATCCTTAGAGATGTCACACCCCATTTTCTTCAGGACCCAAGAAACACAAGGGGTGCATGGGAAAATTGATTTACAACACCCAAATGCAGTCTCCTTATAATTAGATAAAGGACCCGTCTGCTCCCAGTAAGTAGGACACCTGATACTTCTGCCAAATAAAACCTGCATCAGAAACAGACTCCTGCTGCTGCCACGTTCCAGGAAAATGGTTTTGGCATCTCATTCCTCCTGTGTACTTTTCTCCACTAACTGCCGATTTTAGGACCTTGGAACTTTAATAGGTAGATGCAGTAACTCTAACTGATCTTCCCACCTCTTCCTTGCCCCAACCCCCCACCACCTAAGTTAATTCGTCCTGTAGCTGGCTCCCCACCAAATCTTCCTAAAATACCACTTAGATGATCAGTCTCTAGTTCAAAAACCTTTCAAATGGTTTTTTGTCTACACAGCAAAGTCCAAACTGCATAACCATACACTCAGGGACCTCTCTAACATGCTCCTAGCTCACTTTTCCAATCTTCTACAATGGTTCCCTCTCCGAAAGTCTCTAGTCCAGGCAAACTGGTCTTCAGCGTCTCCCAAATGCATGGTCTACTCTCCCCGACTACCGCATTCTGCTCCCCTCATCTTTCTTTTCTGGAAGGCCCTCCTCACACATGCCTTCCAAATCCATCCAACCCATTGAGACCCAGCTCAAGTCTCTGTGGGAGGAAGCCTTCCCTGATCACTGGGCACACAGTACAGTTATGTGCCTTCCTGTCCATGACTTGACTTATGGCGTCAGATCCTCAATGGGTCATATTACATGGATTACTGAATTTTCAAAAGGGTTGACTTCTCTTTACAGCTAAATGCTAAGTTTCCTGAGGGTAAGGTCTCTTTAGTATGCCTTTCATCTGGTAAAAACTTAGTAAATATCTAATAATTAAGTAAACATACTCAAGAAGTTAAGAAAGTTCTTGCCTGGAGTAGTTTTTCAGTGAGGACATGCTATTTATATGGCTTCCAGAGAGGATTTAAAGCAGTTCATAGGACAGCATGAAATGTGGCAAGTAAGCAAGTACAACTTTGGAATTCTTTTTATTTTTCTGCCCACCAATGCAACTGTAAACTGCAAAGGTTTACCAAGGTAACATAAATCCTTGAGTCCCTGACCTCAAGAAGTTGGAAATCGAGTAAGCTTGCTCAAGCCCCCAGTTACCTCCTGTATATAATGTGTTTCAGGTAGGGGAAATGGCATGAAGGGAGAAAGGCAGGCTCCTTAGAGTAATACTGAATGGTCTCAGTCTGAGTAGCAATGATTTTCCCAGATACCTAAGAGTATTTATTTTGTTATCCATAGAGCCAATAAAATACTGTCCTTAATTTCCTTTGGACACAGATTTAAAAAAAAATTTCATTTTCAGTATGTTCCAGGGATCTTTTTTTTATTTATAGTTTTTATTATATATTAATAAATATAAATAATTGGTCTTAGAATAAAAAATATTTTAGTAAAACTGCTGTGGGGTCAAGTCAAAGTTGTATCTGCAAAGCTGAAACAGGAATCTGATAGTCAAATATTACAACATAGTATGCATGCCTCTGTCACGAAGGAGACTAGGTGAAGGAATTATGGGTGGGTAATCACAAATCTCTCTATTACTCTTGAAATATCAAACCACACATTCTTTACCAACAGAGGGCCAGAGATCTTCCTGCCTCACCATTTGTGGAGGAGTATGTCATCTGAACTTGCTGGCAAAGAAATGTTTTTACATAATGCACCTACACGGAGAGAGACAGTTTCTGCAAAAGCCATTTTGACAGGTGGTAGTGTTTTTCTACAACCATTTCTCTAAGCCTAAGGTGACCCCCAAGAACCAGAAGACACTGGTTTTGAAGACCATTATTAGACTATCTGTCGTCTGTGAAGAATAGCCTGGCCCTGGGATGTGAGCTAAAATGAAGATCCTGTTTGCATTAAGCAAAGAACTCATAAATAAGAATGTAATAACTGGTCCATAGTGATTTAATCCTCATTGCCATTTGGGGTTTGATGATCAAGCCAAGCCAAACGGAGACAAAGAATTAGATGCCCGTGTTGGCTGACTGGCTTGTACATTAAAGAACAACAGCCCTAAGGTGCCATTTTCGTCCCTGCTTAAAAAGCAATAAAACTGACAAATATATGTATTCATTAACCATTTTTTTTATACAGCAAAAAGGAGCTATTTGTGCTGGGAAATACATAAATGGTACATCCAGTGACCGCTATCCAAACACGGATCTGGGGACAGCATTGAGTTGAGCAGGACACTGGACAGGGTAGTCTACCAAAAAATATAAAAATATATAAAAAATATGAAACACCCTTAAATCTAGTGACCGACAGGTAGCTCGAAATATTACTTTACACTTTGTGCTTTTAAAAAGCCGATTTAATGCAGTGATGTTTAAAATATCTATATCTGAAATAAGTTTCAAACTGCATGTTGCCGAACATCTAGCAACTTCAGAAAAAGAAGACACACTGGCGTGTCCCTGATCCATCTGTGGGACGTGGCAGCTACCATCCACAGGACAGAAAATGGGGCCCCAAATGGACAGTCCCTAATTAGTTTGGGGGAGCCACTTTTTCCGATCTGACCTCTTGAACTCTAGGCGCTAGTCTACCTGGATCTTTGAGACTTGAGTCATCCTCAGTGCTTCCTGATTTTCTGATGTCAATACAATGGCAGTTCCAAATCCAAACCCCTCCAAACCTGAACCTTGCTGTCCCCCAGACCCCAAATCCTGACCCTGTAAAGGGGCCTGTTCATATCCTNNTGAATCCTTATCCTAAATGAAAGAAAATCCTACCCTTGTATGACCAACACATACAAATATCACTTAAAATTTTTTCCAAGAATTTTATCTCACAGTTTTATCTTTTTCCAAGAATTCTGAAGATAAAGTGCTAAAGACACAAAAAATAGAGGTCAAAGCCACCCAGTAAGAAAATCTCTGAGCTTGTTGCCACACAATGCCGAGAACACTCAGATCTGAATGATTATAGTCTTAGGAGACAGTGGCCAAAAAACAGAATGATTTCACACTTGCATATCCACACCATAAAAGACTTGCATTTTTAAAGGAAATGCACTTCTCAAAAGCTAATGTTTTCTCAAGAGTAGTTCAGCCTCAGAACTGTTGTCATAAAAAAAAAAAAAAACGGCACCATTATAGCTGTTCATGCTGGATAATGGATACACAGTCACACTACTACTTTATCCACTTTTGTGGATATTAAAATATTTTACCAAAAGTAGTTAAGTTGCATAATCTCATGACTTTAGTAAAAATAACCAAATTGTACACTTTAAAAGGGTGAATTTTATGATATGTGAATTATATCTCAATAAGAAAAAAATAAATAAAGCATTATGCTTTCCAGATCAGAGATGGGAGAAATTTGAGGCATCTGGGGAAACAAAGTCATTTGCTTAAAGCCAAATAGGATATCTGTGGAAAAACGTGCAAATGTGAACAAAATTTAATGCAGCACTTTATCCCCTCCAGGCACTCAATGAAAGAGAAAGAAAAATTACAAAATCCTTTCAGTCTCTTGGTTTAAAAAGGAAAAAAATGCAGAGACTGCACCAAAACAGAATTCAAGAGAGAGCCGATAGCTTTCGGTGACTTTACACAAATGCATAGGGTCTTCTCTAGCCCCTTCACCCTTTCCTAGCTGGGTTTTAGCTCAAAACTGAGAAGGAAAAAAACAACAATTTCATGAATAAACTCCTACTTGGCTCTATAAGAAACAGAAACTAAAGCATAGAAACCAAAATTGGGATGACGAAGGGAAGAGAGTTACTGATTACTAACATTCTCATCACAAAAAAAGAAAGGCACCTAGGGGTGCGTGGGTGGCTCAGTGGGTCTTGATTTCCACTCAGGTCATGATCTCAGGATCCTGGGGTCGAACCCCATGTGGGGCTCTGGGCTCAGCATGGAGTCGGCTTGGGATTCTCTCTCCCTCTGCCTGGCTCCCTGCTCTTGCTAGCTAGCTAGCTAAATAAATAGATGGATAGACAGATAGATAGCTAGATAATTAATTAATTAATTAATTAAATAGAAAGGCACCTAAAACCTCCAGAACAGGCAGAGAAGGTATAAGAAAGTCCTCATGTGAATAGAAACCAATTAAAAGGTGGTGTCACTTTGAGTAACTGTGTACTGCAAGGAAAGGAAATACATTCAATCTTAATGCTTTGAACACTCCTTAAGAAGGCACGGATTTGGTTACATGGAATTGCATTTCCTTCTCTAGGTGCCAACGGACAGAACAAGCCTGTAGACAAAACAAGCTACGTTTAACAACGTCAGAATGTAAATGTCAAATTCTGATCATGTGAAAATGGTGACAGAGCTGATGGAGATCAGGAGTCGGAGTGAAAACGTTGTGGGTGATTTAGAAACACTAGTCCTTCCGCTTACATCCTAGTGGGTCCACGGACTTTAGCTGACAGAACAAGAAGCTGTTTCAAATCAAAAACCGTTTCTGTTATAATAAAAATAATAAAACACCAGGTAGGGCAAAGCGAGGTACAAGAAGAATACTAAACCCTTTATCTTTCTTACTGAGGAGTCTAAAGTGAAGGAATGAAAAAAGAGCAGCATTGTTTTTAGGTGTTACCCATCAGAACAACCGTGTGTAAGGTAGTTACTTCTGACGGGTAGAGCAACGGGGCTGGGGTATTTTTTCTTTTTACTTAATACTACTCAGTACTGCTTGGTTGGTTTTTTTTTTTTTTTTACATTATACATACATTGCTTTTATAATAATTTCTTGATTCTTAAGTCACAGACTCAAGGGGGAACATGATCTGCGTAACAACTGGCACAGTGAAGACATTATTGCCATCAAACCCACGAATCCACTAGATATGGCAATTTCCCACTGCAGTGCAGGTGTTCAAATGCCAACCCGACTGGAGTTCAGGTGAGGTTAGGCCCTTGCTTCAGCACTAGAAAATAAACTGAGTACAGGCTAACAGGCTCGAAGGAAGTTCAACCGAGGTATTTTCTTGGTAAGGCATATTTTTATTGGTAAAAAATAAAGTAAGAAGGAGCAATAAATGCACTGGCCTTGAGTATAATGGACGGACTCCCCATTTTCAGCTAGGATGGGGATAGCCATTTCTGAAATAACAACAAACCTGATAGCACCAATGTGTTAAGGTCTTAATCTGAGCATACAATGTGCAATTACAACACACAGAATTGTCACCAAAGTGTTTCCAGGCAATACACAGAGAATCCCTTATGATGTAGTAGATAGTTTAATACATATTTACATGATTTTTTCAAGATTTGATTTATTTATGAGGGGGGGCGAAGGAGGGGAGGGGCAGTGGGAGAGGGAGAAGCAGGCTCCCCTCTGAGCAGGGAGCCCAATGTGGGGCTCGATCCCAAAACCCTGAGATCATGATCTGAGCTGAAGGCAGATGCTTAACCCACTGAGCCACCCAGGCGCCCCCACACTTACAGGATTCTTAACTAAACCTGGCAAATGCTAGTCTGTGCCTTAAATTTTTACAAATACCCATTTTGTTAGTTATTAGTAAAAATTCCTTTTAAGAATAGCGATTTTAAGCTCTTCGTACATGTAGCTTATACCATATGTAAGACAAGCAGGAACACTAACACAAGTGGACAGTCACAGATATTAGCAGAAGCTTTACCTCCTCCCTACATTCTCTTAGGCAGATTTGTTGTGGCTTTGCTTAGGACTGTGGAGAAATAAGTAATCCTCAGGGACTTCCATCACTTCCCCTGGAAGTCTTATTCTACCCAGGAGGAAATCTACCCAGGCATGATTAAATCTCAACTCCTACGCAAGCTCCTAGGGGACTTGTTAAGATGGAAAACTGCGGGTATGGAAAGGAAGTGACTATAGCTTCAACTTTAAACTTACAAGAAAATCAGCACTGTACCAATTAGAAGTGGATAGCCTCTTGGACAGAGCTGATATAGAAACAGACTTTTCTTTGAAATAAGAAAAAGTTCTGCTTTCTGAGGTGATACACAGATTGCACACCATGGAAGATGCTGTCTCAGCAACTTGGAAACCACTTAACAAGTCACCCTAAAGAATTCTATGAGACAAACAGCTTGATAGGCTTACTCTTAATATGAATCCTTTAAAATAATGAAAGAGCCCTAGATTTAAAATCAAAAGATCTGCCAATAACTGAGAAGATATATGCACAACGTATATCAGGGGGAAATATGGTTAATTTTAATGGTTGATTTCTCTTCTTTCGGAAGAGAAATGGAGGAACATTCTCCAGGGTCCACCCCCATCCTCGTGAACACCTCACTGTAAAAAAAAAAAAAAAAAAAGAAAGAAAGAAAAGAAAGAAAAGAAAAGGAAAAAAAAAATCAGGCAATTCACAAAATGTAGTATATGGGAAAAGGTCAGAATCCTTCCTAATCAGAATCATGTAAGTTCGAATGAGATTTTTTATTTTTTTGTTCCCCACACTGACAGAGATTATTGTAAATTAAAACTCCAGAAACTGTGAGGGCACTATTATACACTGTTAATGCATGTCTAAAACGATACAACCTTTCAGGAATCCAAGTTGGCAATATGTCTTCGAATTATAGTACATTCATTCACTGCAATACTATGCAGTCATGAAAAGAATCCTCTAGAAGTTTTTATAGACATGGAAAATTATGTAAGGAAAACTATAACAAAACATAAGTACAGAAAACTTATCCTGTTGTCAAACACATGAAACACAACGTATTCATAATTTGTAGACTTTCTATATTTAATAAGAACGGTCAGGATTACTATTAAAAAATGCAGATTGCTTCTACCCATCATTCTCGTAGATTTTGGTAGAAAGCTAGCTTATCTCAAGCTGATTCCCTCCTTATGAAATATGAATGCTCTAAGAAACAAGAAAGTACTCAATTTTATATTTTGCATTATAAAGCAAATGCTCTGCTAAGTGTTCTTCAAAAGCCCTTGAATGTTCTTATTTGGTGTATTTATTTTATATTAAATATCATCAGATCGGTTAAGTGCAAAATGCCTACGTATCTCTAAAGATTAACAACTGCCAAAAGCACAATTTGGTTCCACAAAAAAAATGTGGAGAGGTACAATTTATCTTTGTGTCCCTTCACTGTATTATTTATTTCCAACCATTAACAAGCGAAACAAAACAAAAATACTATCATTTGCACTCTCCATATGACCTACTCCCTCAAGTAAAACATCCAGACCAGCGAGGTGAATATGGAAAAAACCCTCCTTCTGACTCAGGGACTTTGAGCCAGTTACTTAACCCTGCTGTTCCTCAGTTTCCTCCTCTCACTGAAGAGGTCATGATATTACCTACCCTGCCACAGTAGAAATGCTTGTGTCCCACCCCTGCATTCACATGTTAAAATCCAAACCCCCAAAGGTGATGGTGTTAGTAAATGGGACTTTTGGGAGCTGATTAGGTCATGAAGCTGGAATCCTCATGATGGGATTAGTGCCCCTCTAAAAAGAGGCCACAAAGGGCCCCTTTCCACATTGTGAGGATGCTGGCTATCAATCAGGAAACCTAATCTTGGACTTCCCAGCCTCCAGAACCGTGGGCAACACATTTCCGTTGTTTATAAGCCACCCTGTCCGTAGTATTTTGTGACAGCAGCTCGAACAGACTAAGCCACACCTCAAGGATGATCAACTCATTAATTCGTGTAAAAATCTTATAATCTCGTGTGGCATGTAGCACTTCAATAAATGTGAGTTTTCAAAATAAATAAGTACGTAAAGAAATGGTTTTCATAATTATTATTGTTTTTAATTGAAGTGTAGTTGACATTAGTTTTTGTAATTATCACCATTATGGCTACTACTAAGAAACAGTTCCCTTTTAAAATTATTATTACTACTCTTACTATATGTGAGGATATAAGTAATAGCACTAATGTGGTTAAAGCCATTAGAAAATTCTGCCTAAAAGTGAAGATTTAGAATACCTTCTAGAATGAAGGAATTTATATTCCATCGGTGTTAACGTAGGAGCAACGAAACCTCGATGGCGTTCAGCTTGTGGACAATGGCATCCTGGGCATCCATCCGTACGGAAGCTCTCTCAGAATAAGTGACTCAACTAGCTATGAAAGAACTCGGGAAAACTAAGAGTCAATAGTAGAACCACTTGTACTCTTTTAAGTTCAAATTGCCACACTCAGATACACTGCCAGATTTCATGCATTAATTAGATAAAATCATCTTGGATCTTTCTGTGAAATAATAATGTTCTTAAACTCAATTTTAAATCACTGCAAATGGTAAGATAGTACATTTTTTAGTTCTTCTCTTTTTTTCCTTTTTCCAACGCATGAGGAATTCTTAAACCTCTAAAAATCAAATTCATCCTTTTAAAAACTATTAGTCAACTGTGTTAGTAACTGTATTGGTAACTGTGTTAGTCAATAATACATTTGGAAAACAAAAACCCTACGGTTTGTGTAAACGATCAGGCCAGGCTGAGCGAGGCTGTCAGTTGCCGCTGCCTCCTGTTTCCCATCGTGGAGGTCACGTGCACGGGCCGCTATGCAAGGGAGAGTCCTGGGGAATGCAGACACAATGGGCCCCCGTTGCTCAGCTCTGCCACACCGACAAGGTCTGAGCTCTCTAAAAAGAAGGGCTAATGTAAAAGGGGGAAAGAAAACTGCTTTCTTCAGGGACTTTATAAAATATAAAAAACCTCAAGTATAAATAGGGTTTCTCTGGAAACCCATGTGACAACGGGAGACAAGAAGTTAGGGAGAAGGGGGCGCCTGGGTGGCTCAATCGGTTAAGCACCTGACTCTTGATTTCAGCTTAGGGCATGATCTCAGGGTCTTGACAATGAGCCCAGAATTGTGCTCTGTGTTCAGCAGGGAGTTTGCTTGAGATTCTCTCCCTCTCCCTCTCCATCTGCACCCCCCCCCAACTAATAAATAAATAAAATCTTTAAAAAAGACAGTTGGGAAGAAGATCCAGTGTGGAGACCAAGAGACATCACTTGGACATGGAAGCAGTTTCGTGATGGGCTCACAGCTCCATTGGTGTGATATTGTGGGCCTCGCCACGGTCCCTGCCTAGGGAAGAAGGCAGTAGGAAACTGCGGCGCAGCACCTGCCCTTTGCAGACACAGACTGGGTTCAAATCAAAGGAAAATCAGTTTTCCTTCTACCTCACTGGCCATGTATTCTCAGGCTTTGTTTCTAGGTCTTCCTTCTCTGCTCACCTTCTAAACTTCAGAGCAGTGTCCCTCAACTGTCTGGGGGAAAAGGCCAAATGGTTTTTTGTTTTAATTTCCAATTCACTGCAGACTGATACTATTGTAAAATTAAAAGAACAACAACAACAACAACAACCAGATTATCAAAATAACGAAAGCAAGAGGCATACAGAATACCAGACACTGACCAGGTCTTTGATGTGATCGTTATTAAAGTTCCAAAGATGGACTCTCCATTCTGTTTTTATCTCACGGGGGACCAATAATAGGGTGTGGGCAGGCACCAGGCTGTGGACCACCTTTGAGCAGCGTCGCTCTAGAGAATGTGGTTCTCCATCTACACGCCCTTCCTGGGTAATGTCCCAAAACTTTACAATGAAGAATTACCAATTTAAAGCTCTAGCTTCTCTACAGTGAAGACTCGGGTGTCCTGCCGCCTTCCTCTTGGAAGTCTCAGGGCATCTCAAATTAAGGTGCTAACAGAACTTGTGATGTTATCCCCACCCTGAAACCTGTCTCTCCCCTCCTTAAACAGAACCCTCACTCCTCCAGGTCCCTCTCTCTCACTAGACTGTAATTCCACCGTCAGTAATTCCTATCTCAATATGCCCCGTATCTGTCTGCTTGTCCTCCCTCCAAGCCACCGTCCTCTCTGCCCTGCATCCCTGAAAAGGCATCCCAGCTGTTGTCTCTGATTTCTCGCCTGCCTCCTCGCAACTGACAACCCACGAAGCCGAGAAAGGGAAGGTTGACCATGTGAATCAGATCACAGCAGGCCTCTGCTTAAAACCCTCCAGTGGGTTTTCATTACTGTCAGAATAAAATTGAAGTCTGTTACTACGGCACACAAGACCCCACCTGGCCCGGGCTCTGCATTCCCTCCAGCCTCCTCTCTGATTTCCTTCCCATGGGCAACTGCATTCTGGCTACACAGACCTTCTGTTCCTGAACGAACACACCCAGCTCCTCTCTGCGCGGGGACCTTTACATTTGCTGCTCCTGGGCCTGAAACACTGTTCTCAAGACCTTCACGTGGCCAGCTCCTTCTTCTCACCCTGCTCTCAGCTCACAGGCTCCTTCTCCACACGGCTTCCCCAGCACCTCCAAAGATGCCCAATCCACGGACGAATGATACTGTTGCAAAATGCAGTAAAGGGACCTACCAGGCTCTCTGCTTTGCTTCCAGCGTAGCCCTTCATCACCTGGAATTTCCACTCCCCCAGCTCCCAACAGGTTACAAACCCGGGAACAGGGGACCCCTAACTGTGCCGTTCACTGCAATGGCCCAACACGTGAACAGTGCCTGGAACCAAGTGGGTTCCCCCTAAAAATATTTGTTGATTCAATAAAGGAGTGATTCTGACAAATGCCACTTGATAGCCCTGCAAATCTTTCATCGCAGTGCTTGTTTCTTCACCTGTAAAACAGAAAGAGTAATGGCTACCCCATGAGGTGGCTGTGACCATTCATTCATTCATAAATGGAGTAAAGTGTGTACAGCACCGGGCACAGGGCGTGGCAGGAGCGCTCTGTCAATGGTGGCTGAGAAGTATACTGCATGCAGCGGCCAGCAAGAAGCTTACCCTAGAACACAGAAAGCTCATTCACAGCACACGTAAGACCCCCCCCCCCTTGCTCTGCCAGGAAAGGTGGAGAGAGAGACATTCAGGGAGAAAAATGCTCAGTTCTTCCAGTTTTTCAGCTGAGGGCCACCAGGCCAGCACCATCTGGATACTCACACAAATACGTGGTCATTTGTACTCCCTGGCGGGTGGGCCCTGGGGAACTCCGCATGCACTTGCACTTACACATCTTTTTTTTTTTTTTTAAGATTTTATTTATTTATTTGACAGAGAGAGACTGCCAGCAAGAGAGGGAACACAAGCAGGGGGAGTAGGAGAGGAAGAAGCAGGCTCCCAGCGGAGGGGCCTGATGTGGGGCTCGATCCCAGAACGCCGGGATCACGCCCTGAGCCGAAGGCAGACGCTTAACAACTGCGCCACCCAGGCGCCCCTACATCTTTCATACTAAAATACCCACCTAGGTTTGCAGACGTCTGGAGAGAACCTGGAAATTTCACTGAATTTTCTATCTAGAAGGAAACTTACTTGAAAACCTCCCATTTTTCTCAAATGGGCCAATATAGAAATAGGACTCTGATTTTGGAATCTTTTTCAAGGGAAGCGGGTGATCAACAATCATGCTTTTTTTCTGTAACATTCAAATCATACTAAAAGCAGCAGGGAAAACAGAACGCGGGTACTCTACAATCAGTTCCCTCGACTCATCCTTTCATAAAATCCAGAGCGCCGTTATCAACACGTCCCTGCACCCCACCAAGAGTCTCCGCGTCACTCCAGCGTTACTATGAGCTCATGCCCTCCTCAACCCCCCTGATCCGCCCACCCACAAGAGCGGGTCTGACCAACGGCCAGCTTTTTTCATTCAGGGACACCCCACCCTTCAAATGACCTATTTTTCTCTTGTTCTTTGGAATATTTTTATGATACATTTGTAAATCTGCGTTCATCACTAATTTTAGTTGAATGAATAGGGACTTAAACCGGATTAGAAGTCCCTAGCTAATGTGGTACCTAAAAATACATCAAGGATATTAGAGAAGGGATGATAGTCACAACCGAAAAATCTGCCTGGGGTGCTGATGCTCCTCTTATTTTTCTCCTTGCTTGATAAGTAGGGGGGTTCCGGGAGCACAGGAGCACAGGAAATAGGCGTGCATCTGTGCAAGCTGGCTGATTTTTTTTTTTTGTTTGTTTTTTGCCTGAAGAAAAGTGAATGGGGAATTATGAGTATTTGTGAAAATTGTTACTGCAGGGCTTATTATTTCAACAAATCGCATTTCAGCCTCCTGGTCTTGGCATTGCCACATGACCGATTCAACTAGATCAGATACCCAGAGAGCCAGGCCCAGGCCTTCTTTCTTCAACCCTACAGGCACATCAGACAGAGGGAAACACAGACCCTGTTGGTTCATAAAAGGTTAGCGCTTGACATGTTAAATCAGAAGATACCGTATGAAATGGGAACATGGGTATAACACAGTGGAACTGTTATCAAATGGGTGGACTCCAAAAAGAAGGATGAAGATATTATCCAAACGCTTCCACTGCTACCTTTCAGTTGAGTGAAAAAAAAACTGAAGTCCAGACTAAGGCATCAATTGATCATCGACTTCATGTTGTTATGAATTTTTAGAAAGCAGCATATTTTAACCACAAATACTTTCTGGCCCTATTACAGGGAGAAGCTTTTTTCTGTTAGATGGGTTTGTCCCACGGTAGCAGGTGGAAAAAGAAGCTCCGTGTTGCAGTCAAATGTCATTTAAAGGTTAAAGGTCCAATCTCTGGGTTATTCTAACTATAAATGATCTCTCATCCCTCACAGAGGCCTCCAGTTAGCCAGGCTCCTTGATGCAACTTTACTTCCTGCTTAGGTTTGTCCTTGTAACTTCAAAACTACTTTTCCCTCATGCTTCCTCCTCCAAACTAAAGCTCTTTTCTCCTCAGTGCCGGCTGCTTCAAGGTAAGTTGGAAGAAAAACAATCAGATAGAAGGAACTTATTTGCAAGACCTTTCCATGTCACTGCATTTTGAAAGAGGATATTGGTTAACCCCACCCCAAACTTCTTTTTTTTTTTTTTAAAGATTTTTTATTTATTTATTTGACAGAGAGAGAGAGACAGCCAGCGAGAGAGGGACCACAAGCAGGGGGAGTGGGAGAGGAAGAAGCAGGCTCCTAGCGGAGAAGCCTGATGTGGGGCTCGATCCCAGAACTCTGGGATCACGCCCTGAGCCGAAGGCAGACGCTTAACTAACGACTGCGCCACCCAGGCGCCCCCCACCCAAACTTCTAAATCATGCCCCCTAACATAAGACTGCCCCCCCACCCCGTGTTTCCTGGCCATTACTAGAATAACAATGACCAGCACTTTTTTTTTTGAAAGGTTGATGTGTCTTATCAGGATTGTGGGGGGGGGGGGTAGGGGGTGGTATTTTAACTTGCTACCACAATGATAACAATTTAGGTGAGGGAACAATAATTGAGGGAAAGAACTCATACTCATCAAGCACTTTCCATACATTAGGCAGTTAACACCGGTTATCTCACTTAATCTGCACATTTACTCCCCTAACTCTATGGAGTAGCTATTACTCCGGTCCTGTTACAAAGGAGGAGACCCTGAGGCCTGGGAGATTTCACTCTGTCCTGAAATTCACAGCCAGTAGGAGGCAGAGGCAAAATCTGAACTCAAAAACCGTGCTCTTTTTTGTATACTCTGTTGCTCCATAATTTCAACTCAAGAAATATTTATTAAGCACTTTTAAGGTACATAGCACTGTGTTAAATTTTTTTAATGGGTAAAACCCATAGTGCAGTCAAACCAAGGTCCAAATCTTGACTCTGCCACTTACTAGTTGTATCTTTACTCTCACTTACCTTGAAAATGTGGATAATATAAACCCCGTGGAGTTTTTCTTAGGATTAAATATGAAGTTTGCAGGCAGGAATCACTAACACTAAGTGAGTGTTTACTATTGCTAAGCACTGTCCTAAATCCTTTTCTGGTGTGAATTCATGTAATTCTCTCAACATTCCTATCAGACACTTGCTATTTATGAGGAAACAGACACAGAGGGGGGAGGGCACTTGTCCAGGGTCACCCAGCTCTAAGAGCCAGTGCTGGGATTTGAACCCAGGCAGTCTGGCTCTAGACTCGTCTTAACTACAGAGCTGTAATGCCTCTCGCTGCCTGACACATAGTGAGGACTCAATAAATAGCAGCTTTAGAAATGTTTCCTTTCTAGGGACACCTGGGTGGTGCAGCTGGTTGAGCATCTGACTCTTGATTTTGGCTCAGGTCATGCTCTCAGGGTCGTGAGATCAAACCTTGTGTGGGGCTCCACTCTCGGCAAGGAGTCTGCTTGTCCCTCTCCTTTCCCCTCTGCCACACCCCCCCAAATATCTATCTATCTATCTATCTATCTATCTATCTATCTATCTATCTATATCTTTTATAAAGAATGTTTCCTTTCTAGGAGCACCGGGGTTGCTTAGTTGGTTAAGTGTTCAACTCTCGATTCCAGTGCAGGTCTTGATCTCAGGGCCATGAGTTCAAGCCCCACAATGGGCTCCATGCTGGATGTGGAATCTACTTTAAAAAAAAAAAAAGTTTCCTTTCTAACTACAAGGAATACAATTAAAACAAGCACAAAAATCTTCATAATGCAAGGAAGATTGTTACTCAGGAGACCAAAAAAGCAGAGGAGGTCTCTCTCAAAAGAAAAGTCTTCATATCATATAAAATGGACCTTAAAAAAATTGTCACCATTTTGTCAGAAACTGGTGAAAAAAAAGGGCATTCCAGGTGGAAACAGAGTCAAAAGCATAGTTGTGTTTGGAAAAGATGAACAGTCTAGCTTGACCTAACCAAAGGTTTCAAAGACAGAAAAGTGAAGTGGGCTATCCAGGTCACAAAGAGCCTTGAATGCCATGTGAGAAGAATCTGAAGGCAATTCAAGAGGCAATAAGGAGGCCACTGCAATCATGCAATCAAGCTACAGAAAATTAATTAATCTGGAAGTCATTTTCTGCTGTGCGTGCCTGTCTTTCTCCTTTGCTCAATGCATAGGCATGCCCAATAAATTCATCCCTTCCCTCCAAAAAGTTAAAACATTCAGGTAGTTATCACAAGGGAGCCTTGAATACAGTAGTGGAGGAATCTAAAGATAATTCAAGAGGTAATGGGGGTCATGGAAGCTTTTGATAGGGAAGCCATACAATCAAGGCCAAGTTGTAGAAAAGTAATAGCCATGATACATAGAATGAAGTAGAAAGAGGATATGAGTGATATTGGTAACTGCTGTTCATATTTTGCGATTGCTTTCTTTACATATTCTCAAAATTTAGGAAGAGCGTTACCTGAAATTAATCACTTAGTAGGCTTTAGTAGACACTGGAAACCATGACAAGATCTCACTTGAACTGTTGAACTGCCAAAACAATGGGAAAAAATTATAGACCATGTGAAGTCCTGTGTTCCAATAACTCTCATTTTAATGGGAGTCATGAGCTAAGTTTGGAGAATTGGGCTGACTATATTTTTAGCTATCATTTGTCTCTGTTATCTTTCAGTTCTTAGAAAACACACATAGTAGTAAACAGACATGAAATTAGCTACTGTCCCTGCTTGACCAGCTTACAATATGCAATCTATACAAAAGTGATCCAGAGGGGAAAATGCAGCTCAGTCCTGAAATTTTGCTTCTACTGTCAGATATGCAGAGACAGATGCAAAGGCAACAATGAAAATGTTATCTGAGCATGTTTTAATATAGCCCCAGGACTTCAGAAGTCGTGTCTGCTGTGTATGCCCGTCTTGTGCTCTGTTCAATGCGTATGCGTGTCTAATAAATTCATGTTCCCTCCATTTTGTCTGCTTTCAAAAAAAAAATTAAAACACCCTGGTACATATCACAAAAGACCACACAAGGATGGCAGCTGAGATGTTTGCTAGCAGCCACACCTGCATGTAATCTCTGTCTCAGGGGATTAGTCTCTAGCTCACATCACATGCTAGAATTAAGACTGCCTAGTAATTTCATTGGTGTGCCACTCCTAAATCCATGGGTATATTGAGAATATAGTGATTTATCATCACACATCTTGATTTCTAAGCTTAGTCACACCCTTCGCAGCATGGTTATCTAGTTTTACAGCTTTTCCTTTCTGAAACCACAGAAGGAAGGGGTTTGCCTTCCTCTCGTAGCTATTCTTCTGGACTATATCAAGCACTCTAAGCCAAATGTTAGGCAACGGCTGCCCGTTATCCGCTGGCTATATTTGCTTCTTTCTTGTTCCCACAATGGAAGTGATTTGCAATACAGGATATACTTTGTTTGCTAGCTACAAATTGTAGCAGTAGCCACAGCTAAGTTTTATTCACACAGTTATTCACAAATTAAAACAACACACAGGCAGGGCAGAAGGAAGCTGAGGGGCATTAGGTGTCTAGAGTGCAGAAGTTAAGAAGGCATCACGCTCACGGTCGTGGCTTACACCCCTCGCCCTCGTGCTGGCTCTGTGTGTGTGCACAGGCACACACACCAAAAGCCCAAAGATGACTAACTACAATACAAGTAAACAAGCCTAAAGCCACAGACCAGGGTTTCTCATGTTACATTCAGTTCAGGTCAAAGTTTAACTGAGCATGCTGGTCCACTCAACACTCTCCAGGGGTTCGCATCTCACTCAGAGTGAAAAAAGCCAAAGTCCTTCTGGCGGGTCACAAGACAGCACATGACCAGCCCCCAGACCCCCACCATGTCTCTACTGCTCCCTCACTGTGCCTGAAACACTCCAAGCACATTCGTGCTCGGGGCTGCAGTGGCCTTTCCCTCCACCCAGAACACCCTTACTGCACATACTTGATGGCTTGCGCTCTCTCTTGCTCTTTGTCTAAACACCATCTTCTCAACAAAGCCTTCCCTGATCTCCCCCATCCTGCCCTTTCCGCCCCCTACCACCACCCCTGCTTCATTTTCTCCAGAGCACTCATCACCATATGACATTCACTACCCATTTTACTTCCTTATATTTCATAAATATCATTTTCACATAAATGAAATAACACAACTCAAGACGTATGCTCCCTTGTAAGTTCCCATTGGCAAAGTATTTTTTTTAAATGTTTTGTGCAATGCTGCATCCACTACTCCAATATAGCAGGTGCTTAATAAATATTTGTGGACTGAATGCACTGGGTGCTAGGCAGACAGGTTTAGGCAAGCTATTGTTTCTACTATTGGGGTGATAAAAGTATCCGTGAATATTGCTCCCCAAATAAAGTCCAAGTTTGCCAAATCGTCTCCACGAGGGGCTCTGTCCGTCCGGTGATGTTGTTAGCCTCATTAAATCAATATTAAAACTTCTTTAGAGAAGCAAATGTAAACACTCCCCATAATAACTGCACATATATGCATAATGTAGTTTAAGCAGAATACAAAACCCAAAGAAAGACTCGGAAATAAATCTGAAAATGTTGATAATAGTCTTAACAAGCTGAAGGCAGAGCACGTCCCTTCAGTCATAGTTCATGTCATCGATATGCGTGACCTCCAGAGGATTCTGCAGAATTTGAGAAGTATATTACATATGACAACAATTCCCAATAAAACATCTTTCTTCTGGCATTCTATTAATGAAATATATTCCCACTAAATGTCATCCCTTGTTTATGACCTAGTCAATAAGATAGTAAAAATAATTTTTCAAAATAAATGTGTCCTAACTGGCATTAAAGTCATATTTTACAGACTTCATTTAGCAGCCCAACATCAATTTCATGAGGGATATTTTCTTCTGCAATGAATAATACAAAAGTAGAAATCATTGTGTTTACCGTAAAACAGCCAATAAGTGTGTAAGAGCCTTCTTCTCCTTACTTATCCATTAAGGCTTCCTTTTTATAATTGAGAAAGATGTCGTTTAACTTATGACTATCATGATCCCGAAGACTGAAGTGCTTCGTGGAGAACTTTTCTTCCCTACCAAATTCATTCTGATTCCAGAAAGAAAAATGTTCAGGCACGGAAGCTTTGCTGCAAAGTCAAGGAGCTGTGTGAGGTAAATGAGCACTGCTCTGAACGGACACTGAAACAGGCAATCCTCATTTCCCCAATTTGCATTTCCTCTTTGCCAACACATCTTTGGTATTTTTTGTTTGACTGGTACCAAAAATAACAGGAGGAGACATGTAAACTAAAAACAACGAAGATGATGACATTCTGCTGGTTCTTTCTACTCCATACCGAGATTGGCATTCAAAATCTTTTATAAGTTAGATAGGATATTCTTATGTTAAGCCTTATCCAACAATGTGTCCAAATAAATGCATCCAGCAAACCTAATGAACATCACATGACCCTTTCTTTTTTTTTTTTTTTAAGATTTTATTTATTTATTTGACAGAGATAGAGACAGCCAGCGAGAGAGGGAACACAAGCAGGGGGAGTGGGAGAGGAAGAAGCAGGCTCACAGCAGAGGAGCTTGATGTGGGGCTCGATCTCATAACGCGGGGATCACGCCCTGAGCCGAAGGCAGACGCTTAACTGCTGTGCCACCAGGCGCCCCCACATGACCCTTTCTAAGAGCAAAGTAGGCTCTGTTAGTTTTATGTTTGGGACGCTTGACCAGACTATGCTATGAGCCTCATTTGAAATGGTATAGGACAACCAAATTCAAGAAGAATGTTCTCCTTTCACAAACAAACTTTTCATTTTTGTTGTCTTGACAACACCAAACCCATCACAGACCTCTCAGAAGTTACATCAGCTCTCCTTTCTGGTAAATAAGGAGTCACCTCTTGCAAAAGCGAAAGTGACAAAGAGCCTAAAACTTCAGTGCCATGACTCATTATGACAGTCAGCCCCTTCCCCAGCCCCTCTGCTCAAGTAACATTCCCTAAGATGCTGCCAGTCTCTGCTCCTGTGGGCTAAAATCCCAGCTGAGAGTTAAGCATTACAGGAATTGAGTCAAAGTAAAATGAGTCATTGGATTTGGAAATTCATTTTTGGTTGCAGGACTTGGAAGTGGAAGAGTCTTTCAAGGTCATGTAGGGAACAGAAGGGAATAGGGAATGGGGGTTCTAAGAGGGGGTCTGATGTATGCTGCGCCCATGATCACATCACATTGCAGAACAGAGCTCCAGGAAGAACTCACATCTCCCATTTCATCATCCAATTCTTTCATGGGAATGTACTGCCTGCTGTAGAGGGCCTGCCATTTGGATAATTTTTAAGGGGGCACATTTGGAATCAACCTTAAAAAGAATCAATTTTCAGATTTTTTTTTTGACAGAGTGTAATAAGAGACCATGAATAAGAACAAACAATCCAGCCTTCAAGAAATATATCAGCACCAGACTATTTTGTGATGATCTTGTCCTAAAAGCAATTGATCTCTTGCTGTCAATCATTCTGGAGAAATTAATCCCCTAAGAGGCTATGAGGTTGGCTTTAGACGAAGCAAGGAGAAATATCCTTTTTTCCTCAGGGCTAGAAGTGGTCTGTGTCTTGGTATAAGTGAAGGAAATGTCTGTAACGTTTTCTAGTGCTGAAGAAATAAGGTGCTCCTAGCTGGGCGGAGACCGAGTCGGGGAAGGCAGGAGGCAGCGCAGGAGAGAGCACAGGGTGAGTCAACGACAGAGAAGTATTTGAGGTCTTCTCTGGACCATGTTCACTTTCCAGTTTCTCTGAACTATCAGTAAAGCCTCATTAAAAGTTACAGTCTAATACCTCTGACTGTGTCCAAAAAAAAAATCTCAACAAGATATACGCACAAAGGCGTTCAGTGTAGCATAGCCTATTAAAGCAAACAAGCAAAGTATCTATCAATAAAGAACTATTGTATCAGGTATAGGTACAACCATGTGCTTGAACATTATGCAGTCATAAAAATGAGCTATATCTGTATGTACTAATACGGAAAGATCTCAAAATATATTAGGTAAAAACGCAAAGTGGTTTTTTTTTAAGGAAGTATATAGGAAGATCATAGTTTTATAGGCAATGGATCAATTGATTTTAATGTCCTAGTAAATGCATAACTTTTCTCTAAAAGAGAAACTCAACAGAATAGAATAGTGGTTACTTTAGGGGATGGGGACCTGTCACTTCTCATTTATGTGATTAAAATTTTTCTGTTTAAGTATATGTGTATATTCCTTTTTTATGTCAAAAAGACTTTTCCTGGATGGTTAAGATTAGAGCTCTTAGGATTGAAAAAGCTTTTAGTTAGTTTTCTGGACAGATGAATGGATAAAGAAGATGTGGTATATATGTACAATGGAATATTACTCAGCCATCAAAAAATGAAATCTTACCATTTGCAATAGCATAGATGGAACTAGAGGGTATTATGCTAAGTGAAATAAGTCAGTCAGAGAAAGATAATTATCATATGATTTCACTCATGTTGAATTTAAGAAATAAAACAGATGAACAGAGGGGAAGGGAGGGAAAATAAAATAATCAGGGAGGGAGATAAACCATAAAAGACTCTTAATCATAGGAAACAAACTGAGGCTTGCTGGAGAGGAGGTGGGTGAGGGGATGGGGTAACTGGGTGATGGACTTTAAGGAGGGCATGTGATGTATTGAGTACTGGGTGTTATATAAGACTGATGAATCACTAAACTCCACCTGTGAAACTAATAATACACTATATGTTAATTATTTTTAAATATAATGTTTTTTAAAAGCTTTTAGTTAGTCTTCTAAGTTACACCTTGGTCTTGGTTTTGCCATGGTGAAGAGACTCTGGCCACGCTTAGCTCAAACCAGTTCAGGGAGAATAGTGGCCAGACTGGGCGGGAGTGGGAAAAGTGACCAGAGGCCCCCAAAAAACAGCAGTTCCTAAGAAAGTTGTATACACCAAGACAGCAGGGTTTTAGCCAAGCTGGATGTCTGAACACGGCTCGTTGCTAGACACGTGGGAGACAATGCCTTAGGAAACTAAGCAATAGCGGAGGGACACTGTGAGGGGGGCTAGGACAGCTGAAATGAGCGGGCACCACAACAACATAATGAACGTGTACCCAGACATCCCTGCCACATCCTGGCACCTGCTGATGGGTGGGCATGAGGAGTGTGGGTGTTGGGGGTGGGGGAGTGTAGCTGTTGGAGGAGAAGCAGAGTTACACCACCATGTTCAAATTATGTTTATTAGAGAAATCAGGGCAAAAGGATGCCTCCAAAGCAAGGCTCTGATTTAATCAAAAGGATTCAGGGAACCAGGGCAGGCTCATCTTCAAGAGACACTAACAGGATGCTCTCTTAAAGCCAATGTTCTGAACACCAGCAAATACATACATTTTTAGACAGCTCGGCAGAGGTCGGAGAAAAGGCCGAGCTAAAAGATTTTGTTCACTTCTGGCCAGCTCCCCCTGCTCCTTTGTCACCTCTTCCAAGAGAGGACATTCCCACCTTGCTACCTCTCTATGATAAAGATGTGCCAGGGTCATAGGGAAGCCTGATATTAACCTTAACATAGACAACCACTTAGTGTCCCCCCTATAACTGTCTGGAAAAGGGTTCAGGCTTCAGACCAGCCCAGCCCAGGAGTGTGAATGTTCCGGAAGGCAGGATGGTGTGGACATGACCGTGACCTTCCAATCACAGAGGGATACAATCCCTGGTCCGACATGGCCTCTTGAGGCGGGGGCTGTGCCTTACCCGTGGCTGTACCTCTTGCCATATACCCTCTGGTGCTGCAAACTCTCCCTATGTGTTTGTGGAATGAATAAGGGAACGCCATCCTTGGAACTGGTCCAGCCTGCTTTGTGCAGAGAGTAAAACTTCAGTGAGGCCCTCAGGTGATCCCTCACACTAATAACGCTGTCAAAGCATTTATCGAGCTTTCAAAAAGGCCCTCGGTGGGATCCCACGCCTGTCTCTGCCTCTCTCCCTGTTACCCGCTGGCTGGACTTTTCTGGTGCAGGAGGCGGGTTCAAGTCAGCTCTGTTGGGGGCTTGTGAGCACCGCAAGCCAGGATGAAGAATGTGGTATTTTTAACCACACAGAAGTCTTTTAATTTTATGTAGCTAAATGTATCTACCTTTCCTTTTATGACTTGAAGGCTTTGTATCCTGTATAAAAGGTCAGGAGCCTTTTAACATTCTTGGGTCATAAACCCACCTGTGTCTTCTTCTAGGGTATTGATTGCTTCATTTATTTTATACTTAATTATTTAATACATTAGGAATTTTATGTGCATATGAAATAAGAAAGGGGTCCACATTGACTTTTTCTAAACAGCCAGTTGTACCCACATTATTTAGGGAATAATCTCTCTTCTCACACAGATCTTAAAATGCCACTTCACTATAACTAAATTCCATATAGATATGTTCACTGATCTTTTTCCACCACTCTATTTTTTCTCCAAACTAAATTGGTTTAATTATTGCAGTGTCATATCGTTTTAATATTCAGTTAGGCTAATCTCTCTTAATTACACTTCTGTTTCAGAATTTCACATATTTCATTGTGCAAAATGAAGAACAGGACTGTTTTGCCATATCTCTAAAAAAAAAAAGAGTCTGCTCGTATTTTAATCGGGATTTCCCTTCCTTTATAGAGAGATTTAGGGGAAATGAACATTTTTACAAGACGGTGTTTTGTTATCCAAGAGCATGGTAGCTCTCTCTAATGGCTTAGACATTTTATGTTCCTGAAGGCAGTTTTTAAATTTTCTTCGTAGCATTCCTATATGTTACACTTCACTTCTTACTAATGCTTACTATGCTTAATTGCCATTTTTTAAATTCTAATAACATGCTGTTTCCTGTTTTGGAATACTTCTTTACCACTTCTCCATTTTGCAAATTCCACTCATTTTTCAAGGCCCTATTCCTTTTTTTTAGTTTTATTTATTTTTTTATCTTAATTTTTTTTTATTATATTATGTTAGTCACCATACAGTACATCCCTGGTTTCTGATGTAAAGTTCGATGATTCATTAGTTGCGTATAACACCCAGTGCACCATGCAATACGTGCCCTCCTTACTACCCATCACCAGTCAAGGCCCTATTTCAATATCACTTGCTTGTAAAGTTTTCCTTGGCCCAATATCCATCAGAATGGACCGCTGTCTTTCCTCTGTGCTCCTTCAACATCTTCTATGTACCACCATCATACCACTGGCCCCTTGCAGCTTCTGTGCACAGGTCGCTCACCTTCCCTAGTCGGAGAGCTCTGTAAGTAGAGGAGCTAGAACCCCCCAACCCCCTAAGCCTGGCTCATAGTAAGCACTCAGTGATTACATCGAGTGAATGAATGAATGCCATATGCTTCTTCATGTTTCAGTAGCATTTTTGCAGTGTTAACCATAATGTTGATAAATGGGAAAATTTGCAATAACGTGACAACAGGTTTTTTTCCTTAAACTAAACATAAGCCATGTTTTAAAATGCAGAAAATTAACTCATAATGAAAAATAATAAATAATTAAGAAATAAACACTAGATATATTATTTTCCTGGCATATATATTCAGCCTAATATAAAGAGGAAGTGTTACGGTGGGTAGAGCATACTCTGGCATTAACAAGACCTGAATTTAAATCTTGGATCAACCACTTATTAGCTAGATGGTCTCAGGCAAGTTACTTCTTCTCTGCCTCATTTCCTCTGTCTGTAAAATGGGCACAATAAATATCTTCATCTTAGAATGGCTAAGACATAACTCAAACTGAAATGTCCAAAGGGCTTGATTCCCTGCTCCTCAAACCTGCTCCTTCTACACTCTTCCCCATCCCAGTTAATTACATGCTATTCTCCCAGGTGCTAAAAAAGAAGGAGGAGGAGGAGAAGAAGGAGGAGGAGGGGAAGAAGGAGGAGGAGGAGAAGGAGGAGGAGAAGAAGGAGGAGGAAGAGAAGAAGAAGGAGAAGAAGAGAAGAGGAGGAGAAGGAAAAGGAGAAAAAGAAGAAGAAAAGAGAAGAGAAGAAAGGAACAGAAGAAAGGAAGCATCCTCAATTCTCTCCCTTTCACTTCATGCTTCCAACCTACCAGCAAGTCCCATAAGCGCTTCCTTAGAAATAGTTCCAGAACCCAGTGACTTCTCACCAGCTATTCTCCTACCATCTGGTCTAAGTCACCATCTTCTCTTTTTCTGATCATTAAAATGGCCTCCTCACTGGTCTTCCTGTCCGCTACCATCTACTCTCCACATTGTGGACCAAGTGATCATTTTCAACTCCATCAAATCAAGTCACAACTCTGCTGAGAACTACCCAAGGCTCTCCTATCTCAGTCAGTCTCACTCAGAGAAAAACTCAAGTCCTCACAGAAATCTGCAAGGATGACAATCCCAACCCCCCACCTCTCCAACTTCATCTTCCTCCTTCTCGCCTGTTCTCTCTGACCCAGCCACACTGGGCTCCCTCCTGGTCCTCAAGATAGACCTCAAGCCTTTGCATTGTTTGTCTTACTGTCTAGAAAACCCTCTGTCAGAATTTGCATGACCCTCCTCAATTCCTTTGGGTCCCTGCCCAAATGTCACTTTATCAAAGAGGCCTCCCACTATCATCCCATATAAAATAGCACCTCCCCTGCCCTCATTTCTCTAGACTTCTCTCTTCTACTTGTTCTTTATTTTTCTTTAGAGCCCTTTATCACCACCTGTCACGTTATATGTTTATTTGGTAAGTGGCTGTCTTACCCCGATACCTAGAACAACCTGAGCACTTAGCAGGTGTTCAACTAATACTTACTGAATGACTGGACGCACGAATACACGATTTATAACTACATTTCTACAATTTCTATAAAGTCTAGCCACAGAAAAGATTCTCCTAAAATAAACAGTAACTAAGGAGCTGGTGAGAAAACTAAACCATCAAGGATACTCATGCTCATTACTTAACCCAATTGCTTAAATGAATCAAAATAAAGATTCCCTTGTTTTACACAGAACAACAACAACAAAAATCTCCCCAGAATCCATTAGAGACTGCCAACCTAAACCTCTTTTCCACATTTTTTGTAACATTTAAAAATTATGGCTTTCCCCCCTCCCTCTGTCCCCCAGACTCTAGGACTCCTCTCCTTCTGTTCATTCCTATTTGGAGCTGGAAGCCAGAAATAGCTGTTTACTTCATTGTCCTCATTTCCCTGCATTGTTACCATTCAGTTCTCTGGTGGCTACCCTGTGGTGGATGTGTTTTGTAAATGAATTCTCAATAAGTTGGAGAAGAAAAGCATGAGTTAAGACCTTGGACACAGTCTTAAGCCAAACATATGACAGGGTATTTTCTGTAGGGAAAACTGTGAATTGACTCTAATGGTTTCATATATACCATCAAAATATTATTGTCATATGTAATGATATTATAGAGCTGGAGAAAGAACACACTGTATAAAGGACTTTAATTTATTAAAATGTGAATAGTAATAATTTTGTATGTAGAGTGCTTCCTCTTATAAACCTGAAAAAAAATTATCTAACAAAGGACCACAATCATATGATCTCTAATCAAACAGCAAGTAATTTTTGAGTGCTTGGCCCACAACTCCTGCTTTCTTTTTTACGCTCATGGAGGGCTCAGTAAGACAAAGGATTTTATATGTACATCTACTAAATGAGGACTTGCCCATCCAGTTATCATAAAACAAAATATGGACAAATTCCTTATAGTAGTAAATGCATATTACATAATTTTCCCAATAAAATAATGCAATGTACTAGGGAAATACATCTCCAATACATTGGAGAGAGTCATCAAGTAGGTAGTACGTCCAAGAATAACCACAGGTAAATCAAGCATTTCAAAGCTGCTCTGAAACTGCATTAACTGGAAGAAAAGAACCATTCATTTAAAATTACTATGGGGGGAGCAGGGGGCGGGAGGGCACCTGGGTAGCTCAGTAGGTTAAGTGTCTGACTCTTGATTTTTGGCTCAGGTCATGATCTCAGGGTCATGAGATCAAGGCCCACGTCGGGTTCCAAGATTCTCTCTCTCCCTCTCCCCTGACCCTCCCCCCCAAAAATAAATAAATAACAATAAATAAAATGACTATAGAGGGACCAAAGACACTAAACATTTCCATTCCAAAACAGCTCTGCACTAGATAATTTACTCCAACAGAAGGTAAATTCTAATTTAGAAGGTGAATTACCATCCCCTGCCCAAAAAAACACACAAATACTCCAAAAATTCATCTGGGTTTGACTTTGTAGTAAATGTTATTTTTTGTCTATAGTAGTAATTATATCTGAACATACCAAATTCCCACAAGAGGGAACAGCCCAGAAAAGTGCTAGATGGAAGGTGAAGAAGTAGCCAGCCCAGGATTTAATTTAAATTCTCATGGGATAATATACAATGTAGCTAATACTACAAAAAGATATTCAGAAATTGACCAAAATTCTATCTTTTGAGACAAAGGACTACAATCCCACCAAAGCATGGTCTGGCTAGAAACTACTAGTTAGGAAAGCCACGGCCCCAATTTGCCTGGGATAGCCCCAGTATACAACTGTTGTCCAGTACCCATCAGGTTTAGCATTTGTCCTAGACAGAAATATCCCATTTGGATGATTACTTATATGGTATATGCAAAATACATTATATATTTAAATGTGAGCAATAAATGTTGATCAGTCCCTAATCAGGGTTTCCTAATGAGGCCCCAGCCTCATTCAATCACAAATTCTAACCCTCTTTAATGTTTTCTACACCAAAATCATGACAATCCTTACCCCCAGAGTATTCATTAAATATTTGTTAAATTACTTCATTAATTCATATATTAGTATCATCAGTCTAGACATGGATGAGAATTGGAATAAATCTGGCTACCTTAGGAGAAAGATTGAATAAATATTATCTGATTGAATATCAGTGAGAAAGGTCAAAAGACCAAAAGAGTTAAATATTGCCCATCACAGTCTTCTTGCTTGCTGTCAAGAAACTTACAGATAAATAGTTGACATGTCTGTTCTTGGGGGAAGAGGAAAGAAGAAAGCATATATTTTCTTAAATGGAATCCCTTTTATAACTCATATAAATTTCAACTCCACTGGCATCTCTTCCTTTCTCAATAAAGAACAAATGTAATAATTAATTTATACTAGCAAATACTTACTTTTTTCCTACTCAAATCCAGTCTATTTTCAATTTTTAACAATCTTGTAGCTACATCAATCCCTCTATTGCTCTTGTATATTCTCCCTCTCTCTCTCTCTTCCTCTCTTGTTCCCTGTTCCCCAGACCATGAGGTATTCACAAAGGCAGCAGAGAGCATACCCTAACCTGCAGGGGAGAAAACAAGAGATAAGAATGGAAGTGCCTCAGGTAAGCCTGCCGGAAATGGAGGGCTTGCTCTTTCCACAGGCTAGAGTCATAGGTACCTGTGGAGTCTTCCATGCTGTCTCCAAGATGGGTAGAGAAGATGGGCTACGCAAGACAACAAAGCTTCAGAATGCTTCTCAAAAAGTCCTTAAGGAAACTGAACAAAATGGGGTCTCTGGGCGCAAACTATTTACAGACTACACATTTTAAGAGAGATCAATCCCATTATACCAGTATAGTGAAGGCAACGTATACTGTCAGTTCCTAGTGACATTGTAAAATAGAATGAGTACAGACAGACAGCTGGATTTTCAATGATGTGTGTATGATTATGAACTCTAGGAAGGCTTGACAGATTTCTATGGGATGGATGGATGGATGGATGGATGGATGGATGAATGGACGGACGGAAGGATGGTATTCCTAGCGACGACTACTTTCACCAGGGTGAAATGCTAACCACTCACATTCTTTTTCCTTTCTCTATCCAAGTACATTGGAAACCAGGGATTAAGCAGATAACAGACAGCCACAAGTGAAGTACATCTGAGGTGTTACTAAGTAGCATCTTGTGAATGGAGCACCAAATGTCAAACTGCATCCAGTGATTAGTACTACTTATATCAACGAATACTAATACAGATTAAGTTAGAGAAGAACCTGAAAGCAGAGGCTTATGAAAAAGAAATATTTCTCCCAAAAAGATGATAAAGACTAATTTACCATCTCAAAGGAAATGTTCCATAAATTTTACAAAGCTTCATCTTTCATTTTAATGGGCTCTAATTAGTGCTGTTTTGTTCTTCCCTAGAACTGAGGGAGCTATAAGGTGCATATAAAAACAGGATCAAGTTAAGTACACACACTTCTCCTGGGGGAATGGCCTCACTCCTTCCCCTTGCTATGGACGAACACGTTGTTTGGCTATTCCGTATTCAGCCTTCCCATGTGCCAGCATGCTTAAGCACTGGGATGTTCTGGTGTCAAGTATAAAGCTAATGATAAGGCTCATAGCCTAAGAAAGGAAACACAAGAGTGGGCTTTTGGCAAGATGTCTACCTCAATAAGAACTGTGGTCAGGATGAAAATGTAACTCACTCCAGTATTATTTGGTGATAAAATACCATTTTTAAAGTGTACTGTGGGGGCGCCTGGTTGGCTCAGTCATGGGGCACCTGGGTGGCTCAGTCATTAAGCGTCTGCCTACGGCTCAGGTCATGATCCCAGGGTCCTGGGATTGAGCCCTGCATCGGGCTCCCCGCTCAGCGGGAAGCCTGCTTCTCCCTCTCCCACTCCCCCTGCTTGTGTTCCCTCTCTTCCTGTCTCTATATCAAATAAATAAAATCTTAAAAATAAATAAATAAATAAGCAAAGTGTATTGTGGGTAGCTGTACAACCAGGGATGAGTTGTTGCCTGAATGTTACCAAGAACAGACCTCTCACTTCCCTTCTCTGCATTTGTAGTTCTCTATTTAGGAAGAGACTTTGATGTAAATGCTTACTAGCTTCATCCATCGTCCCCTTGCCTTCCTGCTCTTCTTCCCCCCTCACCACAAATCTCGTGCCCCCTCATATTTCCCAGCCTTCTTGCTCCCCGCATACCCTGCACTCTCTCTCCTCCATGTTTCCACCTGTGTTGTTCCTTCTGCAAGGAAAGCACATTGTTAGTGTTCTGCCTGCCAAATTCCTACTCATCCTGCGAGGTCCACCTCAGATTCTATCTCCTGTGCGAAGCGAAGCTATTTGTTATCAGCAGCCACAATTAGCTGGCCCTCCCATACCAGCGTGATTACTCCTTGATGATAATCTTCATCACATCCTATTCTTGTCAGCTGTGTACATAACTTTACACACACACACACACACACACACACACACACACACACCCCTAACTCAGTTTACGTTCCTGAGATGAGGACTAACCGTTTTTCATTGGCTATAACTAGTCCCTAACAGAATAAGGCATGCTATTATATTAAGTGACACAAACTTCCAAATAAGATCAGAAGTATGTACCTGTTCGTAAAATCAGTTATTTAAGAA
The DNA here is from genome assembly GCF_017311325.1 of Ursus maritimus. Taxonomy (NCBI): domain Eukaryota; kingdom Metazoa; phylum Chordata; class Mammalia; order Carnivora; family Ursidae; genus Ursus; species Ursus maritimus. The sequence goes on along the minus strand of NW_024426885.1, from coordinate 15,825,947 downwards.
TTTAACTGATCCTCAGAAACACACAGACATCATACATGAAGAACATATATAAAATAACTTGATACTTATAGTTTTAAATATAAGAACTGGTCTCAGAATTGGCTTTGCTACAAATTCATGGACACACATATCAAGTGTATTAGAACAGTTGCCTACGCAGAGAAAAGGAACGTGAGAGGCGCCTGGCTGGTCCAGTCAGAGGCGTGTGCAACTCTTGATCTCAGGGTAGTAAGTTCAAGCCCCACACTGGGTTTAGAGATTACTAAAACAAATAAACTTTAAAATAAATAAACAGATAGCTAAGATAAGAGAGGGGTCTGATGATGAACTGATGATGACAATGAGCCATAACCTGAGAAAATATGATTAACTCAAACTTTTCTACCTGAGGTCTCAAAACAATAAATAAATAAATAAATAAATAAATAAATAAATAAATAAATAGTAATGCTATTTACAGATACAATGTGGGAACAATTTAACCTTCTGAAAATCTTTTCTGAAATATGATTCTCCCATTTATGAGGTACTGATATCAAAAACTATTTCTCTTTTGTAAAAAAAAATCTATTTATTGAATTACAACCCATTTATTTTGAATACAAGAAAAGTGCTAGAAGTGTAATGCGTTGCTCTTTCGATTTTTTTCGTATCAAAACTAATAATGGCTAAGCTTGGCTTTCAAATATATCTTATTTGCCTTCAGTTTGAGAAACCACTTGAGGCTCTGTAACTCAAGAGAAGAAAAGCTTAGCTAATACAGGCCAGAAAAATGGCCCCCCGTATGACACCAAAAAAAACCCCTCCATGTATTAATCGTCACAGCATCACCATGAGAAACTGACACAGGTTGAGTGATGCAACTGGTAGTTATGGCAGCCATCCAGCTCCAGGAAGAAGTAAGAGAGAGAAAGAAGAAACAGGACGGATGTCCCCCCTTTATCAATGAACAGATACGAGTTTGTTGAGCCCCACCATAAGCATGGAAGCAGAAGAAGTCAGCAAAAAGACTGTAACTCTGATTCTTATAGTCTCCCTGCACCCCCAACACTGTGGAAGATCCACTGTCCAGCAGAGGACTTTACTGCTACTCTAGAAAGCTGATGGCAGCCCTCGCTGCCTCTCTGCCTTCACCAGATACTGCCTAGGACTCAGCATGGTCTGCAACCAAAGCCCCTAATGCCAAAGTGAGGACACTTGAGGCCAATCACGTCCAACTACCTCTCCCATTCCTGCAGTCTGACTCATGGAAACAATGAAAAGCCCCCATCCCTATTCATTTCCTCTCCCTTCTCATCCCCTTCCACCTTGTGCTTCTTCCCTCTGACTGCACATCTCCCACCACTGACAGCCTTCCACTGTGCTGTCTGAAACCACAGCTCCTTGTAAATAAAACTCCCTACATCCTTGGCCTTTCCCCAAAGTGCCCTCTGCCATCTCCTGACTCAGCTGAGATCTGGCTCTCTTCTCGCTGGCAAGCATGCCATCCTGCATCAACAGGCTTTCCAGGTCAACACACATTGTACTGTTTCTTTTCTATGCCCCCTCCCGAAAAAGTCCATCCCTTAATCCCACCCTAGGTCATCTGGCTCCTCTAAGAACCCAGCTCGTTCTCCAAGAACACAAGTCTGTTTTCTTCAAGATCTCATAGTCCTTACCCCCATGGCTGTATTCAGGGCCACTCCTTTTTTTTTTTTTTTATCACCATAATACTCTCTCTCTATATCCCATATTTTCTCTCTCTTTCTCTCTGCACTCAGCATATCCTATTATTGTAAGTATTTATGTATTTGTCTCTTCCACAAAACTGTGAGCTCCTTGATAGTATATACTAGGTCCTGTTCACCAACTGCTAGCACATAACAGGTGTTCAATAAATGTTGAATGAATGAATAAAAACCTATGTTCCTGACTTGAAAAAAATGAACGAATGGGGAGGAACTGCACATTTTTTCGTTGTTGGGTTTTTCTCTCGATCTGTTAAAGCTATGTCTACTTGCTAGCAAACAACAAAGAAGTATTCAAAGGAAAGCCGGCTGTCTCCTCTCCCCACCCTTGCCTTTGAGGTCACCTTGGTGTGTACTGCTCTATGGTATTCTCTGTGCCCACAGAGCACACACATATGCACACATATGGACTTTTCTCAGTTTACAAAACCGGGATTATGTATTACATACACTTTATTCTAAAACTTGCCCTTTTTCACTTAACAATGTACGATGGCCATCCGTCCAGACCAAACACATTATGGATCTAACTCATTCTTTCTAATAGTTGCATAATAGTCCATCATATGGATGTGCCATAACTTAGTCCCTCATTCCCCAATGGATGAACATTCAGATTTCTTCCAGTTTCATGGAAGTTCTGAAAACAAAGATTATGATCTAACATTTCTAAGAGCATACATACTTTGAGGTCTTTCTCTGCCAGTGCATTGGACTCTATGCACACACACCTGCACCTTTCTTCTCAAGACCCAAGCTTCTGAAAAGCCAGTGGGTTCATGAGTGATCTCTTATGTGTACACTGTCACATGCCTTGTACAGACTAGGTACTTAATATTTATTATATTTAACCAAATCTAACAAAGTATGTACTGCTTGCCACACTGAATTCTGAGGACTTGGGAGGAAGAGAATAAAAATAGGGAATTTTCATTCTTATCTTTATGTATTTCTTACTTGAATTTATAATATAATACTTTATAATTTAAATATTTAGTATATCTATTAATTTGCTAATATAAATATTTTTATTATATTAATATATTATTAATGCATTGTAATATGTTATTTTTATATTTCATAAGCAGCTTTTTTTCAAAACTTGCTGGATGATACAGAACCGTGAATTAGAAGAAACTAGCCCTAATCCAGTGGATGCCAAATGTCCCTATACATAAGAATTCATTGGGGCTTATTAAACATTCAGATTCCCAGGCCTCTCTGAATATTCTCACTCAGTAGATCTGAAACAGAGCCCTCCCATCAGCATGTCAAATATTCCAGATGATTCTTATTGCTGTACCGTAATGATTTTTAGAATTCACAGGGTATCTTTACACATACATGGATTTGGGGGCTCTGCTTTCAGAGCTTATGAGCCACTAGATCTGGAATGAGGCCTGGGAATCAACATTTTAAGAAGATTACCTAGACTGTTCTCCCCAGTTGTGGAAACTCTAAGTGTTACAATTTCCTCTAGCTGGCAAACCAAAAATCAAGATACGATGGCTCCATTTAGGCCTTTAGTAGTAAAAATACAACACCAAACTAAAAGCCTTTGATGAAACTATTCTAAAAGACCACAAGACGGGAATGCCTTAACTTGTCCTATCACGGAATTAAAGAATATTTTTTATTGTTAGCTTGAATAGTGAATTGAATTTTAGCACGCTTTTTCAATCTTAAAGACCAGAGGAATTAAAGAATGATCCTTTTCTCTCTAAAATTTTTAATAAAATCACTTTTCTTATGAAATTCAATAGTTTTCAATGTTTAAAAAATATTTCTACCCCATCATAACCTATAAGCCTAGATATTAGAAATAAGCAGAGATCATTTCTTAGGTTAATGAAATGTATCTTTCCAAATGTCTAAAGATCTACCTATTTATAAATTAGGTATTTAAATAGGCACATTAACTTTCTGACCCTGAAGCTTTATCCCTACTTTCAGGAGTATAGGTGAGAGCAGATACTGAATTAGAAAATCACAGCAAAGCTCATAGTTTGACATCTTTTGCAAAAAATAAATGGCAAACAGACATTTTTCCACACCAGCTCAATTCCACAGCTACTCTACTAGGTACTCTGCTAATCACTTAGAATTGGTTTGTTTGTTTGTTTTACAAATTCATAAAAACACAAGTGCTTCATAAAAACATCAGAAAAATCCTCAGTCGGTAATATGCAAGAAGTTCTGGTTCTCAAAACTGAAGTAGGAGGAAACAGAGTGGAAATAGCAAGTTAATAACAGCAAGGATCAACTGTCTTTTTTCCTTCACTCTGTCATTACCCAATGCCCATGAAAGTATTGGGTCTTACAACCTACTTACAAAGGCCATTTCCTTTAAACTTAAGTATAGGCATTTTCTCTCTCTTCTTGGTAAATCAATGATTGGGATGTTTACTAATATTCAAAGGACTAATAATGAAAAGGCAGTAAAACAAAGTGATGTGATCAGAAGTCAGACAGACCTGGATGGAAATCAGGATCTGCCACTTACCAACCATCCGAGCTCAGGAAAGTTACACAATCTCTCAATACCTCAGTTCCTTCATCTGTGAAATGAGGAGGTAATAACAGTACCTACTTGACAGTTATTGTGAAAATTAAATGATTTAATACATGTAAAGTACCTGACAATAATAAGTATGCAATAACTGCTATTAGTTACCATGGTGTTTTGCCCCTGCAATAGTAGTCAGATTTTTAACTATTAAATGCAAAATTATCAACACAGAGTTTGAAGAGAAAACAAGACAACAGAGTGACATGTGTATGTTTAACTCCAAATCATTCTTCTTGAAACCAGGTTCAAGAAGAAATATTTGAGAAATACTGAGAAATATCTGAACCCAACCCAGGGCTCTAGCCCTCTGAATCCCTGGGGCCATCCTCATTCATATCCTCAGATAAACCACAGAAACCCCATAATAGAAGGGGCCAGAGACAAGGCAAAACTTCCAGGTATGTTGCGGGAGGGCGGAGGAGGTGGGTGGGGAATTGGTTTCTTAATGAACTTGACGCTTCCTAGGACATGCCAGCTTCCCAATAGTTATATGGCTCCTATGGTGTGCAAGGTACTGTACTAAGGGGTTTGGGTGATATATAGCTGGATCAGAAGTGGACTCTGACCACAGAGAGCTTTACAACCTGTGAGGGCTATTCCTCCCATGTTCCTTCTTGTACTTAGGACAGAGATCGGGACCAAGAGCCTTGGGGTTAGAACACAGTTCAGAGATGGTATAGCTAGAGTCCTTTGGAAGATCCCATATACACACCCAGGCCCCTACAATCACATCTGTTCCACCCTCTTTTTTCTTTCTTTAAACACAAATCATTAGGCAACATTAGGCAGATAGTTTCTTGGGGCCTCATGTCACCTCTGGCACCCAGTATTTACAAATGTAAATTCTGTCATTCCACCTAGCCCTTATCACCCCATTTCCAGGTATGGAACCAACGACATATTGCCAGATCAACAAAGACCAGTCTCCTTAAACAGGAATTTAGACATTGGAAATTAGTCTATTCATTACATGCCCCAGAGTGAACCCTGAAAAGCAGCACTAAATTTTCCAACAGATGTTACTGAATTCCTTAACTGTGCCCCTCCAAAAGCAGGGTTAACCCTTCAGAGTAAAAAAAAAAAAAAAAAAAAAAAAAAAAAAAACACAAAAACACCTCTGCAACTCCTCTTACAAGTTTTAGGGTATCAAAAGGGGTGGTACTTATTGCTTTGCAAATACCCTTTCTCAAGATAATATTTTCCTGAAATGCTTATAGCAAAGCAACCAAGTCACTCATTTTAATTGCTAGCAAACTGCACAATGACATGATCTCTTTAATATTTCACTCATAGTAGCAGCCACTGAGCTATGACTAACCCACTCTCCCCAGCATCACCACTGGCTCCAGATGGCAAGAAATACATTCCCTTCACTCTTGCCTGAAAAGCAATTTGGATTTTTTTTTTTTTTTTTTACTTTCACCCTGTTTTACCTGCAATAACTGTTTCACTCTAGAAAGAAAATGGGTGGGGGATGAAGATGAATGCTAAGAGGAGTACAGGTAGAGGGAATTTACTTTTTTTTAATGGGGTGTAAGCACTGCAGCTTTAAATCTTACTGCATCAAGCCCTGGATTCCTTCCATAACCAAGCTGCAAAATGGTAACAAGGAGGAAAAAAATACCTCTTCCTCTCTCCTGGACAGCCCTTCAGGCGGCTCCCCAGCAGGACAAGCAACGGGAAGCCCATCCCCCACGCCTTCCCAGCCCAGCCGTGAGGCTTGTACAGGTGAGCCAGGCACCGACCTTGGCCCTCAGGCTTCTCCCACATCCGGGGATCAAGGTCAAGGGCGAGAGCTTCCTTCTACCCTCCCCAGCCGCCCAGAGCCCAGGGATCCGTTGCCAAAGTTTCAGGCCGGGTTGGGGCCAGCGCGGCTCCCGCAGCCCCTAGCCCTTCCGCACCTGCCCGGCCCGCCCTGGTCCGCGCCCTGCCCCGCCCGGCCTGGCGCGCGGTCGGGGGACGGTGCCCACCTGGTCCCCACTCACCCCTCGCGGACATGGTTCAGGCTGCAGGAGCCGAAGCAGGGAGGGCAGAGGAGAAACCCGGCAGGGCGTGAGGAGGAAAATATCCCCGAAACGCACACCAGCGCACACGCGCCCGCCGCCCGCCGTGGGGAGGCGGCTGGTAGCGCGGGGACGCCGCCCGCAGGACACCTGGCCGCCCGCTGGGCGCAGCGCGGCGGGCAGGCGGGGACGCTGCGACCGCGGGGACCCGCCGCCGGGCGCGGCAACGCTGACAGCCAGCGGCCCGCGCTGGGCGGGGCCCGCCTCTCCGGCCTCCCCCGCCTACCCTCCTCCCAGGCCTCCCACGCCTCCCCCGCCCCAACCGGGCCCACCCTGTCCAGCGGCCACTGGGGACGCGCCGCCGGCTCGGCTGCGGCGCCAGGCGGGGCTTTTGTCCCCGAGCGAGGTGGGGTGTGCAGTAAGGGTCTGCGTCTTCCCCTCCCCCGACTGGGATTCTTAATTTAAAATAATTAATAATAATATTGTTGCTATTATTAGTGGCTTTCCAGCCTCCTGCTTTGGTCCCAGAGAAAGACAGCAAGAAAGAGCTGTTCTGCTCCCTCCCCTAAATGATGCCCTTGACCAGAGAGGAAGACCACGACTGCCCTAGGGGACTTGACCCTTAGTGGGAAGAAGGCCTTGGGCAGCTCATGCTCCGGGGTCAAAGCAAAATTAGCAAAATTAGCGACCAGGGAGCCCCTTCGATGTCTTCTGGGTGGGATGGGCGAGACTTTTCTTCAGCGACCTTTGAGGTAAAGCCCTGCAGAGCAGGGCTGAGCCCACTTGGCTTCTCGAGTCAACAGACACTCCAAGAATGCTGTGGACATATTTGATTCATTGTTTCTACTCTGAAGTGTCAGAGCTGGGCTGGATTGGAGAGGAGGGCTAGCCTTCCAAACAAATCCACTTTTTCTACACACCAGGATAAAACCAGAAAACACAAAAGCAGTCTTCTAGTGCCCAGAAGATAATCTTGATGGTAGAGCTTGATGGTAGTAAGCAATATAACAAAAGCCACCAGATCCAGAAGTTATAAACTGAAGAGGTGGGATTCTAAGCTTGGAGAACAATCACAGTAACTTATTTAACCTGTAAAGACTGATGGAAGAATTCTAAGTTTCAGGAATTCACACTCACTCCCTTCTCCGTCAGCTAGTCCTCTGTATGTTCTCACAACACATATTCTAGTTATTTTCTAAGTGGGCACTTTCCAAATCCATCCTGATATGTATGATGAGTCTGACAATCCAGGAGTATTCAAAGAACATGTGAACATAATAGCTCTAGAAAAAAATAATAAATTGGTGGATAATTGAGCATCATCAAAGAAAGCCCAATCAAATGATCATGTGGTGAAGGAAATATGAGAAAGAAAATAAGTAATAAGGGGCACCTGGGTGGCTCAGTCGTTAAGCGTCTGCCTTCGGCTCGGGGAGTGATCCCAGAGTCCTGCGATCGAGCTCCGCATCTTCCACCCCGCATCTTCTCCCTGCTCCGCTGGGAGCCTGCTTCTTCCTCTCCCACTCCCACTGCTTGTGTTCCTTCTCTCACTGGCTCTCTCTCTCTGTCAAATAAATAAATAAATAAAATCTTTTTTTTTTTTTAAAGGGAGATAAGTAATGAAAGTAGAAGTGCTCAAATTCAACTACCAACTACAAAAATTAACTCATTTATCCATCTTGACAACATCTTTTTCACTGTATTCTAGGCAAAAAACTTGCCAGTAAATCACAATCCAGTTGGTTCAGTCTCAAAATAACTCTTCTTTCTGGCTATCCTCAGTCCACTATTAGGTCTTCTGACCCAAAGGATGATTACACTATTAGCCTAGCTGCTCTCTCCACAACTAGCCTCCACCACCTCTGGGTCATTCTGCCTATTACCTTAAGAATGGTTTTCCTAAAACACTATTTATACTATGGCATCTTCATACTCCAAAACCACCAGTACATTCCCACTGATCTCCAGATAAAGCCTCAACATTTCAAAATGTCTTCATCTACACAATGAATCCATTCAACAGACTTTCATTGAAATATACTATGTACCATTCTCTATGGTAAGTACTAGAGTTATAATGGTGAACAAGATAGAAATGTCCACCTGGAGCTTAAGGTCTACAGAGATTTTAAAGTCTGTAATCTATCCTCTCCCACCTCTCCAGCATCATCTCAAGCTATTTCCCTAAGGAAACATTCTGTTGTAAACAGAACACTGTCCCCTGTTTCTCAATAACATCATAACATCCAGTCTCCCTCATTCCCATTGCTCATTCTCATTGCTCTTCCCAAATGCCCTTCTTCTCACCCAAATTGTTATACAATCCCTCCTCATGAAATGTTCCCCAGCTACCTTAACCCACACTGATCTCCTTGGTTTCTCTACTTCTGTAGCCTGTACTTTCAGAACCACCTATTTTTACTTAATTCGATGCTGTGTCGCTATTGATAGGTTTTGTTATATGTGTTTCCTGTCTTCCCAACTGTTGTAAGTTCCTTGAAATCAGAGACTTGGATAGTTTTGTTGAACTGAATTTGTTCTGGAAGTATATTACAGAACATTTTTATACAGGACACCGTACTCACAAGATAGGGAGGTCCCAAAATTGTGTGTTTTTCTACCTTTATCCTTTAGTTAATATCCAGTCCTTTTCTCCAACTGCCTCAACAGCTCTGGTCCTTAGGACCTCACATCAGAAATACAGGTACAGTGCAAAAGCCTCATAATGAACAGATCTTACTTTTATCCTTAAGGTGCTTATAAAAGACTAACACACTCCTATATATAATTACAAGTCTGAAATAAGACACCTTACAAAATACTGTTAGACACACAGTTAGTACTCAGTACCCAACTGACTGGCAGCTTAGGAAATTGTAAGTTTATTGTTAAAGATTATCTTCGACTAAAGAAAGTTTGCCCTATGAGTTTAGCATTAGACTTTGGGTTATGTATCAGTTCAGATTTTAAAGTATATATGATTTGGGGCACCTGGGTGGCTCAGTTGGTCAAGTGTCTACCTTTGGCTCAGGTCATGATCCCAGGGTCGTGGGATTGAGTCTCCAGTCGGGCTCCCTGCTCAGCAGGGTGTCTGCTTCTCCCTCTCCCTCTACCCTTCTCCTTGCTCATGCTCTATCTCTCAAATAAATAAATAAAATCTTTAAAAAATAAAATATATATGATTTGCTTATATTTTGGAGTTATGATACTTTGAAATACCTTTTAGGGTCAATCATGTCATCCCAGAATCTCTTCCTATAATCTTAGAAATCTAAAACCAATTCTTCCAACCACAGAGCAACGAAGTTCCTATTAGTAGCCTAACATTCTAACAAATTTCTCATCTAAAATAACTGATAATACTTTAGAAATCACCTTACAGTTGTAAAGAATTTTAAGAGAAAAGTTAAGTGCCACTTTTTTGAGAAAGAGAGAGAAAGTGTGCACTTGCTTGTGTGAGTGGGTGTAGGGGTGGGGGTAGGGAGAGAGAATCTTAAGCAGGCTTCCACACTCAGCATGGAGCCTGACACAGGGCTCGATCTTACGACTCTGAGATAATGACCTGAGCTGAAATCAAGAGTTGGACACTTAACCAACTGAACCACTCAGGCACCCCTAAGTGCCAGTTTTTAAAGTCAGAAAATTAAGTATATTCTATTGGTTGAAATTATAAAAAGGAGTCTATATAGACCAAAGGGAAAAAACACATTTCAGTCTGTGTTTGAAAAAAGATAAGTTACTATTTGACTCTTGCCAAAAATACCCTTTCAACTTCTACTGGAAGGAAATTCAGTGTACATTATCAGTAATTTCTATTCTTTATTGATTTTTTTTAAAGTTTTACATTTTAATTCCAGTATAGTTAACATACAGTATTATATTAGTTTCAGGTGTACAATATAGTGATTTGATACTTCTATACATTACTCAGTGCTCATGACAATAAGTGTACTGTACTCTTTAATCCTCACCACCTATTTCACCCATCCCCCACTCATCTCCCCTCTGCTAACCATCTCTTTTATTGATTTTTTTAAATGATTGAATATGGATTCTTACTCCCACAGCTTTTTAACTGCTGACTCACCATCATTTCTCACTCTGAACCTAAATTTCTCATAAGTAGCATGACAATAATTCTGCTTTTTGCATAACTTCAAGTTAAAAAAAAGAGGCAGGCTGAGCTGCTCAATGACTTTTCAGCAAATACCTTTGTAATATATACCATGTAATAGCCAATGAGGAAGGTATGGCAAACAATTAGATAAAGTCTCTGTCCTCGTAGACACTTGCATTCTAGTAGACAAATATACAAGCTGGAGAGGCTAGACTTCATTTAGCCGGGCCAATTAAAAGGGGCTAAGATGATCCCACATCAGTAGCATGCCTGGCTCCCAAGAGAAGCAAACAAAAATCCTATTTTGATAAAAGCGTTTTCAATTTAGACCCCCTGGATTCCACAGATGATCAACCAAAAATGAGGTCATAATAAAAAATTACCAAATACACGGGGTGCCTGAGTGGCTCAGTTGGTTAAGCGTCCAACTCTTGATTTTGGCTCAGGTCATGATCTCAGGATTGTGAGATCAACCCCTGCATCAGGCTTCATGCTGAGCATGGAGCCTACTTAAGAGTTTCCCTCTCCTCCCTCTGCCCCTCCCTGCTCACACTGTCTCTAAAAAAATTTTTTTTAATTTAAAAATTAAAAAAAAAGAGATGAAATATATAAGGTAATAAAATAAAGTAATAAAAGATATAAATCACAAGAGACTATCAAAAATGACCAAGTAAATTTCAAAAAGAGTCAAATAGAAATTTAAAATATCAATAGTTAGAATTTTTTAAAAAATTCAATGGATAGGTAAAACAGAACATTAGTTGGAACAAAAGAAAGAATTACTGAAATGGAAGGTAGATATTAAAAATTACTAAGAACACAGCTCTGAAATATAAGGATATGAATAATATAAGAGAGGTTAAGATATATGGAGAATAGGGTGAGGTCTAATGTATAATTAATACATAAATTATAATTAATAGGAGTCCTACAAGAGAATAGAAAACATGGAAGAGAGACACCGTTTGAAGAAATAACAGCTGAAAACTTTATAAAAAGACATAAATCCATAGATAAAGGAAATATAACATCTAACAAGCAGGATGAATAAAAATCACATTGTCTTGAAACTGAACAACACTAAAGACAAAGAGAAGACCTGAAAAGCAGACAAAGAGAAAAGACATAGCCTACAAAGAGATAACAGAGTGACAACAAACTTCTTGATGGGAACGAAGAAAACCAGGAGACAATGAAATTCTGATTAGACTATAACTAGTCATTTAATATTGCATAAACAACAAAAATACATTTCAAAAATGAGGGCAAAATAAAGATACTTAACGATTACACAAATAATGATTTTTCCACTAATTTCTACATTATATGTATGTGTGTGTGTGTGTGTGTGAGAGAGAGAGAGAGAGAGAGAGAGAGAGTCTCCAGCAGACTCCCCACTGAGTGTGGAGCCTGATACAGGGCTCAATCTCACAACTCTGAGATTATGCCCTGAACTGAAATCAAGAGCCAGATGCTTAACCAACTGAGCCACTCAGGCACCCCTCAAATTGCTGGAAACCAGTAACAAAGAGGAAATCATGTAAGTGGCTAGAATAAAAAGAAACTACATGCAGAGCAACAAAGGTAAGAAACAGAACAGACTTCTTAACACAGTTAAGCTGTAAAGAAGACAATGGAAAGAATTTTTTAAGTGCTGAAAGAAAAAACTCTCAAACTAGACTTCCATATCCAGCAAAAATATTCTTCAATAATTAAAAGCTTTCTTCAACACACAAAAGCTGAGGAAACGCATCACCAGCAAACCTGTACTATTAGAATGTTGCAGAAAGTTCTTCAGGGAGAAAGAAAATGATACCAAGTAGAATCAAATAGAACCAGACTCAGACATAACCCAAGTTTTGGAATGACCAGACAAGGGCTTTAAAGTAACTATGAATCTGGATCTGGTGGAAAAGAAGGACAGACAACACATACAAAGAGATGGGGGAATTTCAGCAACAAGACAGAATCAATAAGAAAAGTGAAATGGAAATGCTAGATGTATCTGAGATGAGAATTTCTTCAGTGAGCTCATCAGTAGACTGGACACATCTGAAGAAAGAATCAGCAAATTTGAATATATGTAAAACAAGTTTGATTCAGTCACATATTGAAATATTATACATTTATGATAATAAATACACACCACAGCAGTACCCAACAACATGGCTGAATTGTAGAAACAGAATGTTGCTAAAAACAAGCCATACTAGAAAATGTATCATCTAGGGATACATACTTGTATGGTAAATACTTTTTTTAAACAAGAGAATTCTTTAAACCACACTATAACTCAGTGATGTAGCAGGCTCTGCTTGGCCATAGTTGACTGGACTGAGGTGAAGACTTGATCCAGAATGGGCCAATCCAGTTCTCTCTCTAGAGAATTTGGATTGATTGGGAGAGAGGACACTTATTAGTCTACTGTTTGGCCTCTGCCCTGAGAAGTGAGGTATTGTGAACTGAACTAGGCCCCCCACCCCCAAAACAGATGTTAAACTCTTAGTCTCCAGTGTAATGGTATTTGGACAGGGAGCCTTTGGGAGGTAATTAGATTTAGATGAGGCATTAGGGTAGGCTCCTCACCATAGGATTAGTATTCTTATAATAACAAACACCAGAGTTTTCTGTCTCTCTTTCTTTCCTCCTACCACATGAGGACACAGCAAGAAGACTCCCATGCATCAGCCAGGAAGAGAGCCCTCAGCAGAAATCAACGACGCTGGTACTTGACCTTAGACTTGGTCTCCAGAACTGTGAGAAAAATAATTTCTGTGGCATAGCCACTCAGTCTGTGGTTTTTTGTTGTGGCAGCCTGAGCTGACTAAAATACACAAGGAACTCTGTGAACATACAAAAAGACAATGAATTTTACATTTTAAATGGGTGAATTGTATGGTATGTGAATAAAGCTGTTTTGAAATAAATCACCAGAATCTCTGGGCTCAATTCCAGTCCTAAACTTCCTGGCTGGGAGACCTTGGGCAAGTCATTTAACTTCCAAACATAATGATTAATTGCTTAGGATTTTTAAATCCTGGCTCCCTCACTTGCTCCTCCTGCATCCTGAGGCACAACCTCTGCAAGCCTCAGATGTCCTCATCTGAAAAACAGTTGCTCCCTCTGGGATTTTTAATGAATTAAAAGAGGTAATGAATGTTAAATATATCACCATAGCCAGACATACGGTAAATACTCCATCAAATTAGCTATTATTTGCTGGGTTCAAAGTGTACATAATAGGGGCGCCTAGCTGGCTCAGTTGGTAGAGCACGTAACTCTTGATCTTGGGGTCGTAAGTTTGAGCCCCACAGTGGGTATGGAGCCTACTTTAAAAAAATTAATTTAAAAATGCACATAATAAGAATAATATTCACTTCACAAAGCTATTGGAAGGGGAAAGTGCAATCATGTGTATGAAAGAACTTTTTAATATAAAGCATTGGACATATGGTAATTATTTCCTTGGTTAATACTGGGCACTTTTTGTGGGTCCTACCCCTCTACACTCCCAGTAGAGTCCTATTTTTCACCTAGGGACCTCCTGAACTAATGAGCCAAGACGTCAACCTGTCTAGCACTTTCTTCTGGAATCTTTGTTCAGTTCACCTCAGCCTCTAACTGTGCCCATGTTTCAGAAATTTAAGTGATCTCATGCTTAAAATGGCTATTTGGATGTGAAGCAAACTGCTGCGTTTGATGGCAGCCAGTCTCTTGGGAACTGTGTTCTGAATTGGGTCTATTCTATCCTTCAGTAAATAGTAAATGCTTTACTTACCAGTATGTGGGGGGCCTAACATAATGAAACTGTTAGTTTGAAGCAGACGGTTAGAAGCTGGTCATGCAGCATGTTGGAAAAGTTATGCATAAGTTGGCAGTAACTGGGGGGAAATTAAAAGAAAAATTGGATCAAAAAATGGAGAGATAAAGTCAAAACAGAGGAATGAGTAATTGAGTCCAGATCCAGGCCAGAATGTGAAGCTTGAAGGGCCTTTAATTTAGACATGAGGGCCAGGGACAGAGTGGAGATGTTAACTATTTCAGACATAAGCTCTGTCATTAGAAGAAATCAGTACAAGGGAATCAAGGCAGAGGTAAGAAAAGATTTTGTTCTCTAGCAGGAGTCAGGCAAAAAAGTACAAGCTGTCCAAAGGTACCCACTCCAGGGACTATTGCCCTTAAAGGAAAAAAAAAAAAAAGCCCACAACGAGAAGCAAGGTACTCACACAGCCTAAGAAGGGACCGGGATGTTGAATGGACATTCGAGGGATGGGGAGTGGCAACTGGCTAATTCTAACCATCAAGGATTATGCATCTGCTGCTGGCTTGCATCTCCTTAGCTCCAGAAGAGAGGCGAGACACCCAAACAATATATAACTGGATGCTCGTTCTAAACACTATGGACAAGCCAGCAAGGGCACATTAGCCACAGGAAGTTCTCACCGTTCTGTCTCACTTACGACAAATCTATAGGAGTGCTGAAGACACACATTTGACAAACCCTCTCAGTCATTATTTAGATACATTAAATCACACCAGGGGCACCTACAGCCCAAGGATGGCATTGCTGCTTATAACACTGAACTGGCTGACCTGCTCCATCTCTCTTCACACCACAAGTGCAGGAAAGTCATAAGTAACATGAAAAAAAAAAGTCCTGGTCTATAGCTTGTGACTATACTCCAAATCAGATGTTTTTAGTGGCCTAAAATATGTTCCTACTCACGGGCACCTGGGTGGCTCAGTCGGTTCAGCATCCAACTCTTCATGTAGGCTCAGGTCGTGATCTCAGGGTCATGAGATCCAGCCCCGCAGCAGGCTCAGTGCTTGGTGTGGAGCCTGCTTGGGGTTCTCTCTCTCCCTCTGCCCTTCCACTCCACTGCTGCCATGCATATTCTCTCTCTCTCTCTCTCTCTCAAAAATGTTCCTAATCACTGAAAATCAACATTATATGTCACAAAAATTTGAATAAAATCTAATACAAGTAATGTTCCTGATATACAGGGAGAAAGCTCTTGCTAATAAGGTCAAAGCAATGTCAACTCCTGATGGGAAGATCACAGTGATTCTATGATCTGATTGCAGAGTCTAGCCCGTGGAGTACAAAAGTGAACATCACCTTAAAGGAGTATAGAGCTCCAGTCTGTACAACCTGACATAGCTGATCTTTATGTCGCACATTTGCAAAGTCCCAAATTATGTAATATTCAGAGGGTATGAAGCCAAGTAACTCAGTGCTGAAAAGAGTTTCAGAGGACCTGTAAATAGTCATAAGGATGAAATGGTGGACAACAAAGCCATATTTGGTGCAAGTAAGATCTTTAGTAACACCTTACATAATATTTTCTTCCACCAGTTTAAAGATGTCATTCCATCATCTTTTTCCATAGTTTCTGTTGAGAAGACTGCAATTAGTCTTACTGTTGTTTCTTTGAAGGTGAATGTCTTTTTTCCTATTTTTAAGATTTGTCTTTATCTTTCTCAGTTATCATCAGGTTGGCTATGACATACCTATGTGTGATTTTCTTTTCTTTTATCCTGTTTGGGGTTCAGTAGGCTTTTTAAAAAATCTTTGGGTTAATGTTTTGTTTTGTTTTTTTTACAAATTTCTTCTGCTCTATTCTCTCTCAAGTAATAAGTAAGCCAGACTGTTTTTAGACCACTTGTGTTCCACATGTCTCATATGTCCTGTTCTTTTTCTTTCATAACTTTTCCTTTATGGATTTCAGTTTGGATGATTTCTGTTGACCTGTCCTCAAATTCACTAACTCTGCTTTGCTTTGTCCTGTCAAACTCACCTGAAGTGTATTTAACTTCATGCAGTATTTTTTTCATTTCCAGAATATGCATTTGATTCTTTTTTATAGATTCTAATTTTCTGTTGGACTTCTCTTTTTATTCATTTTTCCATATTTTTGTTAATTGTTAATCAGAATTATATTTAAAGTCCTTGTCATTTAACTGTAACACATAATCATCTGTGGCTTTATTTGTATTATCTATTTCTTCTCTTGATTATTGGCCATATTTTCCTACCTTTTCAGATATTTTGTAATTTTTATTGTATGCCAGACTTTGTATACAGGAATCCAGAGGCTGCAGATGATGTCATCTTCCATTAAATAGGCAGAGCACCTCAACCAAAACAGGGATATCTTTGTATCTGTTCCTCAGGTGTGGCCCTCCTGGCTTGACTGAGAGCCCACTGGGTCTCTATCTCTTCAGTTCTTCAGAATTGGTTCTATCACTCAGAGGTTTTGAGTTTAGCTTTTTGCATTCTGACCCCATTCACTGCAATATTTACCAAATGTTTTAAGGGGGTAACTGACTATATATTTGTGCCAGGATCTCTCCTTCTGGCGGGACTTTGTCTCAGAAGTTCTGTGAAACTAGGAGATTTCATTCTGCCTTTTAGAAGCTCCTAGCCAAGTCCTCTGGCATCCAGGAATCAACAAATGCTCCTTTGTCTTCAATTGTAAACTAGTTTACAATCTGTCAAGCCAGCCCCACACAGTCACCAAAAAAAGCTCCACTAGTTTCTCTTTTCCCTGGAAAGGTCCCTCTTCCTAGGCCATGCCTGATTCTTATTCCTCACCCAGAACTGACAAATATCTCCAGGAAAGAAAATGGCCAGAGACTGTCAGCAATCCTAGGAAGGGCTCTTCCCTCTCTGGAATTTTAGTTCTTATAGTCTTACTGTGTCTACAGCTCTCTGATGTCTTTTAAACAATGAATTTTGTAACTTACCCTTTTTTCCCCTAGCTCTTGCAGCAAGAGCACTGGCTTTCCATGCCTTACTATATTTTCCCTAGAAGCAGAAGTCAGAAATCAGCCTGCAATATTTCTTCAAAACGTTATTTGCCAAAGTTGAGACCTCTTACATAGAATCCCTTGACCTGTCTGCATAGGCAGGTTGTTTTCAGTAATCTTTCCACTGCAATACTACAGAATTAAGATCACCTTTGGTTGTCACTAGCTTTCCAAACTTGTTACTCTTTGCTTCTCCCAGCGATTCTTTCCTTTCCACATTCCATTCGCCACCCAAACACACATACACATGCATAAAAATATACACATACTACATTTCAGCAATACCAGACTACTGTAGTTTCCTCAGATAAATCATGATGTTTCCTCTGCCTGGAATGCCCGTTACTTCCTTTTTTTCATAGGTAACTCTTCCTCATCCTTCTAGAATCTTCACCTCTTACTGGAAGCTTTCCTTGTTTCCAGCCATTCCTTTTTTCTGTAACTCCATTCATTGTTCTGTATTCCTATCACAGAACTATGCTGTGTTGAAATGATCCGTTTACTGATTGATTCTTCTTTCCACCACACCTCCTATCATACAAAATGGGATCCTTAAGAAAATTTGCCTCGTCAGTCTCTTTTTCTCCAACACCCAGTGCAACGGGTTGGCATTAATGTTGATTGAGTTGTACTCTCTCCGGTGTGCCATAATGCATTTTGATTCAGGATGACTAGATAACAGCAAAGCCATTAAGAGCTTCATCTCCAAGGCTTTTTGACATTGATTTTTTTAAAGGTACATTTCCTGAGGTCTCACCCGTGCCAAAATATGAAGAAAGTAATAATTTCTCTCTGACTAAAGTGGGATAACTAATGATTTATTCTTTACTTAATCAATAATACTAGCTAACACTTACATAACTCATACTAGATGCCAAGCATTTTACATACATCATCTTATTTCATCTTTACAACCACTTTCTAAGGTAAGCATTATTGTCACCCCCGTTTTACAGAGGAAAAATCTGAATCACAGAGAGTTTAAGTAAGTAGCAGGCTACAACCTGAATATAGGTTATCTGGTTTCGGGGCCATAAAATTAACCACTATACTACAGAGCATGTCTTCTTGCCTTCCTTTCCCTCTTGTCTCTTTCTCTTAAATGTTCATTATATAAATAGTACATTAGTACATTCATATTGTGAAAAATACAAAACCAAAGCAAAAGTGCACCTTATTCTAACTTCCACCCCCGTTCAGATTTCTTCTGCGGAGGTACTCACTGCTGTTTGTTTGACGGGCGTCCTTCTAGACCTATTTTGCTTTGCTTACATACAAATATATAGTGTATACGTGTACATAAACCCAGAGAAGTATTTTTCTACAGATTGCCACACGTTTCCACCTCAGTATTTGTAGATCTATTTCATTCTTTGAACGCTGCATAGTGTGGATATATCCCATAGTATGGATGCATTATAGTTTATTAACCATTTTCCTTTGTTTCTGATTTCACTATTACAAATACTGCTGCAATTGAATATCCTTCAATGTGTCTCTTTACGATTGTTTGCAAATAGATGTCTAGAAAAGAACACTTAGAAATAAAATTACTGGGGAGGAAGATTGTGTCAACATTTTTTTTTTTAATGGCAACACACAAGCAGCCTTCCAGTGAGACTGTAAATTTTATTCTTTGTCATTCACAGATAAAAGGGGTTGAGGCTGTTGTGTTTCCAGGAAATCAATTCTGTATATAAACACTGTCCCTTTCTGACACATGAAGGAAAGCTCAGGTCTTCCCTCTTAACCGCTTCATCTTCAGGAAGAAAGGGTTTTGATGTAGGTTGTAGCACAAACGGAGTCCTTGAGAACACAAAATGGGTTTCCCGAAAAAGGAAGGGGCAGGCCAGAAGGAAGTGAATTTTCTATGGGAAAAAATTAAGTGGGTCAAAGTTTTCTTTCTCCTCTTGAGTTTCTCTTTTCTACATTTTGTGACCTGTATGGTGAGAGCAAGCCAAGGGCATGTCCCTTTACCCTTGAAAGGCCACACTGGACAGCACAGGGTTCAGGGTAAAGAAAGCACAGAGTGAACAGTTCTGGAAAATTCTGCTCTCAACCCCTAAGGAAGATGAGGGCAAGAGACCAGAGAGGGTGAGGACTGAGGAATTAGCTAGAAGCAATATGCAATTGCCTGGAGGTTCCCCTGTCCACACACCCCTCACAACTCTAGAAAAGTCACAGAGGTAATGCCTAGTGACTGTTAGTGGCATCAGAATCACTTCTTATGAGAAAAAACCAACAAGTATTTAAATGAATTTTTTTCCTTAAAAGGCTTTAAAATTCGACGCAAGTACTAGTATTACTTTATATGTTATTTGTAATGTTGTTTTAAACATTATTATAATGTTATTTTAAATTTTATCTTACTTGAATTTACTCCTAGTAGAGTAAGTTGATAATCCTCTCTGAGGCGCTTTTTTGAAAAAAATTATCAATAAGGCTCCATCCTTACACTTTTTCTGCACGCTGTAAGGATAAACAGGCTGTACTTTTAATATAAGATTGAAGTTACAGAACTCTCTGATAGCAAACTAACTGACTAAATTTGTACTCATATAACTAGAGCATATTATTATCATAGTCTAACTTATCACATTGCCACAATCCAAATATGCTCTTTCCATATGTGTTTGATCAGGGAAAAACAAAAGGTATTTATGGCTTAATACTGTCATTGGTGCTTTTTTCCTCTTGTTCCATTTGGGTTACCATAAATATTTCAATTCCTATCAGCAATTCTAGCTCTTTGTCTCGTAAGTACTATTAGTAATTCAAGGGCATACACACCAGGGATTCTCTGCTTAAGTAAGGCTACCCATCTGTGAAACTAGGAAGCAAGAATATCCTGAGTCTTCATACTGCCACCTTCAGGACATGGATCTTTATTCAGAACTCTGGAATGCTAAAAATGAAAGGAAATGAAATTTTAAAATAGTGACCCCCCTCCAAAGTTGCCATTTATTTAACCCCTACTGTGCACAAGGCCTTACGCTAAGAATGTTTTACTACTTCTTTCACTATTTATTTCTATAAGGTAGATCCTTATTTACGTAAGTTGATTCCTTCATTCATCCAACCAAGAAATAAATAGGGGGCTGAGATTAAGATAAGAACAATAGAAAGGTAGATTTAAATTGATTTAGCATCAAAGGAGCAGTAAGAGTTAACCATAAAGAGAGCAAGGAACAGATCATTTTAGAAAAGGGTGCATCTACAAAACTTCTGTATGGGGGGGCAGGGGGGAAGGGGATGTGGCCTGTTCAAGGACTAGGAAACCAACCACTGTGAGCTTTCAGCAGAACAGAGTGAACTTGAACGATCACACTTCAAGTTGGACAGGTAAGCAGGGACTAGTTCAAAAACCTGAAATCTGATTTTTAAACTAAATGTACTGAAGGACCACTTAAAGATTTTAAGCAGGGAAGCAATGATCAGATCTACAGTTCATGATTATTTGTTGCTACTATGTGGAGATGGACTGGGAGGAGAGGTGGAGAATTAACGTTCAGAGATCAGTTGGAGGCCGTTACAGGCATTGAGCTGAGATGATGGCAGCCCTAGATGTGATGGACAGTAGAAGTGAGGGATAAAAACAAGAGCTGAAAGATATTTTGGAGGTAGAATTGACAGGATTTGCCGCCGGATTCGACATGAGGATGGACGGGGAAGAACTGTGATGATGTCTGAGTCTTCAAGTAGATGGTGGCTCCATTTCCTGAAATGGAGCGTGTTGGGATGGAGAAGACAAGCAAGGGAAAGGTTTGTGGAATTCGATCTGGAACTTCATTTTGGCCACGAGTTTGAGCTGTTAAGTTTAAATAAACAGCTTGATGTTTGAGTTCGGACGTTAGGCGGGAGGTCTGGACTGCAGACACGAATCTGAAATTGATCAGCATAATGGTAGTATTTAAACACATGGAAGTTAGTGAGATTATTTTTTGAAACTAGCGTATGAAAGGAAGAAGACAGTGTCCAGGACTAACTCCCAAGGAATGCTAACATGTAGCCATGGGATAGAGGAAGAGCCAGCAAAGGAGAAGATAGAAAAGCTGAAATGGGTGGAAAACCAGGAAGAGTGGCATTGAGTAAACAAGAGAAAGGGGACTTCTGTGAAGGGGAAAATGGTCGCACATATGCAGGCAGTATGAGGGTAAATGTTTAACAAACGGCTATGGGGGAAAGGCTCTGACTTGCGGCATTTGCTGGTTTCTGTAAACGTTCTCATCATAGTGATTTTCAAGGTACCAACATGTCTTCACTGAACTTGGAATTGGAAAAAGCCACACATAATTAGCTGTCAGGTACCATTACTATTCGGCTCCAGGACAACACTACTGCTGAGAGGGAGCATGAGATGAGCACAGGAGAATGTGCATTGAATTTGACAAAATGAAGGTCATTAGTCACCTTAACAAGGGTTGTTTTCAGACTCTGGGGGCAGAAGCGAGTTTTAAGTGGGTAAAGGAATTCAATGAAGGTAAGAAAGGAAAGACAATGCATGACTTTCATAAAGAAATGGACAGCAGCTAAAGGAAGAAGAGGAGGCTAGATAAAACAAAAATTAACTCAGTGAGGTTAAGATTTTTGTCCTAAAATGCATCAAATAATTATAAGTGGAAGGGATAGGATTTGAACCCAGCTTTGCTTGACTCCAAAGCTTATGCCTTATTGAGAGCTACCTGAATTTAGAGAAAAAAAAAATTGTGTAAACTATCTAAACATAGAATTATAGATGATTTTTTTTTAAAGATTTTATTTATTTATTCAACAGAGATAGAGACAGCCAGCGAGAGAGGGAACACAAGCAGGGGGAGTGGGAGAGGAAGAAGCAGGCTCACAGCAGAGGAGCTTGATGTGGGGCTCGATCCCATAACGCCGGGATCACGCCCTGAGCTGAAGGCAGACGCTTAACCGCTGTGCCACCCAGGCGCCCCAGAATTATAGATGATTCTTAAAAATACTTTTCTGTATTTTCCAATTTTTTTCATTAATAGAATAAATAACTCTTAAAATCATAAAAATACTTATGAAGCTATAATGGATTTTATATTTGCAGAGTAACTACTGGGATACAGCGAAGTATATAAAAACTATTAACTAGTCAGTCAAGTGCCACATAAATAGCCTATTACCAAACGGTGCCACCTAGTGCAAAGCTTACTTCTCAGATAAATACTTAAACTTGAATTTCATTGTACAGCTTATAAATCAACACACATTGAAATATCTGTGAACTAAAATACCTAAAGGTGCGACCCTCAGAACTCATGACTTCATAGATTCCATTTCTGAAATGGTTTCACAACATTAGATGTGGGAAGGGTCCATGTGTTTTGTCCTGTGTTTTGTGGACTGTTAAGGACACGACACAGCTCGAAAGATAATAATGGTAGGAACCAGAAAGTGATGTCGCTTTCTGGAAAAAATTGAAGGCTCTTGAATTCAAATTCAAAATAAATTATAATTATTTTTCTCTAGAATACAGTATATAATAATGGAATAAGTTACTTGGGGATTTGGATTTCATGAGGACGTTTTTCCTTTGGCTTTGTAAGAAGACAGATCTCTAAGCAGAATAAGCATTCTTAGAACAGGTGGGGGGTTGGCGCATGGATGTGGATGCAATAGACAGTTGTGGATCCATTTTATAATTGTAATATCATTTGTGGGTACATACAAACTCTAAGGTTATGTTATATTTTTAGATTATAGTACTAAACTACAATAATAATAATTTTGAGTGAATATAAAATTTCATACTAACAGAAATAGTTTTTTTAAAGGTTTATTTATTTATTTGAGAGAGAGAGAGAGAGAGAGAATGCACGT
This sequence comes from Ursus maritimus, assembly GCF_017311325.1. Classification (NCBI taxonomy): domain Eukaryota; kingdom Metazoa; phylum Chordata; class Mammalia; order Carnivora; family Ursidae; genus Ursus; species Ursus maritimus. Next base: position 15,802,889 of record NW_024426885.1, on the reverse strand, counting down.
GAGCACGCAGGGGGAGGGAGGGAGAGCTGGGTGAGAGAGAAACATTAGCAGACTCCACACCTGTGGAGCCTGACGTGGGACTCGATCCCACCTCCCTGAGATCATGACCTAAGCCAGAAACAAGAGTTAGACACAACCCACTGAGCCACCCAGGTGCCCCTAGAAATAATTTTTTAAGAGCATACATATAATCATTTCTTTTTCTTTTTAATACAACATTTAATAGAATTACATTTAGTTTTTTTTAAGTAGAAAAAAAGAAATTGATGGATATTTTCTTAAAACAGAGATAAGTATATTGTTTGCGGATAATGCATCTACTAGAAAAATCCAAGAGCATTTACAGTAACACTACTGGAACTATAGAGTATGGTCTACACAAAAATAAACAGAAATCAATAGTTATTACACATCAGAAGTAGTGCGTTAGAAAATGTAAGGGGGGAAGATCCTATTTATGGTATCATGAAAACCTACAAAATTTTCAAAATGTCATTACGAGTATAAAAGGCACTGTTGCCCGCTAGGATTGGACCACATGTGCGTTTAAATCTGTTTGATGGTGAGTTGTGGGTGGGGTGAGTTGAGGATAGACTTGTATTTAGTTTTAAGCACCTTCAAAATTTATCTTTCTTTGATGAAAACTCACTTTATATGAAAAATGAAAGTTAATTTTTTTTTTGTTTTTACTTAAAAAATAGCCTCACTAATAGACGACAGATAGTACAGTATTACACCAGGATTTGCCAAGTGGCTCCCATGAAACTATTTGATCAGACTGCCACCTACAGGGGACAAGAAAAGCAGAGAGGCACTAAAATATCATCTACCATGTCTCAGGCATCTTATTTAGAAAAATGATAGGGTTGCCAGATAAATACAGAACGCTCACTTAAGATTGCTTTCAGTTAATTACCATACTTTTGCAGTATAAGTATGTCCCAAATATTGTCTATGACATGCCGATACTGAACATTTTTCATTGTTTATCTGAAATTCGAATTTAACTGGGCATCTGTAGTTTTATTTGCTAAATCTGGCAACCTTTAAAAATAAAGATAACGTTGACCACTCTCTGCTGCGTAAAACCTTTCATTGGGCTCAGGGGAAAGTAGAAGCATCTTAACATGATGTGTAAGAACCTTCACGTCTCTGTTCCCTTCTGGCTCCTTTCTCCTTAGTACCAGCTTCCCAACAACAGCAAAATCTGTCTGTTGCTTAGGTACTTTGCTTGGCCTAGAATATAAAGTTCCCCGGTTTCTCTGTCTTTTAATATTGCTTATGATAATTTTATTATGTAATCACATCTTGCCTCAGGACTTACTAACCGAACATCAAAATTTTCACAGGAGATTATAATTAAATAATATATTACTTCAAGATAAAAACTAATGAGAACATGGAACTTATATAAAAACATTACCTTGGAAAGACACCCTGGAAAATGTTTTATCTCCTGAGAATTTTTGTGTTACTTAAATGCTAATGAAGCAAGGGTCCTATTGAACTTAAACTGTGTGTTTGTGCGTATCTGGCTATATAACTTGCAGGGTTCGGTGCAACATAAAAATGTGGAGCCTCGGGCGCCTGGGTGGCTCAGTCATTAGGCGTCTGCCTTCAGCTCAGGTCACGATCCCAGGGTCCTGGGATCGAGTCCCACATCGGGCTCCCTGCTCAGCGGGGAGCCTGCTTCTCCCTCTCCTCCCTCCTCTTGCTCTCTGCCACTATCTCTCTCTCTCAAATAAATAAATAAAATCTTTAATAAAAAAATGTGGAGCCTCTTGTTCAAAAACTATTAAGAATTTCAATATGGTAACAGGACAACATTAACTCCAAGCTTATAAGGGCAGGGCTCTCACTGCTCAGGTCACCTGCTCCATAGATACATCCCCCCCCGCACCTGAACGTGTTTAGAATTGAAATTTCTCTAAAGGAAGGTCATTTTTGTTTAAACTAGAAGGATATGAATAATTTAAAATTCGTGATGTTTTGAAGATCTTGCTATATGGACCCACTAGACAATCAAGAAGAAAATCAATGTGGACTTTGCAGGTGCACCTGGCTGGCTCAGTCAGTGAAGCGTGTGACTCTTGATCTCAGGGTCATGAGTTCGAGCCCCATGTTAGGTGTAGAGACTACTTAACAAAATAAAATCTTAAAAAAAAAATAATGTGGACTTCACAGTCAATTCAAGGCCTATTTTCATGGCTTAGTGGTTGGGCTTACTGGTTGGCTTTACGGATCCACAAACTATCTCTAATTCTGTGTGTGTGTGTGTGTGTGTGTGTGTGTGCGTGTTCACATGTGCATTTTTAAGGGGAGTGCTTTCATCCGATTCCCAAAGGAATCAATAACCCAAAAAGACTTAAGAGCCACTGCTCTATGAAATTATTTCTTTTTATTTTGACGTTATCTCTACGGCTAGCCATGTTTTGCTTAAAGAAACTTCTGCTGGTAACTGGTTTAAAAAAAAAACTTTCAAGGGGTTGGTGCAGATTTTTAAAACTATGTTTATTTCAAAATATAAAGAAGAAATATAAAAAGAGAAATATAAGGAATAAATAAGTACATCAGGATTCCAGTCAGAGAAATGAAATCTGAAAGGATCTACATTAAACTTTAATATGGTGACTAACATAACATAATAAAAAAACATTAAAATAAAAAGAAATTTAAAAAAATCTAATCATAGTTTAAAAAAAACTCTTATATCGTAGCTGCTACCGTCAGAAAACTTGAAAGATGGTAAAATTGATCTTTAACTGCAATATTTATTATGTAATAGTATGTAATACTTATTGAACACTTATCATGTCTTAGGTACTGTCCCAATTATTAACTCACTCCGTCCTCTTACCAACCCTATACTCCCTATTGTAGAAATGAGGAATCAAGCAAGCAGAGATTAAGAAATTTGCCCAATGACACACAATGGATGGTGGAGACAAGTCTTGAATTGGCCACAAAATCAACATTCTTTATAAACTTCATTTTTTTCTTCATTATTTAGTAGGCCCACTTAGCAATACTTCACAGAATTTTCAATTAGGAGATATCAAGATTAAAGAATTAGAACATGGAAAATGTATCCTTCCAGAAAACTTTTTTCACTCGGCTTCCAGGACATGAGTCCTCTGTGGGTCTCCTCCTGTCTCTGCCTGGCTACTCCTTCTTCAGTCTTTGTGTGGGATTCTCCCCTTCTCCCTATCAGACCTTGAACCTCTTCTCTCCATCTATGTACCCTCCTTAGGCAAAACTAATTCTGTCCCATGACTTTAAATGCTATCCACACGTTGATGATTTTCAAATTTGTATTTCCAAGTTGGGACACTTCCTTGAGTGCCTTCCAAACCTCTCCATTTGGGGTCTAATCAACATCTCAAACTAAACCTGGCCAAAATGAACTGCTGATTCCCTTCTTTCAAGACTCTCAGTTTCCCTCATTCAGTAAATGGCTACCCCATTCTTCTGTTAGAACCAAAAACTTTGGAGCCGTCTGTGTCTCTTCTCCCTCCCTAATACCCCATATCAAATCTATTGGCAAACGAGGTCAACTTAACGTTCAAAATATGTCCAGATGGATAGAAAGCAAAATCCATCCACTTTCTTACCCCAAGCCACCATTATCTCTCTTACCTGGATTATGGCAAAGTCTCTGTGATGGCCATGAGAATATGCCTCTCAGAGGTCCCAGTGTGGAAGGATAATTGACTGGTGGTCCCATCCATCACTGAGTTCACACAGAGTTCACACGGAGGCCACACGTCCCACGGACTGCTTCTGGCTTCTGGCTGGTCAGGAACACTGGGGCGGGTCCATTCCTGGGAGACAGGGGGCTTTGCTACTAGGTGACCTTGGCCCAAGGACTCTCTGTGGCCTTACCAAATTTTCATAGAATTGCACTGTAGTTTCAGACTGCCCCATCTGACCTTCCTGCCCCCATTCTGTCCCTTACCTGGGTCAGACCTACACTGCAGTCTGAAGGCTCCTAACATCTATTCTAGCCCCTTTCCATGTGCCCTCCCAGGTTTTCCTCTTAATAAATCTCTCACACAGCTAATCCCAACATGGCTTCTCAGAGGACTCAGACTAATACAGTCTGTTCATTGGTCTTCCTGCTTCCACAATTACACTCCTACTCTTTACACAGCAGCCAGAAGGAATCAGGTGAAATCAAACTCTTCACCTCTGGCTCTGGGCTCTACAAGATCTGGCCCTTGCTTTACCCATAGATATCATTTCCTTTCTGCTCACTCTGCTTCAGCTGCACAAACCTCCTGGCTATTCTTAACCCTTTAGATATGGTTTCCTTGCCCTTGCACTTGTCTTTCCCTCTGGAATGCTTGTGCCCCAGACATGCACATACCTTGGTCCTTCTCCTCATTCAGGTGTCACTCTCTATCCTCTTATCCTGCTTTATTTTTTCTTCGCAGCATTTACTCCCCATCTGACATATTATACATCTATTTTGTTTATTTGCTTGTTGACTCCCTCTCCCCACTACAACGCAAGTGCCATGAAAACAAGACTTTGTATTCACTCCCATATCCCCAACACAAATAAAAGTGTCTGGCACAGAAGTACTTAAGACATTGTGTTGAATGAATAATCATTTTTTTTTTTTTAGAGGGCAGGCGGGGCAGAGGGAGAGGGAGAGAATCTTAAGCAGACTCCATGCCCAGTGTGGAGCCGGACACGTGACTCAATCTCACAACCCTGAGATCATGACCTGAGCTGAAATCAAGAGTCAGGGGCTTAACTGACTAAGCCACCCAGGTGCCCTTGAATAATAAATTCTTACTAAAAATCATGTATAGGGTCATAAAAATCAAGGAATTTTCAAAGCATAAGTTTGATTACGAACATTGGAGTTTTCTGAAGAATGAGAATACAACTAGAAAAATCAGTACCATAAATAATTAAGGACACACATTTTTTTTTTTTTGCTGATTATAAAAAAAGCTAATTTTTTAAAAAGCAAAGTTCACGTTTATCACTAATCTATTTCATGTAAAATATGAAGTAGTGTTTCATGGCAAGCAAGCTCAAGTCACACTCAATTAGCTGGATTATAACCAGGAAAGTGCTAAAATATCAAGGGAGTAAAAGCTGTCTTGCTATGACTTTTGAGAGAGTAAGTGATACCAGAGAATAGTTAGAAATCTATTTTTCTCAAGGGTAGAGAGAAAAATATATAGGAAAACATTCAAGAATCTCCCTAATGCTGGGAATATATGACAGCAAATTAACTTACTGACTGTAATGGGAAATAATTGGAAACATACCTGAATTTCTGTGAGATTTAATGAAATTGGAGTGTTGACCACACTTGAGATTAATTTTTCAAAAAACCCATATTGTCGTAAAACTCAAATCTACTTTTCTACTTTTCCCCTGCTTTTCTCCTTTTCTTCTACTTTTTTAGCTGATTCTTAAAGCAGGAAAAATAAAATCAAAACATTATTTAATCACACTTAGAAAATCTGAGTCCCAAACTGTAAGTCAATGGGTCATGCAAAATTTCTCGGACTTAATAGTTTTGTGCATCCGAATGGCAGACTCTATGGCAGGGAAAGAGAAGCCACAAAGTGCCTTTTTGGCAATCTGCCCTTCTCGGAATATTACATTTAGAGACAACAGACAGAAATGCAGACACTAGATCCTGGCATTGATTCACTGTACAGGAAGGTCAGAATTATTGAAGTATTTAAATGACAGAACTACTACCGGGAGTCTATGTCATCTTGGTCAAGTGATTAAAAGAAGCCAAGTAGAAATTACATTTCTGGTTTTACCACTCAGCTATTGCACACACTTGAATTAGTCTTCTCAATCCTTCCAGAAATTATGGCAAAAAGATGTAAGCATGTCTTAGAAATGCTTATGTATTATTATGGGGACAAAGAAAATATTTACCTCACTGAATTTTATTCTGCATTCCATGAGGAAGCATGGTCCAGTTTCCTTCCTTTCTTCCTTCCTGTAACTTTCTTTCTTTCTTTTTTTTGCTGATGAAAAAGCAAAACCGTGATCCATTGAACTTTTTTAGGTAGTGCATGTGTGTTCAGCACAAAAGGAGTCCAAGCCATATCAGAATACGGCATGATCTAACAGAGTATTGAGTTGAGAGTCTGCAGCCCTCTGTTCTCATTTTAAGTTGTACACTAGCTTTCTGACTACAGGTATTATCTCCCAGGTTCTGGGAGTGGCTTCGGGGGTGGCTTAACTGCTTCTGGCTCAGGGATTCACATAGGCTTGCAACCAAGAGGTCAGCTAGAGCTGCAGTCATCTGACGACTCACCTGGGGCTAGAGGCTCTGCTTCTAGGCTTACTCCCATGTCCAATGGCAAGAGGCTCCAGTTCCTCGCCATGTGGGCTCCTCCATGGCTCCTCATGGCTTGCTCATGAGATGGCAGCTGACTTCCTCCAAAGTGAGTGATCCAAGAGTGAGAGAGTAATGAGGCAGGTGCTGTGATACCCTCTGTCACCTAATCTCAGAAACAATTACCATCAATTCTGCTGTATTCTACCACTCACATAAGCTGACCTTGATGGGAGAAGGATGACACAAGTGTGTAAATAGCAAAAGATGGGAATCACTGGGGAACATTTCGAAGGCTGCCTACCACAGTCTCTGACCTCGTTTTCCTCATCTATAAAGTGAGGTCTTTTAACTAGATGACCTTTAAGGTTGGTTACCTCCTCTCTCTCCAGTGCCACTTCCAGACCTTGATTTTCACTCTCACATAGAAATTCCTATTCTTATTACTCAGCCAGCAAAACGAATGAAATCTTGCCATTTGCAATGACATGGATGGAACTAGAGAGTACTATGTTAAGCTAAGTCAGTCACAGAAAGACAGGTACCATATGATTTCACTCATCTGTGGAATTTAAGACACAAAATAGATGAACATAGGGGAAGGGAAGGAAATATAAAATAAGATAAAAACAGAGAGGGAGGCAAAACATAAGAAACTCTTAACTACAGGAAACAAACTGAGGGTGATTGGAGGGGAGGTGGGTGGGGGGATGGGGTCACTGGGTGATGGACATTAAGGAGGGCACTTGATGTAATGAGCACTGGGTGTTACACACAACTAATGAATCACTAATTCTACCCCGAAACTAAAAATAAAAATAAATAAGTAAATAAAATAAAATAAAAGAAAAGAAAAAGAAAATCCTATTCCTCTTAGCTTTAAGCCATATGGCTGTACCAACCTCCACCCATCCATGTTGCTGTCATTTATAGACTTTCTGGTCACCATCCTTCATCTCTGTAACTTAGCACCTGACTTACAGTTGTCTTTTTCTCTCCAAGTCCTGCCATTATCCTAAGACTTCCATGTCCTCATGGGGGACCCATCCTTTATCATGGACTTCAAGTTCCTTAACCTCCTCATCTCCAATGCCCTTCCCTGCTGCTTCATTTCAGAAACCGTTCTACACCCTGAATTTGTCATCACCAAAACCGTTCCCACTTTGTAAACAATAAATGCAATCAGCTTACTCTCTCGCTGTAACTTCCTCTTTTTCTGATTCTCTAATTGACTGTCCTGAGATGCGTCCCCAGACCTGGCTGGAAATTCCAGGAAATGATCACATCTACTTTCTCTGAATCAGATCTCGAGTCTTCACTTCATATTGGATTTTAAAGTCCACCACTTGAGGAAGCGCTCTCTGGATAGAGTCCTCACCTCCTTTGTCTCATAACCTTTCTTTCACATCTGCCTGGAAAAGCCTTAGTCCTGATTGCTTTCAACTGACTATTTTATACCTTCTCTATCACCTACAACCAGGCCACTGAAGGCTGCGGGAGAAAATCACGTGACGGTGTGGGCTGGATAGATGGTCCTCAGATTCACACAGGCTTCCATAGCTGTCCACCAGTTTCATGGTCAAGGTCCTCTAGTCAGCTCTCTCTTCCAGTCCCACAGAGACTATTTCAAATACTCCCCACTTTCCTCAAGACTCCATATCTGCCCCTGCCACCTCTCCTATCATCCTCATTTGCTCTTTTACTTCCCAAAGAAAATAGAATCCATTAGCTGAGACTCTTTGTTTCCAGACCCATTCTTTCCTCCTTTCCTCTTATTATAATGAAAAAGGAGCGTCACCCCTGATCTGAAGTCTGCCTGTGCCTAAAATTCCATTCCCTCTCACCTCCTCAGAAACTCTGACATTTTTAGCCCAGTGCAATCTCACTTCCACGTTCCCATCTTCCCTGAAGTAGTCCCTTGTTTCATTCTGTTGCCTTCCTCTTTTGCCTAAAACTACTGTCCAGTATGGTACCCCTAGCCACATGTGATTTTGAGCACTTGAAATACAGCTAGTCCCAGATGATAAATCCTCACCAGCCTTCAAAAATTTAATATTTAAAGAAAAAAATTTACATTATCTCTTTAATCACTTTCCATATTGATTGCATATTGAACGTATGGCTTTCTGGAGGGCGGGACAGGATAGCTAGATTGGCCTCTAATTCCTAAATATTCTATTCTGTGACCTGGCATTAAGAAGTTATCTGGTCCACTTTATCTGAATGACATAACCCATTTTCCTCTGTATATATACAAGGTTAAATTCTTTATGCAGTTGAATCCATTATAAAAAAAATGCTACCTTTACTCACGAAGTAAAAGAAATTAGTTATCTGTTACTTTAATATTAACTGTGCTCATAAAGTAGTTAAATGTGACTATTTTCTCCTTTATCTCCTTCATATAATAATAAACTATGATATACTATATTATATAAAGTGTATAGTTTCATACACTGTACTATTTATATGTGAGATTAATAATGCTGCAGATGTTATTCACACTTGAATAGGGGCTTTTTTTAAATTTTAGTCCAGTGGGGCCCATTCCAGACCTCTGACCTCCAAAACAATACGATAATAAATTTTTGTTGTTTTAAGCTACAAAGTTTGTAGTAAATTGTTAAAGCAGCAATAGGAAACAAATATGTGAATTTTTAGACTCTAAACTCTTTTTTTTTTTTTAACAAAATGCATTTATTATTACAGAGTTTCTGTGGGCCAGGAGTTGGCATAGTTTAGATTGGTCAGGGTTTTACAGACTCTCTCCCAACAAATAAATAAATCTTTAAAAATAAAAGAACAATGCTTGGTATTAGCTATTATAATATTATTATATCATATTATTGCGTTATGGTAAAAAAAAAAATAAACACAGGCCAGGATGATTGATGCTACTATCCTTTGCTGGCACCCAGACTCTGCATCTTGATGAGCACTGGGCTTAATTCTTCAACCTCTTCTCGTCCCTACCTATATTCCTCCCCTTGGTGACTGCATCCAGATTCATGTATTTAAATTTTCATGTAAGCCTTGACCTCCCCACTGAGCTCCACACTGGTGTATCCACCTGCCTATTCAGCATGTCCACTTGGATGTCTATTAGACATCTTATAGATTGAAAGCAGATCTCTTGATACCCCTCTCTGAAAGTTCACTTCTCCCTGAGTATTTTCTGTATTTAAAAACGACACCGTCATTACAGTCATTCAGGCCAAAATCTCCTTGATCTTGCTCTTCTTTCATTCATATCCAATTTTCCAGCAAATCTCATCCGCTTTACCTTTGAAATGTATCCAGAGTCCAACTACTTCTCAACACTTCCTCCACCATCAAGCCACCATTGCCTCCTACTGGAATAACATGAGCCTCCCATCTGGACTCCTGGTTCTATTCTCGCTTTCCCCATAGTCTATATTCCACATAACAGCAGTCAGAGTGATCTTTTTTAAGATGTAAATTGAACATTTCTGTTTAAAACCCTCAAATAGTTTCCAGTTTCACTCAAAATAAAAAGCCCAAATCCCTATGCCTTGGCCCTGCGGTAAGACCCTCTGGCACTTGGTCTAATTGAGACAACCAGAACCTAGCAGGTGTTTTGGAAATTCATGGAGGAATACGGCAGGGAACAGTACTAGACATTTTGCAAAATATGGGATATTCCCATAAAAGAAAGAATTGTCTCTTGTCCTAAAGAGTTCTTGAATTTATGGCTGGATATTCATGCAGGTGAAAAACCTATTTACTATTAGTTGAGAATTTAATATGTAACACAACGTCCAGGAAAGCACTACTCTGTAAGTTAAGGGGAAGTGGCACATTATTTTGTTTGGAACATTACCAACAATTGCTCACCACTTTGGAGAATCACATTATTCTTGGCAACACCACTGGCTATTTGCATTACTTGTCTACACACCTGAACAAATTTATAGCTATCATCATTCTGATTCCACATGTAGATATAAACATCTTTTATCCTTCTCTCTTGTAATTGAGTCTCTGCATTTATGTGTTAAAACACACATAATTCTATTAAATTTGAGCCAAATCCACCCTCCTCAATCCACTTGCTGGTATAGGTCTAGAAAAGGGAAACTATTACCCTTTACCAGGTAACGCTGTGCTAAGTTCTGCCAGCAGGGGGTGCTAGAGAGAGGGTATGAGGCCGAAGAAGAAAATAGCCTCTTCCGGCCCCGTGTGGTTCCTGCCATTGTGACTTCAACAACACTCCTTTCCTCAGCTAGTGGTAGTTGGCTCCAGTCTTTAGCTTCTTTGACACTTCCAAAATGAGCCTTAAGGTGCCCGCCTGCAGTACTGGTATGAGCAGGACAGCACCTCTTTCTCAGGGGTCTAAGCCTTAGGTCTATGTGGTCCCTTTTCCAAGCCTCTAGTTTCTGAAAACACCAACCTCTTCTCTTTGTTCCTCTGGCAGGTTATTATATCTGGGCCTCAACGTTTGCTTTTTTAGTCCTTCAAGCTCCATCACAACACATTTCTTAGGTTAAATTCTCTCTGCTGGGGGTACCCGGATGGCTCAGTTGGGTAAGTCTCTGACTTTATTTTTTTTTTTTTTAAGATTTTTATTTATTTGAGAGTGAGAGAGAGAGAGAGAGAGAGCACAAGTGGGTAGAGGGAGAGGGAGAAGCAGACTCTCCGCTGAGTGCGGAGCCTGATGCAAGCAGGACTCGATCCCAGGGCCCCAAATCAATGATCCAAGCCAAAGGCAGCCACTTAAGCGACTGAGCCACTCAGGCGCCCCAAGCCTCCCACTCCTGATTTCAGCTCAGGTCACGATCTTAGAGTCGTGAGATTGAGCCCTGCGTCACGCTCGATGCTCAGGGAAGAGTCTACTTGAAATTCTCTCTCGCTCTCCCTCTGCCCCTCCTCCCCTCTTGCACACATGTTCTCTCTCTCTTTATAACAAATAAACAAATCTTTTAAAAAAAATTCTCTCTGCTGAAATGACTGGTGTAGTTTCTGTTTTCCTGACTTCGTTCTAATGAGTACTTGGTGCCAGAGTGGTTCTGGGAAACAGATCCTCAAACATGGGATTTGGGATTGTTTGGTTATATCCTTAACTTTGCAATCACCTGAGCTCTTTGCTAATAGAAAATTGTTATCTGGTTATCTGTGGCCATATAAGGCATCACGATCACCTAAAGTGTCCCCCGTAGTGTAAGTTCTCCAGCACTTGGTAGCGACCTATGGTAATAATGATGACTATAAGAACTGTGGGGTCAATGGCTGCTTCTGACCACGCTGGAGAGCTTATGGAAATAATATAACAAGATCAGGGTTTTAAACTTTCATCTCAGGTCATAGCCAAGGAACTAGAGAGTATCTATGGCAGCCGTAAGATAATCCACTATTTCTCAGCGTGGCAGGGTCAAACTTACTGAAAATCACATCCAAAATTTAATTGGGTTGCAAAACAATAATTTAAGTTGAATTCACAGACTATGCATGTCTTTTATGTTAAACTTATGGCATTAAGAAGGAGTAGACCTGAGGCTTGAAATGGGGACCTCTGATGGAATTGAACAAAGATGAGAAATTGAGAAATTCTCTTAAGCCTCTCTGAGCTCCGCTTGGCAGCACAGCCTGCTCTCCTGTGTCTGAGGAGATGAGATTCACTTAAAGATCTCCTGGTAACCTCCCCTTAGGGAAGCTGCCTTGCAAAGACTGCCAATCATTCTCAAGATGCACCCTAATTAGCCCTGAATGACTCTAGACTCAAATTAGAGTCCACTTGGCATACTCCAAAGAGATGAATACAAAATTTGGCTTAGGACAACATAGCTTATACACCCAAAGAATTTCCAGATTTTTCTAATATATAGAAACATAAAAACTAATATATATAAAGACAAAAATGTTGAAATGGATTTGAAAAGTATTACTCCAAGGAGGAAAGAATACAAAACAGGATCAAGGCAAACGTACTAACATAAAGGCCCTTGCAAGAGACTCCAGAGATAATGTGTAAACTAGCAAACCTATCAGCTTCCCACCACACTCCCAGAACTGCTTGACTGCCTGATGATTACGTGGCAGAAAAATCAAACCCATTATTACTGTTTAAACCAAATGCAGGACTAAGATTATTACCTGACAGATACTGCTTAATAGCTCCAAACTTCAGGCTGAGGTCCTTACTTTAAAAGGGACTTTTCTTAGGAAGACTGGTTTCACAGTTAAAGGTCAGCATTGTTAGTAGCAGCCCTATTACTTCTATTGTCCCTACCATGGCTCCTTCCACAGTGTCAGTGCCAAGCCAAAGGTTCATAGTATGGATCCCACTTTCTCAGTTCACACTTGTCAATCAGTTCCTATAACTGCAGTTCTGATTAATCACAAATGGTTAACCCACAATGTACGGGGACCCGAAACATTCTCATCTTCACCAACGTGGTTTCATGACAGAATGCAGTGAAAGAGCCAGAATCATCTGAAGAGGAAACAAGATGATGACCACTATAATATCATGTAAAAAATACATAATCTAGCCTTGACGCATTTCAGGGTAATGAAATGAAGCACTCTAGATCTTCTCAAGTTGTATCTTAGAAACTTGAATGAAATTGCAAAAACCTATGAAATTGGTTTTATAGAGTATGAGTGGGGGAAAATAGGAGGATGATAAGGGAAGGAAAAATAACACTCCTTTCAATACCATTTTATATAGGTCTGCATCAGTCAGGATTCAGTCAGAGATCCAGAACCATTAGGATCTCTCTCTCTCTCTCTCTCTCTTACACACACACACACACACACACGCACACAGATTTATCACAAGGATTGGACCTTGTGCTGTGGTGGGAGCTGATAAAAACTGTCTCTGTAAGGCTGTCTTCATATCTGATGCTAGACCTTGACATCTGCAGGCAGGCAATTGAGAAGAGGGATGTCAAGTGGTGACTGGAATCTGTGTCAGGCTCAATGTCTCCAGCTTTAATGATGTGGGTATCTTGCGGGATAAGCTGGCGCCCTGTGTCCCACAGATAAGTGCACATCTGGAGGAGGAGTCACAGAGCGGAGGGAAGATCCAGGGGAAGGGGAAGCAGCTGCAGGCTGCTGCAGGGAGGTGAGTCGGCAGACGAACAGCCATGTGCATGAGCTGCAGAAGCACCCGGAGACTCTTCCCCAATCTTCTGAGCATAAAAAGGTTACATGTCCGCGGCAGCGTGTTTGTGGCTGCACATCTCACACAAAAATGTCTCTTGTGGCACACCCTAGCTAGACACTTATAGGGGAGGGAATTATGGGAGATGTAGTTCAGTCCAACCTATTTGACACACTACAAAGCCCCTGCAGTTGATGGATTCCCCGTCAACTTGGCACACATACGCATCTCTTTAAATTACATTTAATTTCCAAATGAAGGCAATTAAAAAGTCAAGTTTCTACCTAACACATACAATTATCCTATATATAACTAAAACCACATTAACCATATTCCCGAAAGAGGCTATGAAATCTCCTTCTTATCTTTGAGTGATGTTCATCCTTCTTTGAGCTAATTTATACTCTCTCTTTTGCACCCTTAATATAAATACTGAGATGATAGGGGAATAAGAGGATGAAGAAAACAGGTTTTTGGTATATATATAAAAAACATAAATATAAACATATTCATATAAAAATAAGGAAGATTTTTTCATAATGGCTTTAGCCCTTATTTCTGCAACTGGTCATATGGTCATAACCTGTATATACCACCTTCTACTACTAATTTGATATTCCCCTTACCCTCAGCAAGTGCCTCAGCTGGCTGTGGTTTCTTTCGTGACTCAAATGTTTGTTCCAGGAGCGTCTGGAACATGAGTAATATAGCCTAAATTGGGGTGTTGTAGTTTTCCATTGACTGTAATCATAGGACCTGGAAGCAAGACTAAGAGGCAGCCCAGGGGATATCCTGCATTCTAGACACACTCCTCCTTGCTCCCACTGAGTAGTAGCAATCCAGCTCTGCTTTTAGAGTCAGGATAAATGACCCCAGCCAGTGCAGAACCCTCCTTGTTTGCTTGTTAATTCACTGGCAAGAAGCCCCAGTGGGCACGTCGCAATCTCAACTTCCAGGTCAATGGAATCACTATTGCGCCCCTTTTTGGAAACATTCCTCTCTTTCCAACTAAGACCTTTAAACCAGCAGAGTCTAAAGTTATGCAGATGAAAAGCCAATATTGCACACCCATTTCCACCCTTGATTTCCAGACCCATAAATCATGGCTACGGGAGAAACAGCACCAAATATTGCTGATGTAGGGTGTATACTGCATCCTGGGACACACTGCCTCAATGCTGCGTGATGCTGCCACTTCACCGGCACTGGAACTGAGGTTTAAAAATGCCACACCACTGTTCTAGCAAGCCAGCTGCTAGATGGTACGCCTAGGAATTACGTGAGCAGCATGGACCAACTGCCACATTTCATTTGCTAAAAAATAAGTTATTTGATCAGAAGCAATGGTGTATGGAACACGATGACAGTGGATAGATTTTTAAGACCATAAACTATTGCTCTGGTTAAAGCACTGAGGGATGAAAAAAGTCCATATCCAGAGCAAGTGCCTATTCTAGTGAGAACAAAATGCTGCCCCTTCCATGATGAAAACAGTGCAGTGGAATCAAGCTGCCACAGGAAGCCGACTTACGCCCCTAGGGAACGTTTCCACAGCGGGTGCTCAGTTGGTCTTTGCAGTTGGCAGGTTGGACACCCCACAGTGGCTTTGTTGTATTGGTCTTGGTGAGTGGAAGTCCCTGTGTCTTATCCCACACTTAACCTCCCATCCTTGCTGAGATGGCCACCTTGTGAGCCTACTGGGCAATGACAGGAGTGGTTGGGGACAGAGGCTGCTGGACACCCACAAAATGGGTCATCTTAACCAGCTGATTAAAATTCTGTACAGAGATTGCCCTCTGAAGAGCATTTATACGGGAAGCAAATATATTTATACTCTGTTCCCACTCAGAGAGCTCCAGCCACATACTTCTTCCTCAGACCTCCTTGTCACCAATCGTCCAATCATGTTCTTTCCAAGTTCCTGACCATACAGCCAAACCGTTAACCATATCTCAGGAATCAGTGGACACCCGTATCTCCGGCTACCTCTACTTTCAGGAAAAGCAAACAACCTGGTGCACTGTGGTACGTGCTGCTCCCCGGAGGCTTCCCTTCCCTGTTTTGCAGGGTCGTCTTGGAGTGGGGCCATAGTGCTGTCCGTGTCCAGGCGGTACTAGCAGGTCATGCAACACCATCTGTAAACCAAACCAGAATTTTTTTTTTCCTTAGCAAACTGGTCAGAGGATTCCTCATGAGGCCACAAGTGAGAACCAGGGGGGAAACTGTTGGAGAAGCAGGGCCATGGTCATCTGGGCCACTTCCTCATGCAACTTACTTGCATCTTCAGAATCTTCTTGAGCCCAGTCTCGTATATATGAAGTGCTGTTGCGCATGCCCAGCTTAAAGGATGACTTTATGAGTCACACAACACCAGGTCATTAAGCTTAGGTCTCATGGTAACGCGGTCTGCCGTCAAGCAGTCAGTCATAGTAAGTAAGAAGCTGCTTTAAAAAAAAAAAAAAAAGCATAGTTTTAAATATAGAATTTTATATGGCTTTGCTCCAAAATCCCGACAGTCTGCACTGCAGCTCGTGTATAAAGAGCCTGCCAAGTGCTCCAGGCAGCAACGCTATCTTCCACCGACACTTCATACACCATTGGCCATTTATAGAAAAGTTGCTGATCTTTGATAATGAGGAAAATACATTTGCCTTATTAATAGCTGTGAGCCAGGTGCAAGAGGATATGTCGATTTGCTTCAGCAATGAAAGCACGTCTGGAACAATGGCTCTAATCAGAGTCACCACCTAATTAGGTTTACAAAAATCCACTGTGGTTACACAAGTTTCATCTGTTTTCTGTAACGTAAATAAGCGAATTGAATGGAGATATGGTAGGAATCACCAATAGTGGTGCGAATCTCTGGAGTCCTTCCATTAATATGATATTGCCTTACTATTTTCATAAATAGAGGTAGTTCCAGTAGCTTCTACTTGGCGTGTTCTGCCATAATAGCATTCACTCTATGAGTGTGGGAATCAGTGTGGAGTCTGCCAGTTGCTGAGTGTCTCTACACCAGTTATGCATTATAAAACAAGGCAAATACCCACAGGCTAGATTCAGGTACCCACTGGGACCACTATGAAGAGAACCTGAGCCAAAACTCCACTGATCACCTGACAGTGATTTGTTTTTTTAAAGATTTTATTTATTTATTTAACAGAGATAGAGACAGCCAGTGAGAGAGGGAACACAAGCAGGGGGAGTGGGAGAGGAAGAAGCGGGCTCATAGCGGAGGAGCCTGATGTGGGGCTCAATCCCATAACGCCAGGATCACGCCCTGAGCTGAAGGCAGATGCTTAACAACTGCGCCACCCAGGCGCCCCACCTGACAGTGATTTTTTTAAGGCCCTACTCTGACTGTTGGGTTACAGAGTGACATTTTGAGTCTCTAAGAATTAGTTCAGTTCAGAGCTAGTATTTAGTAATCCCTTAAAAAGTCTGACTCTTTCTCTTTCCCCAGTACAGAGTCACGCTGGTAAATGACAACACACCCTTTGGAGGAAGGCTAGAAAAAAAGACCAACAGCATAAATAATCTGGCAATATGGCATGGTCCTTTCTCAAGAGTACCTGGCTTCCCCTTTATTCAAGTGACTCCAGATCTGTGAAATGACTCTGGTCTGGGAAATGACCGAGTAACTAAGGCTGTCGACTTTGGTGGCTCAAGTCAGACTTCTGTTCATTAGATCAAGTAAGACTTCAGTGATGACACCCATCTGCTTTAACTGTAGGGACACCATGATTAATAGCTAATGCCAAAGATCTCTGCAGGTTAGGCTACTCTAATTACTGCTTTGCCTCTGTTGCCCATTATGGTAACTAAATTTACCTCAACTTTGGTAATTAAATGCTGCCACTTGGCCCCTGCCATCCTAGGATCTCATCATTCTCATTTAAGAGTCCCAGTTCAATGGTAGCAGTTCCCAACTGCAATTACTTGCCCAGAGAAGAGCCACCAAAAAACTCTTCAAGGATGCTGGGGCTCTCCTCATGACTCTATTTCTCACTGCTTTGGTAAACAGTGTATCCCAGGGGTCCTCTTGAATATAGTGGGAGGCTGGGTGGTCAGGTCCTATATGGTTAATCCACTATATGAAAATCCAATTTCCTTAAACCTCACAATTTCCTGAATAGCTTCCTCTATAATATATGAAAGAAGTTTGGCATTTCTACTTCACGTACTGGGAGGTGCCTTTGGGTCCAGATTTTGGGTCGACCAGTCAAACAAACTATTAGATCTATTCCATGCTCATTCAACACACTGAATCTGGAATCTCTGATTAGTGAGCCAATATTTGGCCCAATCCAACTTTATATTCCTTCCATCCTTATCTTGCATCCTTAAGATCTATTACCAAACATATTCTCTAAGTTTCCTTACAAATGGGCAAAATCATACTGGGGGACACATTACCTTTAAGAAAGCAACTAAAACTGATAGCTGACCTCTCAAAAAAATGGAGCCAGCCAAATGGAATGGCATCTTTAGGGTACTGAAAGAAAAATACGTACCAACCAAAAATTCCAGTGAAATATTATTCAACACTGAAAGTGAAATAAGTAATAGATAAAGATAAACAACTACATAAAGGTAACACTATCTTTCAAAATAAAGGTGAAGTAAGGATGTTTCAGGCAAAAAAAGAAAAAAAAAACCCAAAACCAAAAAACAAAACTCAAGGGGCACCTGGGGGGCTCAGTCAGTTAAGTGTCTGACTTCGGCTCATCTCATGATCTCAGGATCCTGGGATTGAGCCCCATGTAGAGCTCCCTACTCAGCGGGGAGTCTGCTTGTCCCTCTCCCTCTGCCTTTGCCTCTCGTCTCACTTATGCTCTCTCAAATAATAAATAAAATCTTTAAAAAAAAAGAAAAAAAACCTCAAGGGAGTTCTTTAGGGCAGAAAGAAAATAACCTAGAGAGAAATCAGGAATTGAAGGGAGGAATGAAAAACAGAGGAAATAAATATGTAGTAAATATAAATGGATACTTGCTGCTCATAATAATAATAATAATAATAGTAATGTCTTGTGGGGTTTAAACTATACATCTATTTCATTTATATATAAAATGTCTGATAACAATCCAAAGAGCAAAAGGCAATTAATGAAATTAAGATATTTTAAGGTCCTAGCATTATCAGAGAAGTGATAAAGGTAGTAATTTGTATTAAAATATGTCAAGGATATATGTTATATTCTCTCAGCTGTTAAAAAGAAAATAATGTATAGTTAACAAATTTTAATACTGTTATACATAATAATATTAAAATATCAATATTAAATAATTATAATGAAAAAATTAACAAATAGGAAAAATGGAAATAAAAAAATTTTGATTAATCCAAGGAAGGTAAGATATGAATGAAAAGGAAACAAAAAACATAAAATAGAAAACAAATAATAAGATGGGAGACAAAAATCCAAATATAGCAGCAATTATATTAAAAGGATTAAATATTCCAAGGAGAGAACTAAGACTGAGCAGGAAAAACAAACAAAAAAACAAACATATGTCGTTAACAAACACATCTTATTTTTTAAGCACATAAAGTTGAAAATTAAAAAGATGAAAAAATATACTGTGCAAACAGCAACCAGCTATACTTACAGGAGACACAGCAGAATTTAAGGCAAGAAGCATTATTCTCATAACAGGGATATGCATAAAGATAAAGGAGTCAATCCATCAGTAAGTTACCAAAAGTCAAAATCTGAATATACACATAACATAGCTTCAAAACAGACAGAACAAAAATTGGCATAATTAACAGTAAAAAAAAAAGCCAGAGTCATAGTTGACGACTTCATCACATCCCTCAAAAACTGACAGAACAAGCCAATAATCACAAAGGGTATAGAAAATGCGAACCACAAACTTGACTTTAGAACACTGCACCCAACGATGACAGAATACATATTACATCATTCCGTGAACATCAAGTTCAAAATGAGGCAAAACTAATGTATGGTGTTAGAAGTCAGAACAGCAAGAGCCCATGGCAAGGGCTGGGGACTGGGAATGTGCATTAAGAGGCTTCTGAGGCCGGGCCAATGCTCTTTCTCGATGTGAGTGCCCACTGTCCACGCCATTCACTTTGTGATAATTCACCATGCTTTACACATAGAGTTTTCTGTGTTTGCTATAATTCTATCAACATTTTCACATGAAGAAAGGGGAAACCTTTGGATTTCATAGCATTGAGAATTACCGCTTTCCACGATCTGACTCCTGGCCACTTCCCCAACTGCATATTCAACTGTTTTCCTCTTCTCAGTCACCTACCTGCTCCAGCCATGCTGCCTTCCTCACATACGCCAACGTCCTTCCGTCATAAGGTGTTTGCACTTGCTGTCGTCTCTGCCAGAGACGTTCTCTCTCCTCGGCACAAAGCTAATTCGCTTGCTTTATTCATATGGCACCTCCTCAGAGAAGACTTCTTTGGCCACTTTATTTAAAATAAGACTTCCCCAAATCATCTTCCCTCCCCTTACTCTAGTTTACTCTCTTTATATAGTGTCCATCACTACTTGAAACTTTATTATATATTGTTTGCCTTTGGTCTTTCCCCTTAGGATGTAGCGTGTGTGTGTGTGTGTGTGTGTGTGTGTGTGTGTGTGTGTGTGTTTGTGTTGCTCAATAAATATTTGATTACAGAATGAACATTGAGCCTTTGGAATTTTCTTAGGCTTCCTTTGTGCTTTGGTACATAATCAAATTTTGTCAATGTTCCATGTATGCTTGAAAATATGATTTCTTTGATGGGTATAAATTACATAACTTTTAGTTCAAGCTTATTAATCATGTTATTCAAATAGCCTATATCTTTGCTTATTTTCAGAGCTTGATTACCTGTTCACGTTAGGGGTAAATTAAAACCTCCAAGTACTTGGGGTGCCTGGGTAGCTCAGTCAGTTAAGTGTTTGCCTTCGGCTCAGTGCATGACCCCAGGGCCCTAGGATGGAGTCCCGCATCCGGCTCCCTGCTCAGCGGGAGGCCTGCTTCTCCCTCTCCCTCTGCCTGCTGCTCCCCCTGCTTGTGCTGTCTCTCTGTCAAATAAATAAAGTCTTAAAAAAAAAAAAACCCTCCAAGTACAATAGATTATTTACCTCTTTCTCTCTGTAGTTCTGTCAGCTATTGCTTTCTATATTTTGTGTCTGTATCAACTATATTTATGAACATAAAAATTATGTCTTCTTGATCCATTATTATTTTACCAATATATCTGTTTTTACCTCTTGTGATATTTTTCATCTTCCCTTCTATTTTGTCTATACTTGTTACCCTGGTTTTTCTTTGATTCATACTTCTAAGGTATACCTTTTTTCTATTCCTTTATTAGAGACTTTCTTCACCCTTTTGTTTTAAATGTGTCTTTTCTAGAAAATATGGTACTAGGTTTTTTTAAAAATCCAATCTATGCATCTCTGGCTTTTAACTGGTGAGTTTAGTCCATTTCTGTTTATTATAATTAACACAAAAACCTATTTTATGTTTTCTATTTTTCATGCTTTGATATATTTTTCTTTTTTCCCACATTCCATTGGATTGAGCAAAAATTTTTTTGTACTGAATTTGAAAGTTATATTTTGTATTTTTATTTTTCTAAGGGTTACTCAGAATTAAACACTACATTTCCCAATCGCCAGGTGTGGTTATGTAAGTTCTGGCTGATGAAATGTAAGCAGAAGTGTGGAACTTTCAGAAAGAATTTGTTAAAAGGGAAGAGGTAGACCATTTCCCCCTTGCTTCCTCCTGCTACTTTCCCCCAAAGTGGAAAGAGGAGCTGCAGCACCTATATGGGACCATGAAGTGATTCTGAGTGTGGCAGTGCCTGACGGTATACAGAACGTTAAGGGTGTGTCTGCATGATAATATCCTGATACTAGTCCTGGCTACTGACCAGGCAAAGTTCTTTTACCTGAAAGAGAAAGAAACTTCTTTAAGTCACTGTTATTTGGGATTTTTTTTTTTGTCACATGCAGCTGCTGGTCCTAATACGGCACAGCTCAATTCCAGGAGCTGTTTCTTTTATTGTAATTAATCTCTTAGTCTATGGGATGAAGGTGTATCTCCCTTGGTCTATACCCAATTTGTGGCATTTGGCCTTCCCTCCGGACTTCTTCCACTCTAATTCCCATTCGGAATGGGTTTCCTCAAAAGTAGAGCCTGAGATGAAGACTTGACTGTAAGTAGTTTACTTCAGATCCTGGGAAGTGAGGGTGTGGGGAGAATAAGAATGAAGAAAGAAAGGCATAAGAGGGCTACTGAGGTCACTACTGTGGTCAGTAGGTACTTGACCCTACTAGGACCTCCTGAAAAGTGCTCAGAACACTTCCTAGAATTGCTTTCCACCACAGAGACGGGACACTGGAGTATTTACCCACTAGATTCCAAACCCTATTGACTAAGAGTTGTCCTCATGGGTTCTAACTCCACCATGCCTTTGGAAGGAGCAGGTTCCCCGTACAGAATTTTCAGTGGTAGAAATTCTAACGAGAGTAGCATGAGACTGAGATGAGATGCTGTCACCGTGAGGTGAGTCTGAGCTTGCACAGAACTGGCCACCACAGCTGCAACAGCAATCAGAAATGGGCGAAGGGAACGTGGCAGCAGACACCATGGGTATCTGCTATACTGGCCAAGGAGTTTTCACAGTTGCTATGTAAGTTTCTGAAGCCTATCAGCTTCCTTCTTGTTTCTATGGCAGCCATAGTTGAGTTCCGGAAATGAAGTGTGTAGCCTATGCAAATTCACCATTTTATCTTGAACCAAACTCCCAATTTTAGAAACTCACTCTTCCGTGAGCTTTTTCACAGTATGTTTTCCCGTCTCTTTGACTGCTCTTTTCCAGTGAATTCCTCCTCCCTATTCTGACCCTTAAACACAAGGAGTCCTCATGTTTGTATTTATTCTTTTTTCTTTCACTATACCATCTCACTGAATTACCTCCCTTATTTCTGTATCTCATTTACCACCTGTAAGAGATAACTTTTCCAATCTTTATTTCTAACCCAGATCTCTCTCCTGACTTCCTAATTCAAATTTATCACCCCATTCTAGACATGGTCACATAGATTCATCATACAGATAAGCAAATCTAACATACTAAAAAAAAGATCTCATGATCTTTCCATATCTCAGTTAAAAGATTCTTCACCTAACCTCGTCCAAGCTAGAAACTCCAGCAACATCTTTGCCTTCTTATTCTTCTTC
Organism: Ursus maritimus; assembly: GCF_017311325.1. Taxonomy (NCBI): domain Eukaryota; kingdom Metazoa; phylum Chordata; class Mammalia; order Carnivora; family Ursidae; genus Ursus; species Ursus maritimus. Next base: position 15,780,225 of record NW_024426885.1, on the reverse strand, counting down.
TTCACTTTTCATATTTAATCACTTGCAAAACTTACCACGTCTTTCAAGTGTACCCCCTCCTATTCCCATAGTAATTAACTTATATAATCTTGTCTGGGCTTTAAAAAAAAAATACCAAAAGTGGTTTCTTGCCTCTAGTTTCTCCCCTTGCCAAATAAAGGGCATACTGTTTATACCAGTATATAGTTTAGTCAGGAAGTTTTACATGGTTTGTTATGAAAGCCCCTATCCTTCCTCCAAAACTCCCAATTTCCTGCTCCACAGAAGAATCTCTTTCAACACCTTGAGCACTCTTATTACTTGTTTACTTTCTTTAAATAATATGCCCGTAATTTCACTTCATGATATTTCTGGTTCTAAGCAACAGCTAATGTTTCCTCATGACAGATGAGGATTTAGCCTGTCGCGCGCTCCCTCTCTCTCTCTCTCTCTCTCTCACACACACACACACACACCCTGCCCCTACTTCCACCACATATCCATCCTTTCATCATCAATGTAGCAGCAATAACATAATTTTAATTAGATCAGTGTTTACATTACTATGGTCATAGAGACGTATTTATAGTTGAGCCATGTACATATTATGATTACTTGTTCCTACAGAATATTTTATTTTCCTTGGTGTTCATAATGATCTCATTTTTTTCTTTGCTTAGTTTTCTTTGTATTTATCCCTAGTTCAACCTCAGACTGTCCTATCTTGTAAATATCCTCAAACACATAGATAATCCATCTATAAGTTTTATTTTCTTGAGGACATCTCTTCTGACATGCTCCAGTCTGGACTGGTTGGTTGGCTGTCCCAACTTGATGCATAGTTATCCTGGCATTCTGCTTCACCAACTCCCTAGGAATTTCCTTTACCTCCCTCTGACGATGGGCTTTCTGATCTGATTCCTTTATCCTTTTCCCCTTTGGTTTACTCCCTGAGGTTTGATGGAGCACATCTTCTGATAGCTTCTTGAGAGAGTGCAAGGTGGGAGAAATTTTCAATACCCTGCACATCTGAAATGACTTGTTTTATTCTCATACTTGACAGTTTCTTAGTATAGAATTCTAGATTGAAATTATTTTCTTTCAGAATTTTAAAGGCATTGGCCCAGTGCCTTTTTACTTCCCATGCTGTTGTAATTCTTAAATCTGTGTATGGACTTCTTTTTTCTCTCATTGGAAACTGTGTAGGATCTTCTCTGAACTCAGTGTTCTGAATTTCACAGTAACATCCACTAGAGTGAGTCTATTTTCATTCATTGTTCTGGCATTTAATTGAAAATTCTTATCTTTTGAATCTGTAAAATTCTATTGAATTTTTAGTTCAATGATTTCCTCCCTCTGTTTACTCCAATTATTCAGACGTTGGATCCACTTGACCAGCACTCTATTTTTTTTTTTTTAAAGATTTTTTATTTATTCATTTGACAGAGAGAGACAGCCAGCAAGAGAGGGAACACAAGCAGGGGGAGTGGGAGAGGAAGAAGCAGGCTTCCAGCGGAGGAGCCTGATGTGGGCCTCGATCCCAGAATGCTGGGATCACACCCTGAGCTGAAGGCAGACGCTTAACCACTGAGCCACCCAGGCGCCCCTAACCAGCACTCTAATTTTTGAAAAACTGTCTCATTTTTTCATCCCTATATCATTTTTGTCCTAGTCTTGGAGAAAATATTTCAAATTTATTTTCTATTCTTTTTATGTTGTTTTTCATTTCTGTTATCATATTCTTGATTTCTTTTTAAAAATAGCATACTATTCTTATTTTACAGATGCTATATCTTTTACCTGAGAATATTAATGATCTTTTTTTTTTAAGTTTTCTTCTCCATCTCTTCCTATCGAGTGCAATTAATTGTTTCTTCCAAGTTTCTCTTTTGTCCTGCCTTTTCATTGGATCTCTATCTCAAATTGTTGACGACCCAGCCTCTCTGATCCCATTTAAGAGAGGTGCATGAAAAAACTCAGTGGACCCTCCAAGCATGTGTACAGAGTTTGTCAACTAGAGGCTGCACTGTAGAGTTGTCTGGGTTTCCTCTTCAGTATCTTTAAGTCTTTTCTCTTAGACTAATCAGATTCTCCAGAGAGGACCCTACCTATCTTCTTGAGAGGGGGGAGGGGTGATGCCCCTGATGCCTTTATTCTGGAGGTCAAGAAGAGGATGAAGGTTGGGGATGTGCTCAATATACACAATATCTACCTTCACTTTGATGCGATTTGAAGGTTGGGATTTGGAGCCGATGGCCAAGAAAGAATTCTTGGGATGTCTTCAGTGCAAAAAGGTGGTTTTATTAAAGCACAGCCACAGGACCTGTGGGCAGAAAGAGTTGCACTGAGGTTGTGAGAAATGGCTGATTTTATACTTTGGTGGTGGGGGAAGTAAAGACAAAGGGAGGTTTCCAAAAGGACTTTCATATACTAAAGAAGACTCACAGGATCCTGGAGGCCTAGCTATTGTTAGGAAAAGGTCATTTATTACTGTTTAGTAAACCCTCAGTCATAAGACCCTTCAGATGTATATCAGTGGGCCACATGCTTGGAGGATGATTGCTGGCGTGTAATTTGGGGGTAGAGATAAAGGAAGTCTCCAAAGGAACTTTTATATGTTGAAGAGGACTTACAGGATCCTCGAGGTCAGGCTAAGGTTGCCTTTTGGCCTTAGCAAAGTGTCAATATCAGGCGGCTGACCTCCCAGAGGAAGGTCACTCTACTGGTTTCAAGGACTTGCCAATGGGCTGTACGCAGTAAGGAAATTTAATTTTTTCTTTTGCCTTTGATTCCCACATCAACTTTATCCTCTTCTTCCCTTCCACCCCCTGTCAATATGGATCTTTCCTCGAATTAGTCTGTAACCTGAAACCAGGGTAGAAAAGGGAGAGTCAGCCAATCTTGTGCCATGGGGATATCTATCCACTTCTAAACAAGCTTTCAGTCCATCCTGCTATTTCCAGTCCCACTTTCGCTCTATTTCCAGAGGTACTTATTGCTACGAATTTCAGAGTCGTTGAGAAGGTTCTGTAAACGTAGTAATATATCACTTTGGATCTTAGTTTTCTTAATTGCTGCCTTAGGATTCAGCTTTCCTAAGGCATATCAGTTATTCCCTTTACCACTACTTTCCAATTCTCAGAATTTTGTTGCTATTTCCTCTCTTAATTTGTTTGTCCTTTTGGGTTTATACTCTGAGAAATCCCTTTACTATAATTGTAGTAGCATTTAGGGAGGAAATGTTGCTAAATTCGATCTATCTATTTAACCAGAAGTCTGCCAAACTTTGGAAGTAGGTATCATATAACTCTCTCTCCTTTTTGTTCAACTTCATCCAAACTGAGTTTCAGTTTTATGGATTTTTCTGTGTCCTCACTGATTAAACTTTGTTCAGTAAAGAATTTAAAAAACTCATTCAGTCTGAAGTGTAATGAATGATAGAATTTGATGTATTATCTCTCCCAAGGGTATTTTAATTTTTAGCGGGGACTAAATTTCTTATTTGGCTTAAGTCAAAGGAATAAAGAGATAAAGTGCTAATTGAGGAATTTCAGGTTCCCATATCTAAGTGGCTTGGAGGCCAGGGAAGCCTGTATTATGCTTTTTCAAATCACACTTTGTTACGCGAGGTCCAACCCTGCTCATGCATAAGGTTGTTGATAATGTTAGCGTCACTACAGACTTTCTAGGATGAGAAGTAAGGCTAGCTGCTCAATTATAATTCTAGTCCAACTTGGATGTCTTGGAACCTAGATATCAGGGAGATGAATCATCTTCCTAAATATTGATATTAATCTTGAGCAAAACATTTTTTATTATGTTCATAATAAGTATACAAAGACAGACATCATCAAATGCAAACAACTCTAAATGAGCCTGTGTTAAACAGACACCCTTACACAATTAGTGGTTGTAAGGTATTATGAAAATACCAAATACCACATAAATGTATTTATTAGGTCAGGATAATTATGGTTAATATGACTAACCACCTCAAGCTGTGTGCATAATAAAAAATACATCCTCTTGGCTGAAGCAGACACAATTGGCCAGAATTTGGTAGGCAGCACATTTCAATATTTCACAAACAGAGGGTGCCTCCAGCATTCTGGAGACTAATAACCAGAAAACTAAAGTCAAATTTACCTGCATTGCAAGGATATAAGCAACAAAGGCAGAGGAGAAAAGAAGACAAAGCTACAGATAGTTCCCAGTTTATAATGGTTTGACTTAGGATTTTTTGACTTTATGATGGTGTGAGAGTGATAGGCATTGAATAGAAACCGTCCTTGGAAATGGATCTGTTCCCAGGCTAGTGATATGCCGTAGGGAACTCTCGAGATGCTGGGCAGCAGCTGCAACCACGGCTCCCAGTAGGCTGCTCCATCACAAGGGTAAACAACTGATGCACTAAAATCATTGTTTTTCATTCTCAGTACAGCTTTCAATGAGGTACATGAGGCATTCAGCACTACTATAAAATAGGCTTTGTGTTAGACGATTTTGACCATCTGTAGGTTAATGTGTTTGCTCTGAGCACATGTAGGTAGACAGGCAGACTAAGCTATGAGGTTCTGTAGGTTAAGTGTATTAAATGTATTTCAACTTAAGATAATTTCAATTTATGATGGAGTAATGGGGACATAACCCCACTGAAGGTCAGGAGAGATCTATAGTTAAAGTGTCCTCCTTGGGGTGCCTGGGTGGCTTAGTGGGTTGAGCATCTGCCCTCAGCTCAGGTGCTGAGCCCAGGGTCCTAGGATGGAGCCCTGCATCGGGGTCCCTGTAAAGCAGGGAGTCTGCTTCTCCCTCTGCCCCTGCTCCTGCTCTCTCTCTCTCTCTCAAATAAATAAATACAACCTTTAAAGAAAAAAAGTGTCCTCCTTAAACCTTGATTGTTGGTCCTATCATTTTGTTAAATACTACTATTACTATTAATAATAATGGTAATAACAAAGCCCAATGTATTGCTTACTATGGACTGGCCACGGTTAAAGTATTTTACAGACGTTAATACATTTCCACACAACCTCACACAGTAGGTGCTGTTCTCCCCAATTTCGCAGATGAAGAAACTAAAGCACAAAGAGCTTTAAAAACTTGCCACGGTGAGTGGCAGAGCAGGGATTTAAATTCAGACTACCCACCTCCAGAGACTAGCACTTGACACCACTCCACACTGCTGCTACTTTTCTGCTTTTTTTCTGTTCAGCAAACTCAATTACAAATCTGTATTTTCATCACAGGTTATGCAAAACTTACTCCACTCTCACCTTATCAAGACCTTCACAGTCCTTTTGATAAAATACCAATACTGGCAAAAACAAACACCAAGTTCTCCAGGATATGAACATTTTCATAACTTGGATCAACCCAATCTAAAATTTACCGCCGCGTATTGTGCTTCTTCAAAGCTCGGCTAATACACTGTTGCATCGTATTTTTAAGAAGCCTCCCCCCAAGGACTTACATTGTAGCCCCACTTACCCGTCCTAGGCATTTAGCAGAATCCCTTCCGATCCTTTCCCTCACTGTTTCCAGTATCATCTGAGAAACAGAATAGAAAATACAATACTGAATGCCCTGCACCTCTCAAACAAGTTACAAACTATTGACTGAACCATCTTACCATTTGTCCAATTGGGGCTTCCTGTTTTAGTGGTGAATAATTAACAATTAATAATAATAATAATAATAATAATAATAATAATACAGTTTCCAGTTAACAAAGCCATTTCACCAACATTAGTTTATTTGATTTGTTCTAATTCTTAGCACTTAAATGCACGGGCCATTTTTGCCTTAGGAATACTGTACTGTTTCTTACCAGTCTCCCAAACCTGCCCTTAAAAGACGAACCTCGGAATATTGTATACAGATAAGGCTACGTTTCCCTACAAAATCCGCGTGTTCCTTCCCCCACAGAAACAAAACTGTGAGGTTGGCTGAATTTTTCAAACGTGAGGAGGACCGTGTCCGAGGCACCCGGGAGCGGGGAGAGGGCGGCGGCTGCGCGCGTCCGGTTCCCGCCCCCCCGCGGGCTGCGGCCTCTCCGCGCCCCTCCCGCCCCCGCGGCGTCCAGCGGCCCCGCGGCTGGGCAGGCCCGGTTGGGGCCTCCCCGGGCCGCGGCGGCGCCCCCTGCAGGCCGCGGCGGGCAGCGCGGGCGGAAGGAACCCGAGCCGGGCTGCCACCGTGTCCGAACCGGAGCCGCAGCCGCCGCCGGCACGTCGCGGGGCCCCGAGTCCGAGCCGAACGCACTCCTCGCCGCCTGCCGCGTCCCAGCGCCCGCCGGAGCCGCCGCGCCGCCCGCGCACGCCGAAGCGGCCGGGCCCGAGCCCGCCTCGGCCCTCTGCTCGTCCTCCCCGCCCCGCACCGGCCTTCACTCTGGAGCGGCCCCGGCAGCCGCAGCAGGGGCGGCGGCGGCGGATCGAGGAGCTCTCCAGGTCGTCCCGGGAGAGGCTGCTGCAGTCCCGGGACAAGATGTTCTCCAAGTTCACCTCCATCCTGCAGCACGCCGTGGAGGCGGTAAGGCCGCGGGCAGCGGGCTCACGACAGGCCGGGGATGGCGGCGGCCTACGCTCCCTGCGGCCTCGGCCCGGGCCTCAGCGGCCCGGTTCCCGCGGAGGAGCGAGGCCCGGGCGGGCGCTGCTGGGCCGTCGGGGCGCCGGGGCCTCGGGCCTGGTTCGCAGCAGGCCCCCCTCCTCGCCGTCGTGCCCCCGGCCGGCGTGGGTCCCTATGCGTCCGCGGGAGGGTGGGCGGGGGTGCCCCGGCAGGACCGGCGCTCCAGGCCGGCGCGGGGGTCGCCTGACTCCTGGCTGCGGCCGGGGGGGTCGGGAGCACCTGGCGGCGCTGCAGGTTGCACCCCCGGACTCCCGGACCGTTAACCTGCTCCGGAAAAAGGTGGTCAGCATGGAGCAGGACAAAAGAAACGGCCAGACGTGGCTCGGGCTTGGGTTTTGACTTGGTGTTGTGTTGACTTTGGAAGGTGGGGTGGGCAGGAAGGTGTGCCCCTGCTGGGGTGGGGGGGCCTCTGGGAGGAGGCAGCCCGCTAGACCCCGTTTCATAATCCTGCTGGCTTTGCCTTCGCAGGCCTCGGGCCGAACTCAGCTACACCGTATTGATTGTTGTGAAATGGGAGTTTGGAGGGTCTGGTCGAGTACGGTCTAGACCCTTCCAAGTCCTCGGCAGAGCAGCGAGACCATCTGTTTCCTTTCTTGTCTTCTCTTCCTGGACTCGCTCCTTTGAGGATTTTAGACACCAGCATAGAAAGACATTCAAATACCCAAACAGACTAACAGAAGAGAAGTAACTAAGAAGAAAATGCCTTGCTGTTGTTTTCATAATAAGAGGTCTAGTTTGCTTTACTTTGATCGTTTCTCTTGACTCAGGGAGAGTTGCCCAAATTGGAAAATGCACCCTATGGAAGAAACCAGTACTTTGCTAATTTAAAAAATGTCATTCTCTTTCTATGTTTAGATTGTGTGATATAGCACCTTGAAATCCACACAACTTAGAAAAAAAAAAAAAAAACAACCAGCTGCAATAGAACCATCTCTATGGTCAAATAAAAATAAAATGGATTTTTAAATTTAAGTATGAAAACAAAACTTTAGTACAATTGTTATTTTAAGTGATATGTGGGAAATGCTTAAAAATCATTTAAGCTCTACCACAAGTTCTTGGGAAAACGTGTGTCGAATCAAAGAGAGGGTTTTCATGAATGAAGAGCAGTATTACACATGAAGGAGATGACAGTTTTAGACTTTAGGACAACTAGTTTTCCCTTCTTATACACAGTCTGCAGCAACTTTATGTTAAAAAATTTTAACCAAAATTTATAAAAGCAGTGACATTTACATTTTATATTATCCCTTAACTTAAAATACCAAGAATCATTTAATTTTAACGTTGAGTACAGGTTAATACTGAGATAATTGGGAATAAAAAATATATTACATTATTTACATCCTTTACCTATCAGGTTGATATTTACAGAAGTAAGTATTTAGGGGAAAAAAAGATAGCTTTCATATTCTCCCAGTAAAGACTCATTTTTATCCTGAGGCTTGTGTTTTCTGTCCTCATTATCTTTTTATAACTGTATATGCTAGCATCTACCAAATTACCCATGTAAATTGTCTGACTCTGGCTCTGTAATATCCAGCTTCTCTACTTGGCTGAGGTGAGAAAAAGTTAAGAGTGGATTATGTTCATCTGGTCCTAGTAACTGATCCATAGCATTTAGAAAACTAATGTTTTTATTTGATTAGAGTTAATGTTTTCAGCTGTGATCCCTCCCAGTTTACCTTGATAGGAGGTTAAATCTGAAAAAATTTGGTGAACTTTTTCCTTTTTACATTCTCTCTTGGTAATGAACTCATACATAATGATAAATAAGCCATTCTTGTGGTATTCGAAGAATGTTTTTGCCTAGCCCAAGATTGTTTTCCATTTTCTCAGTTCTATTTATTTGCCTGGCATTTTCTTCTATAAACTACTTTTATCATTCATCAGTTCATTTCATCAGCTTTTCTCTCTACTTCTTTTAATTTGTATGCCCAATTAGCATTTTCTGATAGTCTTGCAATTAACATAATTATCTGGATTTTTCAGAGGTGGGACATTATTCTATGTGCAGTTGCTGATGTGACCTTTTTTTTCAGTGTCATTGTTTTCAACCACTTTGATATTATTACTTTATAGGTTTCTTTGTTCAGTTGGTTCAGCCTCCAAATCTTCAAATGTTTTTTTAGGGTTGACCAGATAAACATATTCATTTAAATGAGCTTTACATGTAGAGTTTTCCTTATTGTTTAATTAATGGTTTCTCCTCCCTTCCTGTTAACTAATACAAGGAAAAAATATGTAAGATTTTCAAGATTAGTATTTGAAAATGTGTTATTGAGCTGATAGATTACATTTTGAGTTTAGGAGAAAAATTCATACGTTGATCAAAAACAAAAACTGGAACGTAACTCTTGTTTCCCTTTTCAGAAATGAGTCTTCCCTCAGTATAAAAATGATTGGCCAGTAAGTTTTGCAGTGAATCCATTTTGTTAGCCTGTTGCCTCATGTCGTAAGAGTGAAATCTTGTAGTTAGTTCCTAGGTTGGACTAGATCGTGTTAGCACAGTTTCTCCAAAGTACAAGTAAAACACTTGCCATTTAGTACAGTTAAATATTTGTTGAGGGCCTAGACTGTCCTAGGTAATCTGCCAGGGGCTGGTTCTTTTTATATTTCAGCCAGTTTCACCCTTTGAGGGCAGATTTATTCCAATAGGATAAGGGAAGAAAGTTTTATCTACTTTTAATTAATTCAATGGGAGACATCCTTCAGAATTTGAATCTTTTCTTTTCAAATTACGGTTAAGAGTTGATGATTGTTGGGACTGGCAATTTTATAAAAGCTCTTCTGCCCTGGGAATTAAAACCTCAAATCAAACATATGTAGTGTTTTCTTAAGTATATTCTTTTCTGCTGTGATCTCTAATGTTTCATCCTTTAGTCATTGAGCTAATGTTTCATGAACCCACCACGAAAGTGTGGGACAGTGTGGAGGAAAAAAGGGTATACCTGAGTCCTTGCTCACAATGCGTACGGTCTAATTTGGGAGACAAAACAAATACACAAGTTAAAAATTAAACAGTGCACAAGAGTGAGGCCTAGCCCCCAGAACCATCCAGAATAGGGTTTCAGTCCTGTGGCCGTCCCTCCCTTCTACACAGGACAAGTTACTTAATCTTTGTTCAATTTCCTCATTGTAAAATGGAAATAATTACACCGATCTCTTAGGATTATTGTGAAAATTAAAATGAGATAATATTATATGAAGTGCCTAGTGCAGTGCCTGGTACATAGTAAGTGCTTCATAAATGTGAACCATTGTTACTAATTTTTGGATGATTGTTCAGCCAGTGAGTTCTGTGGGGGCAAGCATTTAGGACTGGAGGGCTTAGAGAAGGCCCTCTGGAGGAAGGGGGCCTTGAGCTGGACTTGGAAGAGGCTGGGGAGAGAGGAGGGGCCTTAGGGAAGTTGGAAGGAAGAAGCATGTTCCAGGATCCGGGCATGGAATGTTCATGATACACGTGAGAGAGAGAGAGAGCAGATGGGGCTTATGTGGCGGACGTATGGCTCTCCTCTGAGTTACTGCTGTAGGTCCTTCTGTGTGGTAGGCCTTCTGGAGAAAGACAGTCTGGTTTCTAGTTACAAGCAGTGTTTCCCCTTGGGTGAGGCAATTAACTGGCTTTGGATCTTAATGGGAGTTTGGGGAAAATCAGAGTTTATTGTAAGATAATTTAAGACCGTATAGGAAGTGTCAACTTTGCAGCACTGTGCCTGGCACGTAACTACTCATTAAATGACAGCAGCTGCTGTGTCGTTGGATTATTCACTTGGTGAATATTACCAAATGCTTACTCTGTGCCATCACTGAGTTGGAAACCAACCTGGAAGTCAGTGATGAAAAAGACGACATGATCCCAGCCCCTTGTTGAGTTCACAATCGAGTGGAGGAGATCAGCGAAGACAAATGTGGGATAAGGGCTAAGAGAGAGTGAGCAGGCTAGGAGAGGGTGCCACAGAGTTTGTGGAAAGAACTGGATCGTTGGCAGGAGGTCTGGCAAGGCTTCTCAGAGAAAGCCATGCCCAAGGTAGGCACTGAGGTCCAGTTTTGGTTGAGAGTGTGATTGCATGAATTTTTAAAAATGTAATCTCTGTATTGCAAAAAGTTAACTCAATTGAGAAGCCCCTCATGCTGATTCACACACCTCTTCCTTTTTTTTAATTTTACCCATCACATGAGTGTTTATTTTATGCAATGATGAAGTAGGTAATTTACATGTTAGAATTAGTAATGAAAGACAATTTTAGTAGGAAGTTTTACATAAATAAGGGAACTTATTCATGTTTGAACAAGGTTGTTACTAAGTTGTTAGCAATTTGGAACTGTCTCACTGTCTACTTCAATAGGTTTCTTATTTAAATCAAACTTCTGGAAGATAGGTATTCACAGGTAAGCAACACCATCCTGCTTTGAATTGGACTAGAACAGCAAAGGTCCCAACACAAATCCTGTACGACCTCTGATCTAGTGACTTAAGTTGGAAATGGAGTTAAGTCCCACAGGTAAAATAATATGGAGCAAGGATGCTGTAATTCCTCATAGACCAAGGAGATGCCCTCGGAAAAATTTAACAAACCACAATATTTACGCTTAAGAAATTAGGTACTTTTTTTTGTAACACCAGATTTCATCTGGGTTTATCCCAATTGTTAATACATTTAACTATATAAAGATGGTGTATAAAAAACCAGGTCCAAAAAAGCAAGAGAATTTTGACATATTTGGAAGAAGATCCTACAAACCAGTAGCTGATTAAAACATTTTTTTAATCTTAAAGTTTTGGGAAGATTATTCTATCTTCCCAAGGTAATACTTTCTAATTTTCTAATTTTTTTCTCAATGTCTCCCAAATAATTTCTCTGCCCATGTACTTCTTGAAGGATAGTAATCCCAAAGATTTTTAACTCCTTTGTTAAGGATCTTAAAGCCTTTTGAAACATTTCACAGCACTCCATTTGGAAACGAGGCGGGTACTTCCATCTCTTAACCCAGTGCAATTCAGAGCGGTGCGCACAGGCAAGCATGAGAGCTAGCATGAAAGCTTCGGTGATTGCCGGGAAATGTTGAGATCCACTTCTTTCCCAAGGACATTTCATCTGGATGGAAGGGAGTGAGGTGTCTATGACCAGTGTTTCTAATTTGCCCAGTAGTTTTGAGACTATTTTATTAGGATTTCAGACTTTAGGTCTGTTCTTGAGGACACCAAGAAATCAAAATGGAACAGGTAGAAGGACAGGAGTAACATGATCACTTGGGTCATCTGTTTAGATGAAGTATCTAGAGATAGAAGATGACTGTGCCAGGCTTTAGGTTACCAGAATAGAAACCTGTTTGTTTTTAAGTACGCTGGGTCAACTGTGAACTTTCTGACCAAAATGTATGGGCAGTAGTAGGACTGGGGGAGCATTCTCTCTCTCTCTCTCTCTCTAAGGAAAGGACGGTGTTGGGGAAGGTGCATCCAGGTCTTTGTCTGTTTAACACACATTTGAAATCCTTGGCAGGTTCGCTATGAGATGGCTGAAGGCATATAATTTTGATCTTAAAATTTTGAAGTAAATTTTCAAGCTAAAACGTAAAACATTTTTGGCTTTGTGGAATTTAAATTGGTAGTGTCTTGTTCACATAGGTATTTTGCTAAAAATATGCACTGCCTAATCCAGGCTTAAAAAAGAAAAGGTTTACATCTGTATGTCACTGAAAGTAGGGAAGAGTTTTAATCAGATTACAGGGTTGACTTTGGTATATGTTTTTGTAATGGTGACGTGTAACTAATTACAGAGCAACGGTTTACTGTTTTGCATTTCAAAGTCCTAGGTACAAAGATCCCTGGTTACTGATAATTTCATTTTACTGATAATTTAAGTAGGATTTTGCATCTTTTCATTTAACACCGTTACTTTTGAAACCATATGAAGTTACCAGTTTCAGGGAGGAAAAAAAAAGTCCCAGTCCTTGTACTTTAATAATAATATTGATAAATATGTTTTTCCTCTTAATAAATCGTTTTTACTTTCTTGATTTTGACTCCTTTTGTTACTCTTTGATATCTGACATAGAATGAAATTAAAACTCATCCCTTATTTTTATGCTGCTTTTGTATTATTAGTGGACAAATACAGAGTTATACTTTATGGGAAACGTTTAATGCCATTTTCTTAATTGTTGTGGTCTTTTTGTGTGTGTGTGTGTTTGTGTAGCTTGCACCTTCTCTTCCTTTACAAGAAGATTTTGTTTATCACTGGAAGGCAATTACCCATTACTACATAGAGACTTCGGGTAAGAAACAAAGCTCATGTTAATTAAACAAAATTTATGAAATACTAAAATATATTTCAAATTAGTTTTCAAAGTTATTTTATATTTAAATTTATAAACATGTTATTTTACTTTTAATTCCTCTTTTAGATTCATTTTAAAAATGTATCTGTTGAGCACCTACTATGTGTAGGAATCGTTCTGGGCACTGGGCAATAGAACAGTAAATCAACAGACAAAATCCCTGTCCTAATAGAACTTATATATTGATGGCGGTGTAGCGAGCACTAAATAGACAAATACACACAGTGTGTCAGACGGCAGGTGCTAAGGGGGAAATGAGGCAGGCTAAGGGGATAGAAGTGTATACATGGGGAGAAGGGGGGCAGTTGGCTATTGTAGGTTAGAGAAAGCCTCATTGCCCGAGCAGACTTCTCAGTTGGAATCTGAAGGAAAGAGGAAGCAAGCAAGCCTGGGGGGTTGGTTTCAGGAAGAGGACAGAAACCCTGCGGCTGGAGCATACAGTATGCTTGGCATAGTCTAGGATCTGCAAGGAAGACAGTTTGGCTAGAGCAATGCAAACGAGGAAAAAAGTGTGCGGAGGTGACATCAGATGGGAGCAGGTGCAGTCACCAAGGGCCTTGTAAGCTGTTACGAGGGCTTTAGCTCTTACTCCAAGGTGGAAACCCGTCAGAGGGTTTTGAGCAGCGTGTAACATAATCTGTCTTAAAGGGACCACTTTAGTTTCTGTGAAAAAAATTAGATTGGAAGGACACAGAGGTGAAGCGGTAGACCTTTAGGGGACTACTGCAGTGGTCTGAGCAATGATGGTGGTTTAAACCAGGGTGGAGCTAGTAAGAAGAGATTGTATTCCAGGTGTATTTGACAGAAAGCTTTGTTGACAGATTAGATGTTCAGTATGAGAGACTGAGTCAAGGAAACTCCAAAGTTTTGGGCTGAGGCAGTTGAAAATAGAAAGGCCACTTACCGGGACAGGGAGACTGCAGAAGGAGCAGATTTGTAAGAGTATTCTGGACGTGTTACATTTGAGATGCCAACTATATGTCCAATTGGATATGTCGAGTAGACAGTTAGAAATAGGAATCTGGAATTTAAGGTGGAGTTCTAAACCAGAGATATGAAATTGAAGTCATCACATGTAAGTAGGATTTAAAGCCATGAGACTGGATGAAATGTTCTAGGGAGTAAAGATAGATGGAAGAGAGAAGATGTTCAGAAATGGAGCCCTCGGGCCCACTGTTCAGACATTGGGATGATGAAAACAATAGCAAAGGAAACCACTTTTGCTAATGGGGTAGAAGACAGCCAAGAGAGAACAGTGTCCTAGAGGCTAGAAGAAGAGGAGAGAGGGATTAATTGTGTCAAATGATGCTGATGTCAGGTTAATAAAGACTGGGAAAGGATCTTTGGACTTAGCCACAAGGAGCTCATTAGTGGACTTGATAAGAGCAGTTTTAATGGCAAGGAAGAGAGAGGAAACCTGATTGGAATGTGTTTAAGAGAAAATGGGCAGAGAACATGTATAGAAAATGTGTATGGACTGCTCTGTTATGTTAGTGGAAAGGGGAGCTGAGAAATGGAGCATTAGCCAGGGGGCAATGTGGTTTCAAGAGAGGAATTTATTTATTTATTTATTTATTTATTTATTCATTCATTCATTCATTCATTCATTCATTCTCACCCAACGTGGGGCTTGAACTCACAACTCCAAGATCAAGAGTCATATGCTTTTATGCCTGAGCCAGTCAGGTGCCCCTCAAAAGAGGGTTTTACATTTTTTTTTTAAAGATGGAAGACATTTCAGTTTGTACTTTGATGGAATGATCTAGTAGAGAGGGAAAGGTGGACAAGAGATAGATGCTATCATTTCTGAGCAATATCCTTAAATAGGCAAAGGGGGTGGGTCTAGTGCACAAGTGAAGCCTCAGTCTTAATAGGCATGTGGACAGTCCCTCCATCAAAGTAAGGTGTGGAAAGCAGAGCATATAAGTGTAGATGAAGAAGGAGGGTGGATGTGGTCTACAGAGCCTTCAAGGGTTCTTTTCTGGTTGCTTCTCTCTTTCTCAGTGAATAAGAAGGATGGAGAGTAAGGGGAATGTGAAATAAATTAGGTCAAAGGTTGACAAACTTTCTGTAAAGGGCCAGATAGTCAATATTTTAGGCTTTGTGGGTCCTTTGGCCTCTGTGCAATTGCTCAGTTCTGTTGTGCAAAGGCAGCCATGAACAGTGTGTAAAGGAATAGTGCTTCTTTGTTCCAATACAACGTGAACAGGTGGCAAAGGCTGGATTTGCCCCATAGGCCAAAGTCTGACACCATCTGAAATAGAGTATTCAGGCAATCTAATTGGGGAAGCTGATGGGGTCGTAGGTGATAATTCCTTAAAACGAAATATCCTTTATAGGTGTATAAGTAAAAATTAGACACAAAATATATGTATACTTTTCCATGTAAAATTTAATTTCTACCTTAATGTGGGCATTTAGACAGCAGATCTGTAGGAAAGTTTTTTTTTTTTTAAGATTTTATTTATTTATCTGAGAGAGAGAGAGATGTAGCAAGAGAAAGCACAAGTGGGGAGGAGAGGAGGAAGCAGACTCCCTGCCGAGCAGGGAGCCCGACACGGGGCTTGATCCCAGGACCCTGGGACCATGACTGGAGCCAAAGGCAGACGCTTAATGGACCGAGCCACCCAGGCTCCCCTGTAGGAAAGCTTTTTGAGAGGAGCTGCCTTTTCGAAGGACTGTTCCTTAGCCCTTGTGAATTTTTCACTGCTCCATAGCTTTAAAGAAATACTTTAAAGGAAAGGCTTTAAGTTCTTGCTTTAAATGATTTTTTTTTGCAGTTTAGTAGACACAAGTAGGTACATTATAATGAATTTTGGGGTGACTGTGTGTGTATGTGGCACACAGAGAGAACGAAGACGGGAGAAAGAGAAGAAGGCAGCGTCCATAGTGCGGATTTTAAAGAGTAGGAGGCGCAAGATCAAGGAGGACGGAGGCGATTCGGGGGGAAGGAGCGGCACATGCGAGGCCCAGGGACCGTCACGCAGCTTAGGAGAGAAGAGGGTAGACGGCAGAAACTGCGTCTTGCCTTCTAGGGAGCTAGGATTTTAATCCTGTCAAGTCACGTTTACAGTTCATTTGTCTCTCAATTTACAAAGCCTTTCTGGTCATTTTTCTCCATTGATAACTGTAATCAAACCATGCTCGAACATTCATGCTTTCCTAGAATGATTATAGAAAGTCTGCAATTAAAGGGGGGAAAAATATTAAAAAAACAAATTTCAAATAAGTTTACAAATTGTCTTCTGTTAGCGGCCGGCTACTCATTTTAGAAGAATATGAAATGAAACATCAAGTGTTAACATTTCTTAGATTCTTACTATGTGCGAAGGCACTGAGCTTTACACACATGGTTTCGTTGAAATCATACAACAACACTTGTGTTGATTAGCCCCATTTTACACGTGGTGGTGACTGAGGCTAAAATAGTTGGCCAGAGCTTCAGCTACAAGTGAGAGAGCCAAGATTTGAATGACAGTTGTGTAACTCTGGGCCCCAGGCTTTTAGTACCTGCCACATCGTGTATCAGATTTAGTACATGTGTCATCTTTGAAAACAAAGGGTGACCCTTGTCTTTCCATCGTTTTCTCTGTAGGGCTTAGTCTTATGGTTTACACCGTGTGTGTGTGTGTGTGTGTGTGTGTGTGTGTGTACATACACATGCACGCATACAGGCAAAGCCACATATCAGATACATAGCATACTGGGATCGTGTTGCGCCTACTGCGTGTTGCGCCTACTGCGGACACGACAATGGAGACATACGTAAAAACTTGGCATTTCCAAGTATATTTTGTATTTAAACATCCTGTAAAACTTCACATTCTATTAAGAGCAATTTAACCCTCGTACAATAAGGATAGGTTGATAAAACCATGTGATTTTCAAGTCCAACTATGAACTTAAAAAGGTATCAATGAATTTTTATCTTAAAAAATCAATAGTACTTAGTAAGAATTCTCCTGAGAGGTTGTTTTGGCTTTGGGAACAGTTGTCTGTTAATGAGTGATGCCAGAAATTTTTCTTTGGGCTCCTTATGTTTTCAGAGACGGCAATGAATTAGGGGCTGTAAGTGTCTGACTTCCCAGTGTTACGATATGAGTCAGTAGCAACCAGGAACAGAACCTGCCCTTTCTACACATCCTACCTAGTTGCAGCTTAATGTTCAAGGCCAGCCTGTTTCTACGTAGAGACTTAAAATTCCGATCTAAAAGTTCAGATCTTCTGAACTAGCCATTTGAAAAAAAAAATTTAATTGTTAAGTGCATACAAAATTTTGATGTTACGTGTATTTTTCTTGATCATGTTCCCATTTCTATATATATGGTTCTTATTTTGAATGATCATGCATGGGCATTAGTTAATAGAATATATTTCAGAATTTTGATTCCATTTTTGAATAAGAACATGGCAAAAAGAATCACTTAAATCCTGGCAAAGATAATTATATACCATGAATATAAACTTCACTTAAGTGTGTAGTTGAGATTTTTCTCATTTTGAATTGGAATAGAGAAATATCAAGAGCATTTTAGGTACAAATAGGCAGTTTTAAGCTGTTCGAATGTTTGATGAATTTTTTTTTATTATTATTTAGATGATAAAGCCCCAGTGACAGATACAAATATTCCCTCTCATCTGGACCAGATGTTAGGTATTTTGCTACAAGAAGAACGTGAGCGAGAGTTCGGAGTGACAGGGCCATGTATGGAATATTTGCTTCATCACAAGATCTTGGAAACATTATATACCTTAGGAAAAGCTGACGTAAGTTCCTCATCTACATGTTCTTGGGCATGTAATGCATGCATTAATGTCTTAGACGTAAAGAAGCCGCAAGTACTAAATTTGATTATAGAGGTACGTATTAAGCATGGTGGGATTCAAGTCAGGATTGTGAAAAACAGAAAATGCAGCCTGCATGAATGTGACTACCCAGAGAGCCAGCCAAGCCCCCAAATGCTCTAGGCGACCACTGGCACTCGGGCTGCTGAGAATTACAGTTAAACATTTATGAAAATACGCTCAAGTACATGGGCTCAGAATTGAAGGACGCGGGAAGGAAGCCAGTGTAAATTGGGTTAGGAAAACAGGAATTATTTTTCATAATCCTGAAAAAGAATGTCACCGATTATTCTGACGTTACCTCTACCGATGAGTGGAGCCACGTTAAGTTTTTAGGCCTCACGAGTCCTGAGAAATCTTCGCAAAACTGATATTTATGATATAAATAATATTCTGTACCAGGAAACTTTAAAACTACATATAAAGGCAAGTTTCAAAGCCTGTGGGGGTGCGAGGGAAGGGGAAGAACTTTGGGGTGTGGTTGGGAGGCCTGGCTTTGTGCTAATATACTGTGACCTTCAAAGTCCCTTTGGTTAACTGTCTTTCTCTCTGAAAATCGCACAGGTGATCACGAAGGGCCTCCCCCAAGTCTCAAAATCTGTGCTTTTGTTCTGTGAATTTGTATATTATATGCGAAAATTAAACTGGAAAAAAAAATAAAAAAAAAAAAATACAAAATGTTATGAATAGTGGTATTACAGTTTCCTTTTAACTAAAAGTCTGTAATACTCCCAATTCATTTTAAGTTACATTCATGCAATTTATACTTTTGAAGCAGGACTTCTGCTCCCCTGCCCTGTGGAGGGAGGGATGGTACAACACTAAGTTGAGTACAGATGAATTGATTTTTGAGTAAATGTCAATAATTGTGGCACTGGCAAATTAATTTTGATATTGGTGATTGTAAATATTATGGTTTATCTAAGTAATGCAAAGTATTTGCTATCTAAAAAAAATATTATCGTACATAGGATTATCGTTCATAGCATTTCCAGATAGCATGTCTATGATGATGCTGTGGAAATGCTCATTTTGTGACTGTATTTTAATCGCAAGGCAGTATAAGCAGGTTAGTCATAGAACATATAACCTGGTTATTGTGTGCTCTCTTAACCCACAGCGTAAGTAATCATCAGGTTTACCTAGTTTTCAGCAAAGATTTAAAGCAGCTGCTGTGTTATAAAAACTTCTTTATTAAATATTCATTGTTTATAATAATCATAATGTATATCGTTTTGCAACTAACGCCAAACAGCATTGTTAGAATAACTCCCAGCATTTTATACCAGAGGCTTCCCCTTACTGACATATACATGTTAGAAGTCTTTGTTTACTCCTCCATCTCTGTGATGGAAAGTTATTGATGACCTGTTACTAGTGTAAGTAACAAGAGTCTGCCTTTGCTTTGGCCGTGGAGTTAACCATGGTAGTTTCGGGTCACCCTAGCATTTAGACTGCAAACAGGTTGATGTGGCCTGAACCAAACTGATTTCAGCAGCGTGTTGTTACCATGCTGTCTGTCCTACGTCGGCCTGCGGTTCCATTGGCTATATTATAGTCCCAGATGTAATTTTATTTCTAGAATACCAGTCATTAATATTTCATTGAGAATTTTATATTGAAAGACTCATTAATTGGCTGTTTGCATTGACTTTTGAGGGAGAAATATATTCACATTCCTATTCTTTAAGCTTTTTGAATAAGTGTGTTTGTATCGTCTGTTCTCTCCTCGTTCGCTTTTCTGTCGTTGTGTGCGCAGTGTCCTCCAGGAATGAAGCAGCAGGTTTTGGTGTTCTACACTAAGCTCCTGGGGAGAATCCAGCAGCCGCTGCTTCCACACATTAACGTCCACAGGCCAGTGCAGGTATTTTGTTCCCCTTGCAAAACAGTATTTGGTTCCATTTCTTTTTGTGTATAAATAATTTAATGTGATTTTTCTAAGAATAAAAATAATTAAAGAAATTACTCCAAAAATAACGTGTAAATTAGCAAAGGTTTGAGCTTTTGGTATGAATGATGTTGTATTATATACTCTTTCTATTTTTTCTTAAAATTTTATACATTAATTTTTCCTTTAACTTATCTCTGTGACATCTCAAGGAGTTTATTGTGTGCTTATTAATTTTCTAGGGTAATGTATTTTAAAAACTTAACTACTAGTAAATATCTTTTGTTAGAGGTGATGGTAGATCGTGTTCTGTCTGAAAAAATGCAAGGTATTTGTATTTGAAAATTGTAAATAACTCTTAAGGCAAACAGATGGCTACTTACATACTTGTAAAAAGTAACCTAAGTTTGAAACATTTTTTTAAAATTTTTTAACAGAAATTAATTAGACTCTGTGGTGAAGTCCTTGCAACACCAACAGAAAATGAAGAAATCCAGTTTCTCTGTATTGTGTGTGCAAAGCTGAAACAAAATCCCTACTTGGTTAATTTTTTTCTGGAGGTATGCTACACTTCTTGTCAACCTTCAAAGCACGCTTATAATTAAAATTATTTTGAGAATTGAATTCTGTAAACAGTATTAGGAGGAATTACATTTTGTGGATATCATATGGCTTGTTTCACTTCCCAGAATTATTTTTCATTGAAGACCACTGTTTTAACCTGAAATCTTCTGAGGAAGACAGTTTTCGGAGAACGTAGTTGAGGGGGATATACAGGGCAGCCCAGGGCCTGGACAAATAGAGACTCAAGCTGAGCAGGGGTGCAGCTTAAAGGGGAAAATCAGGGAGAGCAGGGTCACAGGAGCTTATAAGCTATCATGTTTTCAGCCAGGTTTGCTCTAGTGTGGAGCGTGGGTAATCTGGCCTGGGGTAGGTAGGGATGGTGTGTGCGGATTGGGACAGGACGTGCAAAATCACGAGTTACCTCTCCAGCCTGGTATAGCAGTTGTGATCGCTGTGGTATTCTGTCCTGTCTTGTCTTAGCCGTAGTCACTGGATCATACTTCACGTATGCCATCAATCAATATTTTGGGTTTTACTCCCAGTTTTAAACTAGAAAATACTTTGTTTACTTTCTTCTGTCATTCACTTCTTTTTTTCTACAGTGAAGTCATTTAGGTGTATAGTAGAAAAATTAATTTGGGGGGCACCTGGGTGGCTCCATTGGTTAAGCGTCTGCCTTTGGCTCAGGTCATGATCCCAGAGTCCTGCGATCGAGTCCTGCATCTGGCTCTCTGCTCAGTGGGGAGTCTGCTTCTCCCTCTGCCCCTCTGCCCACTTATGCTCTCTCTCTCTCTTTCAAATAAATAAAATCTTAAAAAGAAAAGAAAATTAATTTTGTTTTTTTATTAAACTTTTCGTTTTTTTTCTCTTTGTCTTTTCCTAGATTAGGTACCAGTGAGGTACAGTGCAGTTTGCTCTTTTTGGTCTACAGTTCTCTGAGTTTAACAAACCCACAGCCGTGTAGCCACCACCACCATCACGCGACACAGCAGGTCCGCCACCCGCCTCGGGTCCCTTGTAGCCCTTCTCACTCCACCCGTGTCCCCAGCAATCACGATGTGCTTCTGTCCTAGGTTTTCTCTTTCACAGAAAGTCACAAACATGTAATCAGCCTTTCAGGTGTGGCTTTTTTTTCTTTTCTTTTCTTTTTTTTTACTTGGCGTAATGCATTTGAGATTCAGAGGTAGGTTTGGTCCTTGATGCTGCTGAGTAATACCCATGACGTGGATGTATCACAGTTGTTGATCCATCCACCTGGTGAGGGACGTGGGGTTGTTTCCAGTCGGGCAATTGCGACTGAAGCCACCGTACACATTCACAGCCAGTTTTTTTGTGTGGATTTAGGTTTTCACTTCACTTGGGTAAATACCTAAGAGTAGGATTGCTAAATCCTGTGGTAAGAGTGTATTTATTTTCCTAAGAAACTGCTGGACTGTTTTACCCCAATGGGTTTATCATTTTGCATCCCGTCAACAACATATGAGAGTTCACGTTGTTCCCCATCCTTGTCAGAGTGAGTGTTGACAGGGTCTTGGTTTGTTTTGTTTTAAAAAATTTTAGCCATTCTAGTAGGTAGGTTTGTTTTCTGTTTCACTTTGTTGCCTAAGTCACCCAAGACCCTCTTCTACACCCTTACTGAGGATGGCTGAGTGGCCAAGCTGCAGAATTGCCTGCACTAAGTTTCTAGGTAGTGATAAGGATGATGGATGCCAGTTTTTTGTGATGGGCATCGTTTTTTGAAGGTTTGCTTCAGAATGGCTGGGATACACTTATGATTTCAGATTTTAAGGATTTATTAATTCGAGTGATATTACAGTCCTTTCAGTTTTGGATATAAATATATCATATCTCAAGATTTTTCTTGTGTGAGATTTTTCTTCTCGAAGTTCAACTTTAGTTACTTAAAGTTTTCTTAGATGCCCTAGTTACTTTCGATGCATGGATTTTAAGCCCAAGCTTAAGCTTTAAGGACTTTTTCTCAGAATCCCTGAAACTCGTTCAGAAGGACACAGCCATTGATGAGAAGCAGAGAAAATTTGTGGACATATGTATGCTGATGGTGAGATGTACTTTGTTTACTTGACTTCAGAGAAACATTTATATTTAGACCTCACCTCGAAGAACACCCTTCAGAATCGGTGGCATGTTGGCTATAACACACCCGTTTTAAAGCACATACTTCTCCACAGCCTGAGGTGGTGCCTACCACCTCTCTGTTTTCTCAAGACTATCGTAAGCTTTTAATGTGGTTGTTACAGTCTCCCTGGCATTGGATCATTGAAATGCATTTTATTTTCTCCTGGTCAATAAGCTCCTTGAGGACAAGGACTCTGTTTCATTAATCTTTGGGTTTCCACAGCTTCTCTGGTATCCAGTATAATGTATAATAACTGCTTAATTAACACTTAGTGAATGAATCTTTAGAGAAACGCAGCTATATTACTTCTCAGTACAGAGAGTAACAAAAGTACTTTGCAGTTCTCAGGCGAGTATCCCCTGAAATCTAGTCTCTCTCTCCATGTATATTCGCTACTGTGTGCATCTACTGTGGCTTAAGTGCCCGTGGTCAATGAGTTAGGAACAGTCTTTGCCCTAAAGGAGTTCATAGTCTGGTGACAAGAGTAAGGCTAATATTCAGGCTGCAGCCTGAGGTAGAGTACGGTGAATATCATTAAAAAGGATTCAAAGTAAATGTGCCCTAAGTCTTCCTAGGATGAAGAGATTGCGTCTGCTCTAGGTTGTTGGGACAGACTTCATGGACGAGGTTATCTTTGATTTGATTCCTGATAGATGTTCAGATAAGAATGGGTGAACATACGTAAGGGATTGAAGATACAGAGTTTGTGGTGTGTTTATGAAACAGTATGATTAGGATATGTGATAAGAAAAGGGCCTGGAGAGATGGTCTAGGAAGGGTCAAAGCCTTTGAATGGCAGGATGAAGAATTCGAACATACTGGGGAGCCACCGAAGATTTTTGAGCAGGGATGCTATTACGTGATGGTGTCTGTACCTTAAGTCAGTTTGGTGGCAGCATCTTGTACAGTGGATTCCTTTGAGAGGAAAAAGACAAGCCGAGGAAATGAACTTGGAAGCTGAGGGAGTAGCCCTGACGAGAAGGGGCAAGGACTGCAAGGTGGAAGCAGGGGCATGGAATGAGGTGAATACATTTGGGAGAGGCCAGGGGTAGACTGTGTGTGGGCTTGTGTGGAAGCAAGAGAAGGGATGATGAGCGCTTGGATCTCTGAACCAGGAAGGCTGTCGCTCACAGAAAGAAGGGAGCCCCGAGGGAGCCTATGTTGAGGGGAAGATGGTGATTACGGTTCTGATGTTTTGAGTCCGCCCGGTATCGTGCTGGAGATAATTGGCAGGCATTTGGTCTTGCAAATCTGTGATTTGTGAGAGAAGTCTGGGTTCAGGAGATTTGGGGGTTCTGTGTATAAATGTGCTATGGCTATCATTAAAACCCCTAGAGAAGAAAGGGAACAGTTTCAGTAAGAACCAAAGTGTAAGAGAAGGTGACAGTTCCTCATCACTAGGGAGCTTTTTAAAAATGCAGATTCCACCTCGACGTTGCACACCTGTCATCAATATAACATGGTCAGCTATACTTCAGTAATATAAATAAATTAAAATCCAGATTCCTTAGTTCCACCTCCAGGTGGTCTCATTCAGCAGGTCTGGGTGGGACCCGGGAATCTGCATTTTCCTCAAGACCCAGAGAAGACCGTGACGCCAACAGACTTGCGTTACCCTTTGAGAAACACTCGTCTAAGGAGTGAATGCTATTCTAAGATTATTCTTCCCTTTGCCATTCTTACCTGAGATACCATTTCCAACAATATTATCAGTATTTTAGATGGAACCGAGCGTTTACATTCATAAGGACTGGGATATGCAACTGATTTTATAGGAAGTTGGGAAGCTGTTTGGAGTATTCGTGTAGTTTTACAGAGTTGTTTTCTTTTAACATGTGCTGTGGGCTCAGTTTCTCAAGAAGATTGGTCCAAACTATAACTGTAATAAAAGTGATCTATAATAACTAGAATATAACTTTGGAAATTGAACTTGGAATTCATTCAGTACTGAATGCACCTCTGTGATGGGTGAAACACGGTGAGAGGCCCTTGAGGAGAAGCTGGTTCATGATGACTTCTAACCTGTGTGTGTGATTTGATTTTTGCTCTTGGGTTCAAATGAAAGCAAAACACTTTTCCCCTGAAAGTAATGATTTGCTTTGGTTACGATTCTTTTTTTTTTTTTTTTTTTTAAGATTTTATTTATTTGAGAGAGAGAGAGCACACACCAGCAGGGGGAGGGAGAGGGAGAACCAGATTTCCCGCTGAGCAGGGAGTCCGGCACGGGCCTCGATCCCAGGACCCCAAGATCATGACCTGAGCCGAAGGCAGACACTTAACTGACTGAGCTACCCAGGTGCCCCCGCTTCAGTTAAGATTCTGTGTGTGTGCATGTGTGTGTGTGTGTGTGTGTGTGTGTGTGTGTGTGTGTATTAGGGAGGTGGGGCCAACATTCCAAGTAAATCTTTTCTCATCAAGAACACTAATAAAAAGGTCCTGAGAGTACTGAGTTCTTTTTATAAAGCAGAGGTACAAGGGAAACAGAAAAATCATTTTAGAAAACTGATCTTAGAAGAATCAGCATCGAGGCTATGTATTTTCAGTAGCCCAGTGATAAAGAGACAATTAATTCCAAGTGAAACCTCCTGAATCTTTTTCCCCCACTCACATCAGTTGTTTTTAGCAGTAGTCATACAGTTATCATTAATACTGTTCATTGCCTATGATCATGGTCAACCGTTTTGTATTTAGTGTAAAGAGTGTTATAAGTGCCTGGGCAATTTGAAAAGATCTTAAAACACGGCTTGTTGACGTCTGAGTATTTTCATTTGTCATAACACTTTTATCTATTGCTACATTGGCTAGACACTGAACGTGAATTATAGAAAAACCGAAAAAAATATGTTTTCTGTTTCCTGCGTCTTTTGGTACGAATCTTACGGAACATGTATTCTGTTTCAGAATAAGTTGAAATCATTGGCTTCCAAAGGCACAGCAGATGTAATTTCAGAAGACTCGTTGAGCGGTCAGGATTCCTTGTCAGCAGACACGGGACAGCCCTGTCAGCCGGAGGAACTGTCTGGTGCCGCGGGGCTGGGGCACACAGAGTTGGAAGACGGGCCCCCTCAGCAGACAGATGAGCTGTCCACGAGCTTGGACAACCTCGCCGTCACCCCACTGCCAGAGGCCACAGTTGTTCGTCCAAACCAGGATTACAACTTAGTGAATTCCTTGTTAAATCTCACTAGAAGCCCCGTGAGTCTGCCTTCCTCTTCCCCGCTAACCTGATCACAGTTACGTGCATTCGAAATAGAAAAAAAGAGTCTATTCTTCTTTTAGTGTGAAACATTCAGTCTTCTTTAAGTTGAATTTTTTCCAAACAACTGGACATGTGTCTAATTCAAGAATTGAAGGGGTCTGTGCTTTTTCCCTCAGGATGGCCGAATAGCTGTGAAAGCCTGCGAGGGCCTGATGCTGTTGGTCAGTTTGCCGGAGCCCGCGGCTGCCAAGTGCCTCACGCAGAGCACTTGCTTGTGCGAACTGCTGACAGACAGGCTCGCCTCCCTGTACAAGGCCCTACCTCAGTCCGTGGACCCGCTGGATATTGAAACGGTGGAGGCAGTTAACTGGGGGTAAGAACCAGTACTTGTGTTTTCCCGGAGATGCGACTTCTTACACCTGTGCTTGTAAATTTGCTTCTATTTTGCAGTGACATAAATCTTCGGTTTTGGAAAATGTGACATTACTTGTGATCATTAAATGGGATGATTTTCTGAGGCTCGTTTTAAATTTATTACCAGTCAGGGCGAACTGGTATGAGAACAATCAGGCTGTTACATAGTGAAGCTATTTTTCCATTATAGTGAGCAATTAAGACCTTAATTACATTAAAACCAATAACTTCGTCTGATTTTTTTTTTTTTTTTTTTAATTCCTGAAAGAAGGAACATCCTTTTACAAATATGCCTCTCGGGCAGTCTCATGTTTTGTGGCCTGCGTGTATGGACCCTCCCCTCCTGCCTGTTCTTCTCCCCTCTCTACCCATCCTTTGGGGCTCCCCCGATTCTCATAGGAAAATATGAATATCGCAGAACATGTATAAGTTTATAAGCAGCATGAGGAAAAGTACCCCAAATCCCATCATCTATAAGTTGCCTAATGTTTTAGTATAATAACCTGTTAGAAGTTTTCCGTGCATTGTTAACTCTTCCTGGGTTTTTACTAGTCTTTTTCCACCTGACATTCTGCCAACATCGGCAGGGCAGACCCACTGGTTAACTTTACTCCTGTACCGTGTTTTAAGGCGGGAAGAGAAGCAGACCACTTGTTTCTTTTTGCACACCCTCCTTTACCTTCCTTTTCTTCATCCCAGCGGCTCCCACACTTTGTTCTCAGCCCGTGGTCAGATTTACGGCGGCAGCATGAGGAGCTGTCTGTGGTTTTTCTCTGCAGTTCCATTCTGTGTTAGTCTCTCTCTTCCCGCATAATGAGTGAGAGTTATTTGCAACTTTTATTTGAAAGGTTTTCTCTTCTCCTTGGCTTTCTTTTATAAAACCTGCTTCTGGTGGTCATCCAGCACTGCCGGTATACATATGTCTTACTGCGTAAGTTCCTTCACGGGCCGTCATCGTCCCATATGTGCTGAACTGGATTAACACTTTGGGATTACTCTGGACTAAGCATTTCTTCTACGTCCTACAGCTTGGACTCCTATAGTCATAAAGAAGATGCTTCAGCATTTCCAGGAAAGCGAGCCTTAATTTCATTTCTTTCCTGGTTTGATTATTGTGATCAACTCATAAAGGAAGCACAAAAGGTTTGATTTTTTTTTGTTACTTATTGATAATTTTATAATGTAAATGGCTATTATGTAAAATTTCCTCCCTTTATATCCCCGAATATATCTTAAGTGTCTTAGGATAGATAGCACAGTCAGTAAAAATAAATACAACCAAATAAAACAAAAAAACGTGTATATATGTGTGTGTGTGTGTGTGTGTGTGTGTGTGTGTGTGTGTGTATTACAACTCTGGAATAAATCACGGTTCAAGTTCTGCCCTTATATTTCTTTAAGTATTACAATAGAAAGCTCCATAAGGTGACATTGGCCTCCCTCCGTTTCTCCTCTTTGGGGAGATGTTACTACTATAAGGGGATTAGGATAATATTTTTGTCCTGTTCATCTTGTTCTTGGAAATTTAGATAAAATGTAAAGGACCCAGTGGCTAACATCTAATCTAGGTTTATATGCCATCAAGCATCTCAATAGGCAAGTTTGTTTTTCCACATTAATTCAAATGGAGAGTGCAAACTGACTTATTGATGTTTAAAAGAAAAAAATTAAAAACCGTTTTGTACTTAGTGTGGAAAGTGTTATAAATGCCTGGGCAATTTTAAAACAAAATTAGAAGATGAGCTCTTTTTTCCATTAAGAAAAGAAAAAGACAACAATGCTCCTTCTGTATTCTAGACCGCTGCTGTTGCTCTTGCCAAAGCTGTTCATGAAAGATTTTTTATCGGAGTTATGGAACCTCAGTTGATGCAAACGTGAGTGGCTTTTTTCCTTAAAAGACAGAGAATTGCTATTTCATGTTATTTTCCCCACTAATGACCCGTTTGTTATGCCCAGTTCTGAGATGGGTATTCTGACATCAACTGCTCTGCTCCATCGCATTGTTCGGCAAGTAACCTCTGACGTTTTGCTTCAAGAAATGGTGTTTTTTATCCTTGGAGAACAGAGGGAACCGGAAACTCTGGCAGATATTAGCAGACACCCTTTAAGGCATAGGTTAATAGAACATTGTGATCACATATCTGATGAGGTAAGCTATGTAAGATTTAGACTGGGGCTTTGAAATGTGATTTTAATGTACTCGTGATGTTTTGAATGTAGCTTCTTTCTTGATGTGGCTTTACAGTCGAAAGCATGACTTACAGGATGGCACGAAGAATCACTTATTCAGAGATGTTTTTCAGTTAGCTTTATCATTTTGGTTTCAGATAAGCATAATGACATTAAGAATGTTTGAACATCTTTTACAAAAACCCAACGAGCACATTCTTTACAACTTGGTCCTAAGAAATCTCGAAGAAAGAAATTATACCGAGTATAAGCCTGTGTGTCCAGAAGATAAAGATGTGGTGGAGAATGGATTGATAGCAGGAGCCGTGTAAGTTCCCACCCCGCCCTACAAGCTTAGCATTTCCTGCAGAATTGTCATTTTCTCTCTCCTCCTACTTCTTTCCCTTATTCATAAAAAAATGCCTCTAACAGTTACAAGATTTTTGAAAATAACATTTAGCTGCCATGATATCACCATCCCTTTAAATCATAAGTGGTATTCATTAAATGGGACAAAATCAATATATACTTGTGTTTGATATTTGTATAAAATGTTAATTTCCCTATAAAATGTAATTCTTTAATTCTTTCATTAGCAAAATCATGTAATGTTTTCTAAGAACATGGCAGAGAATCTTCTGGTTTAGAAAATGTAATAAAATGTTGTCTTTTTATACATCATTAAATTAAACGTAGAGATCTGGAAGAAGACCCATTATTTACTGACATTTCGCCTGATAACACTCTGTCAAATCAAGAGTGGCTTAGTTCTTCACCCCCTGCTACTCCAGACCACCCCAAAAATGATGGGAAAACTGAAGTCCATAAAATTGTAAATAGGTGAGTTGCCATATAAATTTGACTTACATCTCTTTTGCTTGTTTTTATAACCCGTAATAGCTCTGTTCTTAGATTGTTACGGAGATATGTTGTAAATTCCATCTTCTCTTCTTTAATCTGAAGATTATATCAGCTTTTTGTCATGTTAATATAGCAAGTGACAGTCTAGGGGCAATAATCGATAGCAAAAGAGGAAAGCTCTACTTAACATACGAACAAAAACGGGTAATAGTGGTTAGATAAACCTTCAGATGGCCTTCCTTTTTTTTAACGTAAGTCGTTCCTAGTTGGGACAACATGGAGAATGTCCAGTTTGACAAATTGCACTTCTTAGTCTTGTACTCACGTGTGCTGAGCGTGGGGCCATTCTCTTTGGAACTTGTGGTTTTACTTCTTTTTTTTTTTTTTAAAGTGCCCTCTCTCTGGTGATGTTCTCGGTCTTCCTTCACAGTGTGGTCACTGATGTGCCTGCTTCTGGCAGGTGACTTCAGAGAAATTGCATGTGGCTCAAGATGCAAAATTAGGTGCATAAAGATCTTCAGTTCAATTACTTAACAGCCGGTTTCCTGACATTAACAGAGAGCGTGGCAATCTGTCATTGTGCTGAGAAATGAAAGATCGTTTTAGGCTTACTTCTACTTTAAGTGGAATGAATGATTAGGAAATAAAACTTTTGAGATATGAAAGAATGATCAATCAGTAGAACTGATTCAAGATTAAGTACTTAAGAATGTATCATTTTATTTTTCAAGTTTCCATTCTCATCAACACTTGGCTAAACTGAAGATATCACTCGATAGTTTAAGGTATAAAGACACTGAATTGTGGGAGTATTTCTGTTACTGACTATGGCTTTTCTCATTTAAGTTTTCTCTGTCTGGTACCCGATGAAGCAAAATCTTCCTACCATGTCGAGGGCACTGGATATGACACCTACCTCCGAGATGCTCATAGGCAGGTAAGCGAAGTAGTTAATTTTTGGAAATGAAATCTCATGAGTGCACACACACACTTTGTCCCATTGCCCATAGTCATTTCTCCAAAGGTTTCTCTCCAAAGGTTTCCCTCCACAAGACCTGAACTCCCTCTTGCTACTTTAACTTCAGGCAGGTGACCTTACTTTGCCTTTTACTGACTGTCTCTGTCTCAAGATTTCTTTATGCTTGTTCCCTTCCCTCTTTCCCCTTCTCCTGAGTCTCCCTCCCCATCTCTCCCCTTCCCTTATGTCTCCCTCCCCACCTCTGCCCTTCCTCTGTGTCTCCCTCCCCACCTCACCCTTTCCCCTGTGTCTCCCTCCCCACCTTTCCCCTTCCCCTCTGTCTCCCTCTCTCTTCTTCTTCCCTTTCTTTTCTTTCTTTCTATACTTTAAATTATATCTACCTCCCCATCCTTTTCCCTACTGATCCAAAACATAACTTCTACATGATTCTACCCACCATCCACCCTTGCTCCCAGTCCACAGGCATTGCCTTGCCCCGTCTCCACCTCTTTTCTCACCTGAACAGTTATGTACAAGTGCCTCGCTCCCTCACTCCCTGCGCTCCCTACTCCCTGCCTGCCCAGCTTGCTACCTCCCTGATAGGACTCTCTCAAAGGTCTCCTCTGAAGTATTAACCTAAATGGCCTTCTTGAGGTCTTCTTTCCTCTCTCTAGCATTTTACAGAATTCCCAATTTTAAAATGTCTCAAGTCAGAAAAATGCACATTTAATTTTCATCGAAATCCTTGAGATTGACGTGTACTGTTCTGTGTAATTAATTTGCACGTGCCTGCAGCACGAATGCAAGTCCAGATGACCGCACGCGTGACTACAGTAATTGTGTAGCTACTGCCTTCAGGGACGAGAGTGGAGGCAAGACGAGTGGTACCGATCTCAGGAGTAGCAACTGGATTTTTAAGCTGTGCTTATTCTTTGTAAAGTTTCATTTCCATTTTCTAAAAATGCAGTTATTATGGATTGTTTCAGAAATATTAGAAGACAGGAGGGATAAAAAATATTTAAACTACAACTTTCTAGGTGAGAATTTCAGATGCGTTAGTGGGAAAATGCTTTATTAAATATTGGGGTGTGTGTTAGGATAGAAAACTGTCTACTGAAACCCAAATCGTTTAAAACTCACAAAATACTGGAGAGGCTGGCTTTTTGATTGTTTTAAATATGTTTTACTTTTAAAAGCTGAAGTTAGTGCTTCATGGTGAGAGTATGATTTGTTTTAATTTCAGGTAATGTCCAAACTAGAGAGGTCAGAGTAATGTCGCTTTATTGAATAAGGGGAATCTGAAAAGGGAAAGAATGGGGAAGAAAACTGTGCTCTAAATTTCTTTTGTTTAAACTCAGATAAATTATATATTGGGGAAGACTTTTCAAATCTGTTTTTATTATGTGAGATCTTCTTCTGCTTATCAAAATCCATGTTGTTTATCCCAGTGGTAAACAGTGTGGCGAAGGACCGATTTCTTATTATTTCCCATCTGTCACAGACCAACACTTGGGTAAAATATAATAAAAATGAATTACTAGAAAGATGAAAACAAAACAAAACACCAGCCCTGATTATTTTATTAGATTCAACGGACATAAAATTTGCTTAGTTAAGTGCAGTCTAGGTTCTGCCTGCTGACTCAGTTTTGTGTTCCTCTCATGCAAGGGCATTGAGCGGTTTGCAGAGCCCACGCCCCACGCAGCACGGATTTCTCCTGCGCCGGGCCGTGTGGTGGAAGTTCGGCGTAGGAAAGCCAAGGCCGCCTTCTCAGACAAAGTGCATCTGTTCATCTATTTGCATGTAACATTTTCAGATAGACTGGAAAATGTGGCTAGGGCTTACTTTACTTTTTAAATTTTCTCTAAGGCTGTTATAAAAATAAGTAGAGTTAAATTCCCCTAAAGGAAGACTCGTGCATATTTTTTCTGGAGCATATGTTGGTACTGGTGGTTATCAGCTTACCTGTGCCTCGAGTTAGCCTGGTACCTGAGTCCCTCACTCTCCCACCGGCCGCTGCCCATGGAACAGACGCTCGGCACTCCGGTGCATTCTTATATGCCTGTTTGAGGAAGTCATTTCTGTTTAATCTCGATTTGTTCTGGTTTGTTCTTTAATGATGCAATTGCTCTTCCCTAGTTCCGGGACTACTGTGCTATCTGCTTAAGATGGGAGTGGCCTGGGTCTCCAAAAGCATTGGAAAAGTGCAATTTAGAAGCTACTTTCTTCGAAGGGCATTTTCTGAAAGTTTTATTTGACAGAATGGGAAGAATTCTCGATCAGGTAATAAGCTTTAAAATACCAATTTTCGCATTATTTTGTTAACCATTCACTATGGGTTCGTCGCAAGTCTTAGTTTAGATCTTTAATAAAGTAGTTTTGTTTTCTTAGTTTTTCCACCAGATGACTTTTTCGTAAAGCTTGATTGCCAGCGGGTGGTGTGTTTCTGATGCATTCGTTATGTTTAGAACCCTTTATTTAGCCTGATGGCTGTTACAGAATCATATATTTTACTTCTCATTACAGACCATTGTCTTAACCTTCACACATTTTGGAGGTGATTAGAATGCTTTTCTTGTATGACGTAGAAAGCCCTTTTTTTTAATAGTACAGTTAATACAGATACCGATTGAGTCAACCTTGTAAAGTTCAATTCAGAGGACCTTAAATGTCATTTCAAATTGAATCCCTAGCACTCTGGTCTTATTAAAATGACAGAACGATATTAGATGAATCTGCTTCTTCAGACAAAGAACTTATGAATGATACTCATTTTCATAAGGGGGAGGTGAAATGAAAAAGGTGAATGTACTTATTCCAAGGTAGATAAAAAGCACCATCAGCTGCTATGTTGCTGTCTGTGTGTATCTGGCCCTCAGGAGAAATGAATTTGGGATTACAGAACCCCTCCCTCCCTCCCTCTCTCCCTGACAAATGAACAAAGTGAGGATAGAGCTTTGAAATGCTTTACACCCTGGGATACACGCTTGAAATAAAACCACCTGGCATAATACTTGCCTCAACATAGAAATTGACCTAACCAATTTGGAATTAATTTAAAATTGTATATTAAAGTACTTGTTCTTTTTAGCATTTTAGTTAAATATTTATGTGAGCATAGGGAGTTCTAAAAGAAATTTACTCCCTAAGCAGGCTGTCTTCAATACCCAGAAAGCCAAATAAAGAAATTATAATTTAAGAAGTATTTCACGGGGCTAGACTTCAGTCAGTACTGTTTCTGGGAGTAATCAGTAAAGAGATAGAGTAAGTCCTTTTTTCTTTTAACCTCTTACTAGCAGGTGCTGTATTTCTCGTGGTTGGTTGGTTGGTTGGTAAGTGCAGCTCTTGGAGGCAGTATGCCATATACATCGGCTGTGGGAGCCCCCGGGTCGCGGGGTTCGGCAGTTCGTTGTGTGCTTTGTGCCGTCGGTTTGCTAAGCTTCATTTGAATCTGGGATATTTTGTCCTGTAGTTTGCGGAGTGCTGACATAAGAGGGTACCGGGAAGCAGAATATCCTGCAACGCTTTAAAGCGCCTTTTATTTCAGCAGCTAGCATGTCACAGCCCGCTCTCCTGTCACCTTCTGGTCATACCGTGTCAGTGAGGAATCCCGAGTTGCAGTTAATGCGACTTACAGCTGGTTCGGTACAGGCCCCAGCCTCAAACCTTTGGTCTTAAAACCCTTGATTTTCCAAGCTTTTTTTGGTAAGAACGTTGCGTAATCAGATCTCAGAGATAGTCATGAGTCCTGGTGTGCTAAGCATGCCTAGTTTCGTTTCATTTTCTTTCTTTTCTGAGTGTGTTTTGTTGAGGATGACGTTTGCTTGGTATAGAAACAGGGTCAGGGTAACCAGCCTGGGATTAAACATTTACTACAGTTAATGAGTGACGTAGCTCGTGGCCTGTATGTCTGATTGAGAAATTATGACCCACGCGTTCATAATTCATACTGTTGTGTTGTCACGATGTTAATTTTTCTAAAATACCTTGTAACACCAACATTTAGTGTTATTTGTGATGATTTTATAAAGATAGTGAAATGCTGAGGCCCATAAGCAGAATGTAAAGAGCACCAGGAGAAATGTAGGGGGGTAGGTTCACCTTCTCTGCCCCGACAGGGGAGAGCGTGACCTCGGGCAACTGCACCACCGGTCACGTTTTCTTCATGTTAAGATGACGCTGGTACTACTCGCCATAACCTCCTACTTAGATTTTCTTGGAAGAATTAAATGAAGAAAACAATTCAAAATACTTTAAAAAATACAAACTCCTGTTAAGTACAGGAGTTTTTAGAAATTTCAGAGGCTATTATATTAAATTTTGATGTAATATGAATAAATCATATTGTTTTAGCTATCTAAATTAGGCTCTTAGGGGAAGGCTTGAGTTTGCTGGTGACGTTGGTATGCTTTTTTTTTTCCCCCTCAGTCATCAGTATACTTTTAATTCAAAGTTTATTGTCCTAAAATCCAGGCCTTGTATTTAGTGTGAGCTCAAAGGTGGGCCAAGTCCAGTTGATACGTCAGAAAAATCTGGTTAGCTTTCATTTCAGGTGAATACTGTATGTAAAGTAGAAAATAAAGAGATCCAAAATAATATAAACACTGTTAACCCAAGAAAGAGTTATTCATATTAAAGAAAAAAGGCCAACTTGTTTTAAAGTTATTACCATTATGAAGTAGAGACCATTTCAGGGATAGGACAATTTCTGTGTAGTTGAAATTTGTTTTCATTTTCACGTTAAAATATCATCTGAGTCAGCCTTAAATTTCTCAAACAACCAAGGACATAGATTCTTGTTCAAATAAAGCTAAAAACCAAAGGAACACCCTGTAAAGAAAATACAAAGTTTAAGTGGCTACTTACATTCTTGCTGAAAGCCAAATTCTGTTGACTTACTTCAGTTCCTGTAAATGGCAGAATATAGTGACCTAAAAATCTGAACTGCCAGAAATCCAGTCACATACAAAATTGTACTAAAGTTGTATTTTAAGGGAGTTTGTTCACGTGCTTTACCTAATGCATTCTTCTTAAAGATTGTTAAAAATGTTTCCTTTGTGCCTAAAATACAACTTCATCTGAATTCGTTGTTATGAAGTGAGTCCTGGAGGCTGTATTCTGTTGCACATATTATCAAGTTGGTGAATATGCTCTTCAAATTATCCTTCCACAGGAATAGCATCTCCTTTCACCTGTCTTCCTTGAGGCTCGATTGTGACTTAGGGATAGTTTTTCTTCTTTCAGAAAATCTGTGTTCACGAATTTCATGGTAAAAAAACAAAAAAAAACCAACAAAACCCTGTTGGACTTCTAACACGGGACTTGGTCTCTCCGTGTAGCAGCACCTCGCTATCCTCTGGCCCGTGCCCTAGCATTTGGTGTCCTCCGAATGGCCAGATGTTCGCTTCTTAATTGGTGTTCATTATATCAAGGGTTTCTTTTTATTTTTTAAGATAAGGGTCTGTGGTGAACGTTCACTCCTCCCGAATCCCTTTTCTCTTCCCCAGGCTCAGCATGGGCTCCTCACTCGCCCCCAGCCCTCCCACGGAAGTCAGTTTTGTCTCAGCCACTCAGTTTCCTTTGGCTGCTTAGAAGAAAGTTGGAAGGATTGAGATTTCTGTTGAAAGTTCTAGGCACGCTAACTGTTTTTGTACAGTGTGCCTTTTGCTTTGATTTTGATGTAGTCTGTAAAGCATCTCCAAGCCTCTTTCTATGTGGAGTAAACAGATTAAAAATAAAAAAACTAGAATTCAAACAAAATGGTGATACGACATACAAAAAAATGTATGAGGAATTGTAGCCAGATGTGTAAGTGTTTTGGGAGAATTAATGTTCTTGCCGTAAATGAGATGATCCTTGTCTGTAATCACCATTTTGAACCTTTTCATTCACCGTGAGCCATGTGATGATTATTTCTATCCCCAAGTACTCTCCTTCTGCCGAGAAGGTTCTGTGATCTCTCTGACTTTATTTTATTGTATACATGCTCTTGATAACTGGCAGTAGTTGAATAATCTAAGAGATGAAAAATATCCTTTCTAAAATTAGACTACCATATTTTAAAAGATCTTAATACCTTCCCTTCTATCTTTGGTCTTATATTCAGTGTGTCCTATGTTGCTGTTCTTAATGTTACATATGACACTTTAGTGGGTTTTGATGACCCGTGGAACACTTTCCTTAGTTAGAACATCCTGCATAAAACAGAAACATTATGACTATGTTATATATTTGTTTTTCTATATATCTATATGCATGCTTTTTTTTTCTCCTAAGTTTTAGCACTGTGATATATGTACTTTGACTAAGATGGTGAGAGCCAACTTAGTTATCGATGTGCTTGTTGCAGAAGACCATGTGGAGGGAGGAATAAGATGGAATATTTTCCTTTCCTGAAAAACAAATTAAAGTGGTAAATGAAGTACTCAGGTGTCTGCATTATAAATGATGTCACATGTCTTTCTTTTTTTACCTCTCCATAGCCATATGATGTAAATTTACAAGTCACCTCCGTGTTATCTAGACTTTCTCTCTTCCCCCATCCACACATACACGAGTACCTTTTGGATCCTTATGTGAACCTTGCTTCTGGCTGTAGATCCCTCTTCTCTGTCATCGTCAGGGTGAGTTCTTAGTTTTGTTCTCTAGGATTGATAAAACCTGTGATAAACATGTCCATTAACATTACCATCGTATGTGCTTAGTGTTATGTAATGGGAAATACTATTTATAGACCGTCAAGAAGTCATTATTTTCCTAAAGCCTGTGGAGAAAAAAAGAAAAATTCATTTTTTTAAATGGTAACGTTTACATTTTAAGGAGCAGGTGTGAGTCCTTTGCCAAAGATGGTTATGTGAATAGTGAAGGGTGACATTCTTCATTTAGTAATAGGAAGTTGAGTATTTTTTTTTTAATCCTGAAAATCCCCGTGTAGATTTCAGGAGCGCAGTTCGTTTTGTCTCCGATGCAGGTTGTCGGAGACCTGATGGTCCGAATCCAGCGTATTCCAGACTTTACTCCCAAGCTTCTGTTAGTCAGAAAGCGATTGCTTGGCTTGGAACCTGAAGGCCCTATGTAAGCCAGTGTTTTACGTGTTTTTTATCTAAAAAATTCACCAAAACTTGATGAAGTGATAGTATCTTGAATTGACTTACTGCCTGCTTTCCTTTCCTAGCATTGACCACATCACACTGCTCGAGGGCGTGATCGTGCTGGAAGAGTTCTGTAAGGAGCTCGCGGCAATTGCATTCGTGAAATACCATGCTTCCTCCACGCCGTAAATAGCGCCCTCCAAGTAACTAAGGGAGTAGAACTGTAGTACACATTTCATCAAAAAAGACTCTGCTTCGCCCAGCTGAGAGGATAAAAAGCCTTTTTAAATGAAGTACTGCTGTAAACTGGACAGGACCATTAAGAACACACGGAATGGACGCTTCTAGTAAAATGCTGTATAATGTTGTTTTCATTGGCTTTACCATAATGGTTCTGTATGTAAGATTGCACGTCCTTGAATCCAGGATACAATCAAAGGAACTTCAGGAAATAAGCATTTCTAATGCCTGTGTGAAAAGCTGCAAAATTTCTAATGTCATGACTTTGATGATATTTCTGTTATTTTAATATCCTTTTAGGTAGCAAGGCATTTTGACATTCTCTGGGACTCAAATGCTTATATTCTTTTGGATTAATAAGTAGCAAAGAAAAAAACTAATTTTATAACTTTTTAAGGTCAGAATTCTTATCAAACAAAATATGAAAAAAAAACTGTAAATGAGAAAAAATACAATTCAGAAACCATCAAGTGAGTTGAGTTAATAGGAGATAGAAATGTGTAGAGCACCATTAACTTTCTTCAGCTTTTCTAAGAAGAACAATTTAATATGACAAAGAAGTTCTTGATTAATATAATATATATTTTTTAAAGAAACGTTCTTTTACTCTTTTGTGCACACAGCCATGTCAGTGATTGATTTTCACGTATGGGTCCCAGTCTATTTAAACTGTGTCATTTTTGCAACGATGTTGAACTTGTGCTCGCCATTGGTAATGTTTGCTAAAATAGTATTTTTTTAAGCTAATGAACATATATTGGGTTGAGAACCTTTTTTTCCTTCTGTCTGTCCCTCTCTGAAAGTTGCTTTATAAAAATTGCTTTATAATATGATTTCTTATTGAAATGCATGGTAGTGTCTGGGGGAGCTGATAACTCTTAGGGAGCAATCAAAATGCCAATGGCCTCTGCAGTGTTTACAGTTTTGTTTTGTTTTGTTCATTTTGTTCAGTCTTCTGTTTTAAATGATTCTGAAGAGATTTAAAAAGAAAACCAGTCCTGTTTACATGTTAAGGAATTTGGGTAGATTGGGTCTAGATGAAGGACTGTGTGTGGTGGTTCAGCAAAGCTTCTCCTTGATTTACAGAATGCTGTTGGCTGATCCACTGTCTAGCTTTCCTTTAAGTGATGCTTGCCACTCACATGTTGCTCTTAAGCTTTCTTCTTCCTCTCCTCCTCCACCTCCTCCTCTTTCTGTTGAAACGTTAAGCAGCAGCACTTTGCGCTTTCCCTTTGCATTTACTGATACTGGGGGGAGGAGCGGACTCTCAGAATTTCCAGCTCAGAGGGTGTGAGCAGTTGTTTTATGTAGCATGTTTGCAGCTGTACGTCCTGTGGCACATGCATAGAAGCGTGTTTTACACCTTCTGCTAACTTTGTTGTATTTGTTTTTCTGACTTATAGTTCATTTTGGCTTTTTATTAAGAACAAAATAGCGAAAGATGATGAATATTCATGGCTCCAGCATGCTTACCAACGTTACGACTGCATTTCTAATGTAATGCACATCTTTGTTAGCTCAGTCTAAGCACATTTATTAAGCAGAACAAGGAAAAAAACAAAAGTGGGAGATGGTTACTTTGCGCGTGATTTTCTTCAAATGATTTTTAATGATGGAAAAGCATTGTTCAGTGCTCTGTATTTATTGATCAGCCCACGCAAGAAACACTGCAACATTTCCATTTTGAGACATAGTTGTGGTCTACTTTGATGTAGGTTTATTTAAAATAAGGCATTAAGAGATATTAGATATTTCTTAATGTTTTTGTAGTGCTCAATGGGTGTATTAGCAATATTACCTCTCAAGCCAAATACTATTTTATCCTTGATTTCACAATGGGACCTTATAGCTAATACATGACACCAAGCTCAGAAAAGCTTTAACTTTTATATTTTTGTGTGTGTATGCTGCTTCTTAAAACATAATTATTTTCCTAAGTTATTGTAATGCTTTTGATCTGTCATCAGCTAAAGCTTAAGGTATAAGTTGTTTCTCTCCTAAGCTTCTCTCTTTCTTTCTTTCTTCTTCCTGTTTAGTTCAGACAGACCTAGAGCCCGCACAAGTTCTCACAGTGAGTTGGATTTGTCAGTGAAACAATGTGCTACATTACTAGTCTTTTTTGTACTGTCTTGTGAAAGCTGAATATTTCTGTTACTCAGTACTTGCAAAAACAGTGACTCAAGTGCACTGTGTTGGGTGGAAAGTACCACCTTAACAACTGATTGCCATAGCAAGTTCCAAGCCGAATTCTAGCCCTGCTTCACATCAGTATAAATAGGTATGCACATTTTTTTAACTTTCTCTCTAACAGTATAGTCTTTGACTTTATTTTTAGTAATGAGCCACATTCTTTACTTGATAGAACTCAGATTTGTCCTCAGCCAATTATCATTGTAGTACTCACATTATAACTGTGTAATGTTTTCATAATGTATCTGTCTGTGCAATATGGAAGCTATGAGAGGATTCATAGCCCTTTGGTTTAATTGTACATTATTATGTATGTACATGTGTATATATATATGTGTGTATATATATATATATATAAAAGGACCAAAATCCTTAGCTTGCTTACACTGTTGCTAGTGTAAAGTTGTTACACTTAATTTTACGGGGCACAAATTATGGAATTACTTCATAATTCATGGTAACATATTTCCATAAATTATCGCTTTAATATACAATTTCCATTTAATTATGAGGTTCACAGGTATTGACAAAAGTTGTAGTAAAGTGCTAAAACCACAAATTATATGGCAGTTATATTTTGGGTTGTACGATTAATCAAAATATGCATGTCATTGTGACACTTGGTATGTTAAAACATGATAGATAATCATATTTCTGGGCCCTGTAAAATAGTGTTACTGTAATACTCTGGCCTCCTGCCTTGTTTACATTAAACAAAGGATATTTGGTAAATTTTTCTATTGAACATTGTGTAGGTTACTGACAGTATTACCAAGGCCAGAATTCTTGGGCCATCTGTGAAGAAGAACTCTTCCTGATGGCGATTGTGTACCTACTCTCTCTTCAAAAGGAGGTTGTGATTAAGTTCAACTTTTTGTGCTAATGATGCATGCAGGACTAAGAGGGATAATCTAAAAATAAATA
This sequence comes from Ursus maritimus, assembly GCF_017311325.1. Classification (NCBI taxonomy): domain Eukaryota; kingdom Metazoa; phylum Chordata; class Mammalia; order Carnivora; family Ursidae; genus Ursus; species Ursus maritimus. Next base: position 15,739,806 of record NW_024426885.1, on the reverse strand, counting down.
ATGTAATTTAAGCAAAGTGTCTTATATTTTTATAGAATTCTACCTGAAAACATTTTATTCACTGGTAAGTCTAAAACAGTAATTCATCACGCACAGCAGGATGTGGTGCACATCAGGGTGCCTGGCCAGCTCCGTGGGTGCAGCTATGCGACTCTTGATTGGAAGGTTGTGGGTTCAAGCCCCCACATTGGGTATGCAACTTAAAAAAAAAAAAAAAAAGGTATGACACACAACAATTCATGGGTCACTATAGCATTGATTCCAGGGAGAGAACAAGAAGGAATAGAATCAGGATATTTGTGGACGGAAAATGTACAGCTTGAAAAATCCCCCTGAGCAAGCCTCATTGTACACCCTCGACCCCACTCCTTAATAATCACATCCTTAAAGGAAGGAGCGTTTATACATGTCTTAGAACAACAATTCGTTATAAGAGTTATTTCGTAACATATTTGTAACACAGATAAAAACTGTTTTCTTTAACGGACACGTAAGACAATTAGACTCTAGGCTTATTCTGCTCATTTGAATATTTGCCAAACTGCCCTAATGGAACCTGAAAGAAACATATAATACACGGCACAGCCAGGGAGAGAAAGAAACGTAATCACTAATCCCACCTACCCAGGATCTTTCCAGCCACTGTTACTCAAAATAGTTTTAGAAGGACTTAAAGAGGAGAACAGGTTCAAAGGATGTAGGGAGGGAGGTTTAGACATTGAGGAGTTGAAATTACCCTTCTTGCCTCGAGATGCCAAAAAAGAAAACTGCATTTTAGGGAGGTGTCATCAGACCCCTAGTCCCAAAACCTGTTCAGGCTGCTATTCATTAAGAAATTTGCAGTGTTTCATCTGGAAAACTATCGCAAGGAAAATTTTAAGAATTGACCTAAAATTGTTAAAGTCGAAATTTTGTGAGAGTAACTCAAGTAAAAGTTATACCTCTTTCTCAAAAAACAAAACCAAACAAACAAACAGACCCAAACGAAACAAACAAGCCAGCAGAAGCACTGGGTGACAGATGGATGCTGAAGGATCCATGGATAGAAGAAATGGAATAGGTTTTAGTTGGTCTTACCCAGTTAGGAAGGCGGTTGCTCATGGGCCCAGCTCCTAGGAGACGGGCTTTTCATTGTACTTGGTCTGTACCTGACCGTGCGTGTCAGGGAGCCCCACCGAAGCCGGTATCATGTACACTCCCTGTTCAGGGTTTGACTGCCGTGTGCATCAGAGGGTTTTCTGTGTTATAATAGCGTTTCTGACTGTGTCAAAAATATGCCATCAAAAACAAAACAATAATTTGATTATTCCACAAATAGTTACTGAGAACTTGGGATGAGCCAGTTTTTAATGTGCTGGGAAAACAAGAAGCAGTTTCTGCCCTCAAGAAGTCACAGCCACAGGTGAGGCCGGTTCAGTGTGCTGACACAAATTCCAGCCCGCGCTGGTGAATGCTGTTGCACCCAAGTGTTGTGAGAACACGGGGAGCAAGAAGTAGTGTTAACCCTTGAACAACACCAGGGTGTCAGGGAGGTTCATCCCACCCCCCACCATGAAGTCAAAAAATCTGTATATAATGTAACAAAAAATTGTCAACAGATATTTTCTGTGTTATGTGTATTATGTACTGTACTCTCACAGTAAAGTAAGCTAGAGAAAAACTGTTATTAAGAAAATCATAAGAGAGGGGCGCCTGGGTGGCACAGTGGTTAAGCGTCTGCCTTCGGCTCAGGGCGTGATCCCGGCGTTGTGGGATCGAGCCCCACATCAGGCTCCTCTGCTATGAGCCTGCTTCTTCCTCTCCCACTCCCCCTGCTTGTGTTCCCTCTCTCGCTGGCTGTCTCTATCTCTGACAAATAAATAAATAAAATCTTTAAAAAAAAAAGAAAAGAAAATCATAAGAGAAATACATTTTCTTTTCTTTTTTTTTTTTTTTTAAGATTTTATTTATTTGACAGAGAGAGAGATAGCTAGCGAGAGAGAGAACACAAGCATGGGGAGTGGGAGAGGAAGAAGCAGGCTCCTAGCAGAGAAGCCCGATGCGGGGCTCCATCCCAGAACGCTGGGATCACGCCCTGAGCCAAAGGCAGACGCTTAATGACTGAGCCACCCAGGTGCCCCGAGAAATACATTTTCAATCATGTGCTACAGCCAAAAAATTTGCAAGTGGATGTGTGCTGTTTAAACCTGTGTTGTTCAAGGGTCAACTGTAGTGTTTTACCTAACGGGAAAATCTAAAACTCAAGTCTTGACTGAATTACATTCTTACTTGGAACTAGAGATACGCTGCATATTTCGAGAAGCCATAACCATAAAGTCAAGTCAGCGAGAGATGGAACGCGGTTCTGTATCCTGTTACATTCACCACAATTAACTGTTTTGTTTCACATTCTTCATTCTGAGATTGGTATAAAGCACCAGCCCAAACAATTGTGCTTTGGGGCCCATATTTTCTCAGTTGGTGAATAGTAGTAAACTGTTCTGATTTAAATGATCTCTTTTTACAGTTACATAGAAGGCGAGAAGTCAACTGAAATCCTAAAACCACAAGGTTGAAGTAGGCTTTAAAAATGACTGGAACATGAGGCATAAAATTTGGTTTAGTAAAATATTCATAGCACCAAACTTTTCTCCTTGCTTTATCTCAATGCGCCCTTGACCACCATTCTTTATTGCGGCACAAGGTGGCTGCATATCCAGTTGGGACCCAGCTGGAGTTGACGGAGACAGGAGAGATGAATTCAGAAGCCACAGGCTGGATGGGAGATGGCTGGAATGTCTAAACCTCCACAGGTTCTCATTTCATAACTCCCAGTCCTGAAATTTAAGGCTGAGGTCAAGCCTCAAGGCAGGACAACCTAGGGGTCATCCCTGTCAGGGAGCAAAATGAAGAGACCTGACATGTTTCCCTTCCTACCCTCAGTCATCTGGACGTAGCCTCAAGGAATTACCTGGTCTCCCAAGGGTGAATCTGAGAAATTGAAGGAAATTCAGTATGTTTTATAGTTTTATATTTTGATCTTGCTCTTCACTCTAATTAGACTAGTCAATATATCAACCAGCAGAAATTCGCTTTTTAAAAGGGGAGGGGAGGTAATAATTCTCTTGACTCTCTCTTTTTTTTTTTTAGATTTTATTTATTTGAGAGAGAGAGCATGAGTGGGGGAGGAGTAGAAGGAGAGGGACAAGTAGTCTGCACGCTGAGCACAAAGCCCAATGCGGGGCTCAATCCCACAACCCTGAGATCATGACCTGATCCGAAATCAAGAGTCGGCCGCTCAACCTACTGAGCCACCCAGGTGCCCCAAATTCTCTTGGTGACTAACCAAATCCTGACATGAAAGGGGACCCAGTAGGACTGCCAGAAGCTCAAGCATTACCATGGGTTACTTTGCTCTCGTTTGAGGAGGTGAGGGCAAGGAAAGAAGGAAGACATCCATTGACGTTTATAGCTGTTAGTTTCCTAATGGTACTCATGTTGTTAGGTGCATTAATTTGCATGGTGATCATTCTGTTAATTCTTAACAAAACGTTTAATTCCAATAATGTGCCAAGGGCTTCAGGGATAATATTCAGGTTAGAGAATCCAAGCAAGCCAAGAACACATCCTGGGTCTAACAGACCACTGTTTCTCAAAACACATCTTTTAGGTTGAGAACTACAACCAGAGTTGCACGCTTGAAGAGCTAGATGTGGTTCAGAAAAAAAGAAAGCAGATGACACGCCCAGCCCGTGAGAATAGAGAAGACAAAGCAAAGGCATCTCCAAGCCTGTTACTGCCTCGGGCCTATAATTTATGAGTAAGGAATCATAAAATCAATTTCACTGTAATGCAGACGGATGAGATGGCATACAAATTCACTATAGTCTGGATGAAGTTATATTTCAAAGCCCTGAAGATGAGATTCATTTATGTAATAACACGAGAAATGTATTTCTCATGCCACCCACAAATGGAATAGCATGTTGGGTTTTAATTGATTAGACTTCCCCAGAGAACCATGTACTGAAGATTTCTAGAGGGAAACAAATTAGCCATTCCTTAAACATTATTCTTCCATGTTTAAAATATGCCTTCCTTCTTAAATCTCTTTATCCTGTAGCTCTACATTGTTGAATGTAGCAAGTCACAGAGCATTTTATGGTTCTAAAATCTTTGTTTGGCTGTTTCAATTATTACAGTGTCCTGCAATCTTTATTTCCATTCTGTTTTAGAAATGATTAGACAATAGATCATCTATTTCTTAAGTTTAATTGGTGGTGGGCTACCACAGAAATGGAAATTGAGGAGAAAACATGTACTTTTAGGATATAAATATTAACCCAATAGTCCATGTACCTTTGGACTCCTTGATGATAAACAGGTTCCGTTTTATAAAGAGTTGCATTATCCCTAAAATGATCCAATGTGATGCAGCTACAAGTAAAACTTTCCCTGAAAATACTGTTGGCAAGAGCACATGACTCATTGGAAGTTGGGTTCAAAACCACATCCTAAAAATAATAAGAGCCATAAATGCAAATGTATGTAGCAATTTCTAAGTGTTTTTCTTTGGAATTTGACATTGAAATAAAAATAATTTTGCATGGTTCTTAAAGGTTGGAGTGTTTTCATGGATAGCATATAATATAATTGATATTCATTGAGTTGGGTATTTCAAAGAAAAAGCTGATATATATCTTGCCAAGTAGTGTTGCTCATTTATTATCATTTTTATTTCAATAGAAAGAAAAAGACAAGGTAAGTGTAATTAATTTGACATAAATAATTCTGGGCTGAGCATTTCACTATCAACACCATTTTGAGGCCAGTATGAAAAGTTCTTTGTCCTCATAGAGTATGCCACTGCTATACTTTCTGATACAAGCATATTGTATCTTGGTCTTTCCTCCAGTAAGTTCTGTGATCACGCATTCAGCTAATGCCATTAAGTCCTTAGAACAGAGAGCCTCACTAGTGGCCTTTTTTGGTTAAGAAAGATGTTGGACAGATGTAAATGCTGAGTTTTTCTACTGCTGTCTGGATTATATTTGGAAAGACCTTGCAAGTTTCTCAGACTCTGCATTATATATATATCTGAAAACGCTACAGAAATCCCCACATCACCATGGAAGCTGATCCCTGACACTTACCATGATTAAAAAAGAAGAAAGTATTTAACAGGGGTAGGTAAGCTGCCCTCATTACTTCTATTCATCAGACCGCTGTTGACAGGGGGCTACCCCACTTATACCAAGGCAGAGCTCTGCGTTCCTGATAGAACTTTCCAGAATGATCCTGCTTGGAGTGGAAAAATATTTTTAGCTAGATACATAAAACACTATAATCAAGTGCTACGTTCGTAAATGTTGAGGTCTGAGGTCCAAAATAGATTGTTTGTCCCAGGATTATAGTAACATCATCCATGAAGCTCAACCAATGTTTACTAAAATCCTGTCTGGCTACGACAAGAGGACGGAATTTCAAGAAAGTGCCTCTCTTTGAGAGGTTTGCTTTTTGAAGTAGTGGTTGATAAGGCATGTTCTGTGCAGGTTATCAAGCTCTTGTCCCTCAGTTCCAAATCCACTCTTCTATACTGTTTTACGATGCTGCGCTAGGATCCCACAAACTAGATTTCTCCCTTACCCACTGGTTTTCTACTAGGTTTTGTCGATAGGAGTTTCTACAGGGAGGAGGGGAAACAGGAAGAGGGGAGGAGGAACTTCTATCTTTGAGTTTGCTTGCTGTTCCTGACCTGTCACCTCAGCACTGGGTTCAGCCCCTGTATGCTTTAAGCTCCTCCAGATGCAGCGTGGCAGCTCCCCCCTTGGAGGCCCGAGCCTCAGCTTTCTAGAGCCTTCCTCCACGCTACCAAGCCTATAACCACTGCCTCTTCCCTTTGCTGTCTCAGCCCCAGGTTCCTGCTTCCTGGGTTAGTATTAATGGGTGAACTCAGTGAATGACCCTTTTTCCTTGTTCAGCCCCCCTAACCTTACCGTGACTAATTCCCATATTAAATTTCCTCGACTGAAATGCCTGTGACATAGTTTCTTTCTTCCTGACAGGACCCATCTCAGTGGCAGTATCTTCCATTATCAACTCCAGCCTAGGGACGATAGTCTCCACAGAACTCTTCAGGATGCTGATGCTTCCCTCATTAATAATCTTTCTTAATACTTTAATGAAGATAATGCCACCTGGACCCCATCAGGAGATATGGTTGGGAATTTGTGCCCCATGTAAATCCACATCCCTATCTCCCTAAGTCTTTGGATTCGTTTTCTACATGACACCAGGAAACTAGGCATCTCAACTCATTGAATGTAGGTCACTAATGAGAATACATTTCATTGAATCAACTGAGAAAACCCCTTGGGCCACTTCCGGCTGGGTGAACTAACACACTCAATCCAAATTCAGGTAAGTACATCCAAGTCCATACATTTGACCGGACTGAATGTTCTATTTTATCTTTGTTTGACTCTGTTCCCAATAAATTATGCCCCACCCCTTTCCATACTGTCCTCTTTGGAAGCAAGTGCGTAGCCCACACTTTTTTTTAAGTAAACTCTACCCCCAACATGGCGCTCGAACTCACAACCCCGAGAACAAGAGTCACATGCTCCTCTGACTGAGCCAGCTAGGTGCCCTCATAACCCACACTTAAGAAATCTTCTTGAGGCTGGAGAGGCTACATAAATTATTCGGAATTCTTCTCTAAGGAAAATTTGTATCCACCCTCCCATTTATTTGTTCAATCATTTGTTCAATTTATTTACTTACTTATTTAGAAAATATTTTATTTATTTATTTTTGAGAGAGAGAGTGCCTGTGTGCACACAAGTGAGGGGAGGGGCAGAGGGAGAGAGAGAGAGAGAGAGGCAGAGAATCCCCACCACTCAGGACTCTGAGATCATGACCTGAGCCAAAACCAAGAGTCAGACACTTAACTGACTGAGCCACCCAGGCACCCCTATTTGTTCAATCATTTATGTCAATATTGACTCATGGATATTTATTTTATACGTTGGGTTATAGTCCAATACTGCTTCATTAGTTTTGTTGCTCAAATTACTCCAGTCTAGCCATTGGGAGCTCTTTCACTTGGCTCCTATGCCCCTTTGACAATCCCCATCAAGGAAAGGGTTTCTGTCTGTTTTGAAACAAGTCCTTACTTCCTGACACTGCAAGATGCTCCAAGCTCATCTCACCCACTTCCTGCCGCAATCCTGGAATCAGAGTTTCTTCAGGGAGCACCAGGGCCCTTTAAAAAATTGAGTTCTGCAGCAATGCATTGACTCGGCCTGGTGCTTTTGGGTCCAAATAGCCTAAGAAAGGCTGTTGGACTAATTGCATGGTATTTGAAAAGCCCTTCCAACCTGAGCATTCTTACAACAAGCTAGAGGACTTTGATATACTAACAGAACTATTCCGAATGGGCGACACAGCGGAGCGAGCTGTAGAATTTATTCAGAGACAAGAGTTCATGTCCATGATCACAGCACAGAAACCGCCGGTGTCACCAATATTATTAGCGGGAACGTGGCCGCGCAAAAGATTTCAATTTGAGACTTAGGTTGTTTCCAAAGGGATCATATACTGACAGAATCAAAAGAAGTTTTTCAAAATACAGGCTTACCCCTGTATCCCATTACCTCTGGCGCCCTGAAGTATTACTCTCTACAAATCCTGTAACTAGCTTGTAACTAGGACAATGCTATTGCCTCATGGCTTTTGTGTTAAAAATATTAACTCGCTAATGATAACCATTTACAATCAACTATAACTTTTATGACCTTATTTCTGCATTTCTTCATTTTACAACTTGTGGGAGACAACTTCGGCCTCTCTAGGCCACGGAGACCTGTGGATACGGATTTTCCGTTCTTCTGACAAAACCGGTTTGTTTCAGTCTGTACAGATGAGAACACAATTACTGTAAAATAGGAAAACCCACGTTGGCTTTGTATCCTTGTGTTTGCTCTGCAAAGGGCAGCATGTATGTCTCTTAAGCTGTATCTTGAAAGCTCTTCTGTCTCAGAAGCTCACTTGCATTAAACATGAGCCGCTGGTAAGTGCTGTTGCCACAGGGAATTGCAGGCCGCTCTTGGCGCCCGATGAGCTCAGCTTTGTGGGGAGGGCGCGGGCTTAGAGGCTTGGGGCCCAGGCCGTGTGCGCACCGCGGGGAGGAAGACAGGTGTGGGTTTTGACTGCAGACAGAGCCGATTTTGATGTTTTTCTTTACTTAAACGATTGATTGTTCTCCTTTACATCCTGTGAGGAGAGTGTGACATGCTGTGCGGACCTGCCTTGATCTGTGAGGGAAGATAAAACTCCTCCCCTGCGGGGGAAGAGAAGAAACAGGAAGAAAGGATGTGGGAGAAGAAAGGAACATGAAAAGATCCAGAAGAAAGAAGGGAGCTCCAGGAGAAAGGGCTGCGGGAGGACGCGGAGGAGACCCCAGTCCCCCGTCCTCCCAGCTCTCCAGCGCTCTGCCTCGCCTGTGCTTTCTGTATAGTGACCGCCTGGTTTCGGGGCCCTGCCTCGTCTTCCGAAGCCCAACCTCTGTTCCTCCCTCGCCCCATCTCCACCTTACCCCCAGCCCTTCCTTCACCACCAGCATGGGTTTGGCATCATCTCAGACTCTAGGGCCTTTCCTCAAGGAGAATGGAAGGTCCTCAAGGAGGTCTGTGGATGTGGCATGCAGGTCTGTCCTGCTGTCGGTCCTGCTCTGTAGGCTTTAGGCACCGGGTGCAGGAGTTAAGGATTTGACTTGTTCTTGGGACTTGGTCCTGTGATCTACTTCTTCCCACCCCCAACCTGGTAGTGCAGTCCTGGTGTCATCCCTGCCCAGCTATGAAGCTTCAGGCACCTAATGCCGCCTCCCTGAGCCTCAGTGTCCTCATCTATAAAATGGGAGCAGTACTATCTAGTTCGGAGGATTGTTGTAAGGACTCAGTGAGGAAGTACTATTGTAGCCCACTCCTGGAACCCTCTACTGCTTCTCAAAATCCCCTTAGATCCCTAGGCCAATTGAGTTATAACTGGTAGGATGGGCCTTCACAGTAGCCTTCTGGACAAGTTTCCCAGGTGGCTCTGAGGTGCAATGAAGTTTTCTTCATGCAAATTAGTCTTCCCCCACATGCTAGCTCCAGGACCCAGGTGTGTAGTCTGGCACATTGTCCCTGTCCATGCTGGCGACACTTCTTCTCCTCAACTGTCCCCTCCCTGCAATATACCCCACCTACCTCTAATTTCCAGCCTACACTAGTGAAAGAACTAAACTGAATATTCTAAAGAGTTCCGTTTGCTAAATATTTACATTTTTCCTCCATCCCATACCCTACAACTGTTGATGTGATTTTTTTTTTCTATAAAGTTACAGGAATAATTCTAGCTTAGCTCAGCAGAAAGCAACCCTGCAGCTTTCTTCCCCAACTGCTAATCCCTACAACTAAGGACCAGTCTGGAAACTCTGTCCCAGGTTGTACGGTTCCAAGTCTGTTGCTGACCTGTCAGGAAGGGGCTAACATATCTAACTCAGGGGAGCTTTCAAAGGGCAGGCCCACGCCCAGCTGGTCATTGGTTGAAAGAAATGCAGACCCAACTGGAGGCTCTGCCAAGCAAGGTTCAGGAGCAGCATTTGGGCCTGTTCCTGGAGAAACAAATCAACGGGAAGGAAGGGTGAACCCAGGCCTGGCTAAGCAGTTACCAAGTGCTGCCACTGGAGGGCGATGTCTCCAAAGAGTCTCTCACTCTCACCACCAGGAAAGGCACTGCCCAGGGGGTGGGTTCCAGCCTGAGTTTCCAATTCATTCGATTAGTAGGGCATTTGAAAATCATGAAGCTCCTTCTGAAATCCTAACAAATATGGATATATTAAGCTTTAGACACTGAAATAATTGAATATAGAATTTTGTATTCAACTAGGTATTCAATTAGCGGTTCCCAATCCTGCCTGAAGATTAGAATCACCTAAAAAGATTTTAAAGCTATAGCTATCTGGACCCCACAAAAGACCAATTAAATCAGAATCTCTGAAAGATGGAGCAATGGTATTTGCATATTTTAAAGCTCCTCAGTAATTCTAATGTTCACTCTGCAAGATTCTAGTTGAGAGATTGGTAGCAGACATTAAGGGAAACTTTATGGGAGAAAAACTTAATTTTAGAAAATTCTATTATGTTTTCTCCTACAAATGGAAATCACTGTTGATATTTAGCTTTAGAGGTAGAACTGCTTAGCCTAGTTCTGGAAGGAATCAGTGGTTGAGAACAGCTGTATGAAGTCATCTTGCCTCTGGAAGCCCATTTTCAATAACACCCTTAAAGAGCTAACAAATTATTAACACCTATGTGCAAATTAGCTTATATCAAAAAAGCTAGGATTCCGATGGAAATGAGGCCAGAAGAGCTTAATTTTTTAAAGAAAAGGGGGAAGAAAATTTACATTGGCTTTGCCCTCCATTACATAGACTTAATCTGAAAAGTCAGAAAGGATTAAAAAATAAGTAAAGTCATTCAGAACCCCTTTCTCACTACTGACATTTTTATGTATTTCCAGTATTTTATGCACATGTATTATTATTTTTTTAACCTGTGAGGGCTACATAATTTTGTTTTATCCTTTTTCCCTTAGCATTATAATAAAAACATTTTCTCATGCTTTAAAAAAATTCTTTAAAAAAAATTCTTTAGAAGCATTGTGAATAGTCACCTAGAATCACACTGTATGAATACATGTCAAATCATGCAGCTACAGTGGAAGACGAGTGTCTGTTTTATACCCGTAGCTTGTTTTTATGCTTCTAGTAGGAAATAGCTGCACTGTCTTGTAGGTTTGCATATTCTCTTCCCCAGAGTCCTGGAGACACTGGCTGGAATCCCTTGGACCCAATTACAAATTCCCAGGACAGGGACTTATTGGCCAAGCTTGGATTGGGTGTCCTCACTTAGTCCAACCAATTACGCCTGGGTAGGGGAGTGAGGGTGAGATCACACTGTTATGGGAGCTGCTGGAAGCCCTCTTCTTCTTCCTTCTTCCTTCTTCCTTCCTCCTCGTCCTCGTCCTCCTCGTCCTCCTCCTTCTTCTTTCTTCTTTCTTCTTTCTTCTCCTTCTCCTTCTCCTTCTCCTTCTTCTTCTTCTTCTTCTTGTATTTATTTGAGAGAGACAGCACAGGTGGGAGGGGCAGAGGGAGAGGGAAACTCAACAGACTCTGTGCTGAACACGAAGCCAATGCCAGGGCTCTATCGCATGACCCTGAGATCATGACCTGAGCCAAAATCAAATGTCAGACACTTAACTGACCGAGCCACCCCTGCGCCCCAGGAAGCCCATTTCTACAACCTTGTAGATGGATGGTGGTGCCAGGATAAACCTTAAAAGGAGAGCCTGGAGAAGTGGGCCATGGGTGTCCTCTATAACCTGTCCTTCCTCTTTGACTCTCTTGGTTTTGCTAATAAAAAACTATAATAGGAACTGTGTGGAAATCAAAGGACTGTCCTCAAAGGAGCTTAAAATCCAAATAAGGACACATAACGTGTATGAAATGAGAAGTTAAATAACAGTAATATTTGCTACTCTTTACTAAGCAGATATTTTGTGCCATGTTGTCTGCATTTATTATAGAGTTTACTCTTCAGAATCATTCTATGAGCAAAGCACCAATACTCCAAATCTATAGGCCGAGAGAGAGAAGGCGACAGTATTAAAGGTAGACCAGAATTTGAACCCAGACGGCCAACACTCCCACGATTTCCACAATGCCAGGCAATCTCAGTAGCTCCTAATTATGTAGTGACCTGTTCTTTATTCGCATTTTACCTCTTTCCCCGAGATTTGGCTAGCTAACCCCCAAAATCGGGTGACAGAGGGGAACTGATCTCCTCTATAAAATACTAGAGCCAGACTAAAGCATATATGAATAAATTTTTATGGAATGGTAAAACACACACACACACACACACACACACACACACACACACACACATTCGGGTACTAACACTTTTAAGGTAACGATGTGGGAAAAATCGCCTCTGAAATAGAGAATTGTATAGAGTTTCCCAAATACCTGTGTGTACACTCCCTAACATCAGAATCACCAGAGGCACTTGCCCCAATATCGCAGATATCTGGAGCCCACACGAGATTTACCAAATCTCTGGAATGGAGCCTTCCCCTGACCCCCAATATCAAGAGATGGTTGTTCAACTGCCTTGTAAGGAACAGGAAACACAGTTAAATGTGGGGTTTTGGTTTCTCTGAGTAAAGTTTTGTTTTTAAATAGTTTTCTTAAGATGTAGTTCACATACCATATAATTCACCCATATAGAGTGTCTACTCCAGTGGCTTTCAGTATATTCACAGGGCTGTGTTTCCATTTCCACAGCTTATAACATTTTCATTATCCCAGAAAGAAACCCCACTGCCAAGGGCACCTGAGTGGCTCAGTCAGTTAAGCATCTGCCTTCGGCTCAGGTCATGATCCCAGGGTCTTTGGATCGAGCCCCACATCGGGCTCCCTGCTCAGCCGGGAGTCTGCTTCTCCCTCTCCTCCCTGTTCGTGCTCCCTCTCGCTATCTCTCTCTCAAATAAATAAATCTTAAAAAAAAAAAAAAAAAAGAAACCCCACTTCCCTTAGTCATCATCCCTAACTGCCCCAACTCCTAGCCCCAGACAATCACAAATCTCCTTCCTGTCTGTATAGACAAATCTATTCAGGACATTTCATATAAATGGGCACACACACACTGTGTGGTTGTTGAGCAAAGGCCACAGTTTGGGGCACGAGCAGATTCCCGGCAGGCAGCAGAGGAGTCGTCCCCACTTAACACCAGGTGTCTCTCCTCTAAGTAAGTGTTAAATGCAGTATTTTAAAAACATTGGCTTGACCGAGGCCAAACACCCGTCTTCCCCAGACACCTGCGGATCAAGACCTGGATTACACCAAGCAGTCGCCAAGGGTCCTTTGAGCACTAAACGTCCAAGGGAAAGCTCCCATCTGCGTGTTTTTTCAGACCTAGCTGGGCAATTGAATCACCTGCAGAACCCTGGGCTTGCTCTTGGATTCCGCGCGTCCTGTGTGGGAGGCAGGCAGGTGTATTTTAAGGGAGTACTCTGGAGATTTACGTGTGGGGCATCAGACAAGCATTCGTGGGAACCACTATAAAAGGCTGTTTCGGTAACAAGACAAAAGCTGCCTTTGCTCATACACTCACTCCCCTTTGTCAATCTGCTTTCCTTTCTTTGCAATAGCTGCAACGGGGACTTGACTTCCACCTGAGACCATCTCAATTATTACATGGAAATTCCATTCTTACGGAGACCAGAGGAAACTTGCAAGTATAAAAGTAACAGAAATCCTGGAAACAATTGCAAACTGCTGACCCGCTGAACGGTACTGATTTGCTGGAGGATGACTTAGGGACTTCAAACAATCATTGTGCCTGAGCTGATGTGAGTGTTTGGGGAGCTTAATGTGCCTCAAAGTTCCCTTTGGCCTCCCAGAGCCCCTTCCTGGGCCTGAAACTCATTCTCCCAGTGAGCGGAAATGCTTTCTTAGCTGAGTCTCTTTTTATGCCTTTGATTTACAGAAGCTTCCCAACAAATAAATACGAGTTGATTACTAGGTCACAGCCTCTAAAGAGCTTTCCAAAAGCCTTCGAGGGTAAGGAAGATAGACTGGGACAATATTTGCAAAATGATCCCTGTAGTTTGTCTATCACTTCACCAGGGGCTGAGACACTGATTATATCAGGGCTCCTTACGATCACCCTATAAGGTAGATAGGGATTTTCTAAAACTACTTTTTGCGGATAAAGAAAGGAGATTCAGAGAAGAGATTTGCCCAAGATTACCCAGCTGGCCAGTGGCAGCCTCATCCTGGGCCTTCGTCCCAGATCTCCAAGCCCCTGGGCTTACTATGTTGCCTCCCTCCCGTAAATATTATAGAGAAGCCTGCCAGGACATAGGAGACTTCAAAGATTTTTGTCCCAGCTGTTTAGCCACAGAGGCTGGGTTTACAGAGCCACTAATTTAGTCTGGCAGCTTCTGTGGTCTGCAGAGCCTCAGCAAGAAGAATGAGGAAGATCTGTACACTTCAAGCATGGCTAGCCCGGTGGTTCTCCCCAAATGCCCATTCTGGGGCACCTCACAGCTCTGCTAGACACACACAAACAAACAGACACATACATACACACAGACACACAGAGACACACACACATAGAGACACGAACTCTCTCTCTCTCTTTCTCTCCTGGAAAATCCAAACGTGACCTGTTTTATTCGTAGGTTTACTTAAAAACCCAATGGCCAATCCATTTCCCAAACACTCAAGACCTAGTGAGTCAATCATATCCGTGAGCACATGCACACATGTGTGCATCTGCTTGTAATGTCTTTGGTTGAATGAGGCTGTTTACAGCTCTTCCCACTTGTCCTGCATGTGAGCAGCAAGCTAGGCCTTGCTGACTTGCATCAGCACCGTGGGCCGCTATGTGCACGTGTCTGCTCCCCCGTGAACAGAAGAGACACTCATGGGCTTTTTCTGAGCAGCCTGAAGCGGGCAACAATTGCTCATCACCTCCCGGGAGCCAGAAAAGCTCCAGCAGCAACCTCAGGCATGCACCTCTAAGCAAAGAAGGAGGCTGAACCCAGCCTCTAACGTTTCTATTCCCTTCGTAGGAAAGGAGGAGCTGATGTGGTTGGAAAGCCTACTATGCGCCATGCCCTTTGCTTGCGTTGTTTCCTTCTGTCATCATAACAACATCACATGTACACACTCCATCATGCAAATGAGGATGCAGGCTCCGAAAGAGGACAGAGACACTAAATAAATTCCTACTGGTGCAGTAAGGAGTTCAAAAGACATGCCAGGTGGTGCTGCAGTGGTGTTTAGAAGGAAGATTTGGTCTAAAGCTCAGAAAACACCTTCCAAGCAAGTCCCATTTAAGCTGGATCCAGGAGGATGACTAAGGGATGGTGAAGGTGCTAGGTAGGGTTGGGGCAGGAAGGACCGGACCGGACCGTGGGCAGGACTAGGGACCGTGAAGCTTGTGACAGAGCAGAGCACTGGAGGCACAAAGAAGGCCAGGGTAATCTAGCTGGTGGACAAAGTAAGGAGGAGAGCTGAGAGATTGGAAGGGAGAGCAGGATCCAGACTGGGGAAGGCTTTGGAGGCTAAGGATTCAGGATCATTTTGTGATATTACGGGGTTAAATCATTTTTGTAAATGATACCTGAAATAGTAAGATCTTTAGAACATTATTCCTAAGGGGAAATAGTCCGAATTTTACACAATCTATTTCCCAAGGGACATTTGGAACATAACCAACCAATTGCTAAGCTGTGGAGTGTCTTGACCAATGGTGCCAGTTCTCATCTTTTCTTATCAGTGTATCTTATCTCCAGTGTAATTCCTTGGCTTCAAAGATGTCATGCTTTTTAGAACATTCTCCCCCCAACACACAGCCCCTACAGCCACCAATAACGACAGGTAAATTATCAGGATAAACCAAGCCCTGACACACCCCCCACCCATGCACCATGGTAGGAAAACCCAGTGCCTTCTCTACACTCTTTTTGCCACGGGTTATATGCAAGCCCTAGCAGAGGGTGAGATGGGGTCTTGCAATCCCCGCAGCTACAGAAAGAGAACAATGAGGGAGGGTTATTCCTGAAGGGGCTTCCAAAGGGACATCAATACAATCAGCGTAAAGGCAACAAAACTGGGCTCATTAAGTGGCGTGAACAGCACGGGGAATAGGAACAAAGTGCATGGTGATTACATCTGAGACAAGACTGTAGCCCAGCTGCCGCATTCTACCTTGGCTTTGTGGGCATAAAAATTTTTAGTGTCAAAGAGCTGGCACACCAACACCAACATCATTAATTAATATTGACTAAGTGTCCACAGTCTGTTGGGCACTTCAGAGCAAGAGCAATTCCTGGCATTAAGATGAAAAGAAGATCAAGAAAAAAGGTCAACATCTTTTCATGTCGATTTCCTCCAGGAAGGTGGGCAGTATGGGAAGCCACTGGGTTCACTCAGGGGTATTCTTACAGGGAAATGGAAATAATCATCAAAATGATGATAGTTGCAGCTGCATTTATTGAGCTCTTGCCATATGTCAGGTACCGTCCTAGGACTTTATACACACACAGTGGTTAATTCTTATTCCCCGATGGGTAGTAAGGAGGGCACATATTGCATGGTGCACTGGGTGTTATACGCAACTAATGAATGATCGAACTTTACATCAGAAACCAGGGATGTACTGTATGGTGACTAACATAATATAATAAAAAAACATTAAAATAAAAAAAAGGCTTACGTTATTTATCAGGTTTTTTTAGGGCCAGAATTAGACACTAGCAACACAAAAGGGCAGCGTGGACACGGTTCCATGAAAGGGGTTTCTCAGGTTGAAGACAACATCATCTTGATGTCAGTGATATCGTATAAAGCATCAGTATCTCCTCTAGTGCTTAATTTAGGGCTTTGACCAAATACAATAATAATAACAGGAGGAAGAGCCAACAGCTACTAAGTGCTTACGGATGCGAGACATTCTTCTATGCACTTCGCATGTTATAAGTTGCTTACGTTTCAAAACAGCTCCATGACACAGCTACTATTATTATCCCCACTTTACAGATGAGAAACCGAAACTGGTTAAGTAACTCGCCGAAGGCCACCCAGCTTTCACATGGCAGTGCTGGCTCTCCAAGCCTAGCAGCACACTTTGAATCCGTGATAGCAGACACTCAAGAGATACTTACCGATGGATCGTTTTTATTTTTATTTTGTTTTATCTGTAAAGTGCCTTTAGGGGCTCCTGGCTGGCTCATTTGGTAGAGCATGTGACCCTTGATCTCACGTTGGGTGTGGAGCCTACTTAAAATTTTTTTTAAACCATGTAAAGTGTCCTTTAACATTTTCTCAGAAAGAAAGAAAGGAAACATTTACTGAATATCTATAGTGGATCAAATAAATATGGCATTTGGTGTTAACTTTATCTCACTTCATTTTTTAAATAACTGCAAAGTAGTAACCTTGCTATTTTCTATTCTCACAGAGGAGGACACCAAGGACCGGAGAAGGATATTGTTAAGATTCTATAGCTAGCAAGGAAGGTGGGGATGGGATTTGAAGACTCATAAGACTGCCTGGCCCAAAGGCCATGATTCCATACATTTCCTATAGCTGGCTTTGCATCACAGATGGAAACCATGGAGTCATTTTCTGTACATTTTTCACAAAACTGTCCTTTTGAGGTATGTTCACCAGCTTAATAGATACTTTTATATATATGCACATGGTCACTGTGATTATACTGGGTGAATACGGCCAAAAGATCTACGAGCACCTCAATACTAGGAAAGCAGCTCCTTTTCTTTTTTTTTTTTTAAGATTTTATTTATTTATTTGACAGAGATAGAGACAGCCAGAGAGAGAGGGAACACAAGCAGGGGGAGTGGGAGAGGAAGAAGCAGGCTTCCAACGGAGGAACCTGATGTGGGGCTCGATCCCAGAACGCCGGGATCACGCCCTGAGCTGAAGGCAGATGCTTAACGACTGAGCTACCCAGGTGCCCCAAAGCAGCTCCTTTTCAAGATAGACCACAATTGTAGCCATAAATACAGTACCAATAATTACAATATTTTACATGTTTGCATTATAATTTCATCAATAATAAGCACCTTACTTTTCCATGATCCTTACTACATGCCTGCTATTGTTCCAAGCATTTCACACGTATTAAATCACTTAATCCTTACAAAAACCCATGAAGTAGGTCTAATATTACTTCCATTTCTGTAATGGGAAACTGAGGCACCAAAAGACAGAAAACTTGCCCAAGGTCACCCAGTTACAAAGTGGTGAAGCCAGACCTGAACCCAGGCACTGTTGCTCCAAAGTCTAGGCTCCCAGCCATGCCCTACACTGCCACTCATTAATGAATTATCTCAGAAATGGTAGTTCCTTTCCTCCGTCCATACTTTAGGCAATGGGGATTCATATGAGAATTAATCATGTGTAGTCCATGACCTACTAAGTGTACTAAATGAGCTAAATATTTGTTTATTTAATGTTTATATATATATGAGGCATAGTGCTAGGCCCTGGGAATTGCAACACCTGTCTTTAAGGAGCTAAAATAAGGAAATCAGCAAACACAATACCATGTGATACAGGACTCCAGTAGGAATGTTGGCTGTTGTCCATTTTCCATCTATTCTCTGCACCTCTCTGCCAAACCCGATGTCCCAGGAAGCTGACCCAGGCTTTGTTGCCCTCTGACTTCTGGTTAAGTACAGCCTGTGGGAGGAGGAGAGAGAAGATGGTATATTTATTCCCCAGCCTCCCAGCACTGCCCAACCTCAGTTCTGGCCGTGTCATCATCCCCTGTGGCTGTAACTTCTGTTGGGTGACCACTCTTCCATGGCCCAGCTCTTGCAGGGGCACCTGTAACACCATTCCCTCCCTTTGTTCCTTCAGGCTTTATTTTTCCTCCTTCAGGCTTCAGGGTAGGAACTTAGGAGTAGCTTTACCATCCCTTGTTGAATTCCTTAGCTCTTAAGTGTACATTTGTTTCCTGTAGGGAGCCCGACTGATACTAGATGTGAGCAGAGGATATCGTGGGAGGAGCATACAGAACGGTACCTGACCTAGACTCGGAGGGGAAGGGGAGGCTCCTCAGAAGAAGCAAAATCTAAGATGATTTCTAAAGAACGAGCAGGAATAATCCAGATTGGGAAAGAAGATACAGGCAGAATACACTACAGAGAAAGAATAGCAAGTGGAAAGAGAAGAAAGCTAACGTGTAGACACTCCTAAGAACGACAAGTGGCTGCTAGATACTGCTCAAGATGAAAGCAGTAAAAATTAAGCCTAAGCAGGTTTCAAATCACAAAGGTGAGGATTCTGATGAAGTTTTGCTGTAGGGTTCATCATTAACCTTTCCTTGCATTTCCTTATGGAGCATTCAGCAAAATCTATATGACTTACCAAGAGTTCTAGATTTGGGCTTGGGGGAGCTGAGCGAGATGAAGTGCTGAGTCTGGTTTCAAGGAGAGCATGGGGGTAATCCAGCAAAAGGCTTTGGATCGCTCTGTCAGATTCTGAAATTTATGAGGCCACACACACCACTGCTGATGGGTAGCTGTGGGCATGCCTAACGGATGAGACCAACAAAGTGCATTTAGGACAAATGCCTTGGACAGGAAGAATCAGCAAAGGAAAGTTCTGAGGAAGAGAGGAAGTTAATGCTCAAATGTTACAGAAGAAACCCTGCTCTCTGCCTTTATTTGCATAATCCCTAGTGTAACATACCTGAATTATCGGTAAACACCGTTTAAAACTAACACTGAGTTCTGATGAGGAGACATCATCAGAACCCTCTCTTCTCACCTCTTTTTTGGTTACAGATGTTAAGCACCACCCTTGTTGGCGTCCTGTTTATTTCATCTACCTATGGATGCCATGCCTTATTAGTTATTTCCATGATTCCTCACAGTCCAGCCGCCTTGGCTGTCCTTTCTACATTGCTAGTCATGACAGTAATTATGGCCGAGGCTCTGGTGGATAAGTGTTATCACCTAGCCTAAATACCTTTGGGGCCCCATCACCCCTATGAATATTAACAAGCCCAACTTTGAGACCATCTTTTCTACCATCTGAGAACCACTGCCACTGAACTTGTTAGCAATGCTGGTGTCCCCTCACCAGCACATTCCTAACGGTTTTGGTAAATGACATGTCCTCTGGGCCCTCTGAGGATCCCAATCCTCTGATGGGTCTTCTAGCCTTATACTTAACAGTCATCCCATCATGCCTACTCCTCTTAGCCTCTCTCTCTTAGCATTCCTTCCTTAAGCATTGGTCACGGCAACTCTGGCATTTCCACTTTCTGAGTGTTGGTCATTGCTTTTGCCGGGCTTCCAAGAACCACCCAGCCTTGAGTTCGCCCCAACCCCTGAGGTTCTTGCTAGGTATTGTGAAATAATAGAAAAATATATAGTGGTCTCTGCCGTTAGTTCCTGGCAGAGCTCCTCAAGCCCTTGTAAATCTCCTAAGTGACAATAGCACTAGGAGTATCTTCTGTTCTAATATTTGGTCTTCGCCTTCAGTTCCTGCCATAGAGTGCCTAAATCTCTTGGAATTTCCTGGGCGTCTTTTGTTCTAACGAGGCAACTCTTGGTGGGCTCTTGAAGAGCTTCCAGATAGGGGCAAGTCACCAGAAAGGTCAAGCCATGATTAGCCTGGAACTTGGAGTCTCACCCCCAGTCCTCCAGGAAGGGAAGAGAGGCTGGAGACTGAACTAATGATCGATCATGCCTACATGATGAAGCCTCCAAAAAATCCCCAAAGCACTGGGTTCCGAGAGCTTTCCAGTTGGTGAACACGTCTATGTGCTGGAAGGGTGATGCATCCCATTGCACCAGGGACAATAAGCTCCTGTGCTCAGGATCCTTCCAAACCTCACCCAATGTATCTCTTTATCTGCCTGTTCATCTGTTTGCTTCATCATACCTTTTATTATATAATAAACTAGTAAATGTGTTTCCCTGAGTTCTGTGAGCCATTCCAGCATATTACTGACACAAAGAAATGTCATGGGAACGCCAATATATAGCCAATCAGTCAGAAGTACATGTAACAACCTGAGGCTTGCTGATTGGTGTCTGAAGGGGGGCAGTCTTGTGGGATCTGAACTCCAGGTAGATAGCGTCAGAACGGAATTGAACTGTAGGACACCCGGCTGGGGTCACAGAATTGCTTTGTATGGAAAACCTACATATCTAGTGTCAGAAGTGCTGTGAGCATCACAGTAGTGTGAGAGAAAAAGAAAACACTGTGTTTCCCCGGCAGAGGTGTTAAATCCCACATGCTGGGAAAATGTTGCCAAATCAGTGAATTCTTGCTTTTCTAGTTTAACATTCTGTCCCCTCATCAGTCACTCTCAAAATTCGTTCCTTCTACCAGGACGTTTTTCCAGGTCACTGCAGTTGAAATCTTTAGTAACCGAGCTGCCACCTGTGCATACCCCACCCCCCAGTGAGGGTGACGTGTTTATCCGAAGTCTTAAAACTCTGCTGTAACACTTGATTCGGAAATTCAGCTTCCGTGAATCGATCCTAGAACATTAAACAGAGATATATGCAAATATTCAGGCACACCTATGTGCCATAAGTCATTGCTCTTAACAGCATTAAAATATGTATAATAATATTAATTCTAATAAATTAAAAGGGAAAGCAAGAAGATAGGCAGGCAGGCATGAACACCAAGAAGGGGCAAAGGGAAACTGAGTATGCGACAATAGGAAAAAGTTAAAGAAACTGTGTTCCACACAGATACAGATACACACGGTATTTTTCAGCCATTAAACGAGACTATAGGATGGATGTCAAGGAAGGGTACCCAGGACGATTAATTAGGTGAAGAAAGAAACTGAAAAAGACTACCAGGATTTTTACTTGTGTTTATTTGTATACTTTTATGGAAGCACAGAAAATGGGCTAGAAGGATAAGCACTAAACATTCAACAACGATTATATGGTAGGGACGGGGGTGGCTTATAGATGATTTTAATTTTCTTCTTTTTATACATCTATATTTTCTAAATGTTCTGTAAGGAACCCCTATTACTATTATAAAAAATTTTCTTAAAATCTTCTGTTGAAACAATCCACTTCTAGGACAGTTTCCTACGAAAATAACCAGAGGTGTTCTCAAAGACTGGTTACAATGATATTTGCAGCATTATTTATAAGGGAAGGAAAATTGTAAATAATACAATTATCACAATTATTCCACAATAAGAAAATTATTAAACAAATTATGGTATTGAGAATACAAATATTTCTCCTATTCCTAGATAAGTGCTTATTGCTCTGTACTCCTGGTAACAAGGACTGCTATAACTAGTTTGAAATTCCTTCTGTGATTCCGTGGAACTGTTTCAGCGAATGTGCTCTGGCGAACCAGCCAGTAAGTGACAGTCTCTTATGAGCCCAAGTCAGCCAATCAGGAACGAAGCTAGGCCAATAAATATGCTTCTCAATGCCAACCAATCAACAGTAGTCTCACTAGAATAGCCAGGTTTCTGGAGTTGATGTCAACCTATTTATGTTCCTGAAGACTTGCCGATCCCTGAACTCCTCATTTCCCCCAAATCCAATACGAAATCATCACTCTGTTATGATCCTCGAGATTGTGGCTGGCCAGCACATCTGCCCCTTAGTCTACAGCAGGCAACAAATTCAACTTTGTGTTGTGCTGTGTTTTGTGTGTGTGTACTTTACTACAGTACTAAATTCAGCTGTGGGCACGTGTGTGTGCATGCACCTGTGTGTCTGTGTCTGTGCATACACACCCTGAGGGACCGCACATACCGACAGACAGACAGACGTGTGATGGAATGCCATTCCATGTTTAATGCATTCGTTAGAAATTTTATTTTCAAAGACCGTATACTGGCAAGTAAAACTCTTCAAAATATATTATGCGGAAAAAATGAATACAAAACTGTGTATTGTATGATTCCAATCAGAGAGACAGAGATGGAGAGGGGGAGAGGGGGAGAGAGAGAGAAAGAGAGAGAGGCAGGCTAGAAAGAAAATACACCAAAATGTTAAAAGTGATTATATCTGGATTGTGAGACTCTGGGTGATTTTTATCTTATTTTTTTTTCTTTTATTTTCCAAAAAATCTACGATGACCCTTTTGTCACTTTTACAGTGAGGGAGGAAGACGGTTTCTGAAAAAACACCTTGGTTTAGCTTTAAAGCACGAAACCAGTTGATTTTAAATGCCATCTGGAAAGTTTAGGACCTCCTTATGTGTCCTTTTCATAAGACTCTTTCATTGATGAAGCAAGCCATGTTATGAGTGTAAAGGCCTGCAGTCAACAAACATGTATTGTGTGCCTCTGCACCAGATACCAAATTAGGCACTCAGGTACTAAGGGAGTACCCCACTTTAACGATGTGATGCTTTAATGATGGAAAGGACATTTTCATAAATGGCACTAGCATCTGAAATTATGCTTTTCCCTTTAAACACGTTCAGCGGCTTGTTAGTGCAGACCCTCAGTGTAGCAAGAAAAGTATAGGTGTTTGTTAGGCACGACTGGGAATAATGATCTATGAAATGTGGAACAATTAAAAAATGGCAGTCGTATTAGAGAGTGCAAAATAAATTATAATTTCTCCTACTGTCTTTTTCTTTATTTTGGAGGAAGAGAGCCCTAGCTTCTTAATAAAAACCGTGTCAATGTCCTAATTGCATTTAATTAAGCCATATGTCTAGTGCTGAGAATGTAGAAAGATGCACCACAGCCTGCTGGTCTCCATCTCCTAATTCATGCAAGCTCTTAAATGGGTAAGAAATGATGATTGAATATTGTGAGCAGGCACAATAGTTAATCTTGTATGAATAGGCAGTAGGAGGGGAATGTGTTTGTCTTGGGTTTGTTAGAAAGGTTTTCATGATCAAACACTGAAAGAGGATTTTCCCCATTTTCTGCCTGCTGACAATGCATCACTGATAGTTTGACTTAATGAGGTTCTTAGGTTTAATAAAATAGGAAAAGGCAGTGAGCCATTTCCCAAAACGACTTGAAAGAAATATTTGGCAAAAATAATTGAGATTCAGAGATTACCAGTACAAAGAACTCTATCAGTTTCTCCCACACCAGACTATGCCCACTTGCTCTGTGTTGCCTGCTGATTTTAGAATTTACCCCCATTTGCTGCTGGGGGGGGCAGCAACTACCCTTAACAGAGGCCATTCTTCATAAAATATGAAGTGCTAAGGAATTAAATAAAATTGTCAGTGGGTAAGCAGTAAATGGAGAGTCTGTACAATCCTTTATAACGCTACCCTACCCACCTTAATAAATCTGCTGGAGTTTACATAGTGCTTTCATAGACCGTTAACTCATTCAATTCCTATTCTAACCCTGTGAACTGGGGACTAATATACTGGCTTCACAGCTGAGAAAATAGAGGCTCCGAATATGTAAGTGAATTGCCCGAGGTCTCACAGTGAGAAAGTGTTAGAATTCAGACCCAGGTCTGGTGTTTGATCCAGTCTATCTGAACTACCACGCTTAAAGGAAGAGAAAGGAACATTCAACTCTGAGGTCTGAGGACCTGGGACCCTGCTTCTTGTTAGCAGGTGACATGAGGCATATTGACCAACCTCTCTGAACTCTACTTCTCTCATTCGAAAAACAGAGATAATCAGGCCAGTTACCAATTTATTATTATCTCTTGGCTCCAAATCCACCCTTCATTAACATGCTAAAAGATGAGACTGTTATTTGGCCATTCAGGTCCCCTTATGTCACTGGGTCAACAGCAGATAAAGATGTTGCCCCACTAGCTGACTCAATGATCCCAATTGCCAAGGGGAAAGTGAGTTGTTGCTACACAGTGTGGCTGAGGAGGACTGTCTGGAACACAGAGGATTCTCTAGAGTTCTTCTTGATATTTCCATGCTCAATAGTAAAGGTTAATAGAAAACTATAATACCCAACAAACAAAAAGCAGGAGGATTGAGGACTCAGCCTCTGAAGGAATGAAGGTTTGGATCATTTCACCAGGTACAGAACCCTGACCATCTAAGGTTCTTCCCAAGGGTAAAGGGCTGCGTTTGTCTGGAGGCTCTAGGGGAGAATCTGCTTCCTTGTCTCTTCCATTTACTAAGAGCCACCCACACTCTTTAGCTCATGACCCCCTTCCAGAAATGCCATCACTCCATCCTCTGCTTTCATCATCCTATCTCCTATTTTGAATAATCTCTACGCCCAGTGTGGGGCTTGAATTCACGACCCCGAAATCAAGAGTCACATGCTATACCAACTAAGCCAGCCAGGTGCTCCCATATCTCCTTTTTTGACTTCGACCTCCCTCTTCTAAGGATACTTGTGATTACCCTGGGCTCATCCAGATAATCCAGGATAACCTCCTCATCTCAAACTCCTTAAGTTCATCACATCCACAAGATCCCTTTGCCATGTAAGGTTCAAGTTCACAGGTTCCAGGGATTAGAATATGGGGGGCATCATTCAGCCTACCACTGAACCATTAAAAAAACCAGTCAGAGTGCCTGGGTGGCTCAGTCGGTTAAGCGTCTGTCTTTGGCTCAGGTCATGATCCTGGGGTTCTGGGATAGAACCCCGCGTTAGGCTCGAGCAGGGAGCCTGCTTCTCCCTCTCCCTCTGCTGCTCCCCTTGCTTGTATTCTCTCTCTCTCTCAAATAAATAAAAAAAATATTTTTTAAAAAAAAGTCTTGCATTATTATTGTGTATATTGTATTACAATAGTACAAATACTATTGTAATAACAATAATGAAAAATTTAAAGTTACCTATTTAATGGAAATGTTTGTCTTCTGAATATGTCTAACTCAGATGTTTATCATTCTGCTTTACCCTGGGCAAAGAAGGATACTGGGATTTCAAGCACATTCGTTTCTTTTGCAGAACTGATAGTGCTCATTCTTTTCTTAAAATATACTCACTTTGAGTTGCACATGGCTCTCTGAGCAGTGTGGAAAAGTGAAAAAAAGAACAAGAAAGGAGAGAAAAATTTGAGCAAGATGCAGGATAGAAGGTGGACAAAAATTCAGAAGCAGTTTGTCAGCACTGCTTCGGAAAGGGAGGGAAACATAGGAAAAAAGCAAAGACATACCCAAAATATTTGCCATTCTCAGAACGGAACTTAAGAGAGAGGAAGGCGTAAGCTCTGACTTACAGGGCTCCGGGGGCCGGGGAACGCTTCTGTCATTTGACCACATTTCAAAACAATACAAAGCAAGGGAGTGCCTCTGAAAGTAAATGGCAAAGGGGATCGATTTTTAAATTACTTTTAAATCATAAAATGCCACAATTGTAACAGCATTTTGGGTAGTCATCCGGCAGTATACCAGGAACTTTGTTGGAGAAAAAAATCCAGGAAGACATTTCACGAGAAGCACTCATTAATGCATGTCTCTGTTGGATTGGAGCAACCTATTGTCCTTAATCACTGAGTTTTCACCCTAGAAAAGGATTATTTGTGAAAGGTGAGCATTTGAAAAGCCTGCCCTGAAAGTCTAGTGGAAAACACGACATTTTATAAATGTTTAAAACCATATATAAAAGATGGCTGGCTGAGTGAGAGTAGACTTCAAGATTTTCTGCAATTTTGATAATTGGAAGCTTTAAAAAATAGACATTCATTTCTCTAAACAGGTTGTATTTTTCTCAAAAGGTAGAGACTTGAATTCAATATACATTATCAACGTTTATGCCAGTGTTTTTTCTTCTTTAATGGAAATTGAATCACTTCTGGGTGAATTATCTGAAAATCCATTTGCCAAATGCCAGTTTACAGAAATCCAATACACTCAATGACAATTTACCAAATGAACATCTCCAAATTTATTGAATTTACTGACTTATCACAAAAAAACCCTTAAAAATATCTCAATATTATTTCTTACTTTTCAAACATTCAGGTAACATTAAATTATCCCAAACAAATGAGAAGGGGATTATACAATCCTGCCATATATTAAATACTGCAAGTTTTTTTTTTAAGAGTTTATTTATTTACTTGGGAGTGAGAGAGAGCACAGAGGGAGAGGGAGAAGCAGAAGAAGACTCCCCACTGAGCAGAGAGTCCAATGTAGGGCTCCGTCTCAGGACCCTGACTGAGATCATGACCTAAGCCAAAAGCAGATGCTTAACCCACTGAGCCACCCAGGTGCCCCAAATGCTGCAAGCATTATTTCTAACTACCAAATATTGTATACATAAACACAGTAGGAGTTTGCAGAAAGACTCAGTGTGGTAAAAGGAATATTATTCAACTGGATGGAAAGAATGCCTAGAAGGAGTTAGCATAATGCACTGTATGATTAATACTTCAAACTTGAATTTCCTTAATCATAAACATGAAATTGTAAAAGAATTTAAAAAGGGGCTAAAAATCCCAAGAGGCTAAAAATGGAGAAATAAACCAGAAGGTGACAAGAGCAATGACATCACATAATAATTTGAAGCTACAAATGGTTGAAAATAACAAACGTTGATCTGTTACTTGAAATAATGGAGGAAGTATCTTAAAAGTGCAAAAATATTATAAAAATGAAATTATACTTTTAAACTGCCATTAACAAGAATTAGAAATCAATGTAAACATAAAACTATGTTGAAGTATCAGCTACGGCTGATTTTTTTTTTTTTAAAGATTTTATTTATTTATTTGACAGAGATAGACAGCCAGTGAGAGAGGGAACACAAGCAGGGGGAGTGGGAGAGGAAGAAGCAGGCTCATAGCGGAGGAGCCTGATGTGGGGCTCGACCCCGGAACGCCGGGATCACGCCCTGAGCCGAAGGCAGACGTTTTAACCGCTGTGCCACCCAGGCGCCCCTGGCTGATTTTTTACATTAAATGTATTCACAAAAGACTAAACCACTCTATAAATCAGGAACGGTTGACCAGCTGGTCAGCTGACCATTCCATAACATGCTGCTAGGGAGACAAGACAGAACCAGTCAACCAAAACTTCACAGGAATATTCAAAAGCTGTTAAAACTATCACATCCAATTTGAGATGCCACAAAACTGGGCTGATAAAATCCACTACATATTGCTCTAAACTTTATAAATAATTTTTTAAAACAGGGTTCTGGTCAATGGGTAAATTCATTGAACGGGTCACCTCAGTCAGACCATGATTGAAATCCCCCAATGGTTTCTCATTGCCTTAGAGAAAAGCAGACTCTTGACTGGAGTCTCCCTCAGTCCCCCAGGTCTTCCACAGTAAATTCCCATACTTCTCATTTCTCATCTAACTTCAGCCAGGCAGACTGGCTCATCATGTTCTAAAAATTTCACTTCTATTCTTTCTGGATTCATGACTTTTTCTCTTTGATAGTCCCCCTGCCTGGAAGACTCTTCTTTCACTTCTCATGACTGTCTCATCTTTCATATTACAGCAAAAATGTCACCTCCCCAGGTGATCCATGATTGCTCTATATAAAATTTCTTTCCCCAGTTACCCTCCAATTACCCTCTTCACTTATTAAAAAAACAAAACAAAACAAAACTATCACTATCACTATTGGAAACAACTGGGCTTTTTTTTTTTTGTCTTTGCTTGCTTATTATCCATGTTACATAATAGAATGTAAGCTCTATGAAGTTTAAAGTCATACATCAAAAAATTAGTACCTTTTCCTGACACACAGTAGGTGCACTGTAAATATTTGTTGAATGAATCAAAGGATAAATACATTTATATTTGAGAAAAGATTTCTTTTTTATTTTAAAAACTCACTTGGCTGGGTCTCTTAGTAATGTGAAAATAGAGCAAAGAACTTTTGGAATGGAGACTTTTGAGACAAAGCATCTTGGCCAATCATCCTTACCCACATCCAAATGAATGGAAGATTCCCTTTCCACTTGAGGACCATTTCCCCCATCTCATGGAAAAGTACTTGACTTCTGAATGTACTGACTGCAGGGATTTGGAAGGATCTATAATAGGCTGTCTGTGAAGGGTCCATGGAAGAATGACTCATCTTGAAGAGTTGTCACTGAAGACAAATCTGTGACAGTGTAGATGCATGGATCAGCATAAATCAACCAATGGCTCATCTGGGAATTGTGTCTGCTTGTATATATCAATACCTTCTTTGGAAGGCTTGGTTCCAAAGCATACTTTAAAGACAACAATATTAATCCTTGGAATTGCTTCAGAGGAAGAGATGAAAGGAGTCCCATTACTTTTGCAACCCGTGTGCCCCAGGCAACCTCTCTGACTGTTTTCCCGTCCCACCGAACTCTTGTTATTGAAGGAAAGCTAATTAGAAGTCAGAAGAAGGTTAAAGTTCCCCCAAAGACAGCATTTCAAACAGAAAATTGGGGAAAGTTTTCCAAGCTTGACAATAAGAAGCGTTTTGATAGCTATTAAGGTGACCTCAAGTTCACCTTCAAACAAAATTTTGAGGAAACTGGTGTAAGCCTCAATCTATTTTTACTCAATGAACTGAAAGAAAAAAGGGAAAGAATCTAGACAATGTGTTGCCTGTCCTGGGTAAATCAATATGAACGCTGCTCTTTTTCAAAGGCTTGTGTGGGCTTAATGATCATCAAATCCTGAGCTTAAAATTCAAAATATATATGTATATAATTATTGCAAATGTCACTCAGAAGCACTAGTTTAAAATAAAAGACTCAATGAAAATGCATGTGGCAAGCTGACTACAAATTATCATACACATTATTAACATCTATTCAAATATTTATCTTTTCTGGGGACTATAAGCCCATGGGGATTGGTAATGAGATATTGAGCCTTTTGCCATTAATATTCCATCTCAAATTGAGCCCAGCTTTACAAGGGAAAAAAAAAAACCCACATTGTTGTCATCTCAGTTTCCACTGGCTGCTCTTTGTAAAGGGGTAGGAAGATATAGTCAGAATTGGCTCTGCGGGAAAATTGCAAAGTTGAGGTCAGTTTCCACTCTCATTTCACTCTTATGCGCCCCTCATTTCCTTAGGGTCTTCCTATTATCCCCCCACATTCCCGAGAGTTTGTAGTGTACTGTACAAGATAGCCTCTTTGCTGGGATCTTTACCTTCCTTCCCTCCGACCCATCTGAATATACTGTCTCTGCTCTCACAAAGGCAAAGACACTAAAGGAGAACAAAATCCCTGTAGGGTGGCTGTCACTGTGTCCCTCAAAACCTTGGGAATAAAGCTACCTTTTCGGTATTAAACTAAATGAATTCCTAATGGGTCAGT
The DNA here is from genome assembly GCF_017311325.1 of Ursus maritimus. Taxonomy (NCBI): domain Eukaryota; kingdom Metazoa; phylum Chordata; class Mammalia; order Carnivora; family Ursidae; genus Ursus; species Ursus maritimus. The sequence goes on along the minus strand of NW_024426885.1, from coordinate 15,710,021 downwards.
GCAGAGATTAGTGAGTACCTTAACAGGACCAAATGGTTCCCAAGGCAGAAAGAATGGACATTAATCCGATAGAAAATATAAATATGTATCTAAATAATAGGGACAGGGAGGGGATTTGTCAGCCAAGGAGGTAGAAATTACTTGTCAGAGAGAAGACTAGCTGTGTCATTTAAGCACAGATTGTAGATGGCGCCCTTCTAATGGCCTTCTGATTGTAGTCCTGGGTGGATGCCACCAAATGTCCAAATTGTAAAACTTCTGCCTCCCATCCCCACCATCCAGCTTATTCCATTCTTTCCAAAAAGTGTCTGGTAACTTGATTTCCACACTTGATCTTAGCCAAAAGGCCAAAACTTATTTCCCATGCAGCTTGCCTCCGTGGAAAAAAGTGTGTGGATCAGGCCAACAAAATTTTCAGCATGTCTGATGACTATTTTGCATATTAAAAATATATAAGCAGGTGGCCTGATTATATGATACTGTGGAGCAAGCTTTACAGGCACATCACCTCTGGATCTCCATGAAGTTCCTGAGGCTAGCAGGAGAGTTTGGAAGGAATGCCTCAGTGGGACAGCCCACTGTGGTCAACCATGGGTGGCAGGTGGAAAAATCTAGAGACAGATGTCACACAGTCTGTAATCATAAGAAATGTAAATCACACACTGTTATGGGTTGAATTGTGCCTCCCCCAAGGGTATGTTGAAGCCCTACCCCCAGGACCTCAAAATGTCATCTTATTGGTAAATAGAATCATTATAGATGTTAATCCAACACGACTGGTGTTCTTATAAGTAGAGAAAAATTTGAACACAGACAGAGATGCAGAGGGAAGATCGCCATGTGAAGATGGAGGCAAGACTGGAGTGACGCTGTCACAGTTAGGGAACACCAGAAGCCAGAAGAGACAAAGAGGGATCCCTCCCTAGAGCCTTCAGAGGGAACACGGACCTGCTGACACCTTGATTTTGAACTCCTAGAACTGTCAGAGAATAAGTTTCCTTTTTGAAAGCCACGCAGTTTGGTAACTTCCTATAGCACCCCTAGGCAATAATACACATATTTAAGAAAGAGAGTACCTAATGGCTTCAGGACCCCCATGGTGTCCGAAGTGAAGCATTCCAGGAGGAAACAGTCTATCAGAACTGGGGCTGGGTGCAAGGAGAACTAGGGCAAGAAGGTTTGAGATGGAGAAGTTGGTGAAGTCCCCTCTTAGAAGTAAAATCTCAGGGCAAGGAACTCATCTGGGCTTCCATTTATCATGACTGGATGGAAGAAGGGAACCAGGAATTGGAACTTAAAAGTTCTTAATATCTGTTTTGTGTGTGCATGTAATTAGCAGGGAAATCCTTAAGAGCTACAGAAGTAGCAAGAGAGAGTAGATGGGAAGGGCTCTGGTCTATAGATTTAGGTAACTGGGAAGACTGTTGCACCTGTAGCCTGGTTTGGGGAGAAGATTTCCAAAAGAAAGAGATCATGGAGACTGGAAAAGAGAACAGAGTATTGTCTCATAGTCTCCTATTGGCTGACTTCCTTAGAGGGAGTCCTGGAAAACCACTCGGGAATGCCTCAGTGGGACAGCCCACTGTCACTTCATTTACCACATGGGCAACCTTCTCTTCCCTGCCCAAGTCTTACCCAGAGCTGTAACTTATATAACTACTTTTTCCATTTCTCAAGCCCAAAATATATGTATTATCCTCAATTTTTCCCTTTCCTTCACTTTCTCATCCCCACGTATCAGGAAATCCCGGATGGATTACTTCTAAATATATTTCCTTTACCACATCTCTGACCTTTACTCACCAGCTCCCTTAGTCCCTTGTACCATCATTTGCCTGGACAACACAATGACCTTTTAATTGATCTCCCCACTTTCAGTCTTCCCTCTCTAATCCATTCTTCACTTGATAGCAAAAGTGACACTCTTAAAACAAAAATCTGATTATATAATTCCCCTGCTTAAAATTATCCATTCACTGAGAATAAAACCCCAACTTTTTATAATGGCTTACAAAGTATTTTACTGCTATATCCTCTTTCTCTTTCTCTCTACTGTTCTTTGGTTCTAGTTGCACTGTTCTTCCTTCAGTTTCTCTACCTGGTACTCTTGCCCACTACAGGGCCTTTGCACTTATAACCTTTTTAAGCTGGAATCTTCTACCTACAGCAGCATGGCTAGCTATTCCCTAACCTCAGTTTCAGCTTAAATGACTCCTTGGAAAGGCCTTTCTTGGCAACCATCCAACTTTATTAATCTTGATTTTAGCACCTCATTTTTTCTTTCATCGTTGGTATTATAACTTGCAATTACTTGTTATCCCCTCCTCTCCACACACATATATCTCTCTCTTTCTTCTTTGTCTCCCTCAAAAATGTAAGATCCATAAAACTAGGGACCATAATTGGTCCTGTTTACCACTGTATGCCTAGCATCTAGCACAGAACATTGGTAGGTGCTCAATAGATATTGTTTGAGTGAATAAGCACTTAGTGCAACCACAATCCAACAAGGCCCCAGGACTGGAAGTTGAGGGGATAGTCAGAACCATTTGCTGGGAAGAGGAATTTTTTAAACGTGCATATGATGGTTAATTTTATGTGTCTACCTGACTGGATCAGAGGATGCCCAGGTATCCAGTTAAACATTATTTCTGGACATGTCTAAGAGAGTATGTCTGGATCAGTTTAGTATTTTTAATTTTTTTTCACTTTTAAGTGGGCTCCATAGCCAATGTGACACTTCATGTGGGGCTTGAACTCATGACCCTGAGATCAAGACCTGAGCTGAGATCAAGAGTTGGATGCTTAACTGACTGAGTCACCCAGGTGCCCCCAGATCAGATTAGTATTTGAATTGGCAGGCTCAGTAAAGCAGATGACCTCCCTATTGTGGCTGGACATCATCCACTCTATTGAGCACCTGGATAGAACAAAAGTCAGAGCAAGGAGGAATTTTCCCCTTTTTTTCTGCCTCATTTCTGCAGCTGAGATATCTCATCTCGACTCCTGCCTGGGATTTACATCATCAGCTCCCCTGGTTCTCAAGCCTTCAACCTCAGATTGAATTACAGCACTGGCTTTCCTCGGTCTGCAGCTTGCGGATGGCAGATGGTGGGACTTCTCAGCCTCCATAATTGCATGAGCCTATTCCTCTTACTAAATCTCCTTTTATATCCTGTTGGTTCTGTTTCTCTGGAGAATCCAGGCTAATACAGTGCATGAAGGATAATTTCACTCAGTATGACAGTAGCTGTATTTGCAATCCAAAATGCTGGGGGAAAATATTATACTTAAATAATGTTCATTGGGGCGTTATTTATAATAGCAAGAAAGATAATAGTCTCTTGGCTACAAGTGGAGAAAAGGACATATTTACTAACAGTCACCATATGGAACTTTTAAAACAATCAAACAAGATATGTAGAAGCAAACGTCAATGTGATCTTTATCTGTGATGTTAATCTGTCAAATAGAAGGTCAAGTTGTGCGTGTGCGTTTGCGCCTGTTTTGTCTTTGCAACTTAATGGAATAACAAATTTGTCTTTGGTTAAAGTCAATATTGTACAAAAATCCTGATGAAACCTAAAATTTGGAAATACCTTTCACAAAAAATACAACTGGATTCAGAAGTTGTCTGAGGATTTTAGTGGCCCAAATGCATTGCGAATGCCTTGTCTGGGGGGAGGGGACCAGTGGCTCTAAGATGGCCTGAAGCAGTGGTTCTCAGGGTGTGCTCCCCGGACCAGCAGGAGCAGCAAACTCTCAAGACCCATCTCCGACCTAATAAATCAGAAACTCTGGAGCGGGCAGTGGGAGCGCAGAGACCAGGAATCTGGGTTTTAGCACTTTCTCTAAGTCATTCTTATGCATGCTAACTTTTGAGAATTAGTGGCTAAAGCCTCAGGCTGGTTACCGGTTCTGTTTCCAGAGATCTGCCAAAGGGACGATGTTCTGTTCTTGAGCAAAAGAGCTAGTCTCCCTGTGGACCCTGACCTAGCAAACAGCCCCACAGTCCCTTCTGCACCTTGGGAACACCCCAAATCCTGCCAGGAGTGGTGAGATTCTGTACTCCATAAATCCCCAGATTTGGTCAGGAATCCCCTCCTTCCTTCCCCATTGGGTTTTAGGAGGATCAGATTCAGTAATAAGTTTGCTTGCTTTGTCCTTGCTCTGTGAATGTGTCTCTGGGTAAAAAGCCACTTATTTAGGGGGATGAGCTACTTTTAACACCTCTGGAGTTGAAAACTGGTTCTTAGTCTAATACACTCCCTGTATTGGGTCTTGCATGAGATGGAACAAAACTGGCTCTAGAGTTCCCGTAGCTGAAACAGAGACTCAATACACTCCTGTTAGACTTTGTAACAAAGGAGAGCACAGGATCCCAGAGGGCAGAAGTCTGAGGTTACAGAGTTTATAAGGGACAGACCTCAGACTAGCCCCCCAGGTTTGCTGCTTCTAATTCAGTACTTTAATAGCTGTCCTCAATTCAGTTCCCCTTCAATTTCCAGACTTCCTCAACTGGGGAGCAGGGCCAATGTGAATACTCAGGCAGTTTTATACTGATCAAAAAAGAGCTGCGGAGGGGTGTGGGGGGAGAGCACAGCCTGAGCCAAGCCCTGACTCCTGGCTCGGGTGGGCGGCGTCTACCAGGAAATCCTTTACAAATGTGGAAGCCCTGCTGGGGACTCTTCCAATCCTGATGTCTGAGCCACACCTGAGACCAATTTGATCAAAACCTCTGAGAAAGGGGACTGCCATCCATGTTTATCTATTAACATTCATCACGTGATTCGAATGTGCAACCAGAGTTAAGAACCACTGTTCAAAATTATTTCCAAGCTTCCTTTACCACGCTATTTCTTTTTAAGATTTTATTTATTTGAGAGAGAGAGAGTGCATGATCGAGCACAGAGGGAGAGGGAGAAACAGACTCCCCGCTGAGCAGGGAGTCTCATGCAGGGCTAGATCCCAGGACCCTGAGATCATGACCTGAGCTGAAGCCTGACGCTCAACTGACTGAGCCACCCAAGTGGCTATTTTTTAATTTAGGTACAAGTGGCATATTGCATTATATCAGTTTCAGGTGTTCAACATAATGATTCGGTATCTGTATATATTACAAAGTGGTCACCACACTAGTCTAGTGAACATCCATCACCATACATAGTTACAAAGAATTTTTTTTGTGATGAGGACCATATTATTATTTGTCTAATCTTAACCTTGTCATCAAGGAGACACTAGAGATTTGCTCAATTATTGAAGTTAATATAATCTGGTCATCTCCACACAAAAGAGCACTGGTTGATGAAATTAAATATTTCATCCAACACTGAGCCATCAATTCCACAGTGTAGTCATTGGACCTTAAAAGCGAAGCCTGTTTTAAGGATAAAGACTATTTCTATTTCTATACCTAAAGACTGACGACTGGAAGCTGAAAATTTCAGTCCCTGGTTTTGCAAAGCAATGAGATTTGGGGGTAGTCAGGGATCAGTTTCCCCTTGTTCTGGCTTTTCAGCTATGACTCATAAAGTAAGAACTTCCAGGCTCTTGGAAGTATTGGATAGAAGCTTCTGCCTTCCTTCTTTTGCCAGCTCCTTCCACGGTAGGATTGCTAGAAGAGTGCTGAGCTATTGGCATCCATCTTTTCTCAACTAGACTGTCCCGGGATATATACTCTTCACCTCAGATGACAAGCTCAAGGGCATCCTTGGTCTGTCAAGGGTCCTCCCTCTGTGTGCAGCTCAGGAAAGAACAGGAAGTCTGACTTACTCATAGGTGCTAGCAGCTTACTCTAGTCCAGCTTAACTGCAATAAATTTCATATTTTGATCTTCATTCGACTTCTGGGTCTATTTCTGAACTGAAAGAATAAAGACTAATTAGTCCACTGGAGCAAAAGAATAAGCCTAATTAGTCCACTGGAGCCCTAACACGTGAATCTCCATGACCAAAATGACTAGCTTGACAGCCCTATTTGTGGTGTTTCCACAAACGTCGTCCTACCGAGTTGATACGCTCGCTGCAACATTATCTCTCCAGCTTTCAATCAAACCAACTGGTTTTGGCCGAGAGAAATGGTGGTGGATTAGGAGAGTCTGGGAAGTATTGGTCATCCTCATTGTGCTCTTGTGTTGATGACCGGAGGCTGACTAATTCAGTAGAAGGCTTCTTTTGTCATATTTTGTAATGATTCTAGGATAAACACAGCCTGAATTGATTTATAGCTCCCATGAATCGACAGAATGAGTTTGTGGTTGTTTTGGGATGGAGTACTTAGGATTGGTAGAGTCAGGATTATGTAGGACTCTTCACAACATTTGCAGGCCGAGTTTCATTGCTATTCTTGCCCTATTGGAAAGACATATTTGCTAGCGTTCTTAGAAAAGGGCTGGGTTACAGAAGTTTGGGGTTTATTGATAAGGACAACTGATTTAATCTTTTTTGTGCTAAGATGTTTCCAGTTGTCAAATAAACTTTTACTGGCCGAGTAATCTTATAATCATTGCTACCGTGGGACTCAGTAGCCATAAAAGTGGTAGAAAATTAGTGAAACTTTGTGCTCAAATCCATAAGGTGAGAATTAGAAAACCGTATATAACAAGCCTCGATGATCTAGGTACAGAAATAGATTGAATTAAAGATAGTACCTTGATTCTGAAAGCCACAAATTGATATTTAAAATAGCAATTCACTTTTCTTCTTAGGAAACTGATGTGGCTACAATGCTTAACCGTGGGCGCAAGTTTGGCTCTTATGCCGGAGCTCAATTTTCTCGGGTTTTGAATTCTGAGGACTTCACTCTGAAGAAAATTGAATGTTTTCAGCCACAATAATTGGTTAAAAGACATTTCTGGGAAGCGAATATATTGATAGAATTATGTAGTCAAAGATTTAGGTAAATTTATGGGCAAAAGACTCTTTAATGTCCTCAGAGTACGTGATTAATAATTTAGAGTCAAATTTAGGGGCACTCCACCTAGAGAGAATTACATTATCCAATTTCTGTTAGGTTATCCTGAAGTGTAAGCAGCAAGCTCGTTAAAAATAAATGAGGTAATCAGACAAATTCTATGACTATGCGTGAGCTCCTCATTAATGTTTCACTAGACAGCATTAAGAAAGGACTAAATAGACTGCACTAGATTTAGAAGTAATAAATGGACTTCAAAAGCAAAGCAACTTAATGACCTTCCAGTAAACACGAAGACTTGAAACAGAAAGGATGAAGGATTTGAGAAGCCTGTCAGCTACACTTTTTGGCTACATCTACAATGGAAAACATGCAATAGAGTATGATCAATTAGCTGCTTAACTTGTTGAATCAAGAGGCCAGGTTTAACTATTACTTGGGAGCCGGAAATCACTGATTGGAGTGTCATTAACAGGTGGAAGTGCCTAGTTCTCCCTTCACTAAGTACTGTTTGACTACAGCGTGGTTTCTCAACGGCAACACTATGGACATTTTGGCCTGGATAATTCTCCGTGCTGGGGCATGTGTCCTGTGCCTTGGAGGTAGATGCCAGTGACATCGCTCAGTTGTGACAACCAAAAATGACTCCAGACATTGCCAAATGTCCCCTGACATTTGTACCCCACGCTAGTGACAGGAGGCATACCCGTTACATAGAGGCAGAGGACGCCCAGAATACAAATAGCACCTTTCCAATCAGAGTGGGAGGCTCGACACAGCATTAAATGAGAGGATTAACTTGCAATTATTTGGTCAACTTGGATTTCACAGACAATTAAACTAGTTAATTCAGATCAAAATTTCTTCTCCGAGATTTGACTTACCAGGATCGGCATCAACTCAGCTAGGGCTCTAACTGCTAGGTGTGTGTTTTATTTTGACTTCGGGTTTCCGGCCCAGAAATACCTCAAGAGCAAGGCTCAGGACAAAAAAGCAGATGGGGCTGCCCTCATCCGCACGATTCTATTTCTTGGGCCCTGTCACTGTGCACACACACATCCGCCTGCAAGGATTCCTTCCTTTGGTTTCTGGTGACCTGGTTCTTGCTCCAGAGTCTGAACTGCCCCTCTCCCACCCTACCCCTGACTAAGCAGATAGACCACCACAGCTTGGCTTACCAGATAGCTTGATAATTAAACGTATGTACTTTAGGGCCAGATAAAACTGTGTTTGGATTTTGACCCCATGATTTATCAGTATGTCATCATGAAAAAAGAGATTAGTCCTAACAATACTCCCAAGGTGGTTGGGTCAGTTACATGAATTGGTTAGGACACTAATGCTTCTGCCAAAAAGAGACCTGATCACAATGCTAAAATAGGTAAGCGTTCAATTTTTCATGTAGAAGTGGAGACGGAGGCAGCCCAGAGCTGGTATAGATGCTCCAGGTTGTCACCAGGAACCAACGCACATCCTTTATTTCTGCTCCGTAATTTTTGGTGAGTGGTTTCCAACCGCCAGGTTAAAAGATGGCTGTTGGGTGATTTCCTCACTCCCAGCAGAAGGGAAAGCCCAAAGAGTAAAGGAACTTTTTTGAAAGTGCTTCTCAGTGAGTTATTTTTATTCTCATTGGCCACACATGTGAGAGACAGGTACCGTTGTCCCCAGGAATTCAAGTCAACTATTTCCTCTTAGAGCTAAGGAAATTCAAATCTTCAACATACAAGGCTGCCTTGCTTTATTGGGAACAATAAAGGTGGGGACACATAGAATAGGGCACACAAACAATGCTAAATTGGGGGGAAAATAAAGGAAAATGTTACATTCATTGATCAGTTCACGTCCTTAGCAGTTTAAGTGGAACATCCAGTAAAAATGCATTTCCATCTATGTGGGAGAAATGCAAATTATTTGATGATTATTTGAAGTTTAGAATAATTGGGACTTTTTTCTTTTCCCCAGTGCCATTATAATGCTAAAAGTATAACACTTAATGAGTACTGATATTATTCATCAAAAAGTACCATTCCTTTTATTTTTCTCTAACTATAGAAAATCTGTGCCTGTGTGTTAATGTTTAATGATTCATTGTCTGATCTCAGGCTTGTATTTTGCCCTTTTGAAAGAAAATGCTAATTAAGTAATAAATGAGGTATCATGGAATTTCCTATGTACTACTCAGAATAGTTGTAAATCTGTGCTTTATAAAACATAGAATAAGTGTGGCAGACATCTTTCCAAAAGTCATTCTCCCTACCACCTTGACTACTTTCTTTCTTCCTTGGTAGCTGAGCCCTGATTTTGTTCAAGTATTTGCCTTCTCACATACTCCACCCCAGGAGGGACTCACTGATTCATTACTGTAAACCAGTTGTAATTCCATTACTCTTGCCAATGATTGGTGTAAGCATGGGCACGTGATGCCGTTTTCAGCTGGGAGGTTTCTTCTCTGAAGAGACACAGATGAGAACTGGCCCTTTCGAGGGTTTGGATATTGTAATGTGAAGACACAATGCAGCCATTTTTTTTGGCTACAGAGAAAGACATTGTTGGTATATTTTTGAATGGCATAACAGAAAGTTGGAAGGTGCCCAGACCTTGATAACATCCTTGAACTTCTGAAACAACCCTGAACCATCCTAAATTTTTAGGATGAAATTTACTATTTAAGCTCCTTGTTGGTAGGTGTTTTGTTATTTGCATCTTGATTGTTGAATGACATAAAAGACTTTGCTGTGGTCTCTTACGTGCTAGCTGCCTGTACAATTTCTATTGCCCATTGTTTCTTATTAACAGAACCATGATTGTATTCTTAGTAGCAGCTGACCACATTTCCCAGCTTCCCTTGAAGCCAGGGCTCAACTGAGATGCAAACAAATGGATGGGTGTGTCTTCTAGGCTTGCTCCCTAACAGGCACTAACTCAGTCCAGATGCTCTCTCTTTTCCCCTTTTCTCTTTCCTCCTTTTTCTTGCCAGGAATATGGATGTAAAGGGTGGTACTCCAATAGCCAAATTTGACTGTGGGTAGACTTTAAGGATGAAAGACACATACAAACAATGGTAGAGAAGGAAGAAAGAAGGAGCTATGGTCTCTGATTGGCCACAGAAATGCCCTGCCAGCACTGGACTATCTACCTTTGGACTTTTTCTTGTTTAAAGCCATTCTTCTTGGGATTACTAATACATGCAACCAAACCTTATGCTGAATGGAATTAGAAGTGATACTTTCGGAAGAAATTAAGGGAGAAGCAGAAGTCTTATTTCTTAGAAGACAGATTTCTTTTTAACTTTAAAATTGCCAATGAGTAATTTTGAAAGATCAAAGAGCCACTCAAATTGTATTTAATAATTCTACTATATATATATATATTTTACACAATTATCCTAAAAAATATTTTCTTTTGAAGCTGACTGAGAAAGCAAGGAATAGAGACCATTATAATACTTGTTACTATGTTTCTGTGAATGCCCAGTAAGGAGTCCAAAACTGGGTCACCAAATTTATGTAGGCTGCACATATTTATTGAGCACATAAAATAGGAGAGGCACTATGTTAGGCACTGTGTGTGTGAGAGAGAGAGAGAGAGAAAGAAAGAGGGAGAGGAAGAAAGAGGGAGGAAGAGGGAGGGAGAGGGAGAGACGGAGGGACAGATAGAGAAAGAGAAAGAATCAGATGTAGACCATACATTCATAGAACAAAATGAAGGTTTACTGGCAGAAAAGAATATGAAAAAGATAAGGCCAATTTTTTAAAAATCAAAAATCAAAATGCAAACAATTGCCTAAAGAATGGAAGGAAATAAGCCAAAATGTTAAAAGTTCTATGTCTTACAGTTATTTTCTTTCTTATTTTCTTTTCATGTTTCCTGTAAAGAACACCCAGTTTTTTGTCAGAAAAAACCCCAAAAACTTCATAAAATATTCTATTGTTTAAAAAAAAATGTAGTTGTTAAAAGCAAGGAATTTGGAGCCAAAGTCCTCCACCCATTATGTCCTGGGAATTCTTGGCTTTCTGAATTCTCTTTGGTGGCTGCTTAAAATTCTTTAGTTGATCAGAGTGGCTTTAGTTGCAGGTTTTGAACCTATTAAAATGCAGATTCGGTGGAAGGTCAGTAATCAGGAATACTCATGGTCTTTTAAGAAATAAATATTCCTGTTCCCATTCCTAGCAATACTGAGTCATTAAGTCTGGAGGAGAACAAAAGCAAGTGCATTTTTCCTCCCCGGGTGATGCTGATGTGCACTGTGGGCTGAGAACCATTGCTTTAGGTTGTGATCAGTTATTTGAACGTTTGTATAAATGGGGATGCAAAGACAAGTTTGCTAGGGAGTGAGGGGACATACAAAGGCAGCAGCACCTAACAAGGAAGGGACGAGGGGCAGTCAGCTTTGGAGAGAAGCACAAAACCTCCAACTTCACCCTTCTCCCAGGACCGTGCAGTAAGATTACAAAGAAACAAAATGTATGAAAACCTACCCTTTAAGTATTCAACTTATTGAGACAACGCAACAGCGAAGCGCTTGTCTCAGAGCGGTAGAAGGTAACGAAGAGAAAGAGAAATAGTTTGTATCTTCAGATACACGATACAAAATCAACTTGAACGCAGGTCTCATTTTTGAAGGCTTAAATCAGGACCAAAGGTCAGGACAGGGTCACTGGAGACAAATCCAGAAGATGTGATTTGGGTGTCCCCGGATATCATTAAAAATTGGGAGTTGGTAAAAAAAAAAAAAAAAAAAAATTGGGAGTTGGTGTTAAACATAGGACCCTGCTCCCTTAGGCGATTTAAGGGACCCAGATGGGGATCATCACAGCTTCAACACAGAGCCAAATTCTGCTCCAGGGTTTGCATAAATGACTCTCACTATGAATGGCACGCATCCATGCCAGGATGGGTCTTAATCTCCATCTTTGTTTACCACTGATAAAGGAAGATAACTATAGGAATCATTTTTCTCTCTTATATTTTGCCAGAACAAAAGAAAATCCATCATCGACCCTAAATAGCCAGTTGTTTATATTGGTCATTTTTTGAAAGCTCTTAAAGCTCTGCATTCCATTATGTTACAGTAATTTCTTCCTCCATTCTTAGAGTATTACTACTTGAAAAATAAACATATTTTTATTGCAAGTAGAATGATAATAAATCTTATAAATTCAAACCAGGAATCAAAGGCCCACTGAGTTAGGAGGAAATCAAAGGACTGTAAAATGTATCTCATCATTTTCCCCTGGGACATCTGATTCTTCCAGCGTCAGACTCTGCCTGCTTTCTTGTCCTGGTGGGCTGAAGGATGCGGATATTCAAGATGAGGCATTACATCTACATCACTGATTGTACACGTAGAATTTTGATGCTTACAAACGTTTAATGCATCAAAGGGGAAAAGACCTTTTTTTTTTTTTTAAGATTTTATTTATTTGAGAGAGAGGGAAAGAGAGAGCACGGGGGAGGAGCCGAGGGAGAGAGAGTCTTAAGCAGACTCCGTGCTGAGCAGGGAGCCCAACGTGGGGCTCGATCTCAAGACCCATGAGATCACAACCTGAGCTGAAACCAAGAGTAGGGCACCCAGGTGCCCTGAAAAGGCTTTTACAAAGGACTTCATTTCGTTGATCAGCTTCTAGGACTTATCTTCTTGGATTTAGTTGGAAAGATTTATCCAACTGAAGAATTAATTTTTTAAAAATCAAAATTAAAGGCAACTAAAGAACTTCCTAAGCTCAACATGATGAAAATCAGAATTTCTTGTAGGAATGGAGATGAATTCTTTAGTGCCCAGGTAAGCCTATCTATTTTCCTTTACCTATCCCTGAAAATAAAAGAGAATCACTGCAGAGAAAAGATGCCATTATCAATTTTATACAGAGAAGTAAATACCGTATTAGGTATTCTTACAGCAGAGAATATTGTAGTGTTGCTGATAGGTGACTATTTTACATTAGCTGCAGTGAAAACTAAAATCTTTCTCTTACTGGAAGTACCAAGTTAAGTACTTAAAACAATCACAGAAATGCTTTTTTTGTTAAGCGCAAGAAAAAAAAGACATTGGGTTACATACTTCCAGGGAATATAGGAAATGGTGATTCTTTCTTTGGAGGAATAAAATGTAGTTTCTCCAAAGGCAATCCTTCCCTACAAAAGAGGAGCGAACAGGCTGTAGTCTTAAAATAAATCATTGAACACTAATACCCAGTTACAGGTTTTATTACTGTAATCACAAAAGGCCAAAGACCAATATCTTTTCCTATAACAGCTGCGGCCAGTTAACAGCCATTTAGAAAAGACCACGTTCCAAGAACACACACCAAAATAATTGACGTCATCTGCAAAAAGAAATAGTACTCTGCAGCCTCCATCAGCAATCCTGAACCGTGGCAGTTATAAATAACCTCACTTAGCCCACACTGCCACTTCTGTCTGCGAAGCAAGCTCTGCTCCCCTAGATCGACCTTCTGAATAATGACACCCAACTTCAGTTACACACTAGAAACCACTGACACACTTTCTTTGTATTTGTTCACAAAAAACTGCCAAGCCTGGCTCTTTTGGAAGCTACGGATAATTTCTAGTTTTCAAGATGATATCAAGTTATGTCATCTTTCTCCCCCCCAATTAAGTAGGTGTGTTCCAAAGTCACCCCACCTCGTGCTCTGCACGCCTAGCACAATGCTGAGTACATGGCTCAGTGACACTGTGGATTACCCAGGGTGGGTGTCCGATGCCAAAGGAAAGATAGTGACCCTACTTTGAACCCTCACTGGCTACAAACCAAGGAATTTATGTCTCATCCATTCCAATTTCTGCAAGTTATAATAAAGCACCTTCTCAAACTCATGAAAGGGAGAGAAATCTTGATCTATCACTGCTGGCAGTGCCCCCCCTCCTTTCTTTCTTTTTTTCTTCCCTTCCTTCTTTCTTTTGTACTCACCTCCTCTTCCCCTTCCTTTCTACTGACTCCCGTAAGCATTTATTGTCGGGTATTGAGCTAGCTGCTGAGGCATATACGAAGAAATGTGTTTTTTGCCCACAACCTGCTCAGAGGAGCCCCCGGTTTACCATTCATAATAATGATAGCTCCATCCACTGTAGGAAGACTTCATTCCCGGGGTCTTTTATACATCATTGTATTTAATCTTCACAACGATCTTGAGAGGAAGTCATTCGACAACCCCATTTTACAGACAGGAAAAAAAGCTGAGTGGTAAATTAACTCACCAACGTTCACACAGTTATGACATGACTGGTTTGGGATTCAAGCGGTCTGTTTGGATCCCAAGCCAGTGTTGATTCCACAATTATATTCTGTTCCTAGGGAGGGGGTTGGGGGATATTTACCACTGCACTAGCAAATATGTGATCTTTCCTGTTTTGCGAAAAGATGTCTCCGAAAATATTTGCATCACAGTTTGATTACAATTCATAAAGACACACACTTAAAGCATGTAAGGATATTTAAAGCACAAAAGGCTATGATTTAGATCAGTGTTATTTCAAGCCTGATCTACAGACCAGCACCAGTAGGTGAATCAGTCTGTGATGAGATAAACCCAGAAACCGGGAGGAAGCATTTAGGAACTTTAATAGCAATTTGTTAGAGTCATGATAATAATTATATAATAATATATAATAATATAGCCTAATGATGATGATATAATAATAATAATACAATGTAGCATTCTATTTTGGCATTATATATATATACATATATAACATGTATATATATATATATATAACATTCTATATCTTTTTAAAATTATTTTTTCTAGCACTTCATTTTTATTGTATTTTAAACAAAGTCTGCATGAATTCAGCATTTTAAAAAACTGATACTTCACCAGAAATAGTTTGAGAAGCCCTGGTTTAAGTCACCATGAATATAAATAAGTGAAATTTAGCTACTAGTAATAAGCAATCAACATGATTTTCCAGACACACCTCTAGGATACCCAGAATAAATCTTTTCTGTTACCTGCACGATAAACCGCTAGCCGATTGCCGGGCCCGTTACTGTGGCCTTTGGAAGGATCAGGCCCCTTCGGGCACATCTGCCCCAGAGCTCCTCCGACAGGTGCCTGGAACAAAGGGAGGTTTCAGGAGGTGTTGATGAATGTTGACTGGAACAATTAGTGACCGGTGACCCATGAGGTAAAAGTCTTTTCTGAGTTTTAACTCATATTTCTTGGTGAAGAAAGAATGAAGTGTTGACATACTGGTGAACCTTCCAGTAATATTGATCGTGGGACTTAGTGACAGACATTGCAGATACTTTTAAGTGGTACTGTTTGCATACTATGTTGATTGGGAGTTGTGTTCTTTGCCCTACCTTGGTGGAGTATTTCAGGGAATAACGCAAGGCTATAAGATCATCTCAGGGCTCTCCTGTGGGCAGAATATAGACATATAATTTGGTACTTGGAAGAGACATCTTGGACAATTTATGTACCCAGGAATCAGAATTGGCTTATTCATGACTTCTAAGGGAAGTCATGCATTTAAGGAGTTGGTTATTGCAACTGGTGATAAAATGCTGCTGCTGGCAGAAAATGTTATTTTATGAAAGCTTTTAAAAGAAATCTTTCCACACACCCTGAATGATAATATATTTAAGATTTCAATTGCACGTGTCATTTCCTTCTTTTCAGAGCTGTGTCCTGGCTATGAAAACATCTTCTGCTTATAGTGACACCTTAACTGAAGTTGATGGGGTTGATTTTCGGCTGGTTGGTGACACGCATGAATCCTTCATGGAAAAATCTGAGCTATGGAGTTGTTGCATGGCTTCCCTGCCCCCAGAGACCAGCGGTGAGCGCACAAGACTGCTCTTTTATCTGCGACTAAGGAAGCTAACAGGATGACTCAGAGGCCAGGAGAAAACATGCTCTAGGGATTTTTTCTTTCAGACCCCTAAAATGGGAGGAAGATTAATGGCAGGGAAAGTCACGCTGCAGATTATAATTCTCTCCAGGCGGGTTACAAAGGTGTACTGACAAAAGTGCACTGCGAGGTGGGGGAGATGAGGAGAGGAAAAGTCTTAGAGCTGCTTTCAAAGCCATTTATCAGAAAAGAAAGTATCTCTTAATGACGCCATGTCTAAAAATTCTTACCTGGCATCCCTATCTGTTATATGCTGCAGTGTCAACTAAATATGCCTTCATAGCAATCAGAAAATAGAATTTATGCACAGGATATATGTAAATGTTAGATACATATGTTTAGTAAAACTAGCTGGCTTGTTTTAAACACTGAAATGAAGGAAGGCTAAAATTTCATAGATGGGTGTGCTCATCTATTTGATGAATTACACAGACTGGCAGCTTTATGAATACTCTAAGTACCCTGGCTTTCTGAAAAAATATGGAATATTTATTGTATAATATAGATAGCAGGATCTCAATATTATTCCAAAAACTATATATAAGAGGGAGAGGGAGATGTTCCCCCTGGAATTGTTATTTATTGCCAAAGATAAATTTGTTGGGCATGATGGGGTTCAGGATATGCTACCCCCAAATATGGCACCTTGGCTTATTGAATTTCTTAAGCTGAAGGAATCTGAGAAAATGGCAGGTGCAGAAAGGTCGCTCTGACCTTCCTCCGTTCGTTCTCCTTCCCTGAAAGCTGGAGATAAATCTCCCATGTGAAAAGTGCCCTCCCTGAACCAAGAGGAAGGAAGACATTCTTATCACTAGAGACAGGGAATTTGGGGCTGAGAAATCTGTACAAACAAACCTTCTTAAACTAACCCTTATCTTTCTAGCTATTTCTTCATTATTTACTACCTCTAGCCTAAATCCCTTTGTCTTGTCAATTTTTCACAAATTTACTGTTTCTTTGTCTAAAAGGTATAAAAGCTTCCTGTTCTAGCCACTTCTTTAGGCATTTTTTCTCTTGTGAAGACCCCTCTGTTCACGTAAAAATTCGATACACTTTGTAAGCTTTTTCCCTGTTACTTTGTGAGTTTAATTTTCAGATCCAGCCAGCAACCCTAAGAGGATCAAGGAAAACCTTTTCCTCCCCTACAGGAGGGATATAACCTTTAGCAGGATAAGCTAAACTAAGTCAATTCAACCATTGACAAGGTGTCATGGTCAATTCACAACCCAGGTATGAACTAGACTCCCATGTTACAGCTTAAGAAACAGTTCAAAGCTCAGCAACATTGAGTATGATCTTAACTGGGCTAAGAGAGAATTGCTTTCTTCCCTTTCAGAAATTTTGTAAAGGAGAAGTAAATTTTATTTTGGGGGAGAATGACCAGGGTGTTCATGGTTAATTAGTATTCGTTCGAAGTAGGGGAGTAGAATAGGAAAAAAAAAAAGGAAAAAATAACACTTATTGTTGATAGAAGATGTGGATAGAGGTCAGAACCTATTCTTGAGGTTCCTACAATAAAGTTTACGGAGTAATGAAGGTATAATATATTACATGTAATTCAATGTTAAATAGTAAAAAGTAATTTTAGAATTTTATACTCAAGCTTTACTTGTTCTGAAATGTTTTTCCATACCTAAGACTAACCACAAGAATCAAGAAATTTTTGGAGCCAGGGCATATCTGCATAATCAAGAAAAATAGGCAGATATGCCTTGACTCCAAAAATGAGAACATATTTCTATCTTCTAACTTAGCCAAAACATTAAGATATTTTTTTAAATTTTGGAATAGATAACAAATCACAGATTAGGAAGAACGTATCCAAACATTCTCCAGACACCCTCCCCCCAAATCAATCTTACATTTAAAAACCTGTAAAATATTTAAAAGGAAGATCATGATTTTCCAAATTCAATTAAGTAGTAATAGGAAAGGTTGAAGCCTTCGGGACTTTCCAGATAACAAATTACAGGGGGGTAAATCCTTCTTCCTCTGCTAGCTTCTAAGCACAGTTCAGGCTAAATAAGAGGCTCTTCATTCAACCCGTTAATGGGAAACATCCATCACCTCTGAGTCCAGCCTTAAAATGGTCCTCAAGTGGAGACCATTATTAAATGTTTAAAGAAAACTGAAGTCACAGAATGACATTTCCCCAGCTTATGATAGCAGGGATTAATCAATGAAGACAATTTGTACATTATCTTTGGGATGCGAATATAGAATGGTTTTAAATATTCCAAATCCTCAGAGCCTACTTAAAAACTGATACTGATGATACTTTCTCCAAGCTGTTTATAAATGACTTTATTTGCAGCAGTGGTCAATATGAATGCTATTTCATGTGCCTATTACAGAGCAAATGCGTAATAAACATTTGTCGTACAAACGAACGAACAAATGAATGTTAAGCAATATAAAAACAGTCAGATCTGTGTTACTTTGGCAGGATTAAAAAGATGCATTTGACCAATCCCAGAGTAGCTTATTCTATTATGTTTGTAATTTACCTACTGTATACAATCACATATATTTTGTTTACATTAGACTATAAATATTTATATTAATGTCATTTGATACAAATTCAATATTTATAATTGGGTATATTGGTTTAATTTGAGAATTTATTCAATGTCCTTAATGTACCTCGATAACATTGTATACATTGTAGGGAATCAATTATGTCCTTTGAATGAATGTTCTGAGAGCTCAGGAGTAATTACAGGGATCTTTTCATGGACCTAAAAAGCAAGAAAATGTCAAGGACTTTTATTTAATACATTGTTAAATATTTCTATCATCTCAAGTCTTTCTGTATCATATCCCCCTCTTCCATCACTTTGCCCTTAAAATTTTTCACGTTTGTTTAATCTAAACTGCTACATTGGGAGGAGAGAGGGCATGTGGCTTCTTTTTGCTTATTACTGTGAAAATGTGTTTTTTGATAGAGAGGTCCTGTGAGCCAGCTAATGCATTGGCACGTGAACCAGGTTTTACTGCCAAATGAGTCAGCTGAGATGGGAACATTAATTTATTTGAATGGACATGAATCGACAATGCCATAAAGAGGTATTGGTATAGCTTAATGGAACAAACGGTCAGGAAAATGTAGGTTGGGTATGATGTGATTGGCAAGCATCGAGAATGTTTCCATGTTCACTAGTATCTCCTCTTCCTAATCTGAACTGTTGTTTCTTGGATTCCTCCACCGAGTTGCAAATACCCCGGAGGAATGACACCTTCAACTATTATCAGGTGTTAATATTAGATTAAAATTGCTGATATTCAGATGTTTTGACCTACATAAGTAGTACTTTTATTTGATCCAACATCATACCTTCTTAGGGATAGTTCATGAGATTACCTTGTTATTGAACTGAGGAGAGAGGACAAGAAATCTCTAAGACAGGAAAGATCTAGAGTATGAAATATTGCCTAGAGTTGACTGTGTTTTCAGGACCCATGACACTTCCCTCATTCTAGACTTAATGATTCCATTTTTGCTTCCAAGATTCCGTCTTATATGGCCATTTTATATTCATGTAAAGTTTATAGTGCACTCATGTAAGGCTTGATGTAGACTGAAATCCCCCAAGGTTTTTCATTTAGGTTGATTCAAAGCCATGTTTTCTAGGACTTGTCCCTGAAAATTGGTTTTTAACATCTAGAAATTAATGTTCACCTCTATAAAAATCATTTCAATTCAGCTTAGTTCTGTAGCCTCCACAGTCTGGTTAGTGTTTACTGAATACTGGTTAAGATTATAGACTTTGGAGCCAGATAGACCTGGATTTTACTAAGTCTAACTGCCACCTGTTGGTTTTTGGACCTTTAAAGGCAAGCTGTTTACTCATTTTGAGTCTTAACTGACTCGCCTTTACATGCCACTCATACTTCTCAGAGTCATTAGATGAGTTATATGCGCATTAGATGAATTACTGTGCTAATTCTGCACATTCCAAAGAAAAGACTAGTCCTCGAATGGTTCCCAGGAGATAACCTCTTACCCCTTGGCATATCCTGCCTGGAAAGAATGCTTTAGGATGCCTGCGGTCTTGGGCTACACTGTATCAGGTGGACAAGATAGTTTATGCTAATAAGACGACTTAGGGTGAACCCCTGTTCTTGTATGCCTGAGGTCCTGGACCACATGTTAATTTGTTTTCTGGGGACTGGAGACCGAACAGCTAAGGTCAGTAATGCAGGTACTGTATGCCTACATGACAGATCCCCAGTTCAAATCCTGGATACCAAGGCAAGGGAGAGCTTCCCTGACTGGCAACACTTCACACATGTTGTCACATTTTATTACTAGGGAAGTAAGTACTGTCCTTGTGACCCCACTAGGAGATGATAACTGGAAGCTCATGCGTGGTTTCTCCTGGTGCCTTCAACATAAGTGCCTTTTACTTTTGCTGTTTTTAATCCGTACCCTTTCACTGTAATAAATGGTGACCACAAGTATTATGGCTTTCTTGAATTCTATGAGTCCTTTCAGAGAGTCCATTCTGATGTTGGTCTTAGGGACCCCCACACATCCGTTTACACTCTGCTAGCTATATATCCTTGGTCAAATGTTCTAACCTCATTTAATTTCATTTTCTCATCAGTAAATGGGGATGATAATAATTATAGTAGCTACCTTGTAGTGAAGTTCTGGGACCCAGCCTATACTTTATTTTCTCCACAAGCATTACTTAAGAGTTACTATAGAAATTCCAGGAAAATATAAAGTGCCAGCACACAGCGTATATACATACATATATATATATATATATATTTTTTTTTTCCAACAAAAGTTAGTTCTCTTAAGCAATCTCTTTTGCAAATTCTCATATCTTCTCCCTCCCCTGGCCCCAAGATAACATTTCTGGGCCAGGAGATCTAACTTCACCTAGTGCAGAAATGTCTTCTTCCAAACTATTCACGCCTCATGGACCTCATTCTCCTCTTATCAGTGGCTGACTTTTCCCATTTTCATCCCCAAATCATCTCCTTGATGGAGAAGTCAGGCAAAATAGGAGCTTTGCTTGAGCTTTGTCATCTGATTGGCTTCAAGCAGTAAACTGATCTTCCTTGATCTTCTTGAAAAATTCCTTTTGTTTTCTTTTAATGTCTCTGGAATTTTTTCTTTTTTTCCCCCCATTCCCAAATGTTTTATACTTTAACTTTTCTGGCCTTACTCCTTCCTACATGTTTGTGATATTATCTACCCCCTTTTTTTAAACAAAGTTCTTCACTTAATTAAAAATTTTACATTATTGCTACTATTTTTCCTTAATTATGAAACTTATGATCAGAATTAAAACATTAAAAATATTTATATCTTAGAAAATAAAACTTTTTTTAAGAAGTCTAACTCTAAAGAAACCACAAATGTATTTCCTTTAAATAACTTGGTTCACAGCAGACCTTCTTATGTAACCACTGGCTTTGTTAATTACCTTCCCCATTAGGATAATTTCCTTCTCTATTAGGATAATTTGAAATGGCAGAGACAGAAGATTTTTTTTTTTTTTTTTTTTTTTTTTTTTTTTTTTTTGCGGGGAGAGTTTTTCAGCTCTCTCAAATTTCATGTAATGAAACATGCCCATCTGTTCCCTGAACTTTTAAAAAATATGCCTTTCTCAAGGCCATCGTAGAGATTTGAGCATCTCCAGATTTCTCTTCTTGGTTATCAGGAACACCCCTTCGTGCTTCAGTTTTAAAGTGAGGGTCTTACATTATATGGTCTAGAAGTTCTCATCAAGCACTATATTCTTTTTTTTTTTTAAGATTGTATTTATTTGAGAGAGAGACAGCAAGAGTGCACAAGTATGGGGCAGATGCAGAGGGAGAGGGAGAAGCAGACTCCCCACTGAGCAAGAAGCCCGATGCGGGGCTTGATCCCAGGACCTGGAGACCATGACCTGAGCTGCAGGCAGACGCCTAACTGACTGAGCCACCCAGGCACCCCCAAGCACTATTTTCTATGCTTCTACTGTCTATAGGAAGTTGTATAGATGAGCAATAATTGGAGAAGACTTTGTAAAGAACAGCTTTCCCAGGCATACATGCCTATGGCAAGGATCAAAGAAGTGCCCCAAGAATGCAATCATGGTAGAGCCAGTGACAGATTTGGAATCAAACCTGAGAGTATTATCAATTTTTAAGTCTCATTAATGAACAACCCTTGGAGATGACTGGGTAGTTGAGGGCAGCATGGAAGCTGGTCTAGAAAGTTGGGGTTTAATTATATAGCATGAAGTGATCATATTTTCTCTTTGCATCAGTTCCATACATACACAAAAATGGAGATAAAAGTATTGAGGCTACACTTGGAACATACGTCTATTACTTTATGTATTCAGCACTCTACTTTTCTGGAAACTGTCACTAACTCCCCTGTATTTACATGGTTTCTTTTGAAGCTGCCATGTTTATTCATTCAGTTATTCAACAACTATTTATTGAGTACCACGTGTGACACTTTTCCAGGCCTTGGAGACATAGCCATGAATAAAATATACAAAAAATTCCTCATGGAGCTTGCGTTCTGATGGAGGAAATAAGACATTAAACAAAATAAGTAAATATTTGGTATGTCATGTAAAACGTGCTATGGAGAAAAATCAAGTAGGAAAGTGAAGAAAGATGAAGGGACAAAGTGAGAGAAGCACTATGTTCCGTAGGTGGCCAAGGCGGACTCCATCCAGGGTATTTTTGGAGGTAGATCAAAACAGGATGGTTTAAACCCAGACTGTAGAATGAGGAGTAGAAAAAAAAAAAGCCTGTTAGAAGCAAAAGAGAAGCACGAAGACACAAGAGAGTAGCAGAAAAAGAGGATGTGGGTGGAGAGAGAGAACCTGAGAGAGAACTTTTCAGGTTCTGCGTAACATTCCAATATACTTCTGATAAATCCTTTTTTAAAAATCCTTCTGACAGATTTTAAACTGGATCAATTTCTGTCACTCCCAACGAAAGAATCCTAATTCATACACATATTAAGTAAGATAAATTGTAAATTCAAGGCTTGCTCAATGTGGGAGATGTTGGTTACCTCAGAAAATAAGAGCTCGATGCATCTGATGCCAAGAGTACAGATTTGATAGCAGAGTAGAATTAATTTTGCTGTTCCCTGGCATTCCAGAAATAAAATGTGCAAAAATATCCATTTTTCTGTTTTTTTTTTCAAGTTTTTATTTATATCTAGTTAGTTAACATCTATGGTAAAATTGGTTTCAGGTGTAGAATTTAGTGATTTTTTCACTTGCATATGACACCCAGGGCTCTTCTGTTTTCTTTTAATCGAATTAACTCTGATTCTGCACTGGCATGGTGGAAAATTCAAATGGAAGCATTATATTTCACCTCTATTTCTGTTCTCCCTCCACTCTCTCCACCCTGGAGTCACAAAAGAATTAGGGAAGATTATTGATGTCTAGACCACTGGGAAAAGGCTCTCTAATCCTCAAGTTGATATTGTTCAATCCTGCTTTAAACTTTCTCTTAAGTCCCTGGCTCTCTGCTTCTGGCCAAGAGAGCACAGAAATCTGTGCCGAGGCTAAAGGATGTTTTGCTTCCTAGGGTGCAGTCATCCCTTCTGAAGTTGTGGCACTTTCCTGGGAAAGGAAAAATCTGGAAGCAGGCTCAAGTATCCACTCAGGTAATCATGGAACCTGCAACTCCTTCACTTTCTCTGTCTTTATTCTCAAAATAATTCTATTCTCTTCTGGCCTCCAACACACCCCCATGCATAGTGTTTTTATTTAGCTTAGGCTTTTAGAATAGACCATAACAGTAAGTGACTGCCATTTCCAATTCAGCTTTCCACATTGCAAAAACTCCCCAAAGATTTTTTTGGCCTTTCTTTCTGTGGTATAATATACATTACATAAAATTTTCCATCTTAACCATGTTTAAGTGTTCATTTCTGTGGCATTAAGTACATTTACACTGCCGTGTACCCCAAAGATTTAATGAGAGTCTGGCAATCTGACTGAAATGGGGAAAGATGAAAATATAGAAATAAATACTACATTTGAAACATTGTTGTTTTAGGGCACCTGGGTGGCTCAGTCATTAAGCATCTGCCTTTGGCTCAGGGCGTGATCCTGGCGTTCTGGGATCGAGCCCCACATCAGGCTCCTCTGCTGGGAGCCTGCTTCTCCTTCTCCCACTCCCCCTGCCTATGTTCCCTCTCTCGATGGCTGTCTTTCTCTCTCTGTCAAATAAATAAATAGATAAATAAATCTTAAAAAAAAAAAAAAGAAACATTGTTGTTTTGTGTATTTGTTGGATGAATGGGGCAAGTTCCATAATTGGTAATTTTGAGCAGGAAAGAGGCATCATTAGTATAGTATAGTATAGTATAGTATAGTATAGTATAGTAGGTTTTAAGCTGCAAGAGGATGATGAGGAGAAAGGTGGCTGTAAGGAAACTTGGGGAAACAATGAAGACAAACTTTATCTGTCTCACAATACTCATACTATCATTTAATGTATTTGAAGCAGAAGTAAAATGAAGACTTTTTCTCCACTCTACCTTGTGCCAGGATCAGAACAATGTTCCTGAATTTCGATGCGGGCATAAATAACTTCCAGAAACAAAGTCTCAAATCGAAAGTAAAATTTAATTTTATGAATTGCAATAGTGCCTTTTAATATTTAAGCAATGGTTTACTAAGGGATGCAATCCACAGAAGAATGAGTATTAAAAATTTTTTTTTAAGTATTAAAAATCTTAAACTTATTAAGAATTACAGCGAGGGTCATACGGGGTGGGGTGGACAGGAATGCATCAAAATAAGCTCAAGTGATGTAGCATTGGCTTGGCCTAGAAGTTTCTTTTGGGAATTTGAAGAACTCGTATCCATTTATTCATTCCAAAGTATTTAGTTAAGCACCCACTATGTATGAGGCAATGGGGATACAGCAGTGATCAGGTAGTTTCCTTTCTTTAAAGAGCTTACCTTTAGGTGTATTTGAATTCTGAATCGTGAATCCGAGGGCACGATAAATCGAATAAAGCAGTGAACCGAGGGAGCCATGATTCTTTACAAACCGCGGCAAAATCTGTATTTTAAGTTTTCTATTTTTGTAAGTTGGGTCCTCTTAGTTCTGGAAGGCGGGTGGGCAGATGGGATGTAAGGAGATTGCCCGCCGAATATATACACAGACTTCGTGTTTGGGTTCAAGAGTTTAGGACTGGAACTCCAAATTACACCTGCAGCAGCGAGCTAACCCGACCTAGGAGGCAGATGGGACCACAGGAGAAAAACAACTTCACCGGAGCCCTCAGAAGGTACAGTCCCCTCAGCCTACAGAAGGCCATGGACTACAATTCCCACATGCCCTTGCGACCGCCCCTCCCGCCAGCACAATTTCGAAGTATGGGAAAGATGGAGGGACGTCGGGCGCACTCCTGTTGCGTCATTAGAGTGTGACTCCAGATACAAAATAGGTCTGGGCTACAAAGTATGGCAGCTGCTGAGGCGGCAGTGGTATCGTCGTCACCTTTGGAAACAGACACAGCCCTGGTCCCTGAAACTGCAGGAACAGCCGCAGCAACGGCCGCCACCTCATCAGCGACGGCTGCAGTCGCGGCCGTTGCGGCCGCTGCCAGAACCGGATCCGAAGCCAGGGTCTCCAAGGCCGCTTTGGCTACTAAGCTGCTGTCCCTGAGCGGCGTGTTCGCCGTGCACAAGCCCAAAGGGCCCACTTCAGCCGAGCTGCTGAATCGGCTGAAGGAGAAGCTGCTAGCAGGTACTGCAGCCCGGGTGGGGACCAGGCTGAGGCGGTTGCCGCGAGGGCGGAAGCCGCAGAGAGCCAATGGGCTTTTTTGCGAACTTGTGGCTCGAGAATTAAAAGGAGGGGAAAGGGAGGATGACCACCGAATTAGCTCTGGACAGAAATCTGGGGCATCTTGGGCTTGGACTTGCCCTGACGTGAACTCCTGTAGCCTAGTTGGCAGTTTTTGTTCTCAAGGGAAGAACAAAAAACAAAACACAAAACCCCACACTTACACAAATAAACCTCTTTCCTTGGGCAAACTAATATTCTGTAATTTGATCGCCCAGGAGACTTTTGTTTGGCTCACGTTGATAAACCCCACCTGAAGGAAGCACTGGTTCTCTACCCCCGAAGTTGCATTCTTAAAAATAGTTTGGAGATGCAGATATTACGTGATTAACCAAGACTTTAACGCAGTGGTTTTCACACAGCGGGCATGAGAATAGAGTCCCTTGTGCAAATGCAGAGTCCCGATCCCTGCCCTTCCAGAAATTGTGATTTTGCGGTTCTGGGGTATTTTTTAGGAAACCATTTTTAAACTGTTCCTCCGGGTGATTCTGGTGTAAGTGGCCTTTGGACCACATTTTGAGGAACACTAAGTGTAATTTAAGAGCATTCTTTTTTGTTTGTTTCTTCATGTACACTGGGAGAATATTAGAAAAGCCTGGAGGATCTCTCGGTTCATCAGCCCAGTAGATTATTTCTGACAGTGACATCAAGGAACTTTAGATTTATTGGACACCTACAATAAGCCAGATCTAACCTATAGAGCTGTGAAGATGAAAGATACAGTCTTTTCTCTTAACTGAGCTTCTAGCATAGAAATTTCTGCAGACTTTGGTGGTAAAACTATTTAGCTGCATATTCAGGGCTTTCCTGAATTTGGCCCTGCCCTGTCTTTCCATTAAAAAACAGTACAGGAACGTTTCTTCTCCCCTTCCCCCTCCTCCTTCTTCTTTTTAAGATTTATTGATTTTAGAGAGAGAGAGAGCACAAGCAGGGGGAAGAGGCAGAAGGAGAGGGAGAGGCTCTCAAGCCGACTCCCTTGCTGAGCATGGAGCCTGAAGAGGGGCTTGATCTCAAGACCCTGAGATCATGACCTGAGCCCAAATCAGGAATTAGCTGACTTAACTGACTGACCCAGGAACTAACTTTTTAACATTGTTTAGTGTGCCTTGGCAAACTTTATTATACTTTTTTAAAAATGCAAAAACAAATTATTCTGATAGGAATTTGTTGATTAAAACTGACACAATACGGATTCAAATGGCATTTTAATGACTATAGGTACACTCTTGCAGATGTTTAATTCCGGTGTCATATCTACTCATTCTTTTGTTATACTCCCCCTTTACTTTGTAACCTGTAAGAATGGGTCATATAGGGGATGTTGAAGGAAGGACTTGCATTAAGAATAAACTTTGTGGTGTCATCATAGAGTTGTTTCCTACATACAATTGCTTCCATTTGGCCTGATTTGTTAGCGGAACTAGGGCTTTTTTGATTCACAAGGTAATGATTACCATTCTTCCTCTCACACAGGAGTCTGATGGGATTAAAGCCATATCCTGGCCTTCTGGTTAATCTGCCTCTAAGAGCTAAAGTCCCTTGTTGAAACTTGGTTAAAACATTGTTTCAAGGCTGTTGTGAGGCCATCTTCTAGAAGCCTCTCACTCAGTTGCAGATATTCTCATTACTCCATTTCTATATTGCTTTGATTGGTCTATTCTGTGAGTATGTTAGTTAGACCAGGCTACCTGGGAAGGTTCTAAAAGATAGGAATTTCAAGGCCACACATTCTGATGCCAGCCAGGTTTGACACCCACCGATTCAGGCCACCGTTAATGGTCATAGCCTCTATTAACACTTCTGGCCTTTCCCTATATTGATTCATATTATACTTAAAATCCTTGCTCTTTTTTGTCTATGTGAATCCTTCAAAGCCCAAAACGTAAGAATTTTATAGCTAGAAAAGACCTTAGGAGAAATTCTTCCATAAATGTTACCAATAAGGTGAACCAAATTCCAATATAGTAGAGGTGGTGTGTCTTCAAACTTGAGAGAGGTAAATTTGGACACAAAAGGAAGAAGCAGGTTTGTCGGTCTTCATACTCTAAGGAGTGTCAGGTTGAAAAATACAGAGAGTTCTCCAAAAGTTTTCTATGAATTTATAGATGAGAGGTCCATGGTGAATTGCAAGTGAAAGGTGAAAGGTTTGAAGCCTGGGCCTGTCCGTATGCGTTTGTGTTAAAGCAGACAGCCAGGCCCTTCCAAGCATGGTGATGTAATCAGAGAGTGGCATGAGGGCTGTGTTCCAGACAGATGGTGTTCTGTAATTATGTGGTCAGGCCAGGCAACCCAGCACATCCTTTTGGCCGTCTATTCTGTCTTCTCCATCATTGCTCCGCTTCCCTTCTTTTCTTTTCTCTGTCCTCTCTTTTCATTTCTTTTGCTCTATTTTTTATCTTCTCTGTGTCAGTGGTTATAAGGGAAGTTTGATGAGTTTGGGAGATGTAGATCAATACAGCTGTTCTTTCCTTTCTCATTTGAAGTTCAGTGGCCAATATTCTGTCAAGGTATTGATATATATAATAATAATAAGGATAGTAATAATAATAACTTATTGTCAGAGTGCTGTATAGTTTCCAGAGAACTTTCAGATAACATTATTTCAGTTTATCTTTACAATAGGAAGATGAGGTGGCCCAGGTTGGCATTTTCTTTTTTATCTAAATGCTTCAGAGTTTAAGAGGCAACTTAACTGTTAACCTACTTCCCACACAACCTTTTGTTAAGATTGGCTTCTTAAAGGAAATGAGAATTTTGATCTGGAGAGAAGGGCAACAAAAATAGATAGTTTGGGAACTTAATGTTCTTAGAAGTAGCCTTTTGAAAGGTACTCCTGACATTAGGAGTACCAGCAAAGAATACCAGGAAACCAGAGAGAATTAGAAATGAAATCAAGAACTTTTAAAACTAGCTGCCTGTATAAAAACTAACTTCTTTTCATCATTCTGTAACAGCCCACCCAACTCCTAGGAATTTACTAGGTTTTTCAGGGTGAGCCTGGATATTCACTCACGTTTAAAAAAAAATTTTTCCCCCTAATCTGTTAAGTTTGTACAGTCATTTTTGTTTTGAGTACTCCATCCACCCTCCCCCCATATTTATGGAGATCTTCATTTGTCTTGCTAATTGCTATTTCTCATCCAATTACTCTCATAGAAGCTGGAATGCCTTCTCCAGAATGGACCAAAAGGAAAAAGCAGACTCTAAAAATTGGACATGGAGGGACGCTAGACAGTGCAGCCCGAGGAGTTCTGGGTAAGAGATATGAATGGAAGTTTGATGTAACTACCACTTATTATAGAGAAAAATATTGATTGAGAACGAATAAAGCCATGCCATTTCCAGTCTTTTGGAGTATTTCAGATCCACTGGATTTATAATGCCATCTTCTAAAGAAGCCCTTAAGTGGTAAAAATATACCAAGCTATTAGAAATAGCCACTTTTGTGTGTGGATGGGACTTTGAGAAAGGATTTGTATCTGTGAAGAAAAGAATTAATGTAGCAGGTCTGAAATCACTAGGTTAGAAAGGCCTGCTTGCGAGGCTTGCTCTTGGTAGGCATCTGGGAACTTGGATTTTGAGAGTGTTCCCATCCCTCCCTATCTGATAAGGGTGGTTTGCTGTGCCCCAGCTGTTGGTGTGAACAGTGCGGTGTATGCCGAACACCTGCTTTCCTTTTAGGAGTCTGGAATTTTGTCCTACCGCTTGGGCAGGTGTGTCTGGGTAACCATCCTCATCTCCCCCAATTAAGAACTTTAGGTGCTGAGTTTCTTTCCTTTTTTTTTTTTTTTAAAGATTTTATTTATTTATTCGACAGAGATAGAGACAGCCAGCGAGAGAGGGAACACAAGCAGGGGGAGTGGGAGAGGAAGAAGCAGGCTCATAGCGGAGGAGCCTGATGTGGGGCTCGATCCCATAACGCCAGGATCACGCCATGAGCTGTAGGCAGACGCTTAATCGTTGTGCCACTCAGGCACCCCGGGTGCTGAGTTTCTAATAAGCTTCCCTGAGTAGGAACATTGCATACACTTTTTACATTTTGGAGAAAGGAACGTGCTCAAGTGTTCCCCGTCATAGGAGGAAGAGAGAATAAGGAAACTTATGTGTGGATTTCTCCAGTGTCCTTTTCCCTTATGATCCTACTATGTAAAATTATTACTATGTCCCTGTAGTAGCCATGTATGAATCTTCCAACGTGGAGTGTCTTGTTGGGGATTCCTGACAAGGTATTTTGCCCTTTTTTTTGTCTCAGATTTCATCTCTGAGATCAGCTCTTTTGAGAATGTGAGCCTTATGGTTCCTGAGAGGAAGTCACACTTTCTCTTGGAGATACAGTGAGCATTATTGCTTATGGAGGCAAATTGGTGGAATTGATTAACAGGAGAAAAATCACTTATCCCTTTTTATTCTTTTTTTTTTTTAATGCCTCTGGTATAGGTTCTAAAGTTTACCTTTACAGACTGCTTAAGTGTGTATCCACAGAGTAGAGTATGTTTTGCAAACTTTTTGTAGAACTCTCTCCATAGTCACAGAAATACATATGTTGGGATTCCTGTCCCCACATCCTAGAAACAGAGTTCTGTAGGACAGTACTTACTTTTTTACATGGTTTGGTGTTTTGTATTTTATTTCATTTTTTTTCATGTTGATAATCCACTAAATTTATTTCATGATGCACTAATGGGTTGTGATTCATGGTTTATAAAATACTATGCTACAGTGCCAGTACATTTTATTAGAGCTAAAAAATTAGGTACAAACAACAAACCTCATCTAAGCCATCCAAAGGAAGTGAATGCTTATTTAGAAGAAAAGGGTAAATTTGGTGAAGAAAATTCTATTCTTCAAGAAAGTTAGAAACAATGTATGATTTTGCATTTTCAAAAATTACAGTTTTTATTTAATTCCTTTGGAGAAATATCTTTACATTTTCTCCAAATACATTTGGAGAAAAATCTTTACATAGATTTAAAAAAACACAAGAAAGTCCATTTTCCTGAATTAGAGAACTTGAATAGGCAAATTCTGACAACTTAAAGTTATTGCTTCTTACCATAACTAATGATAATCATTTAATGAGCAACATACTATGCATGAAGTCTTCAGCTTAGGGCATACATAAATTATATACTTTAATCCTCTTGTAAACCTGTAAGGTAGGTGTTATTATTCCTCATTTTACAGAAGAAGAAATGAAGACCCAGAGAGAGAGTGCATTGTCATAGTTTGTGGCAGAGTCAAGATTTCAAGCCAGATGTGCTCAGTTCCAGAGCTTCTGCCCTAACCTGGCATGGCAGATACCTGGGCCTCCTGCCCTCCTGCCATGCCCATGGCAGGATTACCTAGCAGTCACAGCGTTCTTTGCGACTGGTCCTAAAAATGGCTTCAAGGTTTTTATCAGTTCTCCTTGAGTTGAAGCCTATTCATTGTAACCATTCTGTTCTACTGCTTTCCAAGGCCAACACCAAAAATATAAGAGACAGGATAAGGTCTGCTGTTTATTTATGAACAGATGAATTGTATTCATTTCTGGTAGTTTTTACTCATTGGTATGCAGAAAATAGTGATATTCAAGGCAGTGAATAAATAAGTTTATTTTTTACCCTCAAGTTAAGTGATTTTGTTGAAATTTCCATTTTAGTATTATGAAAGGCTGGCATTTGGCTAAGATTCATATGAGTGGAAGAAATTGCATTGCACATCATTTCCTATTTGAAGGCTTAATTTATATTTGATACCCCGGAACCTTTATGATGATATAATCTGTGCATATGTCAAATTTCTTAATTTTTCTTCTAATACCTGTAGTTCCCAATGAGGAATAAAGTTAAAAAAAAATGTAGATATTTAGTCATAGAATAAAGGGTATTCATTGTTCAAATGAGTAGTTCTGGAGACTTAGAAGTTGATTTTTGTTTTATGGTGGAATAAACACAGGGTTCTCATCATCATGAGTTTGTGAGCTGGCTGCTTTACTTACTAAGTATACACAGCCTGGGAAAATCTATAACCTCTGAATCTCTATTGTTTATCTCTTGAAAGGGGTAAGTAACATCTACCATTAACTTTCAGTAGATTTATTGAAATATATGAGATATCTGTAATGTACAGATATATGCTATACTCTGTCAAGTGCTTTATAAAGGTCTTTTTTTTTTTTTTTTTGGACAAAACTGGTCCTATGTGAAAAAAATACACTTTTACTTTCAACATGTAGACTGTTTTTGCTTGGATTTTTTTCCCTTGTAATATTAATGGTACAGATTTAAGAATTTAGTTGACAATTTCAGATATAATCTGAAGTTTGGGTTTATAATTCTATTAACCTATATTATATATAATATATATGACTTATATAATTCTATAAAGAGGGCTTGCAAGATTCTTAAAAATCCTATGGTAAGTAGAATATTGGCCCCCTAAATATGCCTATGTCATAACCTCCAGAATCTATGAAGGTTCTTCTTTTTTTTTTTTTAAAGATTTATTTATTTGAGAGAGAGCACAAACAGGCAGAGTGGCAGGCAGAAGGAGAGGGAGAAGCAGGCTCCTTGCTGAGTAGGGAGCCCAACTTGAGGCTCGATCCCAGGACCCTGGGATTGTGACTTGAGCGGAAGGCAGATGCTTAACTGATTGAGCCACCCAGCACCCCCAGAATCTATGAAGGTTCTGTCACAATGTATGTTAGGTTCTATCACAAGGGAGAATTAAGGTTGCTAATGAGCTGCCTTTAAGATAAACAGATTATCTTGGAATATCCAGGTGGACCCTGTGTAATCACAGCAGTCTTTAAAAGTGGAAGAGGAGCCAGAAGAGAGAGATGTGGCAGTGGAAGCAGTGGTTGGAGTGAGGTGATTGCTGGCTTTGAATGAGGAAGGGAGTCACTGAGCCAAGAAATGTCAGCAGCCTCTAGAAGCTAGGAAAGGCAAGGAGCCTCCCATAGAAAGGCTCTAGAGAGATTCTCCCATAGGGCCTTCAGAAAAGACTGCAGCCATGTAGACACCCTGATTTTTAGGTTAGTAAAACTCATTTCAGACTTCTGATCTCCAGAACTGTAAGATAATAAGTTCGTTGTTTTAAACTACTAAGTTGGTAACTTGTTACAGCAGCAGTAGGAAACGAATACACCCATTTATTATAAATCACCTGAAATGGAATCTCAGTTTCTGCCTGTCACTTTAAAATTATTTTGGGGGGCGCCTTGGTGGCTCAGTTGGTTAAGTGTCTGCCTTCAGCTCAGGTCATGATCCCAGGGTCCTGGTATCAAGTCGTGTGGCAGGCTCCTTGCTCAACAGGGAGCCCGCTTCTCCCTCTGCCTGCCACTCGCCCTGCTTGTGCTCTCTCTCTCTGACAAATAAGTAAATAAAATCTTTTAAAAAATTATTATTTTTTTAACTTTAGAGGTTATAAAATTACTGAAAAAAAATTTAGAAAACATAAAGTTAAAAATTAGCTATTTTTCACCTTCAGCAATAGTCACTGACATTTTTGCTACATTTTCTCCTAGCTTTATATCTATTGCAAAATTTTTAAGTTGAGCTGTTTTATTATATATACATTTGTATCCTTTTTTTTTTTTTCTTAAAGATTTTATTTATTCGACAGAGATAGAGACAGCCAGCGAGAGAGGGAACACAAGCAGGGGGAGTGGGAGAGGAAGAAGCAGGCTCATAGCAGAAGAGCCTGATGTGGGGCTCGATCCCAGATCGCTGGGATCACGCCCTGAGCTGAAGGCAGACGCTTAACAGCTGTGACACCCAGGTGTCCCTGTATCCTTTTTTTTTTTTAACAACATCATATCACAATCATTTTTATGTTAAAGAACTTTTGGTAGACATTTTTCTTTTTTTAAACTTTACTGAAGAATAATTGACAAATATAATTGTGTATGTTTTAAGTATTGAAATCATATCAAGTATCTTCTCCAACCACAGTAGTATGAAACTAAAAAATCTATTACAGTAGGAAAGCTAGAAAACTCACAAATATGTAGAAATTAACGCACTTTGAACAACCAGTGGGTCAAAGAGAAAATCAAAGAATATCTTGAAACAAATGAAAATAGAAACACAACATACCAAAACTTATGGGATACAGAAAAAGCAGTTCCAAGAAGGAAGTAAACATTATTTTTGAGGGCAACATAATGTTCTGTCCTAGCAGTCAAATACAATTATTTAACCATTTCCCTATTTGAGGTCATTGATCTTAGCAGAGTTTTGTTATAAGACTAATTTTGGATTTCATTTTGGATTATTAAGATAGATTTCCAGAGTGGAAAGACAGGTCTTTTAAGATGGTTGAAACTTTGAACTGCAAAAGCTTTGGAATTACATGTGTCATACCCTTGTCTGTTCCAAAGTGGCTCTCATCATTTAAAGTAGAATACTAGGACATTTGGATACGTTTGGAGATAGTGGATTTTTTATAGGCAGACATTTGAGCACAGGAAGTTTGGGAGATGGAGAGAGTAGTCATTGTGAGATAGTGCTTGGCAAACTCTGTTACTCATTCATTCTCCTAATTCTTCCCACTTTTCAGACTGTTGTGTCTCTGTTCATGCCTTTCTTTTCAGACAAACTGCTCATTTCTGTCTTTTTCAGTATTAGAAATCCTACTGACCTTTCCATATTTGGCTGAAACGCTCTCTCCTGCACGTGCAGCCTGCCCACCTTACTCTTTTACGGTGCTAATGTAAAACTTCATTCTATTCTTTGTTTTTGTTAACTCACAAAGGGCTGAAACTAGGCCTTACTTACTTCTGTGTCTGTATAATAAGTACTGAATAAAACGTTGAATGATTGAATGAGAAAAAAAGCTGAGTAAAAATTCTGTCCAGTAAACTGTCCCTTGAATGAAAAGCTACTGGTTGGCTGGGCCTCACCTCCAAATAATCTTTCTACATACCACTTTTGTAGTACTCTTCCTAGAATTCTGCTTTCACTAATCACCTGGCTTCAGTGGGCCTTGGTTATAGAATGAGAAGGTTAAGCTGGGTAACTTTAAAATGCCTTCTTGTTTCAAATCCTATCATTCTGGATCACTGACCTAGCAGAGAAATCAGTGTTTCAACCATGATGAAGTCAAACATGTCAGCCTCTTCTAAGACACCTGCACTCTGGTTGATCAACCCACTGTGCTCGTTCTTGTATCTGAGAATTTGTGCAGTTTGTTCCTTTTTCAGGACATGCTTCTCTCTTCTCTGTATGCTCAAATTCTTTCTTTCTTTTTTTTTTTTAAAGATTTTATTTATTTATTTATTTATTTGACAGAGAGAGAGACAGCCAGGGAGAGAGGGAGCACAAGCAGGGGGAGTGGGAGAGGAAGAGGCAGGCTCCCAGCGGAGGAGCCTGATGTGGGGCTCGATCCCAGAATGCCAGGATCATGCCCTGAGCCGAAGGCAGATGCTTAATGACTGAGCCACCCAGGCGCCTCTCTGTGTGCTCAAATTCTAAACATCCTTTAAGGCCTATCTCAAGCTCTGTTTGAAGTGCTTGAATGAAGCATTATCTGGCCTCTTTAGTGGTTTAGAGTACTCCCTTCTTTGACCTCCTACAGCAATTATTCTGTGTTCATTTTGACTCTTACTCATAAACTCTTACTGCTGTTTAGCATTATTCACTCATTTATTCATACACCATTTTTTTGCGCACTTGCAATTTCCCTTATCTGCATTTTATTTTCCCCATGAGGTTATAAACTCTTTCAACGTCAGGAAATGTTCTGTTCCATTAAAAGTAGTGTTCTTGGGACTGTGTGCATAGTAGCTGCTCCAGAAATACTGACTGGGGATTCTTGAACGGAACACAGTTGCACTGGATCTTTGTTATGATACAAAGTTTTTTTTCTGGAGAGTAGCAGCTATCGTTTGAAGAGTATGATGCTCGACAAAGGACACTAAAGGCAGACCGTTGTTTTTATCTAGTCATTGAACTAATATGACTCCATCATAGAAGCTTGGGGGCATTTGGGATGACTTTATATAGGGGTTGAGATTTGAGCTGGGTTTCGAAGGATGGATTTTGAACACTAGATAGTTGGGGGGCTTTGTAGTGTGCAGTAGAGGTAATCAGAAATGGTTATAAAATGGTATGCAGTGGAAGAGAAAGGGATAGAATGTAGAACAGTCAGGTTGGTAGTGGTTTCGGCTAATTAGGTTAATGGCAGTGGAAAGAAAGCTTAGATGAGTAAGGTGGCAGAAGAATGAAAAGAAAGGGGGTCTACTATTAGTCTGGTCTGAATTTCAACTCCACCATATACTAGTTGTTAGATGCTGGGCAAAGTGCTTAGTCTCCCTCTGTCTCAGTTTCCTCATCTATAAAATAGGGATAATTGTATTATTTTTTAGAGTTGTTATAAGGATTAAATGAGCTAATGAATGGAAAACATTTAGACTGGAATTTGATACATGGTAAATGCAATGAATGATATCTGCTACAAATAATTGTGATAATTCTTTTAGCTGGTCAATCATTTCTTGTTTTTTCTTGCAATTCTGAAATTGTGGTGTTTATACTGTGTTCCTTTACAAAATTGTATCCATTGATGAGAAATACCTCAGTTCTTATGAAAATTTGCTTTCTGTTAAGTGAAGATATGATTGTAAACTCTCATTCTCTCCTGGTGAAATGTGTTGTCGTAAGGATAAATAATGTTTGAAATTGAAGCGAGAGGTGGGGCATTGTTGTACTTAATATGTGGTCTGTGTGAGTATACATTCTCCAAGCTCTCATTTTACCTTGTATTTTTCTTAGTGTTTGGTTGATCTGTTATGTTTCTGTTTTCTTGATTGTATACTGCTGGACACTAATCATTTTTAAATGGTTCATTAGTTATGATGATGGCTTTTGCTTTGTTTGTTAATGAACTCTATCAAAAGGCTTTCTCATACTGTGGTTTAAATTGTACTATGTATTTTTCACTGATCCACATATAAAATTCCAGTGAGTCCTCTGAGGGTGTTCTAAAGTTTTTCATTATGTAATTGTCTGGGTTGAGTTTTCTATCATGTTTAACACTTTGAGAGGGAAAAGAAAGTGTCCCACCCATCCTCTCTTTAGAATTTCTAAGTTGCATGATAAGTTCAACTGATTGGAGCCCTCTAGTTGTGCAACATACATGTTCTTTCCAACTTTATATTACATGTACCAAAAATTTTTGACCAAAATATATAGATATTTCAAAAATCTAGTTTTCAGACTAGAGTGTCATAATATTTCTTTCTTTGATTTATAGTGGTTGGAATTGGAAGGGGAACAAAAATGTTGACCAGTATGTTGTCAGGGTCCAAGGTAAGAACACTAGAATACTTTTGTTTTTCTTTTCTCTTGAATGTTTTTCTTAATGACCTATGTTTTGGATTTTAATCAGTTAAAAAATTGTGTACATTGCATTTACAGATGTTATTCCTGAGTATTAATTATGTTGATCATGATATCTGAGATTCAAAATATTGAGACTATAAATTGGAAATTCTTCAACAAATTGATTTATAGAAGCAAAAACTCTGCAGTGCTTATCATTTTAAAAATTCTGTTGTCTTTTTATATATTTCGTAGATGAAAGAGAACTTACAGATCATAAATTCTATTGGCAGATTTTTTTTAAACCTTGAAATTTTTATAGAAACAATACCGTTAAAAAAAGAAAGAATACCATTTTGTAACCCATACACTTTTCAGCAAAAGACCTGCTTTGTTCACTGGTTACAAAATGTTTACTAAAGACAAGTGAGGCTTTTTTAGGGTGATAAGTTACATCATTCATCTGTGAGAGTAACCTTGGCTAAATCAAAAAGCATTTTTTGAGGCAGTTGAGGAGAGAGAGGAAGGTTTATGCAGGGACAGGAGAGCTGTAAATCTGTGGATAGCTTCAGGCAGTCAGCAAGAACCCTCATGCAAAACAGCAGGGTAGAAGGAACATTGAAATAGAGGTCAGCCTGTCAAAGGAGTTAACCTCTCTGGGCCTCTTAGTTTTTCCTTAGGAAGAATGATTTGATCCCCTCTAGAGTCTCTTGCAGCTCTAAGAGAGACAATCATATCTGTATTCTGATTGGCAGTGAGGTGCTGGTTATAATAGTTGCAGCTAGGGACCAGCGAAAATGCCTATGCAGGGAAGATTAATAAACCACTTGGTAGAGAAGAATTTCAGCAAGTTCCTGGACTTTTTATGTGTTTTAAAACCCTTCCTCTAAGTGGGATATGAATAGTTGGTAAAATGAACTTGTCTAAATTGTTTCTTAAAATACATATATGGTCGAGGACCATTGAAATAAACCTTCCAGCTTATTGCAGACTAATGACTTTTGTAAAATATAATTTAAATGCTATGGCAACATCAAATTGCTAAATAAGTTTCTAAAGAGCCTCATTTTCTGAGCTTATCTCATTGCGGATGCTGGCTCATGGAGCACACTTTGAGTGGCAGTGGTCTAAGTAAGCTTTTCTTAAAATAAAAAGCCCTCGAGAACATACTGTCTTTGACATCCCATTTTAGTTATCAACTGGAATAGAAACCTGTATCTTTCAGTTGGAAAGGATCTTAATACCTTAGATAAATGGAAAAATTTCAGTTTGTCTTACTGCATAATCTTTCAAATATTGGTGTTGAAAAATCACAGAATATAAGAATTGTGTTAGAATGGCAGAGTTTGATGGTTTTGCTAAATTTGTGCATTGTGCTTAAATACTTACACATGGCTTTTAAAATTTTTCTCTGATACAGGGTTTCACCATTTGTTTAATATTTGTTTCTTCTTAATATTTGTTACTTCTCCCAAAGTATAGACAGTGGTTACATTGATGCAGAATTATGAATGATTTTTGTTTTCTTTTTTCACATTATTTAGTATTTTCCGAAATCTTTACACTGAACAAATCACTTTTATAATTATAACCAAAAAGATATGTTTGCATTAAGGATTTTTTCTTTTACTCCAAGATAAAAGATGTTGCATTCATTGGAGTATTCATTATTCACTTCTCCCCTCCTCCCAAAAGCACAAATACAACACACTGTTGAAAGGTTTTACATATAAATTCCAGGCGTATTTGCAGAAATATGACCGGAAATGTAAATACATCATTGGCTGTAGTTTAAGCTTTATTTATCACGAACCATTTTGGTATTCAGCTAGGAAAGCTGAATGTCATACAGTGAAATCACTGATCCTCGGATGACTGTATCCTAAATAGAAAATCCCAGGTGCATCTTATTACAGAAACCTAGTTCTTGGATGCTTCACATTTCAAAAATAGACATTTTTATCTTGTTAGCTATTTGTTTTTCTTACACTTTTAATTTTAGATTATGTACCTGTTTAAAAAATTAAGTCATTTAAATTTAAGTATGTGGAATATTACATTTTTATCAAAAGTAAAAAATTTTTAATGAATTTTTTAAAATTGATTTTGTCTTAGCACTGGAAGGAATCTTAGAGATTGCTTTCAAAAATTTTTTGACCAAGACCCATAGTTGGAAATTCATTTTACATTGTGACCCTATATACACATACACGTATAAAAAACAAAAATTTCAGGGGTGCCTGAGTGGTTCAGTCCATTAAGCTTTCGGCTCAGGTCATGGTCTCAGGGTCCTGGTATAGAGCCCTGGTTGGATTCCCTGCTTAGCGGGGGAGCCTGCTTCTCCCTCTCCCGCTGCCCCTCCCCCTAGTTCGTGTGCATGCTCGGTGTCTCTCTCTCTCTTTCTCAAATAAATGAATAAATAAAATCTTAAAAAAAACAAAAAGCAAAAATTTCGTCAAGCAGCTTTAACCCTATGTACAATGTCCTGTTGGTATTTTTCCTTCTACTTCATTAAAAAATATTGGTGCCTGCAGCCTCCAAACTAGGCACGGACCTGCCAGACCTACCAGTGGACCTAATGTTGACTCTTTCTCCACTTTAACAGGTGAATTTTATTTACATCACAATGCTACCAGAAAAATTTGTCTTATAGTATGTGTCAGGTAGAGTTACCTCAAGAGTAGAATTATTTTGTTCTCGGATGGCAGGTATTCAGTGTTCACATTACAGCCATATCACAGTGCATCCCTCCCTTACCATCCAGTCCTGATTAGAGACGTTGCTAATAGAACATGGCCTAACACTCTTTCCTGCTGAACCAAGAAACATCCTTAGAATTCATTTCATCATAATACCACTTCATACAGCCACTATCAATTAATGGGTGGAGTGCTGACCTTTTTAATATAATCCTTATGCCATCAGATGATTTGGTTCCATTCTTTGAAGACCAGAGACCATTCAAACCACCCAACTCCTTTCTTGCATTCTTTCCAATTCACATCAGTGTACGATCTAAGAGTCCCACTCTATGTTCTTCACTGCTTCCTCTCCTATCTTATAGTACTCTTTCCTTTTCCAATTATCATGTTTCTCTTGAGCTTTTTTTTTTACTGCATGCTCTTTTGGGTTACATGTATAATGTGTATATAAAGCATCTAGGTTTTCTGTGTAATTCCTTAAGTACAGAAGCTGATCAATAAATCCTATTAAGAGTTGACCCTTGAAAAATGCAAGGGTTAAAGGTACTAACCCCCTACGCAGTCAAAAATCACCGTATAACTTTGACTTCCTAAAAATTTAACTTACTAATAGCCTACTGTTTACCATAAACATTACTGATATCATAAATAGTCAACACATACTGTGTATGTTATTTGTATTTTATACTGTATTCTTGAAGTAAGCTAGAGAAAAGAAAGTGGTATTAAGAAAATCATAAGGAAGAAAAAGTGCATTTACAGCACTGTACTATAAAAAATTACATATAAGTGGACCCACGCAGTTCAAACCCATGTTATTCAAGGATCAGTAATATTACTGTTTCCAAGTATTTTGTGTATCCCCAGAGCTCTCTCTTGAGTTCCAGGCCTATTGGCGCTCTCTAACTACATGTTCCAGAGACACTGACATTTATGTTGTCTAAGCAAGTTCTGTTGGAAATCTTGAGTATAGTTAATTTCATTCCTTTTTCATATCTATGATTTCTGGTAGCCTGTGCAAAACATGGCACTTATCAGAAACAGGAAGCATCACCTACCAGTTCTTTAGGGAGAAACAGTTTCTCTGGGCGTTAAAGTGAGAAAGAAGTTTCTTACTGTGAGGGATATTGCATGACAGACAGTGGTTCTCAAAAATAGTTTTATAACACATATAGGAGTGGATCTTTATAAAATGTAACTTAGGTAAGATAATTCTGAGAGAAGTTAGACTAATGTGTCCCTTTGGCCTAACTTGATCTAAATACCTAGAAGAGGCAGTGGTTGCATGGTTCCTCTACTAGCTTCCCTAAATTATACTTTCTTTGAGCCAATCACTAAGCAGAAGCTGGATAGCAGATATACTTAGAAGTAACAGACTTTGATGAGATTTGGTAGTACTACCTTTGTTAGCTTCCTATATTGCTGATGAAGGTCAGTTACTTACATGTGCATTAGAAACCACATGAGCAGGTGGAAGGGCTGATGTCCCATTATGAAATCACTGGTGCCATGTGAAAACTAACTAGCATTTTGCAGATGTAAGGCTACTTTCCTATCTCTGTGGAGATAAACTGAAGTACCTATAGGCAAAGCCAGCATTTCCTCAGAAAGCAGCTTTGTATCCCTCCAACAGTTGAACAGATATTATCATTGGGGTATCCAAACTTTTCCACCCTGATGTATTCAAAAGACAGTAACCTTCCTCCAAGTATAGTAGTATTTTGAGGTTAACCAGTCAATGTCAACTCTGAAGTGTGACTTGAATATTGCTCCTGTGAAATATAAGCCAGCTCTCCAGGACTTGTGCATTTCTGTCGTTTTCTCCAGAGGCGAGTCCAATTTGTACCTTGTCTTTACACTCTATTAATATTCATGCATTTCATAAGTACTATATTGAAAATTTGAAGGGCTTACATTTATGATCGGTAAAGAGCTATTCCTTTTTTAATGAAGACATTCGAAGTGACATGTTCTTGGTCTGGTAGGTTTTAAAAAAAATTCTTCCTTATCGTAAATAATATTCGTTTGTTTGTGAAACTTTGAATCATAAGCTTTTAAATCAAACCTTGGAAAAAGCAGTTGCCTAGTTGAGATGGAAATGATTATGTATTCTTTCTGTAATATAAAAACAGTTTCCTTTCTCCTGAGGAGTACAGAAGCCAATTTGCTCTTAAAGCTGTCTAGCTAGTATCTTGCTATGGGGTTCAGGGAACCTGAGATGAGTAAAG
Organism: Ursus maritimus; assembly: GCF_017311325.1. NCBI lineage: Eukaryota > Metazoa > Chordata > Mammalia > Carnivora > Ursidae > Ursus > Ursus maritimus. The sequence continues at coordinate 15,668,159 of NW_024426885.1, read as the reverse complement.
TAGAGAGTAGAGTAGTACTAGTAGCAGAGAGAAACCATGCATCCCAAAGAGCACACAGTGTACTGGAAACTTCTTTAAAAATTCCATAGGACCTCCATTTGTTTTGTTGTGGTCAAATTATGTTGTAATGAATACCTTAATAGAATTCAGAATTACCAGGTGTGCATCCTGTCTCTGTGTAGAATTTAGGGCAGTGAACAGAAATACTTTGACCCCGTAGGAGAAAATGGTGGTGTGTGTATACACATTCCCATGTCTTTTTTCTTCTAAGCCATATCTTCTTGCTGGTGAGGTTTTGTTTCTCTTGGAGGCTTACCTGTCTGGGTGGATTTTTCTAAGTAGCTCGTGGACCATCGACTAGAATTAAAAGATTATTATCACTAGATGCGAAGACAAGGGAGAGCTAAAAAGCAGCTATAATTTAGATCAGCAGTTCATAACGTATGGTCCAGGGACTTCTGAGGCTTTTTCAGGGGTCTGTTGAAGTCAAAACTGTTTTCATAGCTTTGCAATCTGATGAGCATATTGTGGAGTTTTTCGGAGGTTAGCTGATTGATAGCATGACTCTGATAGTTAATGGAATGTTTGCATGTATATCAGTGTTTTAAACATTTTTGTGTTTTAATTTCTAACACAGTAACTATCAACAGATAGAACTCATATAAGAAAAATTGTGCTAAGGTTTCTAAATAACTTTGAAGTGTATATAGGGGTTTAAAACCACAATGTTTGAGAATTGCTGATTTAAGTATTATTTCCCTTAAAAAAAATCCAGCATGTAACCAGATTCATTGTAAGCAGAGAACCTGGAAGGATTTGAAACTTGGCAGGTACAATCTGGATATCCCAGACTATGGTGAAATGCACAGATAAGAACTTCTCCACCATGTATATGATTCTATCAACAACTTTTTATTAAGTAGCTACCACGTTTCTGTCTAGTAAGAAACGCAATAGAACAGCAATGCAAAATCCAAGCTAATAGTTTGTAATTGGAGAAGATAAGGATCAATGTATATCTTTGTATTTCTCATAAGCACCTAGGAGAATAATTTGTACATTCACAGTCCTTAAGAAACATGATTGAATAAAAGTACACACGAATGAATGAATGAATACATGATGTGGGTTTGATACAGGCCTTCATTCTTACGTAAGAAACTTGTATTGAGCACCTACTCTTAGCTTTGCTGTCAGGTAGGTGATTGGAAGTTGAGATGAATTAATAGGGTGGCTTTGAAAGATGAACAGGGGGTAGGGTTTGATTCTTAGAAAAGAGAGGAAGCTCAAGGCTAGGAAAGTACCATGTGCAAGAACCCCTGGAGCCTGGAGATGAGAATGAACATTACATATTGGAAAGCATGTTCCAACATTAAAAGGTTCCTGGTTAAAAATTGTTACATAAAATAGCGCAGAAATTTTTCAAGGCACAGTATACATGATTGTATGGTTTTTCTCACACAGCGAGATAGATGATTAAGGCAAAAATCAGAGCATTTTCTTGCTTTACTGTTTCTTATGGGAACTCACTATAACTAGTTGAGTTACTCTAACCACTGTTATTGTGAATCATTCTGTATCTTTTTTTTTTTTTTTTATATATAATAATGATGATAATAGTATTGTTCAGTGTTGCTTACCATGGCCAGGTCCTGTTGTTCTTGGCTCTGCCCTCTTGAGATACTATTATCATCTCCATCTTAAGATAAGGCCAACAAGGCTCCAACAGGAAAGACTGCCTTAACCTCCTTTACGCATGTGATGGAGTCAGGATTCAAACCTTTGAGTCCACGCTCTTTCCATTCACCCTGCTATATGCACTTCTCTCCATGGTACACTTAATCCAGGTTGATTGTTCCAAAATGGAAGCAGGAGTGGAGCATCTCAGGTGATGAGACTGAATGTTTAGTTACAAGAAACTAATTTTTGTCAATCCTAATGGAATTTTACAGGGAACTTTTTAAATTTTATTTTAATTCCAGTACAGTTAACATACAGTGTTATATTAGTTTCAGGGGTACAGCATAGTGATTCAGCAGTTCTATATGTTACTCAGTGCTCATCACAACAAGTGTACAAACCCCATCACCTGTTTCCCCCAGCCTCCCACCCACCTCCCCTCTGGTCACCTTCAATTTGTTCTCTCTAGTTAAGAGTTTGCTTCTTGGTTCGCCTCTTTTTCCTTTGTTCATTTGTTTTGTTTCTTAAATTCCACATATGAGTGAAATCATATGGTATTTGTCTTTCGCTGACAATACCAATGAAATTTTTAAAAGCTAATTCAAATACATTGGAACATTCTCTCCTGTATTCCATTGTTTAAAAAAATTATTTTGAGGGGTACCTCGGTGGCTTAGTTGGTTGAGTGTCTGATTCTTGATTTCGGCTGAGGTTATGATCTCAGGGTCCCAGGATTGAGCCCCATGTTGGGCTCTGCACTCAGTGAGAAGCCTGCTGGAGAGTTTTTCCCTTTCCCTTTGTTTCTCCCCCTGCTTGTGCTCTCTGTCTCTCTAAAAATAAATAAATAAAATCATAAAAAAATTATTGTGAGCTATGTAATAGAAGATGATTTCATCAATGGGCTCTAAAGCTGGTATAAAATGCTTGTTTATGGGAATTTGAAGTTTTAATATTTTTCTCATTTTTGTCTCTGGTTCTTCCACTAGCATAATAAACTTGTCATTAATAAACTTATGGTGATGGGTAGTAAGGAGGGCACGTATTGCATGGTGCACTGGGTATTATACGCAACTAATGAATCATCGAACTTTACATCAAAAACCAGGATTGTACTGTATGGTGAATAACATAATAAAAATATTATTATGAAAAAAAATAAACTTATGTTTCTGCAGTCTTTGAGTTTTCTCTTTAAAAAATTATCCAAATAACTACAGATTATTTTCAGTGGGAATTACATTCCTTGAATTTTTCTTACTGCTTCATGTGATGTTCCAAGTAAAACTTGAATATGATCAAAAAAAGAGCAGTATAAAGAATATGTAATACAGGGGCACCTGGGTGTCACAGTCAGCTGAGTGTCAGACTCTTGATTTCAGCTCAGGTCATGATCTCAGGGTCCTGAGATTGAGCCCCGCGTCAAGCTCCGCTCTCAGCAGTGGGGAGTCTGCTTCTCTCCCTCTGCCCCTCTCCCCGCCTCTGTGCTCTTTCTCTCTCTCTCTCTCTCTCTCAAGTAAATAAATAAATCTTAAAAAAAAAAAAAAAAAAAAGAATATGTAATACAAGTGTGCCCTGAGGTGAGAAGTAAAATAGTCCTCAGTTACCTATGAATGCTCTAATTCTTTGCTTATGAATAAATGATCAGTTCTTAGAAGTGACTTTTTTCCTTTCAGAGAGCTCAAGAAGTAGCTGTTTCTCTTTATGAAGAAAACACACATAATATTAAGCACACTACCTCTGCTGTACTAGTTGGGCCCACTTTCTACATATTTAGCTTTTGTTTAAATATCTAAACAAGTTACTGAGATTAGTCTTAGTATTTCATGTAGGAAGTAGTAAATTTATTTATTTATTTATTTATTTGACAGAGATAGAGACAGCCAGTGAGAGAGGGAACACAGACAGGGGGAGTGGGAGAGGAAGAAGCAGGCTCCCAGCGGAGGAGCCTGATGTGGGGCTCGATCCCAGAACGCCGGGATCACGCCCTGAGCTGAAGGCAGACGCTTAACGACTACGCCACCCAGGCCCCCAGTAAATTGATTTATTTTTAAATTAATTTTAATTGTATGTGTGGTAAAATTTTTGAGTCTTGTGATGGCCATGCAGGGATTTATTGTGCCATTCTCTCTACTCCTAAGTATATTTGAAATTTTTCCTTCAGAATCAAAACTGCCTAATATAAACCGGTTTTAGAAATAAGTGTGTAAGAACTGTGTTTATAAGCCGTAATTGTCAGTAGAATCAGGCTTTTCTTTGTCACGTTGGCTGGGGTGGGAGGTTTACACACGCGCTCCCCACGCATCAAAAATTAACAAACAGCTGTAGTCTCTTATTTTTGCCTTTATTTTGTGTCAAGTTGGTAGTATTAGTGAAATTCTGTATAAAACTTTAAGACATACAGAACAGTTTTTCTTTACCTTATGACCTATTTTTCTCCCTTGCTTCTCTTCCTCTAGAGGTATATTGCCATTGGAGAACTGGGGAAAGCCACTGACACGCTAGACTCTACTGGGAAAGTAACAGAAGAAAAACCTTACGGTATGATGTTCATCTAATGTAGTCGTCTTTTTTAACACTTAGAGAAAGTTTCTGTGAATTCAGAATTTTAAAATAAATCTCTCGCCGGATATTACCGGTGATTATTACAGTTTTTAGTACATTTTCTTAGGTTAATAGGATTGAAAGTTGTTGATCACATTTTTACTTATTTGGTATGAGTTTGTTAATAAAGATTTATCATCATTGCCTCTTTTCCAGTTCAGCATCTGGCTTTCCTATGTTTTTGTGTTGAGTGTCCTTAATATATATTACATACAGCCCCCGTACTGAGACCAGCCTTCTTCTTGGTCATAGTAGCTTCACTTGTCTTGTTAACATTTATATGTAACTTAGTATCTTACTTGACTAATCAAGCAACATAATCAAAAGATAAATCACTGATTTATGTTGATTTTAAATAAAATAGATGTTGAATTATCTTTGAAATTACTGTTACTAATAAGTAATAGCAGACTCTCACTTAATAGAAACCCAACCATGATTTTCAGTCAGAAAGCTTTTAAGAGATTAAAGAGGCCTAGGACAATAGGAGGATGTCAGAGATTTCCAGAGTATACTAAAGTATACGCCAGTACCTATATAATCAGAAGAATGGTGAAGAAGTAAAATTGGTAAGACTTCTTGATAGGATGGGATGGTGAGGGAGAGGACATTGTCAACCATGACCTAGGTTTCTAGGTTTTAAAGTTGGTTACATGATGGTGCAATTCACTGAGTAGGGATACTAGAAGAAGACCAAGGTGATGAAAATACAGTAGACCCTTAAACAGCACTAGTTTGTCTTGTGTGGGTCCACTTATACATGGAGTTTTAAAATACATACAGTACAGTACTGTAAATGTGTTTTCCTTTTGATTTTCTTTCTTTTCTATTTTTTTTTTTTTTTAAGATTTTATTTAGAGATAGAGTGCATGCTTGTGAGCAGGGGGAGGAGCAGGAGAGAGAGAATCTCAAGCAGACTCTGTGCTAAGTGCAGAGCCCCACACAGGGCTTGATCTCATGACGCTGAGATCATGATCTGAGGTGAAATCAAGAGTCGGTCACCTAACCGACTGAGGTGCCCCTTTCTTATGATTTTCTTAGTAACATCTTTTTTCTAGCTTACTTTACTCTAAGAATATAGTATATAATATATATAAACACAAAATATGTGTTAATCAGCTGTTTGTTATTGGCAAGGCTTTTGGTCAACAGCAGGCCATTAGCAGTTAAATTTTGGGGAATCAAAAGTTATACATGGATTTTTGACTTCATGGGGATTCTGTGCCCTTTAACCCCTGTGTTGTTCAAGAGTCAACGGTACTTAAACATTCCCTTCCTTCCTACCCTTAAGCGTTTTGGAATTTAAAAAAACTCTACTTCGTATTGTGTAATTTGTAACATTACTTACTTTAAAGGAAACTTAGTTTGTTAAAATCATCTCATTATACGTTGAAGTAAGTCATGGAAAAACCAAGTAACTTTCTTCAGGCCAGAAAGGGAGACCTCACTATAGTTTATTGAATAGTATTTGTAGTCCCAGACAATGAAAGGTCAGAGAATTTTGCTTATTGACATGAGTTTTCTGTACGATTTTAGTAAATCAGCAAATGTTTGTCATCAATTTAAGCTGCTATAGCAGGTACCAAGGGAAAGATAAAGAAGTATGAGACCTAACCTGTGTCCTTAAGGAGCTTCTAATGAAGAACGAGGACCTATGTTCTCAACCCTCTGAAACCCAATACTGAGACCTATAACCAATATTTTATAATGCCTTCTTCACTCTCTTGAACTAAAATTCAGAGATACTCTCCCCTACCTACATGCTAGGAAAAAAGTCACTATAACACAATAAACAGAATATAAAGAAGAAATAAAAGTAATCTATAATAAAATAGGTATGTTGCTATATAAATGCATGGCTATTTCTGCACTAAAAGTCGTAATGAACTAGTGCGATGTTGACACTTAACAGATATGAATGCCACAAGTATAAAGGCAGACTGATACAGGTGTGTTGTATTGATGGCTCAGTATTGAAAAATTCAGTATTTGAAAAACCGTACAAAAAATACTTTGTGTTTAAGTGGAAAACAGACTTAGATTCTAGCCTCAGGTGATTATAAACAGGCTTTCACCTACATGAATCTGGCAGACATCCAGAAGTTATGTGGTACACAGAACACTTGATTGCCCTGTCCCGGAGGACATTCAGCATTCCTGGTCCTCAACCATGAAATGCTGCTGATGCTGCCACCCCACCGGTCACTGTAACAGTAAAAAAAATGCAGTTCTTAATTGACCCGTTGAGGACAACTGACATATGGGTAAGGCAATAAGGCAGGATGCAGTAAATGGCAAATGAATGCTCTTAAGTCATTTTTGTTCTATCTAGACAAACACTATTTTTAGCCATTGTTTCAGAAACCTGAAAGCTCAGAAGAATAAGAAAATGAGTCTGGCTCAGTAGACTCAAAGCTCAAACCATATTAATAGGACCCTTCCTTTTCTTCTCCTTCATGGTACCTTCCTTTATCCCTAAATAGCTTTTCACCATTTATAAATACACATTTGCATGTTAATCCCTAAACTCTGGGGCTGAGACCGTGTCTCTTTGGTCCTCACTGTGCTCTTGGTTTCTAGGACAATGTGTGGCATATGTGAATAGATAAGGCAGGCAGTAAGTAAGCATGGCAGAGATGACTGTGGCTAAGTCACACAAAAGGCAAAGTTCTTCCTACCTTCTGCTGCTCTTATCCATGTCTACGTATTAAGTCTCAGGCATGTGTTGCTGGCATCTTTTAGGACACTTGGCTTCGTTGTGCTCATCTGCTCTTCACTAAGCTCAGGACACGAGGCCATGGCGTCCCAGGCTGTCTTAGATGTGGGCCAGGCTTCTGGGAAGTCCTGACTGCTTCTGCGATAAGAATAGGTTTTTCTGTCTCTTTTGTGGCTTTTTTATTGGGAGGCAAGAAGTGTGAAAGGAAAGTGGTATCTCGTGCTAATCCTCTGTTCTAAACACTGCAACCCCCTGGTCCCAAGGTAGGATGTTACCAAGGTCTTCTCTAACTAACGTATCTAATGGGAGTGGCTCTTCTTGGACTGCGCTTTGGCTGCCCACACTTCCTGGAGGAAGCTGACGAGTTGAATTGGGTCTTGAATTGTGATTTAAACAAATAGGGCACACACTGTAGTAGGGCTGCTGCGTGTACCTGGGTATCAATCATCTTATGGTGCCTTTTGTTTGTATTTAAACCTTTTTATTATGAAGTGTTACACAAATGAAGAAAAATGAATGAAACTTAAATTTACAGCTCAATGAACTATCTATCACAAAGCAAACTATCCCTGCAGCTATCAGTCTGGTCAAGATTCCATAGGAACAGTTTTCAAGCCCCATTCCATATACAACAATTTTCTGTTGATACACATTTGGGTTGACCCCAGTTTAAGGCTTTATGAATAAAACTGCTGTGTGTATTTTGTACCTCTTTTTTTGGTAGACACATGTACTCATTTCTGTTGGACATACCCCCATGTGGAATTGCTGGGTCATTGGGTAATCCTACTGTACTGGGAATTGTCAACAGTTTTCAACGTAATCATATAACTTTGCATTTTCACCACCAATAAATTTGAGTTCCCCTTGCTTGGACAACACATGGTCTTAATAGTGTTTTTAATGTTGGCCGTTCTGATAAGTGTGTAGTGGTATTTCATTGTGAATTCATTTGATTACTAATGACGTTCAGCACTTTATTATATGTGCTTTGGCTTTTAGCCATTTTCTTTTGTGTATTGTCCAGGTCTCTTGCCTCTTCTTCTTTTTTTTTTTTCCTTGCTGTATTGACTTGGCTTTTTAAAAATAATGATTTGTATGAGATCCTTATATACTGTGGATATATGCTCTTTTGTTATATGTCTTATGGATATTTTCTCCTACTCTGTGGTTTATCTTTTACCTCTCTTAATTGTCTTTTGAAATAGAAGTTTTTAGTTTTAATTTAGTTCACTTTGTCAAGTCTTTTCCTTTGTGATTAGTCCAATCCTTTTGGTACCCAGTTAAAAAAAAATTTCCTACCCCAAAAGTATGAAGATATTTTCCTATATTCCAGAAGTTTTATTGCTTTGCCTTTCACATTACATCTATAATCCACCTTTTTTTTTTCCCCCTATCTGGATATCCTGTATGGGTATTCCCATATGGCCGAGCACTTTTCCCTGCTCCATTGCTTCCTTGGTCACAAATCAAGCACCTTATAGATACGGGTTTGTTTGGAGTTTGGAATCTATTTTGTCACACTGGTCTGTCTGTTCTTGTGGTAACACCAAACTATCTTAATTGCTGTAGTTTTAGAATAGGTCTTGATATCTGAAAAAGCAAGTCTTTCTAATTTTTTAAAGATTTTTCTTTATAGGTTTTTTACAGCTTTCTTATCAGAGTAAGGAAGTTGCTTCCTGTACCTAATTTACTGTTTTTTGATTGTTTTAAATAAGCTTTACCCCCAACGTGTGGCCTGAACTTAACCATCCTGAGATCAAGAGTCACGTGCTCTACTGACTGAGCCAGCCAGGCACTCCATCTCTTGTATTTTTTTTTTTTTAATCACAAGCAGACATTGAATTTCATCAGATACTTTTTCTGTATCTGTTGATTTTTCTCCTTATTCAAATATTAAACTAACTTTACATTTCTAGAGCAAGCCCAAATTGATCATGGTATGTTATCCTTTGTATAAATTGTTGTATTTAGTTTGCCAGTATTTAGTTTAGGATTTTTGCATCTTTGTCTCCGAGTGAGATTACCTTCTGTTTTTCCTTCCTGTTAATATCCTTGACTGATTTTGATATCAAAGTTATGCTGACTTCATAAAATTCTTTTTTTTTATTCTTTAAAATTTGTGTAGATGGGCATTTTTCCCCCCTCATGTTTGGTAGAATTTACTGGTAGACATCTGGAGTTTTCTTTGTCAGGAAGGTTTTTAATTATGGATTGGCCTTCTTTATTAAATATCAAACAATATTTTTTATTTCTTGTTTCATTGTAGATGATTTTTACCCTAGGAATTTGTTTATTATATCTAAACTTTCAAACTTATTAGTATAAAGTTGTTTATACTATTCCTCTATGACCTTTTTATTTTGAAATAATATCAAACCTATTTTTATAGTTTTCAGTATGTAGATCATTCAGTTCTTTTGTATATGAAATCCCTAATTGTATTCAGCCAAGTTTCTTCATTCCTGATGGTTGTAAGAGCCCGCCTTGTAAGAGCTTTGGTAGTATGCTTTGGTTAATTTTGTGGCAACTCATGGTATTATGTGCAGCTTGGAGTGTAGCCAGTCTTCAGAGGACCCCTGTAGACTCTCTTTCTCTGTGTGGTTCTCTCAAAATCCAGCTGCTGCTTCTTCCCCAGACTCTGATTTTTATTCAGTGAGATTGTTACCAGTTGGTGGATTGTAAAATTCCTTGGTTCTTATCTTCTTGAAGGAAAGAATTCAGTTGAGAGACTTAAGAGAATTAAAGCAGCAAAGGTTTTATTTAGCAGAGGGGAGGGACACTCCAGAAATGTAGCAAAAGGGGTTGCTCTGAGGGAGTTGGGGTGGTCTCTGGGTGAAGACTGGGTGGTCGCTGGCAGTTTCCTATCTGCCATCCTCCTTTCTGCCTTCCTGTTCATGTCTGTCTATCTCCCTACTCTAGCAAGATCACAGTGCTTTTTTCGGATTCCCCTCCTTGCACCATGGTTCAGAAAACATCTGCAAGCGAAAGCAGGTGATCTTCAGAACGGCCTTGCCTGTTTCTTTCTCTTCTCTCAGGGATTACAGTCTTTGCTGTCTGTTGTCTGATGTTCAAAAACAGTTGTATCCTATATATTTTTTCCAATTAAACAGCTGCTTATAGTGATAATACTTGTCCAGTACCAGTTACTCTGCCACGGTTGAATATTGCTTTTAACTCCATAGTTCAGTTAAGTACCAGCTATCATGATGTAAATAGAGTCAACAAATTTTAAGCGAATAATAATGTGTGACATGATCTTGCATATATTAATATTATGAGAATGACTTTTTAAAATTAATTTCAAATGAATACTGGCACATCGATGATTTATTAGTCCCTAAACAAAGAATAATTACCCAAGTCCTATGACACTTTTATCATACCCATCTTCTTTTATCAAATCTACTTCTTTTGGGTAGTTATTCGATATAATTGCTTTACAGACTTTATTCTCCATTTCTTTTTAAATTCTTTGGAGATAAAGTCTGTATTCTTTTTTTTTTTAAATATTTATTTATTTATTTGAGAGAGAGGGAGAAAACACAAGTGGGGGAGGGCCAGAGGGATAGAGAGAATCTCAAGCAGACTCCGCACTGAGCAGGAGCCCGATGTGGGGCTCGATCCCACAACTGTGAGATCACGACCCACGTTGAGACCAAGAGTTGGACCTTAACTGACTGTGCCACCCACGTGCCCCTAGAGTCTTTATTCTTACTATTTATTATTATTTGGATTGGACTAATATCACATTTTAGAGATAGCCAGCATGCTTCACGACATACTCATAATAATCATATGATTTAAAATAATCATGTTGTATTCTATTGTATTAAATTCACCTTTACTGTAAAACAACTTGCTGCATAGGCTTTCTGTCTGGTGATTCAAATATCAGATGAATAATTGGCCTAGGTGACTTTTAAATGACCTTTTGACCTTGAGATTTTATCGTTCCTTGGCTAATTCAGCAAGAATGTCTTGAGTGCCACTGTAATTGTGTACATTACATAAGAAGAACTGCCTTTGCCTTTAAGGAGCTTAGAGTTTCATTGGTGAGATAATACCTGCATACATATTAGGTAACAGGTAAAAATTGTGTATGATCAATTGCAGAATGAACAGGATAAACCAGAAATGCCTGAGATGTTAAGTCAGAGAAAGAAGCACTGGCAGAAGTAGAATGACAAAGAGCACATCTTGTCATCTTGTGTTGGGAAGTGTCAGTAAAAGAGAGCCACCGAAGCAGGAAAACGAGTATGCATTGACAGGAATGTTAGTAAAGAGACCAACCTAGCAGAAGTTGAAAGCCGTTTGATCTTATTTTAAAAATGTATTGCTAAGTTATGAAGTATTGCAGTTCTCTCAGTAATAGCGTTTCTCTAGCAGTGGTCAGCTTGGAGGTAGCATTGGCTGTCTAGATTTGGAAGTTTTGCATCACTAAGATGCCACCAGTAATTGTTTTAATGTTGCAGTAGAGTGCAAATTTTTCATGGAAAAATCCTCATCATATCATGAGCTACATCTGTCTGAAAAAGAGTATGAAGAGAATACCCATCTGAGGTGTGTCTTTATGGACCTCTAGGTGTTGGGGAAATTCTCTTGAGTTCTGTAGCTCTTCTCTGCTTGAGTCTAGTAGATTCTAGTCTGTTATTTGTGTTAACTTGGGGATCCAGGTCCCACTGAGGTTAAGACTGTCTTGTTGTGTTGATTTTGAAACCTGAATATAATATTCCATGCTGTCTTTTAATTTCTGTTCTGGTGTTACCACAATAATTCAAAGCACATTAGGTTTTTTAAAATATTTTTTAATAAAATCAAATGTAGCATGTATGTATTAGAATAAAAAGTTTAAATAAATTTCCTACAAAGTGAAAAAGAAACACTGTAATTTCTTTCCATTGACTGTGACCTGAACAAGTTATAGAATATTTCTGTAATTATTGAATATGAAATACATAAAGTCATCTATGAATATGAAAATCCCAAATACTGAATTTCAGTGTGTTATAGTTTTTACTTGTTAAAATTACAGAAATATACTTTAATATTATAGTAATAACATTTTATAGGTAATAATATAGTTAATAATAATCTGTCGGAAAGAGTATTAAACAAAAGCTGAAAACATGACTAACAGACACTGAAGGCTTTATGTCTTCATTCAGATTTTCTAAATCATTGTTTAAAAAATGCTTAGTAATCCTGGTATCCTTGCTCTGTATATTCTTTTTTTGCACTGGCTTATCTTTAAAGTCAGACTCCTGGGAGTGTTTGTTTAAAAGAACAGAGAAATCCTAAGAGCAGTGAAGGGAGGGAAGGAGACAAGTAAGTACAACTGTACTTGGGGACAGAACTGAATGTGAAGCTGTGGATTTTATGCCGTACCATAGAACAGTTTTGAAATCTGGCAGGTAAAGTTTTTAATGTGGTTAACACTTAATAATCTTCAATACTGCATTAAGTTATTAACAGTCTTTGATGCCTGGAGAAACTTAAGCAACTTATGGATATTTTTCTTTTCTTTTCTTTTTTTTAAGATGTTGTTTTTAAGTAATCTCTACATCCAAGGTGGGGCTTGAACTCAACCCCAAGATCAAGAGTCACACATTCCACCAACTGAGTTAGCCAGGCGTCCCCTTTTTTAAATTAACTTTTTTTAATTAAAAAAATTTTTAAATGATCTATTTTTTAATTGAAGTATAGTTGACATTCAATGTTATATTAGTTTCAGGTGGATAACAGATATTCGGTGCTTACCATCTGTCACCATACAAAGTTACCACATATTATTGACTATATTCTCTATGCTGTACTTTTCATTCTCATAATTTTCTTACTTTACAACTGGAGGCGTGTACCTCTTAATCCCTCTTGCCTATTTTGCCTATCACCACTTATCGTGGTGAGCACTAGGTAATGTGTATTGTCAAATCACCACATTGTACACCCGAAATGAATAACATTGTATGCAATTATACTTCAGTTAAAAAAGAAAAAAGAACTTATCTTGTTTCTCCGCTTACCTTCCGATCTCCTCATTTTTGAATACTGCAGTACTATTTCTATAGCTAATGCAACGTTTTTCTCAGGTCTCCTAAAGGCTATAGTAAGAACCAACTAAATGTGTATGAGATGGCTGGTTAAGTTTTGGAGAAAATTTGGAGAAAAAAATTGAAGCAAAAGAAATGTAGTCTTAATATTCCATAATATAAAACTTTCTCCCTCTTTATCTCATTAATGTGAATTTTATTCATCTCAACAAGGTAGAATTTGGCATACAAATACATTTTGTTAGAAACTTTTTAAATGGAATTTTCAGAACTTTCAATGCTGTGAAAACAGCATGTATACTTGTGTGGTTGTTTTAGTGTTACATTTTTTATTCATTTTTGGCAGATAAAATAACACAAGAAGATATTGAAGGCATTCTACAGAAATTTACTGGGAATATAATGCAGGTACCTCCCCTGTAAGTTCCATTATTGAATTTGAATAAATGTTTAATTTTTATTTTTCAGTGTTTAACATCACTTTAATGAGAAAAAAAGGGGGCTTCCTTTTATGTATGGTGAGGCGCGTTTTAGTCTGATATACATATGATCAAGTAAAGGTGAGCCTGATTTAGGTTGCAGAGCTTCCAGCACTCTCTGAGGTAGTGGAATGTGGCTTCCTCTGTCTCTGGATGTGGCCACAGCCTGACATCTGTGCTATTCCATTGTTTATTGGTTTTTCTGGTTCCATCTGTATCCCTCAGGGCAGCTCTGGAGTGCAGAGATGTCAGTCTTCCTGGAATTGCTGTGAAGAGACCAGTCCAGGCTAGTATTGGTGTCAGAGCTATGATTCATAGTCCAGTTGGTACTCTTTTCCAGGTCTGGGGACCATTTTTTTAGGCCCAGAATCTTATGCTTCACAATTCTCTGCAACAAATGAAACAGATGAGATTTATAATTTATTAAAGTATAAGAATATTGAGTACAACTTAACCGTATTTTTTGTGCACATTACCATTTCAAGCAAATTGCTTCTTATTAAAAAAATGGCTAAATTGTTATGTGTCAGGAGAAGTACTGACAGTTCTTTTAGAATTTAGTATTTGTTTGTTTGTTAGTTTTAAGTAGACTCCATACCCAGTGTGGAGCCCAGTGTGGGGCTTGAACTCACGACCCTGAGATCAAGATCTGAGCTGAGATCAAGAGTTGGACACTTAACTGACTGAGCCACCCAGGCATCCTTAGAATTTAGTTTTTATGTTTTACTTTAAAATCTTGATTTTTTTCAGGAACACTGAAATATCTATAGGGAAATGCGTCTTCATAATTTTGCCTCAAATAAAAGTTTTAAAAATTTTGCAGGATATGAATAAATGTTTTTTTATCATTGTTAAAATAAATTGCACGTTTATATCTGTTTATAAGAGCAGTTTTAGAAATTTTTTCTCCGTTGATTATCCCAAGGATTTTGTGGGCTAATAAAATTTTATCACACAAAGCTTAAGATCTGTTAAGTAGATTAGCATTTTAGAAATAATTTGTTAACTTTTATGTGAAAATGAATATTATTGTATTGGAAGTTGTTTCAAGGAAATATAGCAGAGACCACTGTGACCAGAGGCCTTGTGCCCTTAACCTGGAACGAGGACCAGTGAACACGTGAATAGACCACTTCCAGAGAGAAGGTTAGAGTAAAATTGACAATATTGTTCATTGGGTAGCAGATTGAGCTTTAGCTTCAATCCTGGCACCATCATGGAGTAGATTAGAAGAAAAACATAGTTCATATTTAGAAAGATTCAATTTAAGGGCTGCTGGTCCTTCTTTCTTCCCCTGCTGTAATCTGGAGTTATTCACTTTCAGTCTTTCTTAATCTTGTCTCTCTCCTTCACTCCGTCTCTCCCTCTCTTATCTTTGCAAGCTATTCTGCATTAAAGAAGGATGGACAGAGACTTTCAACCTTGATGAAGAGAGGCGAAGTAGTAGAAGCAAAGCCTGCCAGGCCCGTTACCGTATACAGTCTCTCCCTTCAAAAATTCCAGCCACCATTTTTCACATTAGGTAAGGTGGAAGAATTTGAAATCATTTGTAGTTACATGTACCTTCATTCTGCATTTGGCTGCTTTTGGGTAATTTAATGGATCCCTAGTAGATTGGAGATTTTTAAAATTTGAATTTAAGTAAGGTTAGGATTTATTAACACTTTTTTTGGTAACACATTTAATGAAAGTACTGATAGCTACGTGGAAGTTCAGAAATACTTTTCTAAATAGGCTGAATTTTTTGTATATCGTATTATCTTCTAAAGTTGGCAGTAACATACCTTTGATCTCTAATTGCAAAGAGTAGATACGGGTTATATACTTCCAAAATTTTATATTTTGTGTTTTATTATCTTATGGATGTTTGTTCCCCCATTTTGGCTAGTACCTGGTAGTTTACCTTCAGTTTTAAAATTTAAATTAATTTGTCTTTTTAAAACAAAGCATTTTTAGTTTTTTTTGGACAGGAAATTTTAAGAGCGGAGTGATTATTTCTCCCCTTTCTATGTTACCTGCAAGTTACTGCTAAAAATCCTGATAATATGGAAATAATGGGTAAGGGAAAAATGTATTCTTGGACATGCGATAAATTTTAATTCAGGTTATCAGTTTGAATTTATCTATAAATCTGTATTTGAAATAAATTTAAAAAACAAAAAGTTTGTTTCTGTGGTTTGGAAATTTTATGATCTCCTAGTCACGAAAAGTAGTAGCTGAATCATGAACATATATGAGCCGTGAAGAGTCAAAAGTTGTAGTTCCTCTAAATTCCTAGGCTTGCTTAAACTGCTCTTAATTTCACAGTGCCCACTAAATAGAATTCCCTTTAGAAATAATTTCCCCAAATTTTTTTCCCTCAACTTCTGTTGCTTTGACAGACTATTTAATGTATATAAAGTTCCTATAGAATGTGGTTTTTGTACAGTTAAAAAATGAAGTCACTTCTTTCCTTTAGTGTCCTGACTTTAAAATGTTTGACAGATAATGAGAAAAACATACTAAAAAATGCTTCATTCCACGAAAATGCAGCAGCTGGGTTGGCACAGTAGATATTATCTATGAAAGGAAGAGAAACTTGAATTTTTACAATTGCATTTAAGTTGTAAACACTTATTTTGTTCACTTGGAGGTTGTAATAGGCCGAAAGAGCTGTCTTTTCACCAAAGTCAAATATAGTGCAAGAATGTTTATATACCTGCTTTGAGCCCAGTGCTCATTTTTATCTTAGCAGTGGCCCCCAGCCTTGAGCTGATGGGGAAAAAAAAAGAATTAAAATCCCTAGGTAGTGAGTTTTGGTTAATTCCCTCAAGTGGCTTTTTTTGTATGGTAAGACTATAAGCAGCAGGAATGTAGTCCTTTTGTGTGGAAATTCAGCATATCTTGTGGATGAATAAAAACAATCCAGAGTCTTGCTCTTAACCAATAAACGTGTAATATACTGTGTTAAGAAGATGTTTAGATATGCATTCACTCTGGAACATTGTGTAATTTTAGTTATTTTATGATTTCTTTAGGAATATTTCCAAGAGAACATTTAAATAGACTGAGCTCTCCATGTAGTATATTTTCCCAAACATAATTACTGTCCCTGATAAGGGGTTTTTGTTTGATGTATTTTTGAGTGTGTAAATCTGAAAATATCTTAAAAATCTACAGCTCCTGAGAGCAAAGCTGAGATGTCCAACTATTTAAAACCAATTAAGTGAACAAGGTGTACAAATCTGAAAATATTTTTTAAATGCACAGCTCACAATAGCAAAGCTGAGATTTCCAACTATTTAAAACCTATTAGACGAACAAGGCTGAAGTATTAACGTTGGTGTGACTTGCCAGTTAATTTAAAATGTGTTCATGAGTTTCTGCTGTTTGCTCTCTCCACACTCTGACTTTTCAATCTCACAAACACATATGCTATTGGATGAATAATTTATGTTTTAGTGCATAAATATTTTATCACTCGATTGTTTGCATAGTGCATTTTTACATTTGTTTAGGGGCATCATTTCTATGTAAAGTGGATTTCATAGGAGGTTAGCAATTTACCATGTCACTGTTAACATTCCAGATGTTGAATGTGGAGGAGGTTTTTATATCAGAAGCTTGGTCAGTGACATTGGCAAAGGTAAGCATTAAGATGAATTATGAATTATCATTTAGAGAGTAATATTCTTTTTTGATGGGAAGAGGGAATTTTCTATTTTTCATATCTCTGAGTGCTGGCCTTAGGGAGTTGTACTCTTGCTGCCTTCAGCTTCAGAAGCATTGAAGGTTTATGGCATACAATTATCAGCATCAGCAGCTGCCGTGAAATGCTTGTAACAGGAGTGAAAGAAAAAGGAGCAGGAAATGAAGATGGGGATAATCAATGTAAGAACCAACATTATTTCAGATATAAAATATTTTATCGCAAAGGGGTAAGATTAAAAGATTTATCCTTCTAAGTTACTTTCATTGATACAAGTAAAAATTTTTTAAAAACCGGAAGCCACAGTCTTACAAACAGCTGGAAAGTTGTGGTTCCCGCTCTGCCATTTGCTGGCAGCTGTGGCACTGGACAGGTCAGATTACCTCACCTGCAGATGAGGGGTATACTTACCTTGTGGGCTTGCTTCATGGCTAAGTAAGAAAAGTATTGCCAGTTCCTTGTAGACTTTAAAGCAGTTTATAAGGTGAGTTACTAAATATTATTTTGCTACTTTATCATTTCTTAATCTCAAGGCTCTTGGTTCTTAGATTAGATTATTACAGTTTTACATTTGAGGTGGTTTGGAGAGGTTTGATCAAGATCTTCTGTCATTTGAACATGATCATGACTATGAAATACTGAATCATTTGCCCTGTGGATTTTCTTTTCCCTTTTTGTTGCTATAGAGCTCTCTTCCTGTGCCAATGTCCTAGAGCTGACCCGAACCAAACAGGGACCATTTACACTAGAAGAGCATGCCCTTCCTGAAGACAAATGGACTATTGATGACATTGCACAGTCTCTGGAACGTTGCTCATCTCTTCTCCCAGCAGAGTTGGCACTTAAAAAGTCAAAACCTGAGGAGTCTAATGAACAAGTTTTGAGCTGTGAATATATAACTCTGAGTGAGACAAAGGGAGAAGATGATGTAATTAAGACATCTTAAGATTGGTTTGGGATTGTCGTCGTTTCTTCGTTGACATTTGAATCCTGTGTACAGAATGACAAGCTACGTGCAAAAGACAAACAACTATTTCTTTTTTTTTTTCCACATGATTTTGTGTGTGTGTGTGTGTGTGTGTGTGTGAAGAAAAATGTCCATCATTTACAGTTTCTGTGGTGTACAGTTAATCTGCTCTACATTATAAATAGCCTTGCAGTTAGTTTTCAGTTCTTTGCCCTACTACGAAATGTTCTTTTAGGATGTTATCATGTTGTTAGATTGGATTCAGGAAAATCAAATCTTCTGATTTGATTTTTCTTCCAACTCTTTTCCTGGAAAAAGTTGAACACGTTTTCTAATCAATGAAAAAAGAAACATGAGCTACATGTTTCTTTGGTGTCACAAAAGTGAATGTAAATTAGTGTTACTTTGACTTTATTTTGGCTTCCTAGTGGCTCTATTGTATTGAAATTCTTTATGTTTGAAAAAGCCATTATTTAACTCATGTTTTGAGGTTTACGGTTATTAAGAACATTTATTTGCTAAGGCTGTACTACCCTGGTAATAGGTATGTTTGTTTAGATCTTGGAAACTAATAAACTTTTATAATAAATAGTTGTAAATAAATTATTGCTGCTACCACTAATAGAATGTAAATAGAAGACTAATAATTAGATTCACCTCTACCATGAGTGCAAAGGACAGCCCTGTGGCTTATATTTTGGCAGCTCTGTGATCTTTCCTGATGACTTCATCAACAGTCAGCCACCCTGTACCAAGTTATTAAATAGTGTAATTTTTAAAAAGTAAGCTAAAGAATGTGTCTTCAATTTAGAATTTCTTTTCTCTATTTTTTAGTATTTATATCTCTACAGGGCATTTATCCCCATGACATTGGTTGTTTTTTCTTTTCGGTTTTTTTTTGGGGGGGGGGTTAGTTTGCTGTTTCAAATTATATTTATAGATGTTGAGATAGCTGCCCTGCATTTCCAGTTAATCTCTCCTGCTCTAAATATTTTAAAACAGTTATTCTCAAATGTTTTCTTTTTTCTTTTTCTTTTTAAAGATCACATTCATTTATTTATTTGAGAGGGAAAGAGAGAGCAGAAGCACAAGATGGGGGAGGCAGAGGGAGAAGCAGACTCCCTGCAAGCAGGGAGCCCGATGCGATGTGGGGCTCAATCCCAGGATCCTGGGACCACGACCTGATCTCAAGGTAGATGCTCAACCAACTGAGCCACCTAGGTGCCTCTCAAACATTTTCATTCAGATAGCTTACTGAAAGTTCCAGGTCCCTTTTTAACATAATTTTGAAAACGTGGTCATGTTACAAAATGGCAAATTTCATATATAATGAGTGCTTCATATTTTTGTTATGGGAAAGGAATATATTACGTGGTCAGTCTTTAGAAATGTCCAAATCCTGCTTCATCGATTCAGATAAATATAGTTTCTAAGGGAAGAATAGTTGAAAATTTCATAAATAGGAGTTTCTAGGTTTTTATGGATTGCTTTTCTTTTAAAAGTAGTTGTCTCAACCTCTAACTCAAAAATTTAAACATGTAAACTAATGGGATTTTATTTGTAGTTAACCTAATATAAATTCAATATGAAAAGTTCTGTGCCTCAATAGAGCATTTTCATCATATTGGCAACATATTTTATTTATTTATTTATATTTATTTATTTTTTTAAGTAGGCTCCATGCCCAGCATGGAGCCCAACGCGGGGCTTGAACTCACAACCCTGAGATCAAGACCTGAGCTGAGGTCGAGAGTCGGACACTTCACTGACTGAGCCACCCAGGTACCCCTCGGCAACATATTTTAAGTGAAAATATGAAAACTAATACTAAGTATGACGCACAAAATGATAAGAAAAAGAGTTAGCTATCTTGATGCCGTAACATAACATACCAAACACACAGTTATAAGTTGAAAGTTTACAATTTTACTTATTCGTATCTCGTGCCCTGCGGTTTGCATCGGCTGGACGTGGCAGTGGCTACCTCTGCCTACTACAACCGCACAGCTTATAGGATGTCTTCCTGCACTGCCCGCTAAAGTCCAAATAGAGGAAAATTCCGGTTTCAGAGAACAACTGGGCCATTCGTGCCCTCTTTCTTAACTTAAAAATTGGCATGTATAATTTACTAATGGAGAAGAGTAGAGATTATATCTTTTTTTATATTGAAAATACTGAAGGAAATTTTGCCAAATGGAAAAATGACCCATAAGCCTCACCATCCTGATGCAGTGACCTCAGAGGTTTAATTTTGTATTCCTGTTTTCCCATTTTTTGTTGACGTGATTGCAGTCTTGACACCTAGATTTTTCTGATTGACTGTTTTTTCATTTCATGATAACACTCATTTGTATTTAGTTTTGATAATTATTATTTTAATCGTATTACTTCATTTTCAGTTTATTTAAGCCATTTCCCTATTGCTGAACACTTAAGTTATTTTCAATTTTATTAGGATCAATTTCTGGGAATGGGATTATTAAGTGGAATAATAAGAACAGTTTTATGGCTCTTGATATGTTTGCCTTATTACTTTCCCAGAGAGTTCTAACATTTTACAGTGGCACCCTTTGAGTATATCAGTTCATTAAAAGTTTACAGCTTTGGGTGGGGGTTTTATATGTTGTTGCTAATTTAGTAAGTATAAGAGTTCAAAATTGCTCTTAGTTAAGCTTTGCTGTGACTCTTCCGTACACTTTGTTCATTTATAGAAATAAATGTCTTAATGGTTTCTTGATATATTTGTATGAGTTATTTATGCAGTAAATATTTGGTAGAAGTATTTTCATGGCCTGTTGTCTTTTTAATTTTCATTTCATTTTTCATTTTTGCTACATTTGCTAATTAATTTTAGTAACTGTTCCCCTTTTATAGTTGTCATATTTATGAATACAAATAGTTAAAGGTTTTTAATTTTAAAATATTCTTAGCTGTCATAAACAGCTGAAACTGATCAAGAGACTCTGAAAGGCTCAGGGCTCATCGATAAAACATCTGTTTTCTTCCGAGAGGCTAGTATTTAAGTACCAACTATTTTGTTTTTTTCATTATGTAGTTCTAGGCCTGAAGTTTCATGATATGATAAAGTTGTTTCGCCTGTAAGAAAAAGAACTTCTGGAAAATGTTTCAGCCTGGAACATACCAAATTACTTAATTTTTACACTTTAGATTTTTTTATTTCTGAGAAATATTTTTGTCTGATAAAAGTTATCAGAGGTGGTCCAAGGATTATTTTACTTTTGATTTTAAAATTCATGAGCATAAAATAATACAGAGTTTCTCTCTGCTAATTCAAAATTATAAAATTTGAACAAGGGCTAAACTCATATTTTCTTATACTGACTAGATCTTTTCTTCTTAAATACTTGAATTAGTACAAGCTACTAATCCATCATCAGAAATGATTAATTTTGTAAAATAAAATAAAATAAAATAAAGAGTACTTTATATCAGGTCTTCAATACATTTTATACTCCTGACCAGTTTGAAATTTGTATCAGACTTACAATGGGCACTTAGAGGTTCATTTCAATAGTGAGTTTTTCTGTTTCAAAGGAAGAAAGTAATTTACCTTCTGTCATTATGTATATAATAGAGAAAATGTAATTCAAAAAGCACTCTGAAATGTTGAAAAATTTAAATAGAGGAGTATAATAGATAGTTTATGTATTGAAATCATTATGATGGCCTTACAGTTAAATCTGTAGAAGACTTGTCTTAAAACTATTTCTTTACATTATGTGCGGACAGCCCTAGTCTGGCCTAATCATTAAGTGTCATTTGTTAAACACTTATTACAGGGCGTTTGAATCAGTAATGCCTTCATATTTTCAATTTGAGTTAAATTCTATGAACAAGAATATTTCAGATTGCTATTGTAAATGGTGATACCAGCAGGAGAGTTGAAGTCAGAAATAACTATTTTCTTCTTATCCATGACTCTTAAAATATAACGTATTAAGATCATTTCTGTCTCTACTATTAATCAGCTTTTTGATCCAGGCAAATCACGTCCATCTTTTGGGGCCTCAGTTTTCTTATCTTTGAAACAAAGGGCCGGACTAGTCTAAGAACTTTCCCAGCTCTGAAATAGTAGACTTCTGAATACAAAATAAATGTGTATTTATTCTGTTCAGAAACTCATTCCTTGTAACCTGAATTTTCACGTTGTTCATCAGATTCACATCCTTCGTCTCTTTGAATGTTGCATCTCTTCCATCCAGTTGTCGTACTAGATTTATGTCTTATCTCCTCATTTTGTTTTATGTGTCTGATTACTCTTTCATATTTTCTATCTCTATCCCTCTATGCCGTAGCTTGGGGAATTTCCTTGAATCTTTTCCAGATGATGAATTCCTTCTGCTATTTTAGTTAACTGTTTACTTATATATTCATTTTAATGATTATTGTGTTTTTAGAAAAGTTCTAGAATATCACCTTTTTTTCAAAATCCCTCTTGTGGGTTGTCTTGTTCTTTCATCAGATTTTAGTTTAAATATACATATATATTTAAATATAGTTTCAGTATGCATTTTTTTTACTTTTACTGATAATATCTATACAGAAAATTGCGTATACCATAAATGTATAGCCTGATGAATTTTCACAAAGCAAACACATGTGTAACCGCAACCAAATCAAGAAACAGGACATTACTAGTCTACCAAAAGCCCTCCAAAGTTCTCTTCCAGTCACTAGCCACTGACCCTCACCCCACCACCAAGGATAATCACTTCTAACATAGATTATTAATTTGCTTTCTTGCTTTATATAAATAGAAGCATGCAGTATATACTCTTTGATGCCTGACTTCTTTTGCTCAAAATTACATTTATGAGATTCTGCCATCTTGTTGCCTGTGGTTGTAAGTTATTCGTTCTCATTATTGTTTAGTATTCCATTGTGTGAATATACCACCCTTTATTGATTCTACTGAATGATGGGTACTTGATTAGCTTTCAGCTTTGAATATTTTTTTAGTATTCCGTTATATTTCACTCATTCTGTCTCATTTTTATATTGTTCTGCTTCTTTTAAAAATGTCTTAGTGTTTGCTGTAGGATTTATGATATACATCTTTAATTTATCACACATTACCTTCATTGTAGCACTGCGTATATTATGTAGAAACTTTACAATAGTGTATTTCCTTTCCCTATCTCCTATTTTTTAGTGCTTTTTTCCTACATCTTACTTTAACATATGATATAAACCCTATAATATATTGGGCTTTTGTTGTTGTTCTTTGTTTTTACTTTATTACTTTAAACCATGGTTCAGCAAACTTTTCCTGTAAAAAACTTGATTGTAAATGTTTTAGAGTTGGAAGGTATATGGTTTCTCTTACAGCTACTCATTTTTGCCACTGTAGCGTGAAAGCAGCCATAGACAATACATATAAATGAATGGATGTGGTTATGTTCCAATAAAATACATTTACCCTCATGTTGTAGCTTGCTGACCCCTGCTTTAGACTGATAGTTATCCTTAAGAGATTAAAAATTGTTAAAAAAAAACTTTTATATTTCTCTAGGTCCTAGTGTTCTTCATTTTTCTTATGTAGAACCAAATTTCTACTGCTATCATACTTCTGTCTCCTGAGTAACTTCCTTTATTTATTTATTTATTTATTTATTTATTTATTTATTTATTTTTTAAAATTTTATTTATTTATTTGACAGAGACAGCCAGTGAGAGAGGGAACACAAGCAGGGGGAGTGGGAGAGGAAGAAGCAGGCTCCTAGCGGAGGAGCCTGATGTGGGGCTCGATCCCAGAATGCTGGGATCACACCCTGAGCCGAAGGCAGACGCTTAATGACTGCGCCACCCAGGCACCCCCTGAGTAACTTCCTTTAGTATTTCTTTTATTTTTTATTTTTTTGAAGACTTCAACTTATTGAGAGAGAGAAAGAGCATGTGAACAAGGGGAGGGGCAGAGGGAGAAGGAGGGAAAATCACAAGCAGATTCCCCAGTGAGTGTGGTAGAGCCCAATGCAGGGCCTGATCTCAGCACCCTGAGATCGTGACCTGAGCTGAAATCAAGAGTCAGATGCTTAACCAACTGAGCCACCCAGACACCCCTAATATCTCTTTTAGCACAGGTCTGACAGCAATGAATTCTCTCAGCTTTTATCTGAAAAATGTTTATTTCACCTGCATTTTTTGAAAGCTATTTTTGCTGGGTATATAAATCTGGGTTGGTTAACCTTTTTTTTTTTTTTTTTTTCCCATCCAGCACTTTAATGATGTCATTTAATTATCTTCTGACTTGTGTAGTTTTTCTGGCTACTTGCAAGGTTTTATTTTTTGGTGTTTAGCAGTTTGACTCTGATGTGTCTAGGTGTGTTTTGCTTTGTATTTACCCTTTGGGCCTCTGAATTTCTTGCATTTTTGGTTTGTTTTCTTTCATCACTTTTGGAAAATTCTCAGCCATTATCTTTTTAAATATTCCCTGGGACTCAAATTATTGTTATATTTACCATTTGATATTGGCACACCGGTATTGGATGCTCTGCTCTTTCTTTAAATTTATATTTCAGTTTGGGTAATTTTTAATGACCTATTTTTAAGTTCACTGATTCTTTCCTCAGTCCAGTATGCTGACACACCTGTTAAAGAAATTCTTCATCACTGATATGTTTTTAATTCTGGTATTTTGATCTAATTCTTTTTTTCTGGTTTCATCTGTCTACTGAAATTCCCTATCTGTTCTTGCATGTTGTCTACCTTTCCACTAGGTTCATTAACATATTAAAGTTATTTTAAAATCTTTGTCTGATAGTTCTAGCTTCTGGGCCATATCTTAGTCTAGTTCTATTGATTGCCTTGTCACGTTGTCTTTCCTTACTTGTGTGTGTTTCATATTTCTTGATCGCCAAATATCGTGCGTAAGACAGACTGAGCTACTTAGTATTTCCATCTGGAAATGGGCACACATCTTCTCTCTAGTCATTAGTGTGGGGCGTTGGGGGGCACTCTAGTCAGTAGCTGAGATAGGTTGGGTTTGTTGTTAATCTTACAATCCACATACGAGCCTTCTGATTGCTGCTGCTACTGTGTTTAGTGGACACATGGATTGTGGGAGGGTTTTTCTCAGATTTTCTCTGCATGCTCATATTTCAACAAGTCTTCATACATATGCCACAGAAGGAATCTGACCCATGCTTTTTCACCTTTCACAGGGGGGAATTGCTGTTGCTTGTTACTCGGTGGGCTTCAAGGAAGTATTTCTTGGTTCTCTCATGACAGCCTCAGAGTCTTAGGCCTTGTGCTCCTAGACATCAGGGGTGGAGTTTTTCAGCAATTCTGCCCCTTCACCAGTGGTTGCAGATCTCTGCTTTGTGTCAGTTCAGGATCCTGAGCCAAGTTCATTTTTTACCCTGCAGTGGCAGGCAGCTTTTGCTTCTGCCCTCCCTTCAAAGGCAATGGGTCTTTGCCTGGGCCTCTTCTCGCCTGCCCAAAGTTTATGGCTTTTGCTTCACGTGAGGGAAGGAGTCATGTAGGGGGTGGCTTTCATGCCTTTGTGCCACCCACAGGGTCTCTCTCAGGTCTCCTGCCCTGCCCCCAGTCTAGCCTATAGATGGAGACCCAAGGTAAAGAACTAGGAAGTGACTTCCTTTGTGTCTGGGACTCCCCAAATTCCTAAGCTGTCACTCTTGGCCTTGAAGAATTTATTACAATTTCAGTTGTTTTCGTCTTAACCTGCTTTTCTGATGACTGTCTTCTGTACTATGCCAAGACTGAAACAATTCATCTTTCCCGTCTCTTGTCAGAGGAGCTTGTTACCCATTTGAGTTCATTTTACCTCTCTGATGGGCTCAAAAAGTTATCCAGCTTTTTCTCGCTGTTAGGGTGGTATTAACATTCTTTTGAAGCTTTCTGTGTCCTAAGTGCAAGCCGAACCTTAAATGATGGTTTAATATTTTTCCCAGCATATGTAGTTGCAAGGGTTTTGAGGCTGTTTTGTTCCCTGTTTTTGCTAGAAACAGAACTCTGCATATCTAAAGAGTAGTGAGGGGAATGTACCTCAGCTGCAATACTCTAACGTCATAGTTAATTTTATATGATTAGAAAATAACCTGTCGATCCATGGACTCATGGCAAGCCATTTAATAAATTAGCATTCACATGTATAGGGTGCTTTGAAATTATCGGATTCTTCCATTGTAGGTGAGAAAATTAGTGCATAGAAAAGTAACTTTTCCCAACTCCAAATTAATGCATTAGTAAGAATAGAACTTAGAAGCCAGATATCTTGTCATTAATAATCCTTTGGCTCATGGAATTGGCTATATGATCTAAAGGTGACATATAGGTGTTTTGTTTTATATAATTTAAATATATCAGTTGTCAAATATGAGTACCTTTGCATGGGGAAATGATATATAGCATGCAAAAGAAGTCTTGAAGACACAGTCCAGGCCTTTAAGAAGCTTTCACTTAATTACTTTGCTTACTGACTACATACAAAAAGATAAGTATGGTACAGGACAATACATGAGGATCAGTGAGTGGTATTGCCAGAAAATGCTAGTGATGTTTAATGGAGCAGCAATTAATTCTGCAAACATCTGTTAAGCTCCTAATGAGAACAGAGGACGGAGAACACAGGATGTCCAGTGATCAGGATAGGTGCATAGAGGACGAGAGCCTTAAACAATAGATAATTTTCAAAGAGTTAAGAAAGGTGAGGAGTTTGGGGGGGACAGTAGTTCCAGCAAAGAGGGCCGTGTACAAGGCATATTCAGTGAGGAAAGAGTCCAGGTGGAGAGGAGCATTTGCGTGAAGATGTGATTGGCATTGCATCATTTGGAATCTTGAAAGCCAGAAATGAGTAACGCTTCAGAGGAGGGACTGGTTTATATGGAAGCTTTATTTTAAGGAGATTAATCTGGCAGTCATGTGTGGCAAGAACTGAAGAGGTTGAAACAGGAGGCAGAGAGCCCAATTAGAACCGAGTCTGGTGAACTGATCCAGGACTGAGATAATGAAAATCTCCAAACCAGAGTATCATCAGATAATGGATGTTTGAGTGAACAGTTTAAAGGAAAACTGACATTATTCAATTTATTTATTAGATAGTTGAGGGCCAGGGAATTGGAGGGCAAAATGATTAGCGATAGCCATCAAATAGTTTATCTAAAGGGAATGAATCTGAATTTTTGTATAAGAGTAGTATTTTCTTGGGAGTTGGGTAATTGGTGTAATTGCCTTTGCTAACGACAACCATTATTGTGCCTTATTCCTTTTTAATCAGCCATGAGCTCCTCTGTGAGCAAACAGCCTCCTGGAAGGAGCCATGCCTTCTCACTTCACTCCAGTGTCTGGCACGTAGTAGGTTTGTTGAATTTCATCTGTAGTTAAGGATTCGCAATAATTATGTGAAATATTAAATCATGCTCATGGTTGTAGGTTTTCCAGGCTCTTCTGCTTTTCACCGACTATTAACGTTAGGCAAGTTAGTTAGCTTTTCTGAGGCCCTTTCCTCCTCTGTAAAGTGGGAATATTAATAGCGTCTACTTCATAGAATTAGGAAGTCTAAATTAGGCCATTCACGTAAAGTGTTTAGCATGACTTAGAACTTAGTAAGAAGCAAATGCCATATACCTTATTTATACATAAGAGAAGGATAAACCTGAAATTCTCATGGTTTATGAATTCAAAGTATACATTTCAAAAAGTGCTTCTAAGATACTGTTTTCGTAGGAAGAATTGAGCTGAAACAAGGAACTCCTGACAGTACAGATGATTAAATGGTGCAATAGGCTATTGATGCAAGTAGAAAAAGTCTTTAGAGAAGGTAGATGTTTACCTTTTGATATTAAGTGTATATTAAATCTATATATTTACACACCTATACACACACACACACACACATAGGCCACGCAAGTTAGTAAACCTTTTGCATTTATATCGTCTTACTTGACCCTCCAACAATCCTGTGAAGTAGGAAGCATCAGTCTTTACTTGTCGTTTAGGTGAAGAACTTGGCGTGGCGCTGAGGACAAAGTGACTTGCCAGGAGTAGCATAGCCAGCGTGGCAGAACTGGGTCTCTGTACTCATCTGGTTCCAAAATCCTGTTTATGTTACATCTGGAGAAAAGTGATCTGAAGCACAGATGTTTAGTGGGAGGAATGAAACACATGCTGTAATGCCAAAAAATAACTGGGCATAAAAACAGAAAACAAGGCATTTGTTTCTGTTATAATATGACAGAAAATAAGGCTCTTGTGGTTTGGGATTGAGCATTCAGAGAAGAAATGGGGAGCAGTTTGATTTGGGTGACACTGCTCTTGGAACGCTGCATCTGGTTCTGGGCTACTCATTACTAGGCTTATGGAAACCAGCTGGACGAGGTTCAAAGCAAAGCTCCAAAATGATTAAGAGGCTGATGGCATTGATTAATAAGGAAAGATTAAAAGAATTAAATATGTATAGCTCAGCTAAGCAAAGACTAAGGAAAACCAAGCTAAATGTATACAAATATCTGAAATGTGTAAACATTAAAAAGGGAGGTTAATTATTTAGCGTGATACATGAGTATAATATGCAGTAATAGGATGAAAATTTAAGCTGAGTATAAAGAAAAATTGCTTGATAATTGATTAAGGCTATCTGTGGCATAGCCTTTCCCTAGAGAAGCAATAGAAATCTCAAGCCTTATGACTTCTAAAACTTTCCTGGAAACTGGGAAGTAGATGATGTGAGAGGATTATTATTCATTTGGTCAGGTGTAGTAATAGTATTGTGGTTATACAAAAACATGTCGCTTTTTAGAAGTATTCTGAAATATAAGGGTAGAATCACATGGAATCAGGTTTGCTTAAAGATACTATAGCAAGAAAGAGAGAGGGGAAGAAAGAAAAGGAAGGGAGGAAGAGAGGGAAGGAGAAAAAAAGATGAAGGGAAAAGAGATGAAGCAAGTGTGTCAAAGTGCTGATAGTATTGAATCTAAAGGAAGGCAACGTGTGAGCTCATTTTACTTTTTTCTTTGCTTTTATGTATGTTTGAAAACTTCCATAATAAAAAAATTTAAATTATATTTTCCTGAAGAAAACTCAGTAGTATATTAATCCCTGGCCTCCCTGAATAGAAAAGCCTTCCTGCCACACAGGCAGACTTCTGGTTGACCAGGGCCTTCAATGTGGGGGTAGGTGCCTCTGTTCACCATCTTGCTCTGGCACTGGAGATTGAGCTGGGCTGAAGGACTCTACAACTGTAGATAGAAATGAAAGAAAATTATTCTACTTGTAAGCCTTTAGTGGTAGCTGCAGGAGGTAGAATTTCTAAGGCACAAGAACAGAGAGTAGGATTGTTGAACCATTAGCAACTGACCTCTCTGGTCCCTTGTTCATGGAAAATACTGGCCAATAGCAGAGGTCTAGGTGACTTGGAATGGACAAATCTTGTTCTCTTCAGTGAAGAAACACTTTTCCCTTTTGTTTGTTGAGTGTGAAAAATAAGAAGGGGGTAATTCATAAAATGAAAGATTTCAAAACCTAGCAGTCATCTGTGAAGCTAAAGCATAAAGAAAGAAGATTTTTAAAAACCGTCTTCTCTCCCTTAGCTTCTCTAGGAAGATCTAAATGTTTAGGGCAGGGGATTTAGGAAGCTTCTGGAATGTGTGCCCTCTTCTCTTTTGTTTGTAGAGGAATATAAATATTTTATCTGAATTTCACTGGTAGCAATCAAGCATGAACACAGACCTGGTATTTGAGGGCCTGTCATGTCTGAATTTTTCCAGAGTGCACAAATAGGCCAGCACATGGCAGCTGGAATGAGGCTGATTCCAGCTGAGTGTAAAGATGGACCCTGTAACCACCGGGGCTGTCTGAAAGTGAAGCAGAGGCTGAATGGTGGACATATTTGGTTGAGGCCATCCCATGACCAGACATCCTTTCTCTAGCCCAGGGTCACTGTCTTAGCTCGGGCCCTTATCATGTCTTACCAGGGCTATGCAGTCGCCATAATTGGGCTTCCTTACCTCCAGTCTCTTCCTCATGCCTTTATCCTCCACCTTCCATCCAGAGTGGCTGTTCTGAAACACAGCTGATTGTGTCACTGCTCTGTTTAAACTCTTAGCACCTACAGGATAAAATATGACAAGGACTATTTCCCTGGTGCTTCACACCTTGCCTGGCATGGAGACATTATTCAGTGAAGATCTGATCCAGTGCACGCAACCTCAATGCCTTTCCTCTCCCAGTTGTCTCCCTTTGTACTTCACAGTCTCTGCCCAGAAGGTGGCTATTTCCCTTGTCCACCCAGCAATTTTTTAAGACTCAACTTAAAGTTTATAGTAACAAAGACTTTTCTGATGGCCCAGGTAGAATGAGTCCATCCTCATCTTGGCTATCGTAGCACCTTATATATACATTCATTACTATACTTAGCACCCCATTTTAATCAGACCCGTTTTCCCCCCCGGAACTGTGGGCCCTTTGAGGGCAAATACTATTTCATCTCTTTCCCCCACTGCCTGGTGCATTCTAGGCAGTCATTATCATCAGATAAACCTTGGGAGCTGTGGTGTTCCAGGGATGGGAAGTGAAAAAGTGAGGGGCATTTATTCAGCACATATTTACTGACTGTTTACTTTTTATCCAGGCTGCTTTCCTGTCTGTAGTTCAAGGAGAGCATGATATACAGAACCGGGGATCTAGCTGACCTCTAAGTTAACCTTGAGCCTATTGCTGGTCCTTGAATGAGAGAATATTTCCCCCATTTCTGTGTCTTAGGGGCAGAAGGATGAGTAATGCAGTGTTACATGCTAGAGATATCTATTCCACTACCCTAAGCTGCCTCTCACTATATGAATCTACGAAAGAAACAAGATGATATGTAACTTATCCTAATTGGTGGTAGCATTGTTTATTTGTTTCCTTTTTAAGGAGGAGGAGGAATTGGATTGTTTGTTTGGTTTCTTCATCAATAAGAAGCATCTTAATAAAACTAGTGTGGACATCTGTCCCATTTTCAAAAATTACAAGTTTTGATCATTGCTAAATTGTACAGATCCCAATCTGTCTGCTCTGCATACATTTGCATTTGTAAAAGCAGAAACAGACTAAAAGTCTTTCTAATGCAGTCCCCTAAATGCATGAAGTATTAGATTGCTTGCCCGCATTGGCTCATGCATGGCTAAGGGCTTAAAAGGATCATTGATTTGAATTATTTAATGTGTACAGCAAGTTGAGTTTCCTTTTTTTTTTTTTTTTTTTTAAGAAGCTTTGGGGACACTGCTTTAGTTTTTTAATGTTAAATCTCATTTTTCTTGAAAAATAAGAAGTTAAAGCTGTATTCACATAAGCTCCCAAAGTGCCAGATTTTCATTGTGTTTTTAAACCATCTAGGAAATGTTTGATTCTAATGAACATTACTGCTGGAAATTGGACTGAAATTGCTGGGCTGAAAATATAGCTATAACTCCGTGTTATTCTAATGTTATATTATTTTTCCTTTTCTGGAGCCGATGCAGATGAAACAAAAGAGGGAGAGATCCTGTGTCTAATAAAAAGCCCCCCTGGATTTTGTTGTTTTAAAATTTTAAGCTGGTTTTGACTTACATCAGCCAGCAGAGTCCTGCACTTTCAGTGTGAACATTTTTACTGTGTAATTGAAGTTTTAGTTCCTACTGTTTGGGGTGGTTTACTCTTTCCCTGTGGGAAGGCAGTGGTGTTGTCAGCACAACTCGGGATGGTAACATCTGGGTGAGCGGATTTATTTTAGTTTGCGTTATGTTGGGAAAGCTTGCCAGAAATGGAGCCTTGTTTGTGAGTCTAGTGTGGCTCCCTCTCACAACGCAGAGGGTGTTATTTCACCCGTCTGTCAGGACATTGCACAAATAAGAAGAATGGCAGTCCATCCACGTACGGCAGTCAGGTGACGTGAAAAGTTGAGGTGGCGAGATCAATAGGACGACCATATAACTTATCATCTAAACCCAGGGAGTGAGAGGGGAATGCTAAATAATTAAGAGACATCACTTGATCTACAACAGTTTGTAAACTGGGACCATCCAGGACAAACCTGATTGCCACTGTCACCCTAACTGGGAAGCTTGCCACTCCCATTAAAGGTCTTATTTACCGTGAGATACAGCACATTCTTCTGGGAATTCTGGGGGTTCGGTAAGTCATTGATGCAGCTCTGTGTCAAGGAGTGGTACGGTAGGAATTTTAATACATCAGGCAGTATAATACTTTCTGGATTTGTAGCAGGTAAGAGGCATGTTAGGGCAGAAGACAAAGCAACTGGGACTTAACAAAGGGTGTAAACATTGTCTAATCAACCTGCTGCAGCTGACAGTAAATTATTGTTATTGGCTAACCATCTTTCTTAATAAGTCAGATGCACTTAGTATGGAGGAGGGCACAGAAACGGACTGCCTACTGGGAGAGCTGGGATTTGGGTTGCCTATGGCTTTGATTCCAGAATCAGAAACATTAGCCAAGGATGTCAGCAAATGAAATATGTTTTCACTGTTACATGCCATGAGATGCAGCCACTGTCCTATTTTCACTTACAGTAATTCCTTCTGAATTCATATACCTTAAAATAGCTGCAGCTCCTCAAAGCTGTAAGAATGCTGTATGCTACTTGCCACACGTTCCTTTTTCCTGAAGGTTTCTGAGGTCTTTCAAGAACACAATTCAGTTCAGCAAATATTCGGGGGACCTAATGTGTGTAAGCTGTTGTGTAAGGTGCTTCTAAGATGCAAAGGCGAGAGTGACCCCTGCCCTCAAGGCACTTTTCTGTAATAGAAGGAAATAAAATGAATAAATAAAAACATGGTACAACATAGCAGGTACCATTAAAAAGGAGCATACATTAAAGCCGGGTGTAGGAATAAAGATACCTATAACAGTAGTCTATAATAATTAACTGCATGTTTGAAATATCTTATAATTTAAAAGTGTCTTGGGGGTGCCTGTCTGGTTCAATTGGAAGAGCACGGGACTCTTGATCTCAGGATCATGAGTTTGAGCCCCAGGTCGGGTGTAGAGACTACTAAAAAAAAAAAAAAAACCTCAAAAGGAATCTATGTCTATGTAGTACCATGAAGATTTAGAGAAGTGGGAGATCACATCTGGTTATAAGGATTTGTGATGACTTTCCCCTTTCTGCCACCTTCCCTGTAACTTGGCTTTCTTAAAACCACTTATGAAAAGAGACTTCTTTCTCACAAACCTGTTCCATCATAGGCAGCCAAACACACGTTCTTTGGGGGTCCCAGGATATTCCCTGCTGTCTTGTCCTCATCAGCCTTTGATGCCCTCTGCCTTTCTTAACCTTGCCTGTGTCACGTGCATTGTGTTTTGGCACACGGCTCCAGGAGACCTTCCTCCTCACTCCATCGCTTGCCAGGAGGATCTGGGGATATGCCCACTTCTCATCTTTCCTTTGCACAACTCGGTCCAAGCCACACACATCTCTTGACTGGACTCCTGCAATGGGTTCCTTTCTCTCTTTTGTGCACTCTGCTTTCCACACAAGTTGCAGGGAGGAGAAACAGGTGTGAAAGTGTAGAGGAGAGTAAGACTGTTGTGCACATGCTGATTTGAGAAGTGTTAGAAGTGTTAGATATCCACGAGTTGGCAGTCAGATGAGTCTCAAGGGAGAGATGGGGGCTGAAGAGCTGAGATTCTTGTGTACGACAGGTGTTTGAAACCGTGGGATAGGATCAGGTCATCATCCTCGTGAGCACATAGATGGAGAGGCTCAACAGTTTCTGAATCCTTAGTTATTCCAAGTCAGTCTGATGCTGTAGGGGGAAAGCCCAGGAACGATGGAATCCCGAGAATGGAGGGGTAAAGTTCTTCAAGGAGGGACTGGTCAGTGCTGCTGAGGGAACTAGTAAGACCGGAACGGAGAGGGGGTCCTTGGACCTGGAGAACTTGAGTTTGTTAGTAATCTTGAAAACTCCTTAAAATTATATGCAAGATTTGTTGAACGTGTGCAGAAGAGACCAGAAAACCAACAAGTCCTTATTGAGCGGTTCTTACTTGCCCTGCACTGTATTACTCCCATTGAAGTTTCACAGAAACCCTCCGAGGTCACTACCATCGTCCCCAGCTTACAGATGACGACACTGAGGCCCAGAAATTAAGTAGCTGGCCTAAGGTTACACCAGCTGATTAGTGCACAGCTGGGATTTGAACCCAGGCAGGCTGACTCCAGAGCCCACACTTTTAATTACGAGACTGACGCTCACAGAAGATGATGGCAAAGTGTGCTCATGCCTCGGGACTCGAGAATTAGGACTTGTTCACATGGGAGTATAAGTGAAAGCTGCCAGAGCAGATGAAATCAGAAAGTAAGAGTGACGAGGGGCGCCTGGGTGGCCCAGTCGTTAAGTGTCTGCCTTCAGCTCAGGGCGTGATCTGGCGTTGTGGGATCGAGCCCCACATCAGGCTCCTCTGCTATGAGCCTGCTTCTTCCTCTCCCACTCCCCCTGCTTGTGTTCCCTCTCGCTGGCTGTCTCTATCTCTGTCGAATAAATAAATAAAATCTTTAAAAAAAAAAAAAAGAAAGTAAGAGTGACGAAAACATAGACCCACCAACAGCAGAAGCAGGGAACTCATCACTGGCTGGAGGTTAAACCTTAAAATTATAGACAGAGACAGTTTTCTTAGACTCCTAAAAACTCACCTCCCCTTTGATGAGCACAAGACTTCATATCCTTCCTTGTATGTTATTTATAATCCAAGTCATTAAATCAAGGCAAGGGGACAAAGTGCTGCTTTGGTTTCAAATTCTATGTCCATTCTCAGATTCTGACGTGTATCTATACACAGACTGACAACACACACACACACACACACACACACACACACACACACGAATATCTCTGATGGGGCTGGTGGGAGGAGAGAGTCGAACAGAAATGAGTCGTTAAAGAGATGGAGGGAGACGAATGGGGAACAGGGATAGGACTTTGTCAGCAAAGCGCCAGAGGTGAGATGTTTTGTCCCAGGGGAGAGTGGCCAGCACTGTTGGATGTGGCAGGACACGAGTCCTTTGGGGGCTGCTAAGTCCATGCTCCCCTTACTAGTAACACCAGAGCATATGCAGCAGTGTCAGGAAAAGAGTATTGTGACAAGCAGAAAACTTGGTGGGGGAAGCACATTTTCCATCCTCTAACAGATGATAGAACAACAGACCTCAACCCCCAAATCTATTTTCTTGCTTTCCTGAGAGAACTGATTATTAGAATTGTAGGTAACCTTGAGGAAGGAAGGGAAAATCTCCCCTGAAGCCAGGCTCATTTTCAGCTGTCAACGGAAAAATACAGTTCTGCACTAGGCTCCGCCAAACCTCTCAGGCTTGGCCTGTAGTTGTTTTCCAACTTCTTTCTGTTACCTTTGTAATCCAAACATTTTTCGATCCATTGTTTTCTGCTGTGTCAGCACTGATCAAGCATAGTGCGAGAGTTTGCACCATCTGTGTCCCTGTCCGTGCAGGTGGGGAATGCGCACGGCTCCTGCAGACACTGGACCAGAGGGGGGCTTTTGAAGGGCTGTGATAATAGCCACGTTAAGTCGAGCTGGCCTTAAACTAATGGGCAAAAAGAGGCATCTGACCCTCTACTTGTAAGGGATAGTAACAATATAATAAATCACGTTTTTTCTGTGTCAGTTTCCCACCTTGCCCTAATTTCATAGATGAAATCACATGTGTAGAGCCGACTTTGCAATTTAGCTCTGAAGTCCAGAATGGCCGCACGGGAGAGCACCATGCCCTTTTATATACTCGTTCCCTGATGTGTTAAATCACCCAGAAAGCTGGAGGGAAATGCTCCCCTGCCTGAGCAAGTTCAAGAAGGGTGCCATCTGAAGGATATTCCAACATTTTACAGTTGAAAGGATGTGGAAGATCTAGGAGTCTTATTAATAATAACTATTATTATCTTTTTATTTTTAAGCTCAGATGCAGGAAGTTGCGTTAATTACACTCCTCAGTTCGTGGCACATTTGCATTGTTATATTTTCCAGTCCTCGCTCTGCTTTCATGTATTTATTCTTCATTCCTGCTGTCTCACTGACTGCGCCCCTTGCCACCCTGCTCCCCCCCATAAGTAATTGTTCTAATGCACGCATATTTAGTTATTTGCATGTATTCTTACAAACCCTGTCAACCTGTATAATCAATCTACATAATAGTATGGCGTTATAGATCTTTCTCTTCCTTCCTTCACTCACCTAGGTTTTTAAGATTTATCCTTGTTGCTCTGTGTATTTCTAATCTATTGATTCTACTTGCTGCAGAAGCTCCAGGATTTTCTCTCCTCACTGGGTGCTTGCGACACGCCGGGTTTAGTATGCAGCCTGCAGCTGCAGTATCTCATTTGATCTTACCAACAGTCGAGGAGCGGGGGACCGTAATTTTGGCAGTAATCCCAAACTGAGCGAAACGAGTCAGAAATACAACAGGGGATTCAACAGAGTGATACACGGATGTGCCAATAGCCAGGCCGTCTTCGCTCAGCACACTCAGGGTCTGCTGTGCTCGTGGCTTCTTGGAGATCTTTAAACACTGCTGATCTCGGCTCAACAGTAGTTCTTTTCTTCCCTCTGGCAGTCATGTTCCTTTGGGTCAAACAACAGACGATACTTTAGGAGCCACATGGTGCTGGACATCTGTGTCTGTTCTCTCGGAAGAGACGTCTTATGGAAGGCCAAGGGTTGGCTTCAGTGGCTCTTGGACATTGTGTGCTCGGCCCAGGCCCAAGCTTCGTGGTTCCAACAGGACAGGAGAGGAACTCTGAGCTTCAAGCAGGATGCACATCTGCAGTGGCCCAGGTGGGATGGAGAGACGTGGGATTGTCCGTGAGTGCTGCCCACCCAAGCCTGCACCAGAGGCTGGAAGCTCCGACTGTGGATCACAACTGTGCAGAGCTTGATTCCTCTTGGTGTAGAATATAAACCCCTGTGCGGATATAGCTCCAACACTGGGCTCTGTGTCTCTACTCCTGCATGGATCTGTTAGAATAAATGTGCTCTTGTTCTTAAAACTTTTTGTCAACAGTTGCACTCAGAGCACCATATCCAGGGAAATTTCCAAATCATACTGCATGAAAATGCTCCAAAATCCAATATAGGGAGATTTTCTTTTCTTTTCTTTTCTTCTCTTCTCTTTTCTTTTCTTTTTTCTTTTTTTGCCATGCGTGACAAGAGAGCTTGCTTCAGTGTTGACACTCTCTAGGGAAGTATCTGATTATGTTTTCTCATGTTTCTCAGGCAGCCATTTCTATATTCATTTTGGAAGTAGTACATTAAAGTAAGATTTTCAACAATTGAGTATCTTCGGAATATTCTCTGGTTCCTTTCTTATTCTTACAAAAAATATCTTCAGTCCCGCTGATAGTGTGTTTCTTTCAAATTATTCATTTTTCTAACTTGGGATGTAGAGCCACAGGTCTAATTTTTATTGACCAGTCATCACTTCTTGTCATCAAGCTTCTGGTCTCCTATTACCTTGTAGGTGTAATTGGCTATTCTAATAAGGAGCTTCTAACAGTTTCTCTTTCTAATATGTCTTATCTTTTGACTGCATGCCAATAACAACAGACTGTTAACTGTTTTGATCTTTTATAATATTCCACACTGCATGCTGACGACTCCTCTTTTGCTGAAAGCAGTAAAATCACATAGTATCCAAACCAACATGGACATAACAAAAATTAGGAGGAAAGAGGCCCCTCTGGACCTGAGCAATGGATGAAGACTGGACCCAGTCTCCAAAAGGTCCTGAGGTGAAACAGACCAAGTTGTGCTCATGAAGCACAGAGGAGGGATGGAAGAGACATGCTTGCTGTAGCTTGATCCACATTGGGGTGGAGGGGGCTTCTTGTAGAAAGCAGCCTCTGAACAGCCAGCAGACAGAGAAACTCTAGGTCTGCTCTTCTGGCTCGCTGGGGCAGCTTTCCCACATCTACTCATTGGTGGTGCAGTTTGACCCCCTTCAGAGACCCACAGGTGTCAGATCCTCTTCTCTGCAGAGCAGTTACACCAACATGGAAACAGGCTCCCAGAAAAGGGCTGTCACCATCACCTACTCAGAGACTGGTTCACTGGAAGAACCCGTGGGCCACTCAGTCCATCCTGACCATTTTTATGAGAAGGCCTTCTGACTCCAGGGGCCCATGGATGTTTACATCTTTGCCAGGTCTACTTTTGTCTTTCTCTTTCTTAGAATCAGAGTTTGGAGCACACAGTGTACTGGAAAGTCATCCTGTCCTTACAAGGCAAGACACAGGGGCCTTTCCTAGCAGGAGGGAGAGGGCAGATGGAAGGTTCATCTTCTTCCTTGGCAGATAGACTCTCTGACACCTGGAAGGATTTGACACCCCTCCTGGCAACCAGCTTGACAGGAAAGGCATAAATACCTTTCTCCTCCTTCCATCCGTCTGTCCCTCCCTCCTCCCTCCCTCCCTTCCTTCTCTCCCTCTTTCTGGGCTCTGTACCTTCGGAACCTATTTTAGTTATGCTATGATTTCTGCCTCTCCCTCTTCTCTGTTGGAAATGGAAAGACATGGAAATCACTTACCTTTTACTGAATGAAGTAAAAGAGCTAAAAATTGATCATAAAATGAAAGCATAAATTAGGTAGGATACTAGTAGCAATGAGAAGATACTTAAAAACTGAGGGAGAAAAAAAAGGGAAAAAGAGAGGAAAGAGAGAAACAAAACAATAGCCTAGGTGACCTATTTTTAGAAAAGCAACATCAGAGAAAATGGATATTGTTTCTATTCATGTATATTTCTATAGACTAAAATTTATAGAGAGATCTTTTCCGATCATTTCCAAGTAATCAGAGCTGTGAGTAAAATTAAGAGGAGATTCAAAGAAGTGTGAAACCATGGCAGGTGCTGAACCCTCTGGAGTGGTTGCCCATCTCCTCCAAACTATGAAGAGTTTTTGGTTCAACTTTAATATAATCAAGATATTATGAAGACAGAATGAGAGAAAGAGCAGGCAGGCAGTTCACTGGCAGAGCACTCGTGATTTCTTCCCATTCACTCCCCCAAATCACAACTGTCTTAGATAAAAAAGAACAAAACCACTCTGTTAAAGAGAAGCTTGGTGCTATAAAAAGTTTAATATGTGCTTCTGAACCATCTCCAGCATTCTAAATCCTTCCCAGTGTTGTACAGCAAAAGATCCCAATCCTAAGAAACGTTAAATCAAATTTCTGTAATGGAAAATATAAAATATTAAAATGTATTATGAAGCGACAGTAATTAAATCAGAACTGCTGCAGGAATACACCAACAGACCAGTGAGGCAGACATCAAGTCCAGGAATAGACTCAAGTGCATAAAGTAATTTAATGTAAAATAAAGGTAACATAGCAAACCAGTGGGGGGAAATTGTTCATGCAATAATTGGTATTGAGATAATTGGCTGGTCACTGGAAAGAAATAAGCTTATACCCTACCTAAGTTCTTATACAAAATAAATTAGAGATGGATATAATATTTGTGTGTATGCTAAATATACCGAGAAGATGTTTTAGAATATCTGCTGGAACCAGCCATGCCACTAATCAAATAAAGATGCAGAACTGTAAAACAGACCCACTTTTCCAAAGCATATTAATTTTTTAAATAATTTTATTTTTAATAAATTCTGCCTTCACTCTCTGAAGGAGCATTACTATAGGATGTGGCTCATCAAATAATGAACTCAACCTTGGCATTCAATGTAGAAGCATTTCATATTTAAAAAATAAGTGGACTAGTCCTTTTGGCCCCATGAAAACTAAATCTTACCTAAGCATCAGGAGGCGGTAGTACTTTGCATAGGATCATGGTTAAAGTTGAGCCAATTCTGACATCCTTTAACACAGAGTAAAATTAGTGGAGTACACCTGCTTAGAGACTTTTAGGATTAAACTTGTTTATTGAACCATCAATTGAACCGTCAGATGTGGTTTTTATTGGGAATTTTGATCTTAATCAAAATGAACTATTTTATTCAACAGGCTGGTTTTAGTTTTTTAAAAAAATATGTACACACAAGCGGATTTTAAAATTATATTAAAATTCGGTCCCAAATGTCAAGGCACAACACATCCTAGCACCAGCCATATGTATAACATTTGTACTTTTGTGTTTCAAAAATTACTAACTAGGGGCACCTGGCTGGCTCAGTTGGTGGAACGTGTGACACTGATCTCAGGGTTGTGAGTTCCAGCCCCATGTTGGGTATGGAGATTACTTAAAAATAAAATCTTTTAAAAAATTAATAATATTTGATAATGATTTCTTGGATATGAGACCAAAAGTACAGGCAACAAAAGAAAGAAAACAGATTGGACTTCATGAGAATTTTAAAGTTCTGTGCATCAAAGATGTTATCAACAGATGAAAAAGTCGACCCACAGAGTGAGAGAAAATGTTTGCAAGTCATGTATCTAATAAGGGATTAACAACCAGAATATATAGAGAACTCCTAAAAGTCAACAACAACAACAAAAAAAAACAACCCAATTCAAAGATGAGTAAAAGAGTGAATAGACATTTCCCCAAAGAAGACACACAAAATGGCCAGTAAGCACAGGAAAAGACGCTCCACAGGACTCATCATTAGGGAAAAACAAATCTAAGCTATAATGAAGAACCACTATCTCATACCCATTAGGATGGATACTATAAGAAAAAGAAAAAAAGCAAAAATAACAAATGTTGGTGAGGACGTGGAGAAATTGGATCTCTTGTTCACTGTCGGGAATGTAAAACATTACAGCTGCTGTGGAAAATAGTATGGTAGTTCCCCCAGAATTGAAAATAGAACTCCCATATGCATCAACACACCCACGTTCACAGCAGCATCATTCACAATAGCTAAAACGTGGAAGCCATCCAAGGGTCCATTGACAGATAAATAGATGAACAAAATGTCGCTGTACATACAACGGAATACTATTCAACCTTAGAAAGTAAGAAAATGCTGACATTTGCTACCACATGACTGAAGCTGGAGGTCATAAGCCAGTGAGATAAGCCAGGCACAAAAGACAAATACTGTATGATTCTACTTACTTGAGGAACTTAGCATAGTCAAAATCAGAGACAGAAAGTAGAATGGTGGTTGCCAGGGGCGGGGAGCAGGAGGGGAGAATGGAGAGTTGTTATTTATCAGGGACAGAGTTTCAGTTTTGCAGATGAGAGCCTTCTAGAGATGGGTGGTTGTGATGATTGCACCACAAGATGAATGCGCTCGTGACCACTGAACTGCACAGTTGAAAATGGTTAAGTACATTTTATGCAATGTGTATTTTACAATAAAAATATTGGAGAAAATTACTAATAAGAAAAATATCAACAGTTTCACAATCAGTCATCCCAATTACCTGAGGGAAGATTAACATGGCGAAAGACTCAAAGTGGCCTAATGAAATATATACAAAAGGACGGAATAAAGGGAATAAAGAGTCAATAAATGAGGACATTGGGGGCACAGGCAAGGCGAAGGCTAGGACATGAATAAAGCAAAGGATAAGACTAACACAAAAAAACCCACAAATTAATAGTTGACATTCGCTGAGCTCTTACGAAGCACCTGGCCTAAGTGCTTTACATATATTCACTCATTTAATCCTCCCAGCAACCTCTGAGATAAGCACTGTTTTTTGTTTGTTTTTTTTTTGAGGAGTACAAATTAATTCAGTAGATTAAGCAAAGAAGACTACATGCAGAGGGGGAAGAGCAAGTACGAAAGCAAAAATATATATAGCAGAATGTGACCATACAGGAAGAGCGCGATCTCATTTCCTCTTCTGTTTTTGGCACAGGATGAAGGAAGGGTTCAAGTTATATTTATTTCTATTTTGTTTTAATTTTCTCTTTTCTTTTTTACCACTCTCCATCAGCTTATTTGCTCAATCCCAGGATACATGTATGGTGGTGTCAGAATGTTAATCTGTGGTCTCATGGGAAACAACTGTATTGACTACCATCCAGCGCTTCTATATAGTTCTTGTAGTCCTTAGTCTTATAGTCTCTACTCATTATTTGTTACGTAGGCAGATTTTCCCCTGCTCCCTTTAATGAAATCGTGTCATATGTCTGTACCACAGTTGGATTTTTTTTATTTTAAAAATAAATTTGTACCCCTCTCCCCATTTCTCCTCCTCCCACCCCCAGGCCCTATTATTATCCCATTCTACAGATGAGGAACAGACCCAGAGAGGCTGAGCAACTGGCCCGATTTCAGAGCTAACCTGTGGTGGAGGTGGGATTTGAACTTAAGCGTTGATCTGTCGTCCACGTCCTCCCTCGCTGCCCTAAGTGAATACAGGTGCTGTCAACATTGGCAGAAGTGGGCCACAACTGGCTCTGTTTTCCAATAGCCAAAGAGAAAGTGTGATCAGACCTTACTTAAAAAAGAAAATCCCAAGGCAGAGAAATAGAGTGTCAGGGTGAACGTACTCTGCTCGGGTGTATTTATGTGTAATAAAACTGGACTCATTTTCCAGGTGGCCCATGCATTCATGCTCTAATGTCTTAAAGAATAAAAATAGCTAGAGTTAAGTTAAATAGGCCCTGCAGTTAGGACTGAGTTTCTTTGCTTTTTTAAAGTTGATTTTCTTTTTTAGAACAGTTTTAGATGTAGAGAAAAGTTGAGAAAACAGTACAGAGAGTTTCCTTATACCCCATACCAATGTCCGCCATTATTAGCTTGTTACATTAGTGTGGTACATTTGTTATAATTAATGAACCAGTATTGATACATTATTATTAACTAGAGCACATCCCTTACTCAGGTTTTCTTGGTTTTAACCTAAGATCCTTTTTCTGCTCGAGAAAGCCACATGACACCACGTTACATTTGGTTTTCATGTCCCTTAGACTCCTCTTGGCTAGGACTGGGTTTTAATCTGCTCCATGCAGAGTCTGAGGACGTTAGCACTTTCCTTGAAGCATTACAGCTCAATATTTTCAAGCGCTTGTACAAACAGCCAAATGTTATGATGGCTCATAACAGTGTTTCAAGGTAGTAAACAGCTCTGTTTTCTGTGCCAGCTGAAAGAACTGCTGCTTGCTCTTTCTGCCAGATGACTAATTGGGTGCACAGGAGCATTCTTCCAGGTAAAGCATATTTCATGGGATTTCTTAAGCTGCAGCCTCATACGCAATAATTGTCCAATTACGAGACTTATGTTCACATTTTCAGCCACTCTGTTTTCACTAACTGTATCTCCAACTTTAAAAAGTATGGCTTCAATCACTCAGAAAATTTAACATGACTGTAATGTTTTTCACCATCAGTTTCGCCTCCATCCACTCTTTCCTCTTTGCCTATTGGCCTATAAATGTGCTCAGGATTCTCCCAGGCTTTAAAAAGTGAAGAAAACAGTTTCTTGGAGTCTTGTTACTGTCTGATTCCCTTATTCCGTTCACTGTTGGAATTCTCGAAGGCTTGGACTCTGTCATTAGTTTCACTTCTTCCTCATCCTTTTGTTCCTT
Organism: Ursus maritimus; assembly: GCF_017311325.1. Lineage (NCBI taxonomy): Eukaryota > Metazoa > Chordata > Mammalia > Carnivora > Ursidae > Ursus > Ursus maritimus. The sequence continues at coordinate 15,624,502 of NW_024426885.1, read as the reverse complement.
AATCCAGGACAATCAGGGCCCTTTCAGCACCGTTTAAAACGCCTCTCTGAGGGTGACCAAGTACAGTGAACTTTTCTCAGTTCTTCTTATGCTCTTGGAGCATTTGACTGTTGGTGATTCCCTCCTCTAAAGTGCCTCTCCGGGTGCTTGGATGGCTCAGTTGGCTAAGGATCTGACTCTTGGTTTCGGCTCAGGTCGTGATCTGAGAGTCGTGAGATGGAGCCCTGCATTGGGCTCAGTGCATGGTGGAGAAGGGAGTCTGCTTGAGATTCTCTCTCTCCCTCTGCCCCTTCCCCCACTTGCACATGCATTCTCTGTCTCCCAAATAAATAAATGAAGTTAAAAAAAATAATGAAGTGCCTCTTATTTGGCTTTTATGATATGAAATGATCCTTTCCCTCTCCAACCATTTCATTATCCTTTTAGCTTCCCTCCTTCCTCCCATCTCCTAAATGTCATTGTTTCCCAGAATCTGCCACACCCCTGACTTCTCGAAGCTATCTTGTCTACACGGGTCTCTATTACATTATTATATCTGTGTCAGTACCTCTGGTCTTTCTCTTAAGCCCCACCTTCCTATTTCCAAATGTCCGTAGACATTTCCCCTTGAATATCTCTCCAATATATTTAACCTGCTAAAAATCTAATACGTAATGTCTCCCACCAAATCGGTTCTTCTTAAGCTCTTCCTGCTTCCTATCAGTGCTACCACACTTCTTCCAGGAGCCCAGACTTGAAACCTTGACATTTTCACCACAACTTCTCTCTGGTCCCCCCTAATCAATCAGCAGATGCTATCAATTATTCCTTGACGGTATCTTTCTACAGGCCCTTCCCTGCTATTATCATTCATTCATTCATTCATTCATTCAACAAGTTTGTCCAATGCTTACCGCATGCCATCCTGCCAGCACAGTTTTGTTTTATTTTGTTTTCCTGTCTGACCCCTGCCGGTTAATTCAAAGATATATATTCAGAATATTCTATTCTAATTTTGTCATCTCCATGCTTGCAAACATTTAATGGCTGCTCTTTGCCTAGCAAACTACAGGGTACTCTGTAGAGTCCTAAGTGTTCCATGGTGCTCCTTAAAGACACCAAAATATGTGAGCATAATGGGAGGAAGCCCTTCAGCCAGACTAGCTTGGCTACCATTTCATAACAATTTTTTTAAAAGCTAAAGACAAGTTAAAAAAATTTTTTTTTAATTTTAAAAAGCTAAAAAGTTTTTAAAAGTACTATTTCAGGCTTAGCCTTACATTCAATGTCCTCTTCAATCAAACCTTAAATGACTCTCCAGCCTAATATGCTGCTAGCCAGCTACAGGCAGCTCACTTTTTAAGCAAATGAGACTGTCAGCAGTGGAAATCAAGTACACCAGCTCTCCATGTCTCTGTGCCCACCATTACCTCTTTCCGCAAAAGGTAGAATCTTCCCATGGACTCATCTTCTTATGTCGAGTTCTATAACCAACTTCTAAAAGCTAGTTCAAATTTCAAAAAGAGCTTTCCTTTTTCCTGAAAGTCTATGAACTTGGTTGCACGAATCTCTCAGGCTCTTATTACAATATTTGCTTGATTTTATTTGTATTCATGCCTTATATGCCTTGAAGGAGTTTTAGACTCCTTGAAGGCCATGAGGATGTGCTAAACAACTTTCTATTTGCCACAGTAGCTAACTTGTTACCTTATGTATAGAAAGCAAGGAATAGGCATGTGTGGAATAGCTGAGCAAATCTGTTTTCCTAGGGTATTACACTGAAGGGGTGTCTATGAGTTCCTGTCGAAAGAGAAAAAAAAAACTGTACAGTTTTTTGTGAATATCCATGTAAAAGATCAAGAGAAAAGAAAAGGAGGAACCATGAAAAGGAAGGGCAAATAAGAATAATACATAGAGGGGCGCTTGGGTAGCTCAGTCTGTTAAGGGTCCAGCTCTTGGCTTCAGCTCAGGTCATGATCTCAGGGTGGTGAGACTGGGGCTCAGCCTGGAGTCTGCTTGAGATTATCTTTCCTTTTCCCTCTGCCCCTCCCGCTCATGCTTGCTTTCTCTCTCTCTCTGAAATAAATAAATAAATCTTGAAAAAAAAAAAAAGGAAAAAGAATAATACTTAGACAAAGCATACTTTTTTACTTAGTATGATCCAAGAAGGTAAAAAAGGTAAGTAATAATCCTTCTTCACTTGGTATTTAGTTCACTTTCTTTCTACCTTAGTTTTGATGAAGTCACAAAGGAGACATGAACTTGTTAAGGCTTCCAGGATCTCTGGAGATAGAAGGGCTGCCATATTCATTGTATAGCTGGGGAAACTCGGATCATCAATGGCTTAAACAGGATACATGGCATAGAAATACAACATAAACTGGGAGGAGCTGGTTATAGGATTCTGATTCCTGGCCTATGACTCTTCATGTTTTGTCACTGTCCCCAAATTTATGATCTTTTCTTGTGCATAGGAAAATCATTTTTGTTTTCCATTGTCCTTAGTATTATAATAGCTGCTTTAACGCTCCCTTTATATACTCAGAAACATCGAAGTGAGTGTTCTTTGAGCACTGGCTGAGTGTGTATCATTATGTACACACACAGCTCCCACTTTAATACAGAAAATCCACAGCACCAGTATTCTCAGCAGATGCCACCAAGAACCCAGCCGAAGCAGGTGGCACGAAGAGCTAAGCACTGTCATGCCAATCTTGGGTCCTCGAGGGATGCAAATGATTCTTTTAATCACTTTTTGCTGGCTTGTCTCTTTTGCTAATGGGGGATGGCTACTGTGTCTATTTTATATCCATGTAGTGTTGCACTCTTAGCATCACTTGGCTTTTTCCAAGCAGAACTTATAGCTAATGACAAGTTATTGCTGAGAAAATGAATATTTTTCTGAATTCAGTTCTGCATGGGAACAGCTGACCAATTTCCATTGCTGTAATGTGGTTCTTTTGCTCTTGGTTGATTTTGAGTAATAGCTTCCCTTCTGTAGAAAAAAAAGATTCTATTTGAAGTCCATTCAAAGATTTGGTTCAACAAACTGGACTACAGGTCTCAGAAAAAAAAAAAATCTCTTTTAAACCTTCCAATAATAGACTTTCTCTTCTGTTATTTCTGGAACACTTTATCCTCCACAGCCAAGCATGTAGATAGTTTTATTGTTCGCTGTGTTTTGTGTCTGCCATTATGACCCACTTTTTCAACTTGAAGAACAGATAGAATAAAAGCTCTTTTTTGTTTCTAATTGTTTGAATTCCACTTTCCCTCATCAGTAGGAAGCTCGGTATCTTCTTGAGAACTTCCTTTTCCCAATCTGGGAGACTGATACTTGGTCTGTAAGCTGTCAGTCTTATATCTAAATATCAGGGAGAGAAAGATTGGAACCGTGGTCATCTGCATGATGTCACTTTCAAAAACTGGTCCTGGGTAGATCTGTGGACCTCTGGCCACTCTATCGTGGTGCCCTCGCCAGGCCAGCTTCTTGCTCAGGCTGCGATTATGTCCCAGTTGACTTACTCATTACAGCAAGTGTGATGGCAAAATATTTAAATACTGGTAAAGCATGGGCATCAAACACTTAGAATGAATTCCAGCTATAAACATCTGGTAGACCTATAGAGCATCCCAGCTGACTGTTGGTCCTGGGAAACAGTCCTTTTGAGTTCTTGTGACCCTGGTCAGCCCTGTTCCACAAAGTACCCGCACAGCGTGGAAGTGGCTGGCACTAGAGGAGTTTCCAGCCTAGAGCACGTGCTGCCCCAGAGCCAGCCCCCCTCCAGAGCTGTGGAATATTGTCTTCCATTTCTTGACACCTTCTTTCTTCAGTGGATGTTATTTCAGGGATATTTTTATTTTTATTAACTACAGGGATAACTTAGAATCTTGGGGAGTAGAGGTGGAGTTCCTTTTCTTCCAGAAGGCCCCTGTATTCGTTTGGGGCTGTTATAACAAACTACCACAAACGGGGGTGAACAAGTTAAAACAGCTGGCACGTATTCCCTCACCGTTCTGGGTGTTGGAAGTCCAAAACCAAGGTGTTGGCAGGGCCACGCTCTCTCTGAGGTATGTAGAGAGGACTCCTTTCCGGCCTCTTCCTAGCTTCTGGTGGTTGTGCCAATGCTTGGAAGTCCTTGGATCACAACACTCTGGTCTCTGCCTCCACCTTCTCGTGCTGTTCTCCCCTTGTGTGTCTATGTCTCTGTGTCTTATAAGGACAACAGTTATATTTCATTGAAGGCCCACCCCACTCCACTCTGACCTCATCTTAACTAATTATATCTGCAATGACTCTATTTCCAAATAAAGTCACATTCTGAGGTCCTGGGAGTTAAGACTTCAATATATCTTTTGGAGGGACCCAGTGTACCTCCATAGCAGCCCCTATACTTGTTTGCAAATAATATTACACCTCCCCTCCCCAAAGTTCTGCAAAGCTGGAGGCAACTCTTTAACGAGGCAAAATACCATGTTATGTAACCTTAACCTAGGATACTAGGTCCCCACTTGCCTACATTTGTAAGCTACAGAACCACCCAGGAAACTCATTAACAAGACCAAAAAAAAAAAAAAACAACTTATCCAAGGAGACTTTCTGTTACTGCCTATACAGAATTTCTCTTGGGAAAAAACAAACTAAAGCATATTAGATTAGATTTGGTTGACCAAAGCCAATTGCTACATGAAGGCAAGGACTTTGTGCTCCCATATCATATGGGAGCTTTTCTTTGCTTTTCTGTTCCAAAAGAATCAAGGAAAATTGTCACAACTCCTGTTTTTAATTAAGAAAATTAAGATTTAGAGAAGTGAAGTAGCTGTCCGAGTTACTCCAATGGTAAGTGACAGGACTGTGATTAAGAATCTTCACATCTACGTAGCTCTGACCACCAGACCAAGCTGAATTCTATCCATCTTTCAAGACTCAGCTGAAGACCCACAACTTTGAAGACAGTATTTTTTTTCTTCCACTGATGGACCATTGATTTAGGAAAGTGAGATTAGAATGAGATCATACAAGGCTTGAATGAGAGCCAGAGGAGTTTAAATCTTATTTATCAGTCAGCAAAGACTTCTTTAAAAAGAAAAATGGCACGATCAGCATTGAACTTTTGGAAGATTAATCTGTAAGGTATATTCAAGTGTGATAGAGGAGAATCGGGGACCCAGCAGGAAACCAGTAGGTAGGTCCAGGAGAGAGGATACAGCATGAAACAAGGACGTTGGCAGAAGGCAAAGATGGTTCCAAGGTTTGAGCATTTAGAAGATAACACTTCTTTAAAAATAGGGGACACAAGAGGGACTCCTCTGGGAGGGAGGGTGAATTCAACACGAGACATACAGAGCATGATGCCCTGGTTAGGTGTGCTAAAGGAGGTGTCCCATGTGGTATATGCCTTTTAAGATGAGAGGATTGAGATTCTAAGTTTGGTCTTTCTTTAGAATGCAAAGCTGGTAGCACGTGTCCTAATGGTGCGTATATCCTTGTCAGATCTCTCTTGTGTTGGGATCTCTCCATTCATTGAGTAGCAGTTCACCAATTTTTAGGAGCTGGGGATTCAAAAATGACTTACAGCACCCTGGGTTTCAAAATAATTATAGACTATCTCCTGGCATGAGGGCAGTGACAGAGATAAAACAGGAAGTGATGGAGAGGGAGAGAGGGTGGTAGGACAAGGCAATCCAGAGAGGCTTTCAGCAAGGCATCTCTGAACTAGATGGTAAAGGAGAACTCAGAGTGGTGTTGGAGGAGAAATGAGTGAGGGTTTTCCCCAGGAAGGTCATAGCAAGAGCAAAAGCAGAGATAGAAAAGGTATGGATGCCTGGGTAATTTTAAGTGGGCCCACAAGGGTTCAGCAGAGGGGGTAGAGAGGAGGTAGAAAGGCCATTTTCACAATGAGAAAACAACAAAACAAAACTGCTCCAGTCAGAGTGAGGAAGTGGGAGACCAGGAAGGAGGAGCAGGGATCAAAAATAGAATTTCAATTTTAGAGAATATGAAGTTTTCATGCTTATAGGAACCATCAGAGGCCATTCTGCTCCAGCCACCTCAATTTATAGATAAATAAATAAAGCCCAGAAAGCTTAGATGGTTTGCTCAAGGTCACACAGATAAGCTAGGACTTAAGCTCCCAGATCAATGCCCTGGCTCCTGTCTCCTCCGTGAAGACTCAGAAAGGGAAAGTGGCTGCTCAGCTCCACACGCAGCAATGCCAAAGCTTTGGATTCTTATGCCAGTGCTCCTTCCTCCACCCCAGAGAACGCTGCCACGGACCGTGTCCCCCCAAAATTCATATGTTGACACCTAATCCCCAAAGCGATGGTATTTGGAGGTGGGGCACTTGGGAGGTGATTAGGACCTGAGGGAAGAGCCCTCCTGAATGGATTAGCACCCTTATAGAGCATTCATAGAGCTCCCTTGCCCCTTCTGCCACGTAAGGACACAGGCAGAAGACAATCTTCCATGAACCAGGAAGTAGGCTCTTGTCAGGCACTGAATTTGCAGGAACCTTAATCTAAGACTTTTTAGCCTCCAGAATGGTGAGGAATAAATTTGTTTATAAGCCATCTAGTCTAGGTATTGTTATAACAGCTGGAACAGACTAACACAATCACGGAGATAAAGCAGCTGTGAGGAACCACGAGAGCAATGTCGTCATGGCAGTGATGTGACTAACAGGAGGCCAAGATAAAGAGGGTGAAAAGTGAAGAGTTTGACCCGCTATGAGCCAGCGTGTGGGGAACACGATTAGCACAGATGCTGGAAGTCTCCCAGAGTACCACCAGAGGAAAAGGCCATGAACCAGGGTCTAGAATTCTCCAGGAGGATGAGAAAGTGTTCCAGAGGCAGAAGAGAGTGGGGAACAGGTAGAACATGCTGACGATGAGGTCTCCCCCAAAAGCATTTGTTACTGCAAAACAGAGGTGAAACGTGAGCTCCCCGAGGGTCCCCGCTTCCCCTACAGGGGTTTTGACAAAGTGGTCATGGACAGGAGTTAGAAATCACAGTGATGGAAAAAGTAGAATTCTTCAGGACATAGAGTATGAGGTTGGAAGTTCTACCTAGGGGAGCGTGAGGGAAGATGCTGTTGAGCCAAAAAGGAAGGAGAATGTGTGTGGCAGGGGCAGGAGATGGGGGTTTGAGGGGAGGATGGTGATTTTCTAATGTAGAGTTGATGGAGGCAGAATTTGGGGAGCCCCAGATGCCTGTGCTTATGGCCAGTGAGACATGATTAAGCACTTATTATAGGCCAGGCACTGGGCTAAGTGCCTGGGATGCCTGTCTGCCAACCCTTACCCGATCCCTCTGAGGTAGGTAAAGTTGTCCTCATTTTCTTTTATTCTTTATTTTCTTTCTTTCTCTTTCTTTCTTTCTTTCTTTCTTTCTTTCTTTCTTTCTTTCTTTCTTT